>NC_060141.1:531724936-532349936 GCF_021461385.2 Schistocerca piceifrons | reverse complement strand
CAAAATCCTTAAATTATCTTTCGTCCACTGTGACAGCAGAGGGGGCAGAACAACAAATAACAACAGAAAGTTATCCTAACACCATAAAGATTGGAGCTCACTCAAAATGTAGTTCAAGCTTTCAAGAACGACAGTAAAAGCATACAATTTAGCTAACTTGGGCGGTGTTTTAATAGAAGGAGACATATTCCTCTATTAGCCACTACTTTCAGAAATTAATTAATACGTCAAGGCGGCTCTTCGCTTTGCAAAGCAGAGAAAGCACACTTGCAAGATGAGGTAAACTTAGGACACCTGTTTATCAGGTTCAAATCGCTCTCCAATGACGGAGGTAGATGCTCACCATAAAGAAATGCCAGGCCAGGTTTCCGTCCGTCAAATTGTTGAGCGTTGAGCGACTGGTGGATCGAACTCAGACAGGCATCTCAGCAGCGAAAGTCCTCAGGCGAGGCTGCCGTCTCTGCCCCAGTGATCAGCTCCTCGGGAAGGTAAACACGTTCGCAGCAACATCAAACCCCGAGCAACACACTGTGCCTCCAGTAAGTCAACTCTCCTAACGCATGTCAACTATTCCCACATATCGCCGCTCGACGCCGCAGGCGCAACCCCTGCAGAAGCGCCTCCAACAGGTACACAGCAACCGGGTTAAGACGTTCCCGCAGAGCGGCTTCTATCAATATTGTACGCACGCGTCTCAGATGTGGATCGCACACGGCTCAACTGCGTCCCTGATATACCCAGTTTAATCCGAGCTCTTCGTTCTTGGTCTTCCTTTCTCACTATCCTCTCTTGTTTCTTGTACATATTCAGTATTACCCTCTTTCTCTACACCTTTTCCCACTTTTTCTCAGAATTTCCAACATCATGCTGCATTTTGCATTTTCGAACGCTTTTTCCGCATAAACGGATCATGAGAACGTGTCTTGTTTTTTCTTTGTCTTGATTCCATGATCAATCACGAAGTAAGAACAGCCCCTCCGATGGCTTTTACTTCCAAGCGTACCATACCAACCGTCAACCAATAGATCCTGAATTTTTCTCTTCTTCTTCTGAACATTTTTAACTTTTCGAATGTGTGTGTTATTAAGTCGATTGCGCTATACTTCTCGTACTTAACTGCTCGCCCAAGTTAAGATACTGTGTGGATGATATTTTCGACTATATCCACATATATTCTACGTTTTCGACTATATCCACATATATTCTACGCACCAACTTGAATATTCGTTTGGCAGCAATTCCTGTATACCTATTTAGAAATTCCAAACGAATGTTACCTTCATTGATCACAAACCAGCGCTCTGTTAAATTCTCACTGGGTTCCCTGTGCCTTCGATATCGCCTCTTATTTGAGTCACGTCATCAGACACCATATCGTAGTCGAAGCGCCATCAGTGTACTCCTTCCCCCTATTCGCTGTATACTATGCGTTTAACATTGGAATTCCCATTGCATTCTTAATGCTGAGGTCCTTACTTTTAATTGCACCTAAAGCTGTCTTGTTTCTTCTGTATACTTGAATCAGTCCATCCGATGAACGATTCTTCTTCGATTCGATCAGATTTTTCCTTCTACCATTTCGCCTTCGCATTCCTAAACTTTGTATTTATTTCATTCCTAAGTATTTTCATGTTTCCGTTGATCCACTGAAGTTTATCTCCTGTTATTTAAGAGTTTTTATCCGTTGGCCTCCTTGTGCGAATGTTTGCCTGTCCAAGTACTGCGAACAGCCGTTTCAGAGCTTTCCATACCTCTGAAAAGCATCGTATGGCATTCTTTATCGAACAATATATTTCCTACGAGAACTTCAGATGCATCTCGACATTTCATTGTACTTCAGTATCCTACAACTTTCCAGTTGATTCTTACGCACAGTGCTCTTGAACTTCAGCCCACTCATCGTCATTACTAAACACAGATCTGAGTCTATATCTACTCCTAAGTGTGCCTTACAATTCAGTATCTAATTTTAAAATTTCCGCCTCGCCATCATGCAGTCTAGCTGGAATCCTTCCGGCTGATTATGAGTCTTTTAGGATTGCCCTAAAATCAGTCTGCTCCCGTGCCTTCTTTGGCAAGGCTGTTGACAGAACGAGGCTGATTCCTAAGGTCGGAACTGGGCGCTAATGACCGTTGAAGTTGTGCGCCCTAAAACCACAAAAAAAAAGGGTCAGAACATTTCGGCCACCTTTGTTGAAGATTCTTCTTCATATTTTAAGCAGTGGCTGTGGTCGATACCGAGACTCTGTGTGTTTTAACTAGTAATCGAAACCTTACCTCAAGACTAAAGGTCCCCTGATAGTCTGATTAAAACTAATAAATGTGCTCAAGAAGTCGTCAGTCTAAACGTGTTTCTAATGATTAAGAGAAAGGCTAGACGTTTGAGAATGTGTTCCCTCTCTACATTCATTGAAAGCTACGAACTGTACTGTTGATAGGTTTAAAGATTGGGTGGTGGTGTTCAACTGCTCTCTTAACCCCTACGCAGAAGGCGGAGGTTGCCATGATAAAGGCCTATTTTCCTCGTCACCGTATGCTCTACGTACTTACCACCACATGAGAACCTTGACGGTGAACAAACAGCTTATTGCTGAACTTTCGTCATAGGAGATTACAAAGCAAACATTGCATTTTGGGCCCTCACCACAATTTGCCTCAGGAGTGAAGTAATTGGGGATCCCACACAAATTAGGCCACTCATTTCAGCACTACATCAGGGTCATCCCTAGCAATAGAAAGGCTTCTCTTCCTGATCACGTGCCGTAACACACATTGTTTACTGGGAGGTGGATCACGACGTTCGTGGAAGAGACCACTCCACATCTCGATTCATGAGTCAGATCGAGCAGTCGAAAAGCTAACTCGACTTTTTATAGCCAGGACTGGGTGGATCACATTACATCTGTGATCCGCAAAGTCACTGAAGCACCCATCCCAAAGTCATCATGAACGCCTAGGAGGCAGCCTGTCCTTTCGTGGAATGATAGTAGTTCGGCAATCAGACACTGACGCACGGATACGCGAAGGTTCAAGAAGGGTCCTACAGACGAGAACTGTGTCAACTATATGAGTAGCGACTGCTAAAGTGTGGAGAAGATTACAATAAGAAGAGGTCATGGCAAGAGCTCCATCAACATTCCACACTCACAAGTACATTATATCAAAGACGTACGAGGATTTCCTCAGGGCACTCGTGACAGTTAATAGCAACCTTCTGGCAACACTGAGATGCTTCGCCCGGGCGGTGGCTGAATTCTAAAAAACGTTACGGTCGATAACAGACATGATCTAGCTTTCAGACACTATAGGATGACACAGGAGAGAGAGAGAGAGAGAGAGAGAGAGAGAGAGAGAGAGAGAGAGAGAGAGAGATATGGTGGGATTATTCGTTCCACCAACACGGAAGAATACCGCCTACCTACCTCCCTAGGGAAGTGGGGTTCTGCATTCTCTACAGCCCATGATCTTGCACTCGACTACGATTTGATAACGCACAGCATGTTTTATCAGAGGAGGTTTTCCTTCAGTTCTTTAGAGGATGCTCCCGGCTATGGCATTCAGAGCAGATTTCGGTTTACTACGCTAATTCTTTTTCATCCCCGAGGGAACTGAAATGTATGAAACGATATCGTGACAAGGAAATTTCTCGTCCGCTTTGATTCTCAATGTGCCCTTCTAGCTACAGGGCGTATGCGTCCAGCAAATAGGATGGCGTAACATACCCAAGATGCTGTCGTTGTCTTGCAATGGCAGGAGAAGGAAATCAGTTTGTGTTCAGTTCCAAGTCACATGTATATTCCACCTAAGTGTTGATTCTGTTGCCAAGGAGGCTTCCTTAAACTTCCTGTTTGCTGTTTTTCCTCCCCGCATTCAGTCACCACACATTTGATCCGGTACCCTGTATGTCGGTAAGAGGCTCAGTAGCTGGAAGTGAGGAGCAATAATCTGTGGTCGGCGAAACTTGCAAACTCGCGGTGCCACTATGGCTTGCGTTCTTCCGACCGTGATGGACTGAAGAAGTGGCTCTTATAAAGCGAAGAATGCGAGACTGCCGCCTGACGAATGGCTGTTCCGACAGGAGGACAAACCAGCGTATTTTAATTGATGACCTCAGGGCAGACCTGTGTCTACCAGAGGACCCATCCTCTGTTACACCGCCGTAAAAATATGCAACATGTTCTATGGCTGTGTTCGGTGGCATGTCGTTATAATATGTGCCTACAGAGGGTTTGTAGCGTAGGTAATTCGTCTGCGACGGACATCGGCGATCAGATGGAGCTCAGGAGGCCTATTTTGGCTCTGCAGACATTGTTCATTATAGACGTGTACAGCGCTTGGAGGAATAATTTGAAGGTGCAACCATTCCCCACTGACGAGTAGTCGTATTTAAAAGCCTCAGTTATTTACACAGGGTCACACTGCGAGCAAGGAGGAAGCTGGATGAATGTATTGAAGGACTACTGCAGCACATGTTTGGCATAGTGTATCGGTGGTTTCAACAGCGATCTGTAAAAATTTCGACACCTGTACTCCAGGTTCTCGACGTCCGCTAGTACAGATGCACGTCAAGATCGACATACTGTGCGACCACCAGTAGTCGACTGAACATCATTCAGGGACGAAATTAGTACACATTTTGCACCAGCTTTACCAGAAGGAACAGTTTGGAAACGTCCTCCTGAAGTACGATTAAGGTCATCTGTGCCCCTGGCCAGGCTACCAGTGACATTGCTAAGCATGGTTACTTTGGTGTCGTGAAAGAGTTGACTGGAGCGTAGAATGACGTTCTCTTGTCTTAAGTAATGGGAGTTGATTCCGCCAGCATGATAGTGATGGACATTCAAGTGTGTGTTGTAGACCTGGTCACCTGCCTATTCCATAATGCATTCGCCCGCGTCACACAGGTCCCAACCCACGTTTTAAGGTGAGGGAGGCCATCAGTTAGAGCTCGAGGTTTCTGCAAGGTGAAGTAACAAGTGTCCGCATGCAAGAAGACGTGCCTGCGTTGTTTTCACTGGGTGAGGACTATTTGGGCATCCGTTACTGTGATATGTGTGTTTCTTTTGATCTGAATTTGTTATCACATACTCCTTTTTTTGAACTACGTCAACTCTCTTATCAATAAAATGACTTTATCTTTGAGGGTGTTGCATTTTCTTCTCCGGTTGCGTATACACTCTGAAAGAACAATCAAAAAATCGACGCACCATGGAGGAAATATCCGAATGGGTTGGAAACCGGTAGATGTGACGTCTATGTACAGACAAACAATGATTACAATTTCAGAAATATTTGAACGCTTATTCAAGAGAAAGAGTTTCACAACGAGCCAAAACCGCATTGGTCCACCTCTGGCTCTTATGCAATGAGTTATTGGACTTTCAATGATTGACAGATTTGTTAGATCTCCTTCTTAGGGATACCGCACCAAAGTCTGTCCTATTGACGAGTATGATCGTCAAGATCCCGAGCTGACTGGAGGCCTCTGCCAATAATGCTTCAAACGTTCTGAAATGGGTGAGAAATCTGGCCACCTTGCTGGCCAGTGTAGGGTTTCATCAGCACGAAGACAAGCAGAAGTAACCCTTGCCGTGTGCGGACAGGCGTCATCTTGCTGAAACGTAAGCCCACAATGGCTCATCAGTATGGACAAGGTAAGGGTGCTACGGATGTCCACCAAATGGTCCTGCTCTGAAACGAAATGACCCCTTAGATCAATACTCCTGGCTGTCGCGCCGTACGGCCAATGACAGCCAGGTTGGTATCCCACCACTGTCTGGGGAGTCTGAAAACATGTCTTCGCTGATCATTGGGGCTCAGTTCGAAACGGGACTCAACAATGAGGATGATTCTGCTTCTGCCATTGTGATTCTAAGCCCATAACCAGCAAAGGCCTGTGTGGAGACTGATCCGTGTGTCGGCTCCCAACAGATATAGCGCTGTAAAGATTATTCTGAGTCTCTCCATTCCATCGTTAATTGATTCTTTCATATTTATAGTTATGCTGCGTACGATTCCGTTGAGATTCCCCTCTGGCGGCGTGTCTGGTCTTATCGATCTTCGAGTCGTTGCTTCCTGTTAGCCTTGTGTAAGGGAATAAGATTTTTGGGGGGATGGCCGGTTGGTTGCCTAGCGGTGACGAGTCGGTAGGTCGGTTTTTAAAATCGGGAATTAGAGAATGTCGGACGATGAGACCGCGGCGTGTCGTGGCAGTAGAGAGTTAGCCGTTGTTCCGAGAAGCCGCGTGGTGTATCCTGGCGGTGCGAGACGAGTGGGACGAGTTGACGGGATAAGGCTGTAAGCTCTTTCTGTGAGCACCCGGGGGCCACGGCTGTGCTTCCGAGTCACTACTTGGTGGGAGCGGCAATGGATGTCTTTAAATTTTCCGTCTGGAGGCGGGAATGATGGACTAGTAACTCGCCTAACGTGAGGAGTGGTATTTCGCCGCCGTGGGTGCAGAGAAGACGAGGGCTTCGGTGACAGAGCGCGTGGCTGCGTGACTGTGCCCAGTTGGGTACGCTGGCGACGTGGGCACGGTCTGGTGTGAGGAACCTTTGCATCGGAGTTCACCTGCTGTTTCTCTGATAAACTGCAAGTTAAGTTGGTTAAAGGTTTAGATGTTAATTGAAGAATTTTGGTTTGTGCAACCTGCGTCTTTTCTGCCTTGTGGCCTCCTGTGTTCGGGTTTCCTGTCCCTGTTGCCGGTGTAATTATAGACAGTGATCTTTTGGCTTCTTATTAGTACTGCCTGCGAGGAAGTGTATTTTTGGGCAGGGATTTGGTACCTGATTTGATTCCTCCTCCTCCCCTGACATCGCGTGAAATCGATGTGATTGCTGAATGTGAGGCGTTGTGGGTCTATTAGTCTGCATCTAATCTGAGCGTCCTTCGGGAGACAATTTTGGCTGCCCTTACACCCGGTCGGTTAATTATTTCTATCCCAGGGCATTATGGTGGCAGGACGTGGTATTAATGTTGTTAGTTATTGTAAAATGTTAAATGGTTGTCTTTAACTTAGTTCTTTTGGCCCCTGTTTAAAAAGGTTAAGTTTGCCTTTTGTTGGTAGGTTTTTAAAATTACGTGGCTTTAAAACTGTTAGTTATTGTGAAAGGTGAATGACTGTATCTTTACTTTGATTGTTTTTATCTACTTGGCATCCTTTGAAAATGCTAGTTCTGCCTCCCTGTTAGCGAGCCCTTGTAATTTAATATCTTGTTGTGGCAAATTTTAAAAGAAGCTGGCTCCTTACATGTTTGGTAGCGAAATTGTATGAAAATTGATGGTTTTTGTTTCATTACTTGGAAAGGTTTAAATGCTTTATCAAAGTCTGTATGAAGTAAAATGGCTTGCCTATTAACGGTAAAGTAAAGTTTTTAATTTCATTACATGGAAAATTTTGATTTGTTATCAAATGTTTTATCAAACTCGGTTTTAAGTAAAATGGCTTGGCCGTTAACTGTAAAGTAAATTGTTTTGAAAAAGCACTCATGCCTACTAGCTTTTGGATCTGTTCCTGGTCAAGTGATAAAGAAATGACTTTTAATGGTTGAAATAATCAATAACTAAATTGTAAATTGCAAATCTACAGTAACCAACTAATTTTGGCCCCGTTTCCCAACTGGGGGTTGCCCTTGATTAATCGTAACACCCGTCTCATGGACGATCTGGAGAGCTGTGAGATACCAACCTGACTGTCACCAAGTATATGACCCGACAGCCATATCTGGGATGATACTTCTTTTCATAGGAGGATGGCTGGTTCAAATGGCTCTGAGCACTATGCGACTTAACTTCTGAGGTCATCAGTCGCCTAGAACTTAGAACTAATTAAACCTAACTAACCTAAGGACATCACACACATCCATGCCCGAGGCAGGATTCGAACCTGCGACCGTAGCTGTCCCGCGGTTCCGGACTGAGCGCCTAGAACGTCTAGACCACCGCGGCCGGCTCATAGGAGGAGCCCTTTGGTTGCCATCCGTGACAGCCTTAAAGTACAGCGGTACACCAATGATATTCTACACCCCGTTTTGTTTCTCTTCATGGCGAGCCAACCTCGGCTTGCATTACAGAACGTAATGCCCGCCAATACATAGCCAGAGTTTCCACTGTTTGTGGTCGTGCTTGCAAAGCTTACCTTGGGCAGCAGGTTCGCCGCAGGTCTCCCCAACTGAGGACGTTAGGAGAATTATTGACTGTACCTTCCAACCAGCTCGGGCTCTGGTCGATCAAACACTTCAATTGGACAGAATCTGGCACGATATTCCTCAAGAGGATATTCAACCACTCTGTAATTATGCGCCGAGTCGAATAACTACTTGCATAATTGCCGGAGGTAGACAAATGCTTTATTGACTTTCTCTATTTGTGAAGCTCTTACTCTTGAGTAAATCAGTCTATTTTTCTGAAACCGTAATTATTTGTTTGTCTGTACATGTTCATTCCACCTTCCGATTTCCATTCCATTCGGATAACTTCTTCGCATTACACAGGGGTTTTTTCCTTTTTGTTTATTTTTTGCGTTACAGTGTATGAAAATGAGACGATTGTGGTATACGTTTTTTCGGGTGTTGACAGAGCCCCTTCCAGAAATAAAGGCTGTGAGATTTTGGTTTGTAGCACTGCTATCGAGTCACCCTGCCACAGACGTCTGGACCCTTTTAAATGTATTTGTCTCGGTGCCTGATTTTATTGGTATCTATTCTGCTGCGTTTTCAGGCAAAGGTTCCGAGTTCGAGTCTCGGTCACGCCAGTTTCAATCAGTCAGGAAGATCTTGCTGTGTTTTGTCTGCATTTCAACGTCTGTCTTGTATATGTCAACGGGGTATTTTATATTCTTGTTTTTGTTGTTTGTTAGTACAGCGTGTTGTACAGTTTACTGTTATAAAAATTTCACCCAATTTCGTCTCTACGAATTTTATGCAAGAGCATTGACGACTTGGCAGTTTAGAGCCATAAAACAAATAACGCTAAGTAACCTTAACTGCACAGGTAAAAGCGTACAATGTGATAGAATGCTAAGACACTAGCAACCTGTTAGAGGGAACACTGGTTCAAATCCCCGTCTATCTATCCAGTATTAAGTTTGCTATGATTCCCCAACATCGCTTGTTGTGAAAGCCCGAGGGTTCCTTCAAAAAGATCTGCCGATTCTGTTCACAACGTCACTCAACTCGATATTGCAACAACCTCGTTGTCGACGATACGTTAATCATTATTTTTCCGTCCTCGCCTGCATGCGTAGAGACAAGTTTAAATGCAGCGTTTGGAATTACCTGGTTTTCGACACAATGTTAAACGCTAATATTCCTTGTCAAGCGCCAATTAATCCTTGTTTGTATGGGTATTTGTGTGTGCGTTTTAATTGTGCTTACCCACTAACTGTTGCTGAAATAATTACAGCTGGAATAGATAACGACCAGTTGGCTGTAAAGAGTCAATAGCGTTGGCCCATATAGCACTATTTCATCAGAACGACTTTTCCACATTCTTAAATATTAGGCCTTTCGATAACCAATAAAAAAAAGTTCTGGGAACGATGAGGCAAGCTTGCCACAGTACGGGTAGTATAACTCAGCTGCAGAGAGGACCCCACTGTGTTGGGAGTGAATGATGGACGTAATTCACACAGATCGAACCCTGCATTCCCCGGCGGCGACAGAATTCAATTAGCGGCTGCCAGGGTTCAGATGCCACGCGCGCGCCTCGGCACCGCTCTGCTACCTGCTGTGACCTCACCCTGTGTGGCTTTTCGTGACACGTGTTGTGTGCTGAGCACCGTGCTTCCACGGCCTTCTACCTGGAATGTACACGTGCGTACATTGTCAGCATTACGACTTGCCACCGTACAACGCTTTGCTGATAAGCTTGCAACTGTACAGGAAAACTGAAATATATCAAACATTTACTATAAATAAATAGAATTGTAACCTCTTATATAGAGTGAATGCGAACTCCATCACAAAATTTCGAAGGTCGTTCATGGACATTTTCCGTGGAGGAACCCCTTGAGCGCGAGGTCGGTAGTCAAATCCGTAGTAAGGCTCATTAGAATATTTTGTGCTAACATCTTGACAGAAAAAGTGTTAGCTGCTAATAACTCACCAGGTGAATCAGACGGGCGATGGAAAATGAGTGTCCGGGAGGTGCAGAGATCAACCTTCTATGAGATGTATACACCCACATAAAAAAAAAGTTTTGCATCACCTCGGTGCCGGCCGTTGTAGCCTATTAACTTCGGAACCGCGCTGGTGCTACGGTGGCAGTTTCGAATCCTGTCTCGAGCATGGATGTGTGTGATGTCCTTAGGTTAGTTAGGTTTAAGTGGTTCTAAGTCTGTGGACTGATGATCTCGGATGTTACGTCCAATAATGCTTAGAACCATTTGAACCAACACCTCGGTTCCGAGAGTTCCAGAAAGTGTACAGAAAATTGGAATAGAGATCAACATAAAATCATCTTCGCCCTTCTTATTGCTCATGAAAACCAAACATTGTATGTTGTACCACCCTACAGCGAGACCTTCAGAGGTGGTGGTACAGATTGCAGGACACATCGGTACCTCTAATATCCAGTAGAACGTCCTCTTCCACTGATGTATGCTTGTATTCGTCGTGGCATACAACGAGGGTTGGAGCTTTAATAGTTGTTGTTGTTGTTGTGGTCTTCAGTCCCGAGCCTGTTTTGATGCAGCTCTCCATGCTACTCTAACCTGTGCAAGGTTCTTCATGTCCCAGTACCTTATGCAACCTACATCCTTCTGAATCTGTGAAGTGTATTCATCTATTGGTCTCCCTCTACGATTTTTACCCTCCACACTGCCCTCCCATACTAAATTCGTGATCCCTCGATGTCTCAGAACATGTCCCACCAACCGATCTCTTCTTCTAGTCAAGTTGTGCCACAAACTCCTCTTCTCCCCAATCCTATTCAGTACCTCCCCATTAGTTATGTGACCTACCCATCTAATCTTCAGCATTCTTCTGTAGCACCACATTTGGAAAGCTTCGATTCTCTTCTTGTCCAAACTATTTATCGTCCGCGTTTCACTTCCATACGTGGCTACACTCCATACAAATACTTTCAGAAACGACTTCCTGACACTTAAATGTATACTCGATTTTAACAAGTTCCTCTTCTTCAGAAACGCTTTCCTTGCCATTGCCAGTCTATGTTTATATCCTCTCTACTTCGACCATCATCAGTTAATTTGCTCCCCAAGTTACCCTCGTTTTGCTTTTGTTGATGTTCATCTTATATCCTCCTTTCAAGACAGTGTCAATTCAGTTCAACTGTTCTTCCAAGTCCTTTGCGGTCTCTGTGGCAACTATTTATTTACAGCTCGTACAAAATAGATACGTGTTTCAAAGTTTTACTGACCTTCAAAGTAATCAAGTCACCAGCACTGTGTATAACCCGTTGCCAGCGATGTGGAAGTCGTAGGATACTCTAAACAGTGCCAGTCTATTGCCCGACGAATGTGTAGCAGTTCTGAAGCTAATGCCGTGAAGTTTTTCTTTCAGTTTAGAAATCGCGTTGAACTCACGAGGGCTTAAGTCAGGGGAGTGCAGTAGGTGGTATAGCACTTAGCAGTTCCATCAAACAAACAAATCAGTAACAGCTTGCAGTGTACGTGCTTGAGCATTGTCCCGCAAAATGATGGTCAGGTACTACTTCCGTCTCTAGACTGGTCGTAGATTGAGTTCCAAAAATGAACAGCATAGAGACAGAAGTGATGGCTCTTTCAGCATGACCTGACCATCAGTTTGCAGGACAATGCTCAAGCATGCTGGCAACGGGTTATACACAGTGCTGGTGACTACTTTGGAAGTCAGTAAAACTTTGAAACACGTACCTGTCTTATACAAGCTCTAAATAAACAGTTGCCACTATTAAAGCTCCAACCCTCGTATGTTGCTCATATCTGTTAATTATAACGATTTCTCTTAATGCCAACATGTTGCCATTGACGAGAGTAGTTAATATATTGAAGTGTTGCATCTGCAAGCAGTAGGGAAAATAAGTTTTACCAGATTGAGGAACGTAAATAAATTGTCATAATTACTTTTATTTGTGCATAATCCGTCCTTTCTATACTGCGACTACATTGATGCTGGTTAATTTTCACTGAAATATTTAATATCTCACTCTAAAGAAATTTAACAAACTCAGGTAACAACTTTACAACGTAACTAAGATTTAAAAACAGTAGTACGTTTATATTATCTTTGATACTAAGAGAGACACTTTCCTAGGTGTCAATTCTTAATGAGTCTGGTTCATATGACAATTTGACAACCGTTGTCCTAGTCTCACCTCGGGAAGTCCGATATGTCGTTATAGCTCGAAGAACCTAAAGATTTCTCGCAAAGAGCTGCTGTTTACATTTGGCCGTGGACCATCATCAAGTGCAAATTTCATCGTCAATCACAATGTGTATCAAACAGTAGATTGCTTCTTGCTATATCTATAGCCAGCACTAACGCTACGAAAGGAAGAATTCTACATACAGCGCCTGTACTGGATACTTGATACTGTAACACATCTCCCGGTTGTGTACCTATTTCGTCTAGGTCTTTTTTGATGTTTTAGGTTCTGGGTCAAAGACGTTGAGAATCAAATGGTTCAAATGGCTCTGGGAACTATGGGACTTAACTTCTGAGGTCATCAGTCCCCTAGAACTTAGAACTACTTAAACCTAACTAACCTAAGGACATCACACACATCCATGCCCGAGGCAGGATTCGAACCTGCGAACGTAGCGGTGGCGCGGTTCCAGACTGTAGCGCCTAGAACCGCTCGGTCACCCCGGCCGGCCGTTGAGGATCATTTTCATAAATTTGTAATGATTCATTCTTCTTACATGGCTAGAAAAACCGAACTATTCGTTTGCGCATTGTCTCCGTAATTTTTTTATATTAAATGTTTGTTATTTGTTTTTTATTATTAAGATACTGTTTTTATCGTTTAGACCCAGTACACTTTCGGAGATCATCCTCTCTTTTCTTACTAATTGCTTTTTAACCCTCTCTTAGAGAGATTAAAGCACTAGCTTGCAAAAGACACAAATGTTTTATGGCAAAGATGTATTGATGAATGTTGTTAACGAAACTTGGAAACCATTTCCTTTTTCCTCGCACTTAGTTTCAAGGCTTCTTCATCTAGCTTACCGGCTGAAATCCATTCGCCTTGGTATTTAAAGCTATTCACGTGTTTTATTGGTTCCTATCTGGTGTTAACTGTGTTGTATTGTCGTTGATATCTGACTGTGCTTATTTTATTTTTCGAAAGATATTCGGAAGCCAGTTTGTTCTGCTGTTTCATTCAAAACAATAATTTGTTTCGTTGCTGATTCGAAGCATTCTGTCGTAATGGCTATATCACCTGCAAAAGGTAAACAGTCTGTTTCATAATTTGAAGCGTATTTTTTATTCGCTTTTACTTTTATTATTATTACTGTTTGCTTCTAACAACATGGCTATTTAAATCACGTTTTAAAACTGAACGTCTAAGAATACAATATGTGATTTATTTACGTGAAACAGTATATAGATTAACGTTGGGCGAAGGGGATTTAATTGAATGAGCTGTGCGGATTTATTGCGAATCGTTCGGACGCATTGAAATTACGGCGTTTTTCTTCATTGAAGGTTTGGATTTACAATGCGTAGCCTCCGTGCGGCATTCCGCTGGCCCGGGAGCGGCGGAATGCGACAGCTGTCGGGCGCAGTAAAACACACGAGGCGGCTGCCAGAGCGGCGCAACGTGGAGGGCGCTTAATTCCATTTTATTTCACCTGCCGTCGGCCGGACGACGGTCCGTTTACGGGTGCAGTTTAGCGCCCAGTTTTTAGCGTAATGTCTCATAAATCTGCCCATTAGTTTTCACGCACTGTCCATAACGGCTGCAGGAAAGCCCAAACGAGCCACGCGTTTATCTTTCACGGCAATGAGGCAGCAGCCTAACAGGGTCCCCTGTCTCACCATGCATTAACGATAGGCACGGCAGCGAAAATCTACTGGCCTCTCCTGCGCTGCCGATGAGCGAAATTTTGATCATCGGTGCAGAATTATTCGTGAGAGATAATACGGTTTTCAGGAGCTGATAATATGGCTAAATTCTCATTATAAATAGTTCGTAAAACAAGTACTTATGATTCAGTTGATGCGTACACTTTGGAGACTGCGTAATTAATGCTGTGCTTTCGGGTGTCCTCCAAGCTATTTCCGTTTTATGCAAAATATTTCGACGACCGACGTAGCTCTCTTCTTTACAAGTGCTGTGAGGTTTGCTGTCATTTGTACTCGCTGCCTATACTGTGAACTATTTTGGTGTCGCCGGCCGAAGTGGCCGAGCGGTTCTAGCCGCTACAGTCTGGAACCGCGTGACCGCTACGGTCGCAGGTTCGAATCCTGCCTCGGGCATGGATGTATGTGATGTCCTTAGGTTAGTTAGGTTTAAGTAGTTCTAAGTTCTAGGGGACTGATGACCTCAGAAGTTACGTCAAACCTACTTAAGCAAGGCGCATCGTCTTATTTCACAGCCGACAACTTCCTATAATTTCACTGTGAGTATAAGGCAATACCTAACACGACGTTTCTATAGATGCCAAACTATCTAAATTCTAAGACATAGCAAGTTGTGTCGCGATAGGGAACATGGGTACGGAAAAAAATAAAAGGTAAATGAGTGTGCGAAGACCACAATATTGCCAGTGTCCTTACTTCCCCATACAGTTTTAAAGTATGTTATGGTGTTCTTACTAGAGATGAGTTGTGGTGCTCATAGAGATACTCACTTCATGGGCTTCAACTTCGACAATATGGTGGTCTCCGCACACTCATTTATCTTCACTTTCTTGTTGATTTGTTTCACTGTGGCAATGCCGACCTGTTAAGTAATATAAAGGAAATCAATCATATCTTTTATTCCGATTTACTGTACAACCAAAGCCACAACATAGTTGGGAATGTTCTTAGTGATAGCTATGTATGCTATTTTCTCTTAATATGTCAGCTGCCGTTACGTTTTGCGTCAAGTTATTTTTGATGCTGTGGCAACTACTTGTCTTACCATCCGTGATATTGAACAGGCTGTACATATGCATGCTATTGTATTTCATAATTTGCTGTGTGACATCTTATTTTAAATGAAGATTGGTACTCATATATACTAGGCCGTTTCTCATGTAAAGGAATGTTATAGGATTTTATTATTATTAAAAAAAAATTACAAACTTTTTTTCTACGGAACTCTTGATTGTACGCTATCTAGTGCTGATCTTTTACTGAATTTACATGTTCCCTAGTAAGTCTGTGATGTTACATAGATTTATGACTAACAAATATGTTCACATATTTTAGTCTATTGTACAGGATATACCCAGAGGTTTGGTTCACTGCTCCTAACAAGTATATACACATGTTTTAGTCTGTTGTGATGGATGTATACATAGATTTGATTTAACGCCATTACAATGATGATTTTTAAGCTTCTTGTAAATTTGATTTGTACACCCTTATATTACTACATGTACACTCTTTTATTATGCAGGGACCTGAAGACGGAAAAATGAATTTCCGAACCTGGTTGCCTTAGAAATGAGATAAAATAAAATATCTTGAAGTATACGGCTGCTGATAAAGTTTATTGAATCGAAAACTAGATACTCTTATCGGTAGAGTTCGAACACTTTCAAAAAGGGAGAGTTTCACCCAAGAACTGTAGCACTTACGAACAGTGTACAGAAGAAACGGTTCTCACATCGTCAAAGTGAACGGTCGTTGCCGTCAAAATCAAGAACGCCTGACAAATAGGTTGTGACTGAGCCCGAGGAAGAGAAGCCAAATATCGTTAATCATCTTATGCTAGTTCAGAATGTGGTGATATCATAGACTCCTACGGTTTGATAGCATCCAGTGTATTTCGCTCCATTCAGATACGACAAAAATAATTCTTTATAACGTTAAAGACGATCTAGGTCTGCGAAATTGAGGTAAGTATCGCTTTCCATGCGAATGTAGCATGTCTTACGTGGGGCACACTATCATAATAGTCTAACAGGGATATAAGGAGCATCAGTGATACACAAGGCAGAAAGACCGAAGCAGATAAGCTGCCACCGAGCGCTGCCTCGAATATAATCATGAAATGTAACAGAGGGAGATCAGGATCGTGGTGCAAATGTCAAGTTTATGGGGCTGCAAAAATGAGAAATTTATCGAAGTAATGATGTCAGAAAATCTAGTAAACAGGAATGGAGGTTTCAGTTTAAACAAATCAAAATTTGGTGCCTGTCGTAAAGAAAGCGGCGTGTAATTATCTGATTATTACCGCATAAATTAAATGCAAGTTATTCAAAACGTATTTACAGAAGATATGTAACACAATTAACATCAATAATGACACCGTTAACCAACGTGCAAAGGGTCAAAAGAAAGATAATAGTTAATGCACGGACTACTCCTGCTATAAAGGGTCATTGATTTGCTCGATGCAGTTAACCGACCTGCAAAGGGTCAAAAGAAAGATAATAGTTCATGCACGAACTACTCCTGCTATAAAGGGTCATTCAATTGTCCCTACCTATAGGTCGTATGCAAACTGCTACGCCTGCTAATACCATGCACATCTTTTTGATATTCTCTCATTCGGTATGGGAAAACTATTATTCTTACAGCAAAAATGAACAGGACATTTTTGTAGGAATTTCATGTAGTTAAATTTTGTGATGGGATATGTTTTCTCAAGAAAAAACCGCCAGGGTAGCCGAGAGCGCTAACGCGCTGCTTCCTGGACTCGGGTAAGCGCTGCGGCCCCGAATCGATTAAATATCCAACGGAAAGATTCTGTTCTTTTTTTCTGTAGCACTAACAGTTTGTGGCAATGACCGTGCCGGAGTGGATACACCTTTGCAGTCAGATCACCGAAGTTAAGCGATGTTGGGCCTGGTCGGCACTTGGATGGGTGATCATCCGGTCCGCCATGCGTTGTTGCCACTTTTTGGGGTGCACTCAGCCTCGTGATGCCAGTTGAGGAGCAACTTGACTGAATAGTAGTGGCTTCTGTCAAAGAAAACCATTATAACGACCGGGAGACCGCTATGCTGACCACACGCCCCTCCTATCCGTGTCCTCAGTGAGGGTGACACGGCGGTCGGATGGTCCCTATGGGCCACTTGTGATCTGAAGGCGGAGTGGTTTTTCTTACTAACAGTCTGTGAGTTGTGACCAGGATCATATGAAAATCTCGCACCTGGTCTTAGAAGGTGTTGTAGGTTGCATAAAACCCTTCGGTAGGAGCAACTGAATTACTCTGTATAACGCTGGGAGGGCTCTACACTCATTACTGCAACTGTGTTCTCACATCCTCAAAAACAGTGCTTGACCACTGCACACAATGGGAACTTGTCACAATGAAGCTAACATCCCTGAAGTTTCACTGTCTTTATTTACTAATTACAATCGCCTAACCACAGGGAAGGTGTACAGCAATTGGAATCTCAAATTTTATATGGAGAATTCAAAAATTTTATTTAATATAAGTCATTGGACACTTAAGAGTGAGTAGTACAGAGCCATGTTCTGAAAATTGTTGAAAAACAAAATAAAATTACTTTAAGCTCTATGTAACCAACTTTTAGCTGGAAGACTGCAGGAAGCAAATATCTACAAGACTCGCAAAAACAAATATGCGTGACAGATAAGTGAGCATTCAAGATACATAACCAAATGAATGAAATAAGGTTTGCGCTACTGCCTGCGCGAAACCAACCACGCACAGCGAGAGGGCGCAAGACAGCACCAGACGAGAGCTGGGAAGCGAATCTTACGAACCAAGTTATCTCCAAAACCTGCACAATTTTCAAGCTCCTTTTAGAGAGGAGATTGCCTGCTGCTCTCTATTTGATGGATGAGCATGTTTCCTTTTCTACATATAAACAAAGGAAAGCAACAGGAACTTCAAACTTAAACATTGCACAAAACATAATTACAATTCATCAGATTGGTACCGAGTTTGAACATTCACCCTCTGTTGGTCGGCACCGACTGAACCGCGTCTGGCGGCAGCATTACCGTGGGTTGGACAGTCCGTAATTTTGGACGGGAGCAGCGCACTCTCTCCCATGCCAAAGACCTGCCAGTAGGTGGCCACCTCCTTTATGTGCAAATAGAAGGGCTGACTTCACCCACAGACAACCTCAGGGGAACCTGTCGCTACCGAGGTCATCTGTGCCCGTCGAAAGCGGATTAGCAGAAGGAACTGTTTACAGTAAGCATTTCGAGGAACAAGGCCTCTGCGAAAACTAGCTGTCACCTAGGAACTGCTCCTACTGAGACATCGACAAAAGTCTTGTGGCGACCTTATGGGTCTCTCGACCCCTTCACATGCACTCCCTCCTTCATATCCGTATATCTAATTATCGCTTAATCGTGACAGCGGTATGTGGCAGTCAGTTTATCAAAATCCGACCGCTCGTCACATCCACCAGGGCTGAAAAACGCTAAAAGACTTTGTGTTTCAGTGAAATATCACTGCGACCTCTGAAAAAGCATGAAATGTCATAGTGCATACCGATATTCTAACTCTGCTATAAATAGCGGCGTGAGGCCAGCAGTAATTTACTGTTTCGTTCGAATCCAGACAGCGAGTACTCATTACGTCAAAACACGCAGCACCTGCAAAAGATCATTGTGGCAATCGTCGAAGTATCGTACATAAAATGAAAATAACAACTCGGCAGAACACCAGGAAGCGCGTCATTAATCGACCACACTGAGAAAATCTGAGAAAGCATCTAGCAGCTTCCAGTTTATGCGTAGGACCTTTTGGACTGCGTATACATTATTTATTATCTTAGCTGTGCCCATCTATAAAACAAAAATATTCGCAAACCGGTTCTCTCTTGCTGTTGTTCGCCTCTGGAACATGCTAACCCAACACACTGAGCACAGTTCAAAACTTTGATGTACTTGCGAAAAAAACTGGGGCAATTCTTTCTGTAAACCTCATAATTCTTCCCCAACTAATATAACCTATACAGATACTTTCTTCTGTCAAACAGTCATGCAAATCCTCCGCTCTCCCACCACGTACTAGTCTTTCTCGTGTCTCGGCCAACGTCAGCGTAATTATCTGCTGGGTAAGAGGGGCAGCCTACAAGTAAAATGAAATAATACTTCAGACACCACTCACAATTAATTAACAAAATTTAATAAGGATGTATTTCAAAGGATTAGTTTACGCACCACTTATTATGAAACTATTACATCGTGATCGTAAAGCTTCTCCAAAAAATATAAAATCAGATTTTTAGCAAGAATCTATAGGCAGCCGCCATCGGCGACAGCCATAATACGGGCTTAGTCGCCATTGTAGGATTATCTAACGGGACCCACAGACACAAGTACAAGGACAGTTAAAATCAAATCACTATAGCAAACTAAAAATTAAAATTACATTTCAAATATTAACATAGTTTCAAATATAAACAGAGACCCAACCAATTCCTGTTTTGAACCAAATCTGAAACACCTTAAAATCTTAAACCAAGTAATATTAGACTGGTGAAGTAAATCTTAAAAAGTTTTGGATACTGAGCTTGGCTGAACATAAAAGACCACAAATAACTTTCAACCTTGAAATATTCAATCCCTCTAAGGCAACTCCACTATGCTTGCAGAAGGCTCCTTGTTTAAACAGCACTGATCATAACAAATGTTTTACTATTAATACAAAAGAGTTAATTTAAGAACAAATATCTGCTTTATGCTTAATAACTATGAGAATCTCACAACGACAACGGCCAGCTGTGCAGTAAAATTTGAATCTATTTGGTTAAACAATGAAATAAAAAAATCGCAACATACAGCCATTCAGAGGCAACATTCTCCAGCGTTGCGTGGGACCTGTGGTAGTAATCGAAGACGCCAGGTCAGCTGCGGACTACCTGCATTCCTTCATACTTGATGTCTTACCTGATGAGAATGTCGTCCTACAGCAGCATACTTGTCCGTGTCTAGAACCCAGAATCGTGCTACAATGATTCGAGAAGCATAATAGTGCAATCACAGTAATGTCACGGCGACCATATTTGCCTGATATGAGTCTGATGATTCCAAACTGGGTCGCTATCGAGCGTGATCACCACATCACAAATCAGCGCCCAGTTATTTGCAGGAATTACATCAACTGTGACCCCTATGCGGCTCGCGTTCATGCTGTTTGTTCTTTGGCATTTTGTCATGTCGAGTGGCGTCTTGTTTCTTCCTTACTTACTGGCGTAACGAAGTTGCTGGCTTGCCTCCTTGAGTGGCAGCAGCAGCGCTTATCGATACTAGTACTGTCGTACTATCTTTGGTGTGACCGCTGGTATTTCCGGATGGTGCTGGTGTGTGTAGTGGTGAGTCGGTTGGGATGGAGCAGCAAGGAACTGTCCACGGCGCGCGGCCTGGTCGCTGGCGACGTGCATGCGCAGTCGGATCGTAAGGCGCTAGCTGCGAGAGCGACAAAGTTCATTGCCCACCGAACCTGGACGCTGGAATTGTGCGATCAGTTAATCTGTTATGAAGCCTCAACTATTGTGACATCTCTTCGTTCATTTGCGGGTTGTTGCACCCTGGGCTGTTCGGGCTAGAGCAATGTATGATGTGTTGGGGTCGGCGAAATATTGCAGCCGTTTTCCAATATTGTGATTATTAAACTGACTGTTACTTACCAGGGAACTGCACCAGCGGTATTTTCTGCCCTATGGCCGTTAACGCCTCGGTTACCTGCCCTGGTCATTGGCGTACTTTTCCGGCGGTGTGTCTTTCCCCTGTCGTGTTGATGCTGTCCAGCGTATAGTTCGACAGCCCTTTAAGTTGTTTGGTTCATATTTGCCGAGAGTGGTTATTGTTCGCGTGGCAGTTTTTAAATGCCAGTTTCTGAAGACGTAGTGCTGTTCGTATCCTCGTCCTCAGCCAATGTTTTTCATCATTCTGCCGTTGGTCAGACGGAAGGGAATTGGTTAAATTGTTGGTCGATCCCTAGTTTGGTTGCCATCCGATTATTTAACTTCAACTCTTGGCTGCCTGTCTCACCTCACCATACGTTTGAGCCACCTTCTCAGGCTGACCCTTGGAACACTTCTGAGCACCACTAGTTCTGTTTGGTTTAGATAGTGACTTTCTTTTTAGTTTGAAGTATTCTGCGAGGCCTTCAGCCGTGTATTAATTTATTTCTTTTTAAATTTTCACAAAGGCCTTCAGCTGTGTTAAATTAAAATTTTGAAGATTTTATTTTAAAAAAATTTCTTAAAATTGGTTCTATCTGAAATTGTTTGTAATCCAGGTCCTAAGCCATTACTTGTTCAATGTGTTGCGTGTGGCCTTCAGCTGAGGATTTACACGAACCCCTTTTGATAGGGCCTTGAGCTGTGTGTATACTTTAAAGGAAAATATTTTATAAGAACGAAGGGATTTATTTTAAGTTGTTTGGTTGACTTGTTGTTCAGGCATTCAGCCGTTGTTTCAAATTTGTTTGTGGCCTTCATCCGTGCAATAAGTTAATATTTCTTTAATTAGACTTTTGGCCATTCTGTTGTAACTTCAAAAGGAAAGTTCTTGGTTAGAAAAATTGTTTATTAATATTTTTTTAATTATAGTTGTCCTTCATAGATGTAGTGTAAGTCTTCAGCTGCTGATTGTTTTCAATTTCATGTTTTTTTTTAATTTACTTTCTATTTTTAATTGCTTTTGATTTCTAAGCCAGGCCTTCAGCCATTCTTGTTTTTGGTGTGGTTTCAGGCCTTCAGCCCAGAAAGCATCACAAGTTCTTTAGCTAGGCCTTCAGCCGTATTGTTTAATTGTGATCTTTTAAAGCAATGTGTAAATGAGTGGTTCTTAGAAAAATAAAGTCGTCTATTTGATTGTGTAACTCACAGGAACTGTTTTCCGCCCCATCCACAATCATAACCTTATCCTGTGCACTCTCTGAGTACCTACCAACCTGGTTTCAAATGGTAGCAGAGCGTGGTTACGATTGTGCGATTGCCATTACAGTTACTGTTTGTTTCAATTGTATTTCTGTTAGTGTTGCACCATATTGTCTTGGTTGTTGATTCTTTCAGGTGAACTATTTTAATGGCAGTCAGGCAGTGCCTGGGGACTGGCCTGCTGAGGAAGGATCACCTTGTTTATGAGTTGGTGCTAAGGAGCCAGTCTATTGATGGCACTGTTGCGGACTTAGTGGCATGTTTGTGTGCTACTGTTCATCAGCAGGTTGACGTCACGCCGGATGTGGTGAGTGAGACAGAATCTGCCACTGAATTATTTTTAATGGTATTAGGGGCCTCGAGGACACCATTTGTGTTTTGGAAGACACTCAAGCTAGTGGCAGTCAGACAGGGTGCGGGTACAGTTAGTGCATCTAACCAATCGGATAGCGGATTTAGGCATGTTAGGCTAGGAGGATCATCATAAAAAATTAACCGCCGAATTGGGGTCTTTGGTTAATGCATTGCAGTTTAAGCTTACATGTTTGGAACTGGATGGGAAGAGGATTGAAGAGCGGGACTTGCCATATCGAGGGGGAACCGGAATGCAGACCGGGAGTGATTTTGTTATATCCTCTGAGAAGATAGACACAGCGTTTGGCAAACTGCCTAATCTTTCGAGATGTTACTGAATTAGTTGTATATCGACCTGAGCAGATTGAAAACTTATTATGGTTGTTGGTTCGTCTTGAGCAACATGCTGCTTCATTTCGCGTTCCGTACCAAGTATTTTTGTCATTATTGTACCTGCTAGCTAGAGGTAAGTTGAGGAGCCTCGTATCCCTAGCCATGACAGAAGGGCTTACCTTGCAGCAGTTGAGAGAGCTTGTCACTGACCAGAGATTGACCGCCGGAGTTCGGAAACAGCTTGAGTGTCATTACATTTGGGAGATGCAGCAGGATAAAGAGGAGTTACATCAGTATGTGGCCAGAGTTCAGACGGCCTGCTTGGCCTTCTTGATCGATTTGCCAGAACGGGGGTTTGGTGTCTATTGATCTCAGGGGAATGCGAACGCCGGATAAGTCGCACCTCGTTTTTCGTGATCGTCCTTCAAACTGGGAAGAGCTTCGTTCCGCTGTTGTAGCAGTATCTGGGTTGCCGCTTGCGGACGATTTATGTCATGAAGTTAAGGGTCAGCTCACGGGCGTTTATCCTCTGCGCTCACTGAGTACCTACCAACCTGGTTCCAACCTGGTGCCACATAACTCCACAAATGTACTAACGAGCTGTACAATCGATGACGAAATGCAGAATTGGAAAATTCGCACCCAGATACCTACAGCCTTGTCCTGTAGATGCCTCAAAGGAGCACGTTATCATATTCTTTCCCACGGCCCTCCTAAGATTCCTATATGCTTTGTATATATGATGGGCCAGCTACAGGTATTTTTGGGATGAGGAAACTGAAACCTTACACTTACAGAGACCTCAAGCGTCACCAGTCATTTTCTACCGAGAGCGTAGTGCCGCAAATACCTGTAGCTTTCACACAGCCTGCAAAGTGTCCACCAGTATATTGCTCTCCTATCGGCAGATTTGAGTCATCATCTCTGCATTCTCCGCCCAAGGCTCATTGTTGCGCACCTTCAGGAACCTTTACAGTATTATGCAAAGCCTCCTTTAGGAATGTGGGAGCGGCAGAAATCTCATGCAAAATTCCATCGACTCCTGCGTAGCCATCGGGATTGCCACGGGGAACCTGCTGTTCGCACTGTTTCGGCTCGCGACGAGCGCCCATCGTCCTGTCCAGCACACAGAACAGCCTTCTACGAATACTGTCATATCTGGCGTTGGCGTCACCTTTTACAACGTGTTTTAAGTTAACAGTGCCCCTCGACTGACTTTTATCTGCAGCCTGTATGTGAAACACCAGCCCAGCCAAACGTAATTCTAAAAAGACGCCTATAATTACTGCATGTATTGGCAATCACCGTCGGTCAATCTTTAATAAAATAACTGAATACACCCTATACTGGTAATGTGAAAGTCTATGGAACCGTCAGTTTTGCCGTCTCTCATAGAGGACATTGACTGGGATTTGAGCCCGTGCCTCACGCTTTCTAGTTACATGCTCGTATCACTTTACTACCTAGGCATAGTGGTCATCCCTACTGCACAGACTTCCGTAGCACGCATCCCATCAGACCCAAATTCTCAATTCATCCACACATTACTGATGTAGTACTTCCTGCCCTTCATCCTCGTTACTTGAGGGGTTTGGCCGATTCCCATAAGTGTTAAAGTGTGACCTGCAACTTCACTGAAGAGATCATTGGCCAGTCTCACAATAATTATAAATGTTCTTTCTGTTCTTCTGCACATGTCCGAAAGAACAAATACCATTTTCATTCTGCAACCATTGTAGTCAAGACACAAAGGTATTCCGACTTATAGCTGCTAGTGGGCATTGATCTACATGAATCGGAAATGTTGAAAACTATTGCCGAATCAGGATTCAAACTCAGGTCTCCTGTTTACTAGGCTGTAGTATCAACATGGTGTCTGTTCTTTCGGACATGCCCAAATGAACAGACACTACATACACAATTGAGGCGAGACTGGCCAACGATCACTTCAATACAGATGCACACCATACTCCAACTCTTACGGGAAACAAATAAATTCCCAATTGCGAATAAGGACAACCATCAGCTGTAGAATGGATTGATGACAATGAAAATTTGTGCCAGACCTGGACTCGATTCGAGATTTCCCGCTTATCGCACGCGGTCGCTATACCATTTGGCTAGCCGCGTGCGTTTCACGCCTAGACCCAAACTTCCATATATCGTCAACCATGCATCTACGACCTGTACTCGTTCATCCATTATGTGCATTCCCGTACAGGTGAGACGTCGTACATGAAAGTTACTTTTCCTGTAACGGCAGATAACTACAATATTGCAGTGCCTGTGTCATTCGGATTACGATAGAAAGTTTCTTTGGACAAGAACGAATCCATTTCGACAACCAAGAGTCTATGATCTGTGTTCGTACATCCATTATGTACATTCCCGTACAGCTGTAGAATGGAATGACGACAGTGAAAATTTTTACCAGACAGCGACGCGATCCCAAGCACGAAATTTGGACCTATGGGTCTGGCCGTGAGTCGTGCCCAGATAGCCAAATGGCAAGTCAACCGCTCGTGATAAGCAGGAGCTCCGTGTTCGAGTCCCACTCCGACACAAATTTTCGTGGTCGCCATTCCATTCTACAGGTGATGGTTGTCCTTATTCACAACTGCCAATTCATTTGATATATTTCAAAGCGGCTGTAATTGGCCCAGTGCCTGGTACCTTTTGACGTGCATGCAAGTCCAAAGGAATTTTGCATCATAAAATAGCACAAGAATTGCAATAGCGTACTTATGAGAACCGGAAAAACGCCGTGAGTAGCGAGGATAATGGGCAGGGCCACTATGTTAGTAGCAGAGAATATGGATTAGACAGGGAGAACGCTGTGGCAGTCCTGGCAGTTATGATGGCAACTGTGTCCGGAGCATCTGCCTGGTAAGCAGGAGATCAGGGTTCAAATCCCGGGCCACCACACATTTTCAACTTTTCCCATTGGTACAGAGGTTGCCCATGAGCAGCTACATGTTGCAATTGCTTTGTGTTGTAGCGGCACTACTGTTTAAGATAGGAAAAAGTTAGATTCGATGTAATATTATGAGCGCACAAGTCACAGCCAGGTGCGGGCCTGTTGACAGTAAGTTACGCTTACCAGCAGTTGCGATGTTGAATGGAGGCCACAGGGCCGTAGAACCTCTGAAAAGAGTAAGCAAAGTGGTTTGAATGGCGCAAGTTACAGGCAGAGGAGTCCCACTGGCCCAACGTAGTGGCGAGTGTGCAAAACAGAGGTGCAGAGCCGCGTATAAATAGGTACTGGTTTTCTAACGAGGGGATTCAAGTGTTTCTGCTCTCCTGGACAGCGGGGCTTGTCACTCCACCGGCTACATGCGGCAGGAAATGGTGCGCCAGTGTTCCAGTCCACAGCAGGTCACTGATTCGACACTCTGAGGCCAACGCGGGAGATTCAAGTGTGGCAGCTCTCCTCGACAGCGAGGCGTGTCACACCACCAGCTACACGAAGCAGTAGATGGGGTGCCAGTATTCTAGTCCACGGCAGGTCGCTGGTTCAAACCTCTGAGGCCAATGCTGGGTCCATAGCCAGCCAGCGGCAGGCCACTCGATGGCTCGCTACTGTGGGCAGTCTTGCTGGCTCCCAACGCACACCAGAGGCATCCCGAGGCGAGGGCCGCGGATTTGGATGTCGGATTGCAGGCTCTTGTTGTCACCGTGATCTTAACCACAAAGGCGAAGAAGACGCAGCGGGCCGACCTGCGGCTCCTCGTCAGTGGTGCTGAGGCAATGGGGAAAGAGGTCACTGAGTTGGCTGCCAGTGCATCCTGACATCATCAAAACTCCGCGGCTGTAAACGGCCATCGCACAGCAGTACAGTGCACAGGTTGTTGAGATAGCCCATCAGCACCAAGCTGTTTTGCAGACAGCGAAGTGGTGTCCTCGGCACGGGACCCTGTGATGCAGACAGAGGGGAATGCAGCACTGTAGCTGGGAATAATAAAACACTTGAAGATCATGGCCGAATTTTAATATGGCGCATCCTGAAAGTTTCCATCCCAGTCCTACATTCCTCCACTGCACGCCAACATCTACATTTGGCAGTGATGGCTACAGTATCTTGGGTAATGCACATAAGAGCGTTCTACGGGTAAGGGGTTGTGCACTGGTCTCCGGCGCTCTGGAATTTTGCTTAAACCAGTCTTGGTAACCCTCGATGTCCTTTGCAGCAAAATATAGAGTTCATATTGCGTGTTTTATATAACAGTGAACTGTGGTGCGTCGACTGGAAATGTTCAGTGTTGTGCATATGAAGAAAGTCCTTTGTCAGAGCTTAGTCACTTCTGTCATAAGATGGTTAACATAAGTGAAATTCCTACTGCAACTCAGGCTGTAGCACCAGTTGTGAACCGTATAATTAGCCTTAAAACAAAGAGTAAATCTGAAATTTCTAGTAACGAACTTACGGAAACACGCTAACTCGGTAACTATATACAGAGTTAGGCAATGTAGGTGTCGATTCAAGCGTCTAGCCAAGATTTTGTGATAAATGCTAATGTTTCTAGAGACATGTCAGAGAACACATTGAACAAAGTCAGTGTGAACTGCGGCAATACGTTCACGAACATATCAAACAAGTTATGTATAGTACCAGATATAAAAGGTAACGAATTGTGATAAGAATTTCAGAGTGTAGCACAAAGTAAAGTTACTAAAATCGAAACATAGATTTCTGATTAAGAGACAATAGCTCAGAAATTAATTAAGAACGTACGGTAGATAGCCTTGTAAAACAGCATGTTGTTGAACTCAGAGTGATTGCTTGCGAGAAAGCTGATCTTAAACAATTCTCTGGTGTTTATTAATTATGCAGAAGTCCCATGAAAATATTACAGAAGACTGTTACCGAAATTGAAACCTTTAGAGAACTATTACGCGAAAATTTTTCGTCCGCCCTGAAAAGTATAATCAGTTTTTGTTTTTGATTCCAAGCTTAATTATAAGTAAAGGAAAAACGTCCAGCATTTCAGGATTTCCATTCTGTAACATACATCAAGCAGTTTCTAAATACATTGTGCACACGATGACTGGAGCGCCAAACGATCAATGTTTGTGAGGACTGCACTCAGGACGACGGGAACTCAAAGCAAATATGTATCACGAAGTGTTTTCTCACTTACAAAAAAATTTGAAATATTTTTCCTGAGTAAATATTGGTCACACGAACGGGATCGTACAATAAAGTCAACCATATTCATGCGAAAAAATTATACCGGAAGTGACGCCCCGTCTGAGAATTTTACAAAGATATTTAGATAGTGATACATCGATGATCCAGTCAAGTAGACCGTTACTGTATTCTTTCAAATGTTACCGTTGACTGTGCGGAAAATCTTCCCTCCAACCAAGCACAAATCTAATGAGGGAGTTTATCGAGTCTCAACCAACTCGAGGCACTAGAAAAAGGACAGCGACAACAGGAAACAGGCAGTATGGTAAGTCCATACCAATATTCCCCAATTTCAAACAAACTCAATCAAAATTATCATTATCATCGTAGATCAAATACAAATCGTCAGTGTCTTAAAGCAAGTGCAAAATGAACAAGAGGTGACGATCGCGCAGAGCCACCTCGTAAATCGGGAAACTGAAACATCTTTTGGACCAGACCCATACTGAAACTAATACCATGAAAAGTTGTGTACATGTAACATAATTTAATCAGATTCAGTATAAAGCGGAATCTGACACTAAAACACTTACTACACTATCCTGAAACAGCCAAGAAGGCAAAATAGATGCCTCTCACATGGATGTAAATATTTTTGGAATAAGTATCGGTACTTTATTAGATCCAGGGAGAGAGTTGACGACTATTTCAAAAAATTTGTTAATGCTTTTTTAACGACGAGACAATACTTCGATTGTTCCTACGAACGGAATTTGTGTGTTCAGCACTGTTGGCAATTAAGAATGAAACAGCTATATGACAGTCTTTATTTTAGTTCAGAACTTATACAGGTCGGCCGGGGTGGCCGAGCGATTCTAGGCGCTACAGTCTGGAACCGCACAACCGCTGCGGTCGCAGGTTCGAATCCTGCCTCGGGCATGGATGTGTGTGATGTTCTTAGGTTAGTTCGGTTTAAGTAGTTCTATGTTCTAGGGGACTGATGACCTCAGAAGTTAAGTCTCATAGTGCTCAGAGCCATTTGAACCATTTACACAGAAGAAAAAAATGTTTTTATTGCCACTGTTAATATATGTGACCGATTTTAGGAACCTAATTGTTGACAGAAGTGATTTGAAAGCTTAAGTTTCGTAATAAATTTATCTTAATACCGGATGACAGATCTATTAATAATGGAATGAGAATATGCCACATAGGTTAGTTGGCGGTAGTGTGGACACTGAATGAGAGAATGCAATGATGCTGGGAATGTGCCAAGAGGAAGTAACCTAGAAGAGTATGAAAACGGGATTAATTATTAAAAGGTTTTATTATTGGGATCAGTTTGGAAACTAAATATTTGGTATTACTGGCTGCATCTCTAAATGGAATAACTTCATGAGGTATTAATATATCATCTGCACTTTCAAAAGCAGAAATTAACTTATGTCGACTAAAAGCAAAGCAGTTGTTGATGATGTTCGTTGTACGGCAACGTATGTCATGATAAAGCGGCCTAATACAAAAATAATCCTTCCATCAGAGTTGTTATTGATGCATGAGCTTTAAACCGCATCATTTTCCCACAAACAAGACAACCAAAAAATATGGAGAGAACATTTGCAAAATTCAAGGGCATCAAATATTTAACAAATTGTGTCCTAACAATTCAGTTACTGGCAGTTTCAGTCGCATCTGAAAAGCATAAACTACACAGACAATATCAAAAATAGTAGATTACCTTTCGGATTGATCATTTCGTCAGGAGCATTGTCATGTGCATTGAGTCACAATATGGAAAAGAAATTACAGCAAAACGTTAGTGACGTTCTGCTTAATTTAATGTCATCGGAAGAATAAAATTCTGAAAGTCGATATGAATTAAGATTTTCACGTAATGAAGTTAAATATCTAGGACACTTAACTTCACCGAAACAAGTTGCAATGGAAAAGAAACTTGGAAATGGACGTAGCCAAAAAAATGTTCGCCATTGACTAAAAACGAGCTAAAGACACTTTTTGGTTTCATACAACTTTTGTGCGCGGTTAAGCAGATGGCATTGTTTGTCATCTCATAGCTGAAGATGGCTGCTTTATGGACTCAGAATATTGAACAATGGATAATTATTGATCAAACTGAATCACAACTTTTAGAAGTTCCAACGTTGTGTAATGTTGACCTTACGCAAGGTCTTTAGCTTTGTAGTGAACGAAGGATTGGAATGGAACTCAATTAAACTTATGACGTCAGTAGAGTTACAAAACACTGTACCACCACTTTTGTAAATAGAGCATTCTCTGTTCAGGAAAGAATACAGGGAGACTTAGTGAAAAGCACTCACGATAACATGGAAAAAATGATCTTTCTGGACAAGATGAAGACGCTAGTAATTGTTTTATGGTGTTATCACATAAACGTATATCTGTCAACGTCAGAAAAATGTTCAACATCTCCAACTTGACATGGTCATATTTTTTTAGTTTAGTGACGAATTTTACTATGACAATACGATCTCAGAATTGGAAACTGCTAAGGTTATTGTAAACCTGGTTGAAAACCATCTAGAATAACGAAGTAGCAAGACACATAATTTGTCATTGTAGACGTGTCCATGACTACACTGTGCTTTGTAAACGTAATGCAACGCTTATTGAACTAATAACGCTTAGGTTAACTGAAATACTTATAGAATTATAATTTATGACAGAACTCAGATCAGAACAAAAGATTTATTTCTTAGCTTCAGCTGTTTTAAAAATAGATAAACGTTCGTTTGTAATTGATACAGTAAACACACAAATAAAAGGTTGGAAATTAGCTTGCTTGCTTCTATACAATGATACTTGCGTAAAACTCTACAAGTTCTTCCACATGGAGCCCAAGTCAAGAAGTTATTTAACAGTTTTCACCATGGTACTTTCGCCAATAATTATGATCCAAAATCTTAATAAAGATAAGAAATAAAATAAACAACGGACCCACGGGTAAATAGCAGCAATAAGAAGTTAATAAGAAAAAAGAGATTTTGTTACAGTGACAAACAACAGACCACTACAAGATGAAGCAGAGTACATGTCGACTGATGACCATAGATGTTGAGTCCTATAGTGCTCAGAGCCTCAGAGTACATGTCACGGAGAAAAATCAAATCGATTACAATTAGAACTACTGTGTTGTATTGTACCTTGGACAGATAAGGGCTCAACAATAAGAGTTTATAAAATTACGTGTCAAGACTGCAGAAAAGACTACATACGACAAACTGGTGGGGTATATAGAGCTCATTTCAAGAAATAAACATACAAGAGCAACAAATTAGCGTTGGGGCTTCACTCTATGATGCTGAAACGTAGCATAGTTAATACAAGTTTAAAACTCGTGCGCAGAACTGGTGGAGGAAAAGAATTAGCTCCGTCGAGCAATTACAGATGTACATTGCTACACAAAAGGATGAGGATAATATTTTAAATGAGCACAATCAGTTCCCAGACTGAATTTTTTTGACGACGTGCTATAGACCCATTTCATTCCACTTGACGTCTGGAGCTGCATGTAAACACAGGAGTATGAGACGCGCGCACTTCGGCCACTGCACGACATATCCGTTGCGGCTGGAGCAACAGCACAGGGGAGCGGAGTACTGCCAACAGGCAGATGAATACACGGAGCACTTAGTTAAACGCCTGACATGTTAAATTCCCTCTTCCAGCAAAAACTAAATCATTCGCAACGTGTTAGTTGACGCTTTTAATGGTACTGAATGTAGATGTGAAGTAAAGAAACGGAAAGTCATACCCTGTAATTCACTTTTATAATTTTCGGTTGTTGACTTTTATTCAGCTCTCTTGTCATACTGCTTATATAAAAAGACTCTTTTTCTACAGTATGAATAGTATGAACCGTTTAAAAAAAATTTGTGAACTTAATTGTGTACAGGTGTACAATTTGTACATAACGTGTGTTCTCATCTCAGATGTATAGCACCTTTAACCCAATACATGCTAACTTACTTCCAATGCTGTTTTATAAATTATATTTGAACACCATTTTAAATCTAGTGTATTATGTCGCTATATATTGACTAGCAGATTGAATAGTTAGTTTCATGCCCATCAAGCGAGTAGTCTCACTTCAATTTATTTGACGCTATTTTTTCCTCAATGTGATTTGGAATAAGGTATTGTTATATTTAATGTTGTGAAATCAGTGTATTGTACATCTTTTAATTTTATCATACACAACATATTATCATTTTTAACTTTTAAACTAATTTTTGTTGTTGTCTGTCTTCCATATCTCAAGATGGGTGCTGATGATTGTAATGAATTATTTCTTATTGACGTTTAATGTGATTGCATTAGCCTATAAAACTTAAATCCAAATGTTTGTGATGACACAATGTCTCTATTCCCATACACTTTGTACCATCTAAAGTTCGCTCTAGCACCACGAAGGTTATTTCCTGATGCCTTAAGACATGTGCGAACCCTGCTGCATCTTCTTTTCAGTGTTTTCCGTATTTTCCTATCTTCACTCATTCTGAAGAGGACCTTCTCATTCCTTATTTTGTTTGTAGAGCTAATTTTCAACATTATTCTGTAGCGCTTCATCTCAGACACTTCTGTTCTCTTCTCCCATTGTCCCTGATTTACCACTATAAATTTCTGTGCTCCAAATGTGCATTCTTAGACATTTCTTCCCCTAATTTGACACCAGTAAACGTCTGTTGGCTAGGATGCACTCTGTCTGTGCTAGTTTGATTTTTATGTCTTATTTCAGTACAGACAGTCGTGATCGCATTTGAGTTCATTAATTTCCATTTTCAGATGATTTTTTCGCTCTTCTAAGAGATCACTTTGAGATATTACAGCAAGGAATGTAAGATTTGAAGGTCGAAACCTTTCATCTGAAAATAAAAATAAAGAATCTGAATTCGATCACGCCTGTGTGTACTGCAATAAGTTATAATATTATGAGGATAGATGTTCTTCCTCTAACAATGTTCCAAAAGATGATTTCTATGTGCTCCTTGCTTCTTCCGCCGTGGATTATTTTGCTTCCAACATAGCAAATTCCTTCGACTACTTTATGATCATCAGTCTAGATGTTAAGTTTCTTGTGGTTTTCATTTCTGCTACATCTCATTACTTTTGTCTCTCTCCTTTTCACTCTCAGTCCTTATTCTGTATTCATTACGGAGTTCATTCCATTCAACGAAACCTGTAATTCTTCTTCATTTTTACTCCGGATATCAATGTAGCAACGTTGTGAGAGAATCTTATCATTGATATCGTTCCATCCTGAATTTTATTCCACCCTTGAATCTTTCCTGTATTTAGGTTATTTTGAAGTATGGACTGAACAATAAGAGTCTCCAGTACACCTACTATGTTTACGACTTATCTCATCTAAATTGAAGCTACATTAAAATAATTAAAATAGAATAATAAATAATGAGAGCGACGGGCGATGTGTACACACCTCAGAGACAATATCAGTTACATTAAATAAATCAAATTACTATCAAATCCACCTTCATCAACGGTATTTTATCATCGAATCCGTTATAAACAAAAGTCTATTTTAACCCACTGAATGCCTCTGTTACACCCTTTTTAATCCGACCACTTCACTCTTGGTCTTACTATATTATTAGTCCCTCTCGGTGGTTCGGAAATTATTGTTACAAACTTTTAGAACTTGCAGAGAGGAGTGAGTACATAATATATTGAATAGGAACCCATGTCCACAAGTGTACTGTTTCCATTCTTCAACGGTTTCATATTAGATATTTAAGTCATCTAATTCTGTTTGAGGAATTTAATTAGGTGTAACGCAGTACGATTATTGCGTAACAGTTCGAATGGAAAGATAACGAAACATCCATTATCACTTATGTACACTTGTTTGATTCAACACTTAAACGTTACGTGTTTACTTTACTCTAAAACAAAAAGAAAACACAGTACACTGTACGTACAGAACAGTACCGATGCACAACAACAGCGGCTCGATGTGGCGACCACCGACGTTGTTAGCGACACTGTACCATGAGTTTCTAGTGCAGCCAGTGCCAGAAAATCTTCCTCTGTCTCTATAGGATTCTCGCGAATTAGATTTAACATACAATCTTACAAGAAGTAGTTCATAGCAGTTAAATCCGGCACTCTCAGCGACCACGCGGCTGCACCAACTCGGCCTATCCGTCTTTCACTACATCGTCTGCTGAGATGTCTCCAAACGGCACGAGAGAAATTAGGTGGTGCACCATCATGCTGAAGGGCGTCAATCTGTTTACCCTACTGCGTGCCAGGGCAGGCTCTCTCTAAGACCCTTCCTTTTCCCCCAGCAGATGATGAGGTGTTGCACAACTGAATTGAAATCGCCGTACCGTTTACCGTTGTCTGATATTATGTACTCAACCACTCTACAAGTCCTAGAAGTTTGTAACTGGAATTGCCCAACATATGTCATCTATCTTTCTCTAGAGCTTACTCATTTTCTATCAAATTTGGAACATGTAACGCCATTTCACGTTAACGAACGTTTTTTCCAGATCGACAAATGCTATGGGCGTATCTTGATTTTACTTCATTCTTGCTTCAGTTATCAAGTACAACTGCCTATCTGTTGATTTCACCTTTCCTAAAGCCAAATTGATCGTCGTCTAATAGATCCTCCTCTTTCCCATTCTTCTGTAAATTATTCCTGTCAGCAGCTTGGATGTTTTACATGTTAATCTCGTGGTGGAATTATTTTCGCACCTATCTGCCCTTGCTGTCTACGGAATATTGTGGATAACATTTTCCAACGTGTCTGATGGTACCCATCCAGTCACATAGAATCTCAACACCAACTTTAATAATGGAATGGTTGCCATTTCGCCCATTGCCCTTAGAAATTCCGATGGAATATTATCTATCTCTTCTGCCTCACCTGATCTGAAATCTTCCAGAACACTTTTGGTTTACGACTCTAATACTGGAACTCATATATCTTCTACATCAACCACAAATTTTTCTTCTATCTACTCATCAGACAAGCCTTCCCCCTCATAGAGGCCTACAATGTACTCGTTCCACCCATCCGCTCTTTCCTCTGTGTTTAACAGCGGAATTGCTATTGCGCTCTTGATGTTACTACCCTTGCTTTCAGTTGCATCGAAAGGTATTTTCATTTTTCTATATGCCGAGATAGTCCTTCCGACGGTCATTTCATGTTCGTCTTCTTTACATTTTTCCTGTAACTATTTCGTCTTGGCTGCCGTGCCCTTCCTATTTATTTCATTCCTAATTGATTTATATTGCTGTATTCCTTTCTTTCCCCGAGCATTTTTATACTTCCTCCCTTAGTCGATCAATGGTAATACTTCTTGTGTCACTCAAGGTGGGTCTGTGTGTGTGTTTGGACCTTATGGGTGCTGAATGGCGAGGCTATCAGTGCCCTTAACATCATTGAAACAAAGGTATAAAGCTAAAACTTCGAAAATTTTTCCACATTCTAGCACTCGAATCGACGACGCTATCACTTTATCTCACATGCGCTAAAACAATAGAGAAAGAGTGAAAGTAGCTATACATGAGATTAAAACACATGTAAAACAACAAAGGAGCTAAACGAAAGGCACATGCTAATATCACTGGTTGGCTACTTACAAAATATATGGGTGAACCAGTCACCCTGTTACACCACGTCCGCATTGTAGGCCTTACTAGACGGAGCTTACTGTCTGTCACTTCCAGCCACACACATTCCCACCAACGCAAGGCTCTGGAGATCAACTGCCAGGCCATACCTTATAGAGGATGGCCCACAGAAATAGCTGAGGATCACGACACACCTCCTTGGCTGATAGTTTCACTCGTTTCCCGCAATTCCAATGTGACCTGGTACACAGCAGAAAGACACCTCCCTCCCTAGTCGCTGCAGTTGGAGGAGGGCATCCTGGATATTCTCGACTACTTTATCTGCTGGCTACAAACATTTCTGAGAGTGAATGGGACTCAGGGAATCGGGACATACAAGAAGACAGAAGGAATTTATCACTGAAAGAATGTCTCATCTGCTCAAGTGCCCACAGTATCCCATGTAATTGTGTGTCGAAGACAGTGAAGTCTTCAGGCAGTCGGACCTTCAGGACACGATCTGGAAAAACGGTAGAGCAATCATCTGAGACCCCTGTTCAGACCCATCCGTAAAGACAGCTACATAGTTACGGTGCTCATTTAAAATGTCAGAAAATATCACATTAAAAACAAAGTGTAAACTCTCCTGTACTGCACCAAATCTAAAATTACTCCGAGCCACTGCAATAACCAGGGCGGCAGACGCTTAAGACCCTGGACTTGGCGTTGGACTTGCTCTACACCAAGTGACTCCACCCACGCTGCACGCGGATTCCGAACGGCATTGTGGCTCCTGCACGGTTGGAAAAAAGCATTCCCGAGACAAATGAGCAACAGTATGGAATAAAACGGAGCACCTGCAGCCGTCTTTCCGATGTTATTTATTCTATAGTATTTATTCACTATGGCATGCGGGTCAAGTCGGAGCTGTGATGGTGAGTGGCGGTTCCCCGACCTCAGCATGGAGGCTGGGCATGAGACTCGTCCTATAAGCACTAGTGGCCCGCCGAATCCCATCATGGTTGGCAGCGTCAATGATCATCAAATAAAAAGACCTCGCTGATCCGTATACCATGAACCCATAGTCCTACTGCAAACACACAAAACCCCTATAAAACTAAAGAAGACGTGCGCTGTCCACTCCTCAAGACCTGTGGCTGAGGCACTTTGTGATGTTCAGTGCCTTGAGCGTTGTAGCTGTCAGGTCTCCCAGATGAGGCAATCACGACAATTTGGAGTCGAAAATGAGGCCCAGTAACCTCATCGAGTCTCTAAAATATAGGACGGTGTCCCTCATATCAAGGACGTAGGCAAGATTATTCAAAGGGGGGGGGGGGGGTCGATCTGTTAAAGACGACCTTAACAAAACTCATTTGTTCTTAAACTTTCTATAGAGAATGATAAACCATTTTTTTCGGCAATGATTTCGGAGTTTTCACCAAGGGGAGATATAATCCCCTTGTGTATTGTGTGTATATTGAAACCGGGGACCTAGCAAATACGAACAGGCTTCGTCCCACCGTAGCCCTGACTGGTTCAAAACCCCACAACAGGCCACGGCAGTCCACCCACCTCACCGACGCCCGACACCGAACCCAGGGCTATTGTGTGGTTCCGCCGCCAGTGCCCCCTCCCCCCCTCCCCCAGGAACTTCTCATGCCAGGCGTGTGTAACCATAAATCTTAACGTGGTAGAGTAATGATGGTGTACGCATAAGTGCAAGGAGACAGTGTTTGCACAGCAATCATCACTGAGGCAGAATAAGGGAAAATAGCCCGCATTGGTCGAGGCAGATGGAAAATCTCCTCAGTAAACCATCCACAGGCCGGCCGGCACACCATTCCTCGATACTAATCCGCCGGGCGGATTCGTGCCGGGGACCGGAACGCCTTCCCTCTCGGGAAGTAGCACCCTAGACCGCTCGGCTAGCCGGGCGGGCATTAATCTCCTTACTTGGGAATGCTTTACTTTGCAAAATCAGTAAAAAGCAGTCATGCTCATATCTCCCTTCATCCTCCAATGTCCTCGTGCACATTTCTTCTTTCAGTTTAGATTTGAGATGTGGGAGTGATCAGGAATGGACAAGAGCTATTTTTTGGGACCATTATCATTACTGACAGGGCTTTCGGAATAAAGAGATCTCTGTTCGACAGAGAAGCTGAAAAAATTTTTGGTGCCGAAAATGCAAAGGATTTGGAATTATTCAACCTTACACTTTCCTCATTTAAGTATCCGTCTCTCACTTGTTGCAAGGTACATGTATGTGTGTGAAGGATAGACTTAGGTTCTTTTTTTCATCCCCCAGCGCCACATTTCGGCGGAGTGTGGACGTGGTGGGTATAGAAGGTACTTCCAACGATACGGTGAACCTGGTATTCAGTCTAATGACAACGAAAACTAAATGATATAAAACACTAAAAACAGAAAGAAGAGACATTTAAAATGAATTTAAAACTTTAAACGTGAAAATAAAATGCTTGTTTTTATGTATATGAGAGATATGATTCTTGTGCTTTTAGTTAAAAACAGTAATATTAAAAGATAAAACAAAACAATGTAAGAACACATTTAAAACCTGATGCCGGAAGACTGATATTTGAAAAAAGCACTTTCCTGTCGCTAAAACCGGAAGAACCTACCCTAGGATAGGGAGCCTGTTGTTGAAGCGGAGAAGGTTGGCCGTTGAGGAGGGTACGAATGAAGTAGTACAAGGATGGAGCACTGGTGCATAGTAGCACACGTCTTCGTTTTCGTGCTTACACACTGACATCCAGATAACTTCATCGTGGATGCAGGCTGGGTGTGTACCGCCACCTGAGCTGACGTCACTTATCTGATACGAACGGACAGGCCAGTTAACATCGCAGTGCAGGTGAAACATTTTTTGGTATCTTCATCTGTTGATATTGCCATGACAAGGAAGGACGCGGAACCCAGATAACTTCATCGTGGATGCAGGCTGGGTGTGTACCGCCACCTGAGCTGACGTCACTTATCTGATATGAACGGACAGGCCAGTTAATACCGCAGTGCAGGTGAAACATTTTTGGTATCTTCATCTGTTGATATTGCCATGACAACGAAGGACGCGCAACAGACGGTGCTGGCAACTGTTCATGGCGATCGCCGACAGGGCCCACTGCCGTCGTGTGTGTTGCAAGGAGCCTCTGAATCTGTGACATGAAGTTAAGGAGCCCACTCCCCACCCCCCCCCCCTTCCCAACTCAAATCGCTTGCATGTTTTCTAGCTTAGAAGCCTGAACTGCTGACAATCTGCCACACTTAGACATGTGGTTTCTAAGAGGCATCTCTTTCTAAGGTTGCTCTCTTGTCATTTTAACTGTGCTGTTGACGTTTCTGCCTTTTTTACAGCTTTCATACGTCTAGCTAGTCGGAAGCTCACTCACGCTGTTGGCAAGTTGTGGAATGACACTGTTGCAACGAGGAATGTAGTCAGTGTGATATTATAAAGCTGAGCAATTATAATTTTTTGTTAGCGAAGCTAAATTATGGCGACTACTGTGCCTTACTTTTGTTATTGAATCTTGATCTCACTGTACAATTTTCTTATTCATCAACATTCTGTAAATAACACTTTTAAAGTTGCTATATTTCGTACAAATAGCAGTAAAAGTATGTGCTATTAAGTACAACAGTTTTGTCATCGTTATATATAGTATTACTAGCCGGCCGGGGTGGCCGATCGGTTCTAGGCGCTACAGTCTGAAACCGCGCGACCACTATGGTCGTAGGTTCGAATCCTGCCTCGGGCATTCGGGCATGGATGTGTGTTAAGTCCTTAGGTTGGTTAGGTTTAAGTAGTTCTAAGTTCTAGGGGACTGATGACCTCAGAAGTTAAGTCCCATAGTGCTCAGAGCCATTTGAACCATTTTTGGTATTAGTAATCAGAGGTACAGGTGCTTTTGGTTCACTCAGACTGGCATATTTCGCTAGGTTTGTTAATTGTGTTACCGCTCTTTCTTTTGAATTATGATGAATATATTGAAAGGAATTGTATATATACATAATAATCTTTATATGAATTGCTAGGGACTTCATTTATTTGTACTAGGAGATAGCAGTTAAGATTGGTTTCGTATCATGATTTTCACTTGTTCTCAGCTTTACACATAAGTTTGTCAGCAGACTCTCACTTTTATTTGTTGTATGTGATCCTTACATCTTGCTAAATGACTGGCATTTGTGTACATATTCGACACTTTGTTAACATTTGTGCTAAAACTGTTGTTTAGTGCATATTCTCAAACATGATATATGAAAACATTTTTGTCTCGTTTAATGTATTTTTGGGTAAATGATACTGTTACCGTTCTTTTGCTTTATACAAAAATACTACAGACGTTAAGCTTTCATCTGACAATGAGTTCAGAGCTATTGCTTTCTGACGATTTACATACTTTATAACTATATGGAATATAACAACATATAGGGTACCGTACTTGAGTGTAGTATATAATCATTATATTTTTACTTTTATTTTTTAACAAACTTGGACAACTTTCAGTAATGATTTTTTCGAGTTTTCAATAGTTCAGATGAAGTACACATTGTGTAAAATGTTTGTGTTTTAAATGTTTTCTATAGACTTTCTGCTGATTGTTCCAGATATTATGGCAAATTTCGACATTATCACTTTTTGTACTCTAACAAATCTGTTAAACCAGAGGAGGCATCAGTGATTTATAGCTGTTACTGTATTATTAACCACTGATGCCTCAATAAATGTTAAGCAAGGAACGAAAATATTATTGTTGAACACGTCTTGCAGGAAACAGGTCTGTTTCATCAATATGGAACACGCCTGATGCTCACGTATTACGAGCACTTCAGAGAAAGAAAATTTCTCTGTTAAACTCAACATGCACTGTGCAAACTGTTCGCTCTCTTTGTTCATGAGATCAATACACAACAGCACCTAGGATGATGCAGTGTTCTTTCGATTTCCGGAAGGCATTCGATACAGCTGTTCGTAATAGTTTAGTGATGAAAATACGATATCCCGAAGTATCAGACCAGAGCTGTTTCTGAATTCAAGATTTCATAACAGACAAGAACTCTTAACGCTATATAAAACTACTTTTGGTAATACCCTAAGGAAGTACTATGGGACTATTGCTGTTTACAACCCATTAAGTGACCTTTTGGTGACGCCGAAAGCTCCATGAAACTGTTCATTGGCGGTATCGTTGTCTACTTGCCTTGTGCAAAGCCAGAAGACTGCAGCGAAATTCCGGACGAGCCACTGTGATTCGACGATTCCTGCCTGTCATGATGTTAACCCCACTCGCAGATAAATGCAACGTATGACGTGTGAATAGCCGCGGAGGTCGTCTACTTTTAGAGTCCTCTGTTGATGATAAATCGCTGCAACAATGCAAATCATAGAACACCTTTAAGTAACCATCTGGGTTGACCTAAAGTGGTATGACCACATGAAACTATTGTTAAGAAAACCAAATGTCAGGATGAGGTCCATTGGAAGAACATTTAGGATAAGCAATTTATTTACTTAAGAAATTAAAAAAAATGGACTGATTCTTTAGTATTTCTCGTCGGCCTGGGACACTTAACATGGTGGATTAATACACTAGGCAGACAAGGTCCAACGAAGAGCATTGCACTGAGTTACGCGAACGTTCAGTCGGCACTAGAGCATTACGGCTCCTCTCATCAAACTCCAGTGGTAGAGATTTGCTGTTAAAGTCCCGGGACCGCACACTGCAAGAAGAGTGAGACAACGTATTACTTCTATCTAAGTCTCCGTTGCTAAATGTCTACGGAGAGAATGTCTACTAAATTCGATAAGAATCGAAGCTGAAATATTGAACTGAAATTAGTGTCAAGGCCGTGACTTGAACTCGACTACTGCTTACTAGGCAGCTGTGCTATTCACTACGCCACGTTTCCAGTGTGTATAACACAGCTACGTGGATTACTCTAGTCCAATTCCATCCGTAACGTAAACTTCAAATTCATGTATGAGAGTATATCTTCCGTCTCACAGATTGTACAAGCCTTCTAGAATATGCTTTTGGTTGCTACTTCACCAAATGATTTTGGGTATTTCTAGATATATAGTGCCATCCACCTTATTAGATCTTAAGGCTCGGTTAATCTTTGGTTCTAACTCTTGATCACTCATATCTTCCTAATCTACGCCCATTTCTTTTTCTATCACATCATGAGACGGTTGCTCCCTCTCATAAAGCCCGTCAGTGCACTCTTTCCCCATATCTACTCAGTACTATGCATTTAAATTGGAATACCTCTTAATTTTTCTTGCAGCCACTTCCCTTTAGCTTCGCTGCACTTGCTTTTCATTTATTTCGCAAATGAGTTATATTGCTCCATCCCTGTCTTTGCCTGGAAATTTTTGTACCTGCTTCTTTCGTCAGTTAGTTGAAATATTTCTTCTTTTACCAACGTTTATTTGCCGTTGCCGTCCTGACATTTCTGTTTGTGACTCCAGTTTCTGTGATTGTCGTTTCTGGAGATGTACATTCCTATTCAAATGAACCACCTACTGTGGTGTGTGTCTACACCATCAGAGAACTTAAACTGCCTCTCATCATTCCTCAATACTTTAGTATCCCACTTAATTGCATACTAATTTTTCCAGATGAAACTCTTAAATTTCAGTCTACTCTTGGTTATTAGTAAATATTTATTGTGTTCTAAATCTGTACCTGTTTCTGAGTACGTCTCAGAATTCACTGTCTAATCTCGAAATATCCCTCTCGCCATAATATAATCCAGCTGGTTTGTTGCCGAGTCCCCATATCTTTTCCAAATACATCATTTCCTCTTGTTATTTTGGAGCAGTCTATTCACTACTCGAAGCTGAAAATTATTGCAGAATACAATTAGGTATTCTTTTCTCTCATTCTTACTATTGCACCCTTATCATCCTTTAGTACCACTCCCTACAACAGCGGTCCAGTAACACAAGATTATTTAATTTTCATTTCCATTCCACTCTGAACTACCAGTTAAATGGCCTCATACAGTTTCTCTGTTGTTAGATTGATGCCAATTATGATGAGAAAAATGCTGTCACTGAACTGTTGACAGTAATTCATTCGCAGCCCTGCTTCCCTGTTCATGACGAATTTTATTCTCTTGCTGTACATAAGACATTATACTCGTCTGGTCAGAAATCCTTATCTTCTTTTACTTCACTGAACTCCCACTGTATCTAGACTGAGCATTTGTATACTTTTTATATTTGTTACACTGGAGTGCACACTGAATTTAAACGCTGACGTGCATGATAAAACCGTATCCTTACAGACTCACCGCAAGTTCTACACCGTGTGATGTATGGAAGATGATGTTATGTAAATGTAAACGATTGCTATTAATTGTGAAGTTGTGGCAGCAATGTTCTGCCGTTTGTTCTTGACCACTAGGCTATTATGATTCCCTTTAAGATGAATCATTAGTTGCTAAATTATTTTCAGGGTTGATTGTTTGCTATCTTTTAAAGGATGAAGATGGTATGAACTTCCCACATAACTGTTTCCTCCTGGTGCTGTTCTCACTAACACGACTACGAGAACACTTTCTGTTACCGTTTTCTGGGTTGAAACAAGCAAGTAATGAGATACAGTGCTAAACAATACTCATGACTATCCTTTTTCTCTCTACCAGTCTTAGCTGTTACAACGACCCAGTTCTTCCTCGGCTTTGTCGCATGATACATGGCTCCCGGCGTTTCCGACTTAGCACTTTGAGATAGCTTCCAATACCTTAATAATCTGAATGCCAACGACGAGGTCTTTATGAAACTGAGCTTTTCTTTCTGGGCTATTAGTTTTGTCGAGGCTGTTATTTCAGTAACCTCCATAATTAGGCTGGCAGAGACATAGTAGCAAAAGCTGCAAAGAGCTGTATTTTAATCTACTGACACCATTCTTGTATAGCTAATGACTAATATCTTATGATTAAATTTGTTTTTTTCTTCTGTCTCTTTTCTTTTATAGTCACCTGTTTTGCCTTTCTGGATGTTTATTTATCTCCTATTAATTTTATATTTGCTGTGTTACAGGTTTCATAAATAACTAACACTGATTAAGGCTGTTAATGTACCACGTAGACCTTAGCTATTCTTAAATGCATTATATCGATGTGCTACACATTAAAAATGAAGAACTTCCTTCGATTCCTACGTAGGCCAAGAAACGAAAGGACTAGATCCACGTAAAACTTACTTGTTGTTCATCATATAATATCTCATGGATAAGTATTTCGATTTTCGTGAATGTAACTCTTAATACTGATAATCCGATAGCTTAATAAATCCATTACATCTGTTTTTAAATTGATCTCTTCGTTAGCTCTTCAGTAAATCTCAGGTTTTTACGTTATCTTTTTATATCATCAACGACTGAAGAAGTAACTTCACATACAAGGGTTGGAACTTTAAAAGTGGCAACTATTTATTTACAGCTGGTACAAAATAGATACGTGTTACAAAGTTTTACTGACCTTCAAAGTAATCAAGTCACCAGCACTGTGTATAACCCGTTGCCAGCGATGTGGAAGTCCTAGGATACTCTTAGCAGTGCCAGTTGTGTTGACAATTCGGGCGGCGCGGCCTACTGCCCGACGAATTTGTAGCAGTTGAAGCGAATGCCGTGAAGTGTTTCCTTTAGTTTAGAAATCGAACTCACGAGGGCTTAAGTCAGGGGAGTGCAGTAGGTGGTATAGTACTTAGCAGCCCGATCAGTCAAATAAATCAGTAACAGCTTGCACTGTACGTGCTTGAGCATTCTCCTGCAAAATGATGGTCAGGTACTGCAGAAAGTATCATTAATTCTGTCTCTAAGCGAGTCATAGCTTGTGTTCAAAAATTAAATGACTTAGAGAAATAAGTGATGACACTTTCTGCAGGACCTGACCATCACTTTGCAGGACAATGCTCAAGCAACCTTTTATTGATTTGTTTGACTGATGGGGCTGCTAAGAGCTATACCACGTATTGCACTCCTCTGAATTAAGCCCTCGTACGTTCAACTCGATTTCTAAACTGAAGGAAACACTTCACGGCATTCGCTTCAGAACTGTTACAAATTCGTCGGGCAATAGACCGCGCCTCTCGAATTGTCAGTACAATTGGCACTGCTAAGAGTATCCTACGACTTCCACAACGCTGGCAACGGGTTATACACAATGCTGGTGACTACTTTGAAGGTCAGTAAAACTTAGAAAACCGTATCTATTTTGTACGAGCTGTAAATAAATAGTTGCCACTATTGAAGTTCCAACCCTCTTAATGCTGTAGATGTATTTAGAATGCGATTTTTCCCTCTTCAGCGGAGAGTGCGCTGGTATTAAACTTCTTGCCAGGCAAAATTAATCACATCGAAATTTCGAATTTTCCACTTACAGAGAATCTCATTTGTAGTATGGCTCAACTCAATGTTTCCAGTATAACATTTGTATCACGTAACGACGCAGAGATCACGATGAGTAGCATGCATCGTTCACATTGTGTCTCAAACGTCTAATAACCGTCTTCGGTGAGGTAGCAGACTCTATTACCTTGTGTTGCATGGTGTCAGTGTTAGAGCACCAAGCACGCCACAAATCACAATGACGAACTAGCTGAGATGATGTAAAGGACGAACCCTGTGGAGGCGAGTGGTTTGGAGCGATTAATCACGCTAAACTCTGGGTTGATCGAATGCCTGGGCAACATTATTTTTTGTAATATGGAGCGCCAACAGTGAAGTACGGAGGAGTTAGCATCGCGGTATCGGAGCGTTTTTCGTGGTCAGAGTGTTTTCCTCTTATTGCGCTTAAGAAAAGGCTAAATTTTGACGGATATTAACGATTTTACAGCATTGTATACGTGGCGTCCACGAAACAGTTTTATATTTTTATACAGATTAATTACGCTTATAATTCATATTAATTTCCTATGTCTAAATTCCTTTACACAAGTTACCGGAAGAATTTCAGTTATTCAGAATTTATTTAGGAGCAACATAAATCCGGAGTAAAGCTGTTTTTCCTCCGATACATACCTTTTTGTGCGTGGAAGCAATTAGTATTTAATAAAAATTTGTACCCTCCACTGGAAACAATAATCACTGATGTGCAGCATGTTATTTTAATAAAAATGATAAATATTCAATCAGATGCACATAATTTCTGGATTAATAATGCAGTGTAATTAATTTGCTAAGAACAAATACGAATTCCAATAAAATGAATTTTTACCTTTTTCGTATAAATTTTCCTTTCTGTTTGTGTTATCTGTACAATATAACAGTGCCTGTACTTCTTTGGAAGGAGTATACTACGGCACACATGTATGTGGCACCAAAATAAGATAAGAAAATTAATAAATGAAAATGATAAAATTGATAAACACCCATTCGAAGGTCAAATTTAGAGGGAAGCTCTCAAAAAGCTTCCAGATAAACACTGGAGTGAGACAAGGGGATGGACTCTCCCCTCTTCTCTTAAACTGTGGCCTCGAAAAGTTTGTGAGAGAATGGCGCAAAGAACTGACCAGTTTGAGTGTCCAGAGTGGTGTCTACCTGGGCTGTAAGAACGAGGGACTGATTATAGATTGCCTGGGTTTTGCAGACGATTTGGCACTGCTGCTGATTCTCTTGTAATAGCAACAATGCAGGTAAACTGCCTCAGAAAACAGGCACCCAAAGTGGGTCTTCAAGTGTCGCTGGAGAAAACAGAGTTCTCCACCAGCATCAGAGAAGCTAACAAAGAGATGTTACTAGACCAGTAAAAGATCAAAAGGACTGAGAAATTTAAGTATCTCGGCGAATGGATTGAACCCAACTTATCAGAAAAAACGTCATTATTCATGAGAGTCAACAAGTAGGAACTAGCCTCTCGACTGACTATGAACACCTACAACAAGAAATGCCTGTCACGCAACCTGAAACTTACGCACTACACATCACTCCTGTATGCCATCGAATGTCTTTCTGTGAGCCGGAGAGGTCTGATGGAGAAATTGGAAGTCAGAGAGAGGAGAATCCGCAGGAAGATCGTAGGCCCGGTAGAGGAAGCTAGGGAATTCAGAAGGCAGGATAACTCGGAGCTCTACGAACATATCGAGAGGCTCTCTGGCTGTGAAATAAAAAGAAGGGTAGCTTTATATAGCAATGTTGCAAAATTGCCTCCAAACAGATTGACCAACCGTCTGTTCACCTTCTGGCAAAGCAAGAAGGTTAGCCCCACTTGGCTGACAGAGACCGAGAAGGACATTAAAGAACTGGGAATGACTGATCTCCAGAGCAGACAATCTGTGAGACATACTCTGAAGGAAGTCCGAGGATTTCAGGAAAAGCCCCGAAGAAAAGGTACCCCCTGGACAGAAGAAAGGAAGGAGTTACAACGACAGAGGATGCGACAGTACTGGGCAAAGATCAAAGCCCAACAGTTGAACAAGTGTGATCCAAAATAGGCCCATTCGAAACAAGAAGAAGAAATTAAAATGAAACTAGTGATCTATAAACGATGAATATCTCTGATGGGCTCAGTAATGCGGATCGCTGACTGTGCACGACCATAGAGCCAAAGACACTGTACTGCTAGTGTCGGAGTGAGAGGGCACTTGGCGCACAGTCGTAGGTAGATGTCTGTGAGGGAAAGACGATGGACTAGTCAGATTCTGTGGTGTGCTGTGTCAAGCCACCAAGAGTTAAATTAATGTAGGTATGTTAATATTGTTGAACATGGAAGCAGAAATCTTCAGGCAAACAAGGTAAAGATGTTCAATAACTATGATATCTGTTTTTGCCACCGCGTTAGTATAGATGAGTTGGATGATGATTTATAATTGTTGAGTAACCCAGAATGCACATAAACGATTTTGATAAAGATGCTAGTTAATTATTTCATTTTGTAATTTTAAGAATTATTAACAGAGCTATGTGTAATTGATGATTTGCATTTATGTTGGATTAATGAGATTAGATAATACGGACCAAAGTTATAAGTTTTGAACAGGGTGAGATGATTCAGTGCCTAAGGAGTTGAATGTATTTTGCAGTGACTGTATTTCTTTATTGGCATTGGGAGATGCATTGCCCATTCGATTCGTGTAAAGTTTTTATAACAATAACACAGAGTAAGCACACCATTTGCAGTTACAACACACCACACAAAATTAGAGTTCTGTATCCATTCCACAGTTCAGACTTCATTTAACATAATCGCAAATTTTATTACTTCATTTTTTAAAAAAGAACGTTACACTATTCTAGCGTCTGTATAATGACGGAAATTGTGCTCTATGTTCAGGTGCCGTAAAACAGATCCAGTTCAGAGAAAGACACAAGACAGCAGGTAGATGCGAAAATCGCTTACCAGGAGCATCTGATAAGCGAAATTAGATCAGAGATATTTTAGTTTAATATCCTGCTGCTGAGGTCATAAAACTATCTATTTAACTTTTACTATCACATTTGTAGGTTTCACTATTGAAACTGTATGTACTGTGTACAGCAAGGGAATAGTTCGGAGACGGTGGTTTCTTGTATCAGCATTACTATGCACCCTGCTATAAAGCAGGATCTGTGAGGCAATGGTCTGAGGACAGTTACACCCGCTAAATGGACCGACGTGACCAGAGCCACAGAATGAAGCCAATGGAGCACTTTTAGATGAGTTAGAACGACGACCTCGCTGCTGACTCTAGCATCCTACATTGTGATCTTCTCTTGTTGCCATTCTTCAGAAGGAATGGGCTTCAAGACGTTTTTTTTCTGAAATGTGCTTAAAACGAAGAGGCTCAATGTTTTCGTATCATATGTTTCCTCCAATAGCTTCCCTGAACCTTCCCGTCACAAACCCTGTTATCTCAGTGTGAGTAAAGAGTTTTTCTGGCTGTAACTAAGCGTTAGTAACGGTATATACAATTTATACAAAGAAAATCAAAAGTAAATTCTTGGATCATTAGTGACAACTGCTTGTATAAATGTTAAGTGACTGATACGTAAAAAAGGAGAAAAGCTTTGCTATTAACGGCTTTTACCTGCCTAAGACTGCATAAAAGCTATGACTATTGTATTGATACGCCGAAAATATTCTCCTTTTTATACACGTAAGTCATGAATTTACAAACAACGTAATGTGATTACTGTTAATGAAATATGTGGTAGTGAGCCAACATCGACAGTTCCACGGAATGCGTAAAGAGACCTTTACCATGTGATAAAGTAAAATAAATTTATGTCCAAGTTCTTCAACCGTCTGTATGTAACCTTTAAGCAAGAATGCGTCATTTCTTACAGAAATGACGCGTAGAATACATATGTCGGGTACAGCTAAACTGGTGGCTGTCCGACCTTTGCTTAACGTGATTCGGAAAAATGAAGACCTTCAGTTGAGTAACAATAACTTTATTGCGAGCGCGTATCTTGCGACGCCCGGCATGCATGGACAGATCGGAGCTATAAAATTTGCTTCCGGCCTATACAGAGTATCCTTAATCCTCGGAAAACTTCCGTAATTAGGAGAGGAAACAGTACTCGTCCACACAAGTCAGGAGGCAAGGAACTACTACCCACTCAAAAAAACAAGGAATAATAACAATAAACCGAACGTATATAAAAGATAGAAAACACAGCGCCTCTAGAGGCTGGGCGCGGAACTACACCAACGTCGCGTAAAGTAATTGCGACCGCACACCACTGCACTGACACACGCGCACAGCACACACACACACGGGCGAGCTTGAATTAGCGCGCTGCAGCGTCGCTACATCAGCCCCCCGGGCGGAAGCGGAGCGTCGGCGTCGAGATACCGCGCCGGAAAGTGCACCCGACGTCCAGAACGGGTCGTCCTCGTCGGAGGAGGAGGAACAACGTCAGGAGGTGGATGTTGTGCTGCGTTGGGCGGCGGATGTTGAAGAGCCGGCGCCGGAGATGTGGCGTCAGTGTCTGGAACAGCGGTAGGTGAATGCCTGCGACGAGGTGCCGCTTGTGGGGTGTCAGGAAAAACATACGCAGGTTTAACCCGATTCAACGCGACATTCGTAGTTTTGCCGTTCACTAGGATATCCATGGTGTGGGCACCGCGCCGTAGCACTTCATATGGACCAGAATAAGGAGCTTGTAGAGGCGGTTTAACGCCCTCAGTGCGGAGCATGACGTGACGACATTGTTCCAGGTCCTGGTGCACGAAAGTGGGCGGCTTGCCATGACGTGTGGCTTTCGGAGGGCGAATCTTTGATACATGGTCCCTCAATCGTCGCAAGAAATCCGGCTGGCCAGTAGACACTGTCTCTGTGGCATCAGCGTCTACAAAGTCACCAGGAAGGCGCAGCGTTTCTCCATAAACCAGTTCTGCCGCCGACGACCCCAGGTCTGGTTTGAAAGTCGTCCATAAGCCTAACAAGACCACTGGTAGTGCGGTTGTCCAGGTTTCTTCGTGGCACATCAGCGCGGCCTTCAAACAACGGTGCCAGCGTTCGATCATTCCGTTGCTTGCTGGGTGATAACTTGTGGTCTTATGGTGGGTGTAACCACAAAACTTGGCCAGCTGTGAGAACAGGTCTGATTCAAATCGCCGTCCGCGGTCAGTGGTAATATGTAGTGGGCATCCAAATCTTGCCAACCAAGTCATTGCAAAAGCGGAAGCTAATGTGTCTGCTGTGATATTATCCACCGGCACTGCCTCCGGCCAACGTGTAAAACGGTCGATCATTGTAAACAGATATCTTTGCCCGTTCGAAGGTGGAAGTGGTCCGACTACATCTAAATGAACGTGGGCAAAGCGGGCGGTGGTATCCGGAAAATCGCCGATCGGTGCGTGTACATGGCGGTTAATCTTGCAGCGTTGGCACTGAAGACAAGATTGGACCCACTCGCGGCAGTCTTTTTGCATGCCTGGCCACACGAAACGTTGCGATACTAGGCGGAATGTCGGGCGTACCCCGGGATGGCACAATCCATGTACTATATCAAAGGCTTGTCTTCTAAAAGCCGGCGTCAGAAAGGGACGAGGTCGGCCGCGAGAAACGTCGCAGTATAGCTGTGTATCTTCCCCCGGAACATCAACGAGTTTCAGTTGCAATGCGGAAGCCGTGTCTTTGACATAGGCAAGGAGTTCTTCGTCGTCTCTCTGTGCCTGTGCCAGTGCAGGAAAGTCTATGGTACTGGAAACACTGCTGATCCGTGAAAGGCAATCCGCAGCAATGTTGTCGATCCCAGAAATATGTCTAATGTCGGTAGTAAACTGGGCCACGAACTCAAGGTGATGAAATTGACGGGGAGAGCAGTTGACACTATTCCGACGGAAGGCGAACGTGAGTGGCTTGTGGTCTGTATATATCGTGAAAGTTCGCGCTTCCACTTGGGGGCGAAAATATTTCACTGCCTGGTATACTGCCAGGAGCTCACGGTCATATGTGCTCCATTTTCTCTGTGCAGGCGAAAGCTTGTGGGAATAATACGCCAGTGGCTGCCATGCGTTGTCGGACCATTGCTGTAACGCGGCACCGATCGCCGTCTGGCTCGCATCTACGACAATTGCTAGTGGCGCGTCGAGCCGTGGGTGTGCGAGAAGCGCCGCGTCGGCCATGCTCCTCTTTGTTGCCTCGAACGCAGAACACATGTCCTCTGTCCACTGTATCAGAGACTTGCTATTTACTTTAGGGCCCGATAATGCCGCCGTCAAAGGTTCCTGCAGCTCCGCAGCGTGAGGAAGGTGTCGTCGATAAAAATTGAGCATCCCCAAAAAACGACGTAATTCTTTGATCGTAGTTGGTCGGGGTAGCTGCAAGATAGCGTCCACCTTCTCGGACAGAGGAAGAGAGCCTTCAGCAGAAATCTTATGGCCAAGAAATGTCACCTCTGACTGCCCAAAAACACACTTGTCCACGTTCAAGACGACACCGTAACGCTCCAACCGCTCGAAAATCTCTCGCAGATGTTGTCGGTGTCGATCGTGGTCAGCAGAGAACACTAACACATCGTCCAGGTAGGCGAAACAGAACGGCAGCCCCTGGAGAACCGAGTCTATAAACCTTTGCCAGGTCTGAGCGGCATTGCGTAAACCGAAAGTCATAAATTTGCTTTCAAATAAACCGAAAGGCGTTATTATTGCAGTCTTTGGAATGTCGTCATTGGCCACCGGAATCTGTGTATACGCTTTAGCGCAGTCCAGAACTGTGAACACCGTGGCACCATGTAAAGCGTGATTATATTCCCCCAGTAACGGGAGGGATATCTGTCCGGCACTGTTCGCGCGTTAAGCGCACGGTAGTCACCGCATGGGCGCCAAGCTCCACCCTTCTTCGGAACAAGATGTAATGCGGAGGACCACGGGCTCTTAGATGGCCGCATTATGCCCTCGCGAATCATGGCGTCAAATTCTGCCTTCGCTATCTTCAATCGGTCCGGAGCGAGACGCCTAGGTCGGCATGCTACTGGGGGACCATCCGTCGTTTGAATGTGATGCACCGTGTCATGTGGTATGAACCTGGGAGCGCCGGGCGGCCTGGTCAAGTTCGGATAGTTAAGCAGTAATTCAGTGTACTCACCCTCCGTAGCATGGACCAACTTGGCACTGTGCGTTGCGGTGTCGCGACGGAAACCCGTGACTGCTAAGCCAGTGACGCTGTCTACCAAGCGTGCGTTCGCGACGTCCGGCAGCAGGTGGTAGTGTGCGAGAAGATCAGCCCCGACGATCGCCTCCGTGACGTCAGCCACTGTAAAATTCCACCCGTACGCGCGACGTAGGCCGAGATTAAGCTCCATCCTCTGTGTGCCATATGTTGCGATGGAAGAATTGTTGGCAGCCGTCAGACGGAAGGCAGTTGGCGGCCGGCAACGATGTATGGCTGTTCGTGGTATGATACTCAGGTCCGACCCCGTGTCTATTAAAAACTTAACGCCGGAACTCCTATCGGTAAGGAACAGGCGCTTGGAGGATAACTGGCAGTCGGTTGCGCCTATTGTCGACCGCCGGTGGCGTTTGGGTGCGAGCATGGCGATGTGCACTTCCTTGCCTGATCGCCGAATCGTCGGTGGTACCAGCACAACGGTACCTCGCCTTGCGGAGTGGTAGTACCGCCGGAAGATCTGCTTCTCGAACGCCGCCGTCTGTATCGGCTTCTTCTATTATTGTCGTCGTCACGTGCCAGCAGCGCACTGACCTGGGCGCACAAAAGCTCAACCTTGGCAGCGAGAGAATCATGGTCGGCTCGTGCTACAGACGCGGTACTGTTTGCACTGTTGTCCAACGCCGCGACTGCGCTGACCGGAGCGGGTGTGATCGCGTCCTGAATCCGGTCTGCTAGCTGCGCCTCTGCTAGCTGCGCCACGTCATCCAGCGGCATGTCCGTTTGTGAGGCGATTATGGCTTTTATTTGCGGCGGCAACCTACTGCTCCACAGTGTTCTGAGCAGACTGTCTGGCACAGTAACGGTGTCAACTTTGCTGCGTAGATGTCGCAGGTATTGAGAAGGCTTCCTGTCGCCAATTTCTTCCTGTGTCAGAACCTGACGTATCCGGTCCTCTTGTGACGCGGCCACCCGTCGAATCATCTCTGATTTTAGCCTGGCATAAGCTCCAGCCTCGGGCGGTGCTGTGATTATGTCCTGCACCTCGGCTGCATAACGTTGGTCGAGTTGGCTCACAATCAGCGCAAGTTTAGTTGCTTCGACCGTTATTCCAGCGCAGCTAAAACTTGCCTCTGCCTGCGCGAACCAGAGTACCGGGTTGTCGGGCCAGAACGGCGGCAAACGGACTGCAATCCTGGAGACGGCCTGCTGTTCGGTCATTATGTGCTCGTTACTTACGTAGCTCACGGCTGCTTCTTCTTAATCACGTCGGGCTCTGCTTGGATCACGTCGGGGTCACCACTTGTCGGGTACAGCCAAACTGGTGGCTGTCCGACCTTTGCTTAACGTGATTCGGAAAAATGAAGACCTTCAGTTGAGTAACAATAACTTTATTGCGAGCGCGTATCTTGCGACGCCCGGCATGCATGGACAGATCGGAGCTATAAAATTTGCTTCCGGCCTATACAGAGTATCCTTAATCCTCGGAAAACTTCCGTAATTAGGAGAGGAAACAGTACTCGTCCACACAAGTCAGGAGGCAAGGAACTACTACCCACTCAAAAAAACAAGGAATAATAACAATAAACCGAACGTATATAAAAGATAGAAAACACAGCGCCTCTAGAGGCTGGGCGCGGAACTACACCAACGTCGCGTAAAGTAATTGCGACCGCACACCACTGCACTGACACACGCGCACAGCACACACACACACGGGCGAGCTTGAATTAGCGCGCTGCAGCGTCGCTACACATATAAGACTGACCTTCGTACGGCCTAACGCCAGACGACATAGGAATGAATTGGTGAAGAGTGAAGTCTGGAAATTTTGATGACTGCAGCACTTGCCTAGAAGTTTTCTATACCTCACGGCTGACCTTAATTGATCTGAAAATCATCTGCAAAACTAGTAAATATTTCATCCGCTGATGGCGGTTTATCGTGAATGGAATGCAGATCGTTTATGGACCCGTTGGGACTTGAAAAGGCCTCCGGAACCATACAGTTTCATTCGTTTATAGTTAATTTTGCTCACATCCGCTATTACTCAGAAAAAAGATGCTAAACGAGCACATGTGCCACTGTAATAATTTGTGAGCTTAAAAATAATTTCAGGAGACAATAAAACATTAGTGATTTTAAGTTTATTTCAAATACTATTCAAAATTAACATCGAAATATCTGAATAATCGATAGAAGTAATCACGATCCGACCAAGTGCTTCTACAAATACCGCAAATTCACAAAAGCAGAAAGAATTCAGTATACTTTCAAATCACGGTATTGCAATAAAGTGAGTGCGAAAGTTACGTGAAATTCGACCTTTATCCACAGATGGCTCCATGACAGGCCGATATTTATCCTTACTTATTCAGACAAAGACTCGATCGGAATAAAGAAACTTAACACGGATAGAAAATTGCATTTGAAAAACCATGCAAAATGTAATCACACAAATGCAAGGTGCAGTGGAGACCACAAAAAATCAGTCATAAGACTATATCTCCGCTATTTTACTGTCTAGGGGACCGCGCCTACTCATTATCACCGATTTCGTTCAAATTTTGGTATACGAGGGCTTGGGCAGGAATGAAAGTCATGCAGGTGGCACCTACCGATCGTCAAGCTTTTAGAAAAAATAGCACTTTTGACACGGGTCGTGAGAGGCATGACCCATGTATGCTAGCGTTGTTTCCAAGCAACGATTGCCAGAGCAGAAATAGTTCGAAACTATTCTCCGGGGGTCGTGGAACCGAGTCCTTATGTGGAAACCTTCTTTTTATATTCAGTTTTCGCGTTACTTTCATTGAAAATAAACCGAAATAACGCTCATTATATATATATATATATATATATATATATGTTACGTGCCAAACCCGATTTTAGGATGAACTAGTTTCGCCTAGGTCAAACTCGTTCATCCTGTTACCGTTAGGATAAAACAGTTTAGCCTAGGTCGAATCGGTTTATCCTAGTTAGATTTTATATGCTTTAGGATAAACTGGTACGTCATAGTCTGAACTGTTCGGAGCGAATGTCGCTGCCTGTACGGACGGGGAATCCCCGAATCATCTCTGGCTCGCCTCTCAACCGCTTTTCTCTCGCATCTGTTCTTTGTTTTGAACGGTATTTTGCATCGACGAGTGAGTGTTTTAAGTTGCTCGTTGCGTTTAAAAGATTTTATTATAATGCTAGTAGAATTATTGTTAGGCCTATCATCATGGATGATCCTTCGTTTAGTAGACAAGCCAATCAAAAGCTGTGGAGAGAACAGTTTCTGGAGGAAATTTTGCAGAGTGAAAGCAGAAAGTCTTCTCATTATACAGTGTTATCAGTAGACGAATATGCGGATTGGGTTAAACAAGTAGAAGACGCGAAAAAGTTGGAAAAAAGAACATAATTACAAAAAAGAAAACTGAAACGATTTGCTGTTTTGAAAATCGGTGATGTGAAACAGCTCATTGCACGATGTGAAGGGAATATAAAATACTTTGATCCAGATGATGAACTTTTTGATGTGATTGACGTAGCTCATGTAGCTGTGAATCATGGTGGTTGCGATAGGACGTTAGCCGAGACATCAAAGAAATATGCCAATATCACCTTTGGGTGATGATATGCCTCTATTTATCAATGTGTGATGTTTGTGAACAAAAGAAGACAAAAAAGAAAAGAGGGCTAGTTTCAAAGCCAATTCTCCATTCAGAAATGAGGAGCAGATGCCAAGTCGATTTGATTGATTTCCGGACACAACCAGACGGGAATTTAAAGCTCATTCTAGTTTATGAAGGCAATCTCACAAAACTGGTTCCCCTTCTTGCCTTAACATCAAAGAGGGCTGAAGAAGTGGCTTATCATTTGAACGACATATTCCTAACTGTAGGGGCACCGTACATTCTTCAGTCTGATAATGGCAGAGAATTTGTCAATAATGTTATAAGTGAACAAGCAAATCTTTCGTCAGAACTGAAAATTGTGCACAGCCAAAGTCACGGTTCTGTTGAATGTGCCAACCAATACATTGAAAATGTCACTCAGGCATAACGCATTAACCTTACGAAGCATTAGGACTTTCCACTTCCTCGTTGCCTCAAGAAATCATAAATAATATTCAGGGTGAAGATGACGTAGAGAAGGCAATCGAAGATGACAGCAGTACTGAACAGTACGAAAACAGGGATGAAGATAACATCGTTAGGATTGACACAAACGACATTCAAAAAGCTAGAAAAATTGCGATAGAAAATTTAAAAAAACAAGGTAATAGAATGAAAGTTTCCTCACACAAATCCCATGCACCAGCTGACATTGGAGACAAGGTAGCCATACCTATTTCAGGTGTAGATAAAGGTAGATCCGTAAACATCTCATGTTTTCACTCATTTCGACTACAAATGAAGAATCTAATGATCAGATTTGGTTCAAATGGTTCAAATGGCTCTGAGCATTATGGGACTTAACATCTGAGGTCATCAGTCCCCTAGAACTTAGAACTACTTAAACCTAACTAACCTAAAGACATCACACACATCCATGCCCGAGGCAGGATTCGGACCTGCGGCTGTAGCAGTCACGCGGTTCCAGACTGAAGCGCTTAGAACCGCTCGGCCACACCGGCCGGCGATCAGATTTATCCCGCTACATTTACTGCATAAGAGTCGTTAAAATTATCCATCTATATGACTTCTTCTAAAAAAGTGGACAAAACAACCATCATAGGTGTCCACTAGCTGAAAGAAATGCATAATTCATTTTTACTTTAAAGTGCACTGACTAATAGTCAGAATTTAATGTAAGGAAATATCTTCAATGTGTTGGCTGTCATCAAATCATGGTGTATATACACTCAGTGATCTGGTTTGCATCAGGAAAAGACGACATGTTCATAACAGTAACAATACTTGCTCGAAATACAATTGACTTATATTGGAATATGAATACTGCCTCGGTATTCTTTTCATTACCTGCTACCATTAACGACAAGAAACTTGATGTGAGAATATTAAATAAAGCTACAACATGTCTAAAATTCGACTGTAAGGTATTTTTATTTTCTGTATTATTTCAGTAATACAAAATATCTTTCACTGACGAGGAGTCTTGGGCATGTAGTAGACGGCCATGCCTTAAGTACCTGTGTAGTGGCTATTCTTGCGACGGCACCTAGTTTCAGAGAAAATCGATGTTGAAGCTTTATTCCTACCATCTATACCCATAACGTTAGTAATGTTTCGACAAAGCGAGTGTAGCGCATTGGTTACGGGTCATAAATACCACATTGGTAGTATGTGTTCAGATTCTGCCTGTATACAGAATATCACTAAATAGTATTTTTCATGCAAAATTATTCAAAAACAGTAATTTTCGTAGTAATAGTTTCATTAATAAAACAATCTCTATGACAAACGGTCTCCAAATTTGTTTTCCGTTGGTTAAAGAACAGATTTCAGAATCGCTATCATCGCTTGGTGTGCTAGAACAAAATTTCGGACTGTATATCTCGTAGCAACAACCAAAATCGTAGATCTCTTGAAGGATTACGGATTTTTCACAAGCGATGCAGGAAAGCAGAGTTCTTTTAAATTGAAGATTTTATGTCTTCAATCAACTTTGATGGGAACCGCACGTATTTGATCATTTATGTGAAAGCGGGTGCATTAATTTAATGAAGACTGTATTTTTGTGCAATATTCACTCGAAAAAAATTCTCTATTAGTTTTTAGCAAGTCGGGAACATTTTGAATTTTTTCCGTGAAAACTTTAACTTGCCTGGCAAAGTAAACATCACAGGGTTGCCAAGTGTGTACTACCAGCACGGTAGCGGTGAACTTGGGCCGCTGTGCTGCGCTCGCTTGGTCGAAGTATGAGTAACGTTACGGGTATAGGGGATACGTGTCAAACTTCAGTGTACGTAAGACTCACCGAAATACGTGATTAAGAGGTCTGATAGTCCCCTTGTGAGATGCTAATGGTTCTATAAACGTTATACTTTTATCAGTCACTTACAAAGGAACATTTCCAGGTGCAAATAAACGATCTTGGAGAAACTTGGAGGGTATGCAGAGGGGTCAAAGTGACGCAATACGTATATTTCATTTGTACCCAGTTTCACTTTCAAGTGGTAAAACACCCAGAAATGTAATTTGCCATACTATGTTTAGAGTAAATTCCTTCGAAACCATGATATATAAAAATGTGTTTCATATAAGTATTGAAATGTAATTAACGGCCTTGAAAGCTGTATAATCAAGTTTAGTAATAATTTGAAGTTTTGGAAATACCTTAGTACCATTAATTAGCCTGCCCGGTTGGCCGTGCGGTCTAACGCACAGCTTTCCGGGCGGGTAGGAACGCCTGGTCCCCGAGACGAATCCGCCCGGCGGATTTGTGTCGAGGTCCGGTGGATGATTTTTAAGCGGTTTTCCATCTGCCTCGGCGAATGCGGGCTGGTTCCCCTTATTCCTCCTCAGTTACACTATGTCGGCGATTGCTGCGCAAACAAGTTCTCCACATACTCGTACACCACCATTACTCTGCCACGCAAACATAGGGGCTACACTCGTCTGGTGTGAGATGTTCCGTGGGGGGTCCACCGGGGGCCGAACCGCACAATAACCCTGGATTCGGTGTGAGGTGGCGTAGGGCTGAAGTGGACTGCGGTAGTCGTCGTGGGGTTGTGGACCACTGCGGCTGCGGCGGGGACGGAGCCTCTCCGTCGTGTCCAGGTCCCCGGTTGACATACAATGCAATACAATACCATTAATTAATTGTGAAAGATGGAAACATTTGATACAACGAGTGAAAAAAGTTTTCACACAAAATCTGACCATGTGTAATAAAGCCAGTTTCTCAAGCACATTTTTTGAAGAGAAGCCGTACACAATGTGGTGTCAGATTATTTTCAACAGACCTAATTAAAATATCTACGCAGTCGCTGATTGTCTAATCATTGTTTCTTACTTATTACTGCTTTATGCCTTAAATTCTTATTTTATATTTTTTTTGTTTTACTGTTTCTCCTAGATGTATTTTGTTAATTTAAAATAGTAAGTAAGTTATTATTATCATACAAAACCTTTACAATAATAAAAAATATAAAGAAATGCTGAAAACATAAGGCTTTTTTCACGCTGCGCGTATAAAATTAACGGAATTTTTTTCCCGCAGTGCACACGACTGACAACAGAATAAAAAAAAAGTCAGCAAGATTTACAAATTTTCGCTATCGATCCTCTAAATATCCTGATTTCTATCAGATGTATTTTAGTGTACTGTGAAACCTTGAGTAAGAGAATTGATTATTAAACAATGACTGCCGCTTGTGTATGTTGTTTCTCAAGTAGAGATTGACATAATAATCATTCATCAGAACTAGATGCGAACATTTTCTCAGAAAGCTCTTCCAACACTGAAAACATATGTCTAGTGCCTGTATCTGCCTACTCGAGCCTTTTGGGGTCATCACATGAACAAATTCCCTGTTCTCAGGTACGATGTTCAAACCGGTTGTTTCACAGTGACCAGCCCCTCTTTGTACTTTTAAAAGAAAGTAACGGAGATTTTGGACAGATAATTCGAAATTACTTTTTGGAAGTCCCAAATGTTCTTGTGACAGCATCGATATCATGTAAGCTAATGTCTGATCACGTCAAAATATATTTGATTGAAGTCTTTTTCCCCCAGTGTGAGACAAAAGCCTATATTACTGTTAGAGTCGTGGGGTGGTTAATACCAAAGAACCGTTTTGAGCGTCATAAATGAATACAAGGGACTTCTTCAGAATGTCATACTAAAAGGCTCGTCGGGACAGGTCCAGCAACTGTATATACAAGGTATTCGATATTCGATGGACTATGCAAGAATATTTTCAGACGTTATCTTTTAGGCATTCCGTTACAGATAATCTTTATTGCAGTAATTCTGTATCATAATAATGAGCTCCTTATTATTTTGGGTTAACAAAACACTGATGTTTATGGTTATCGAAAGAAGCAAACAAAACATGGATTTAAAATGTAAATTAACACTCTAACCCATAAGACTAAAATAAGCAAATCTAATAATTAGAATAACAGAGAATGTTTAGATATTTTAGTAGGTATATTGAAAATACTCCGACAGCAAATATTGTACAACTTATTTTGCAAAAATTATGTTTGAGAAACAAGCCTTATTACAAAGAACATTAACCACATTTCAATTTTTATGTGAAACACATTTTTTGATGATATTCTCTCCAAACTTAACATGCCAAATTACCTTTCTTAATAGTGATATTGGGAAAAAAGGAAACTATATGTATTGAGTTATTTTGACGCCTCTACGTACAGCCAGATTTCATCGATATCGTTTATTTACACCTGGGATGTTCCCTTGTTAGTCGAGAACAGCAGCTTTCGAAAGTTTTTCTCACTCGAAACCTTCTATGGCAACTGAGATACAGTGTGCTACAGGTACATCTCTACATTTACATCTGTACCCTGAAGACCACTGTGAAGTGCATGGCAGGGCTTTCAGTCTTAGGGCTTCTTCCCATTCTGTTCGCAAATCGAGTGGGATTAGAATGCTTGGTTATATGCCTCTGTCATCACCGTAATTGGTCTAGTCTACTGTTTTAGCTCCGTACAGGAGCAATGCGGGAGATGTACGAGTATATTCCAAAATTTCTCACTTAATTCTGTTTTTTTTTTGTAACTTTTTAAACAAGTTTTCGTGGTTTCGTGCTTCTACCACATCACATATTTCAGCTTCCCCGTGATGCTCTCCCAGGGTCTAACAAGCATGCGTTGTACTTACCTTATTTGGATACGTTCAGTATCTCCTGATACACCTATATATCCAACAACCCTTAATGGTATTTTAGGGAGGCTCCCATGAGTTTTTCGTAAGCAATCTCCTTTGACGATGGACCGCATTTTTCCCAGTGAATCGAATTCTGCAATCTGCTATACCAATGACTCAGCCTTTGTTATATTTCCATTTCATATTGCTGCGTATTATTATACGGAACTATTGGTGTGAGTTTTTTGATATGGTAGTAATAGACGCAAGGTTCTGTAGTTTTGTGAAGAGCGTAGTGTTACATTTAGTATTATTTAAGGTGTCTTGCCAATATTTGAACCATTTTGGAATGTTATTAAGGTCTGACTGAATATTTGTACAGTTTTCATCTGACATAATGTTATTATAGAACACATAAGAAACGCTTAGGTTAATATTGATATTGGTTGCAAGTCACTAATGTAGAAAGCGATCGGCAAGAGTCATGGTAAGATAATGGAGTCTCAATCGAGAAAACCCTGGGTCAAATCCCCGTTTGGCCATCCTAGGGATCGATTATTCGAAAGCGTTCCTGACCTTACCTGTGCTTATGCCCATGCCTAGTCAACTTAGCGTCCACGAGACTAAGCCACTTTCCTTTTTTACTGCATTTTTGTTCAATACCTTTCTTGTGTGTCTGTCTGCTCAGTAGAAATTTGGAACTGATTTTAAAATATCTTCTCGATTTAATGGAGACTTGAAACTTTAAACAAAACTCAGAACTGGGTGACAATGCAATATTAACTTGCTTTCTTGGCGGTCTTGCTGGTAGGAGTTGTGGTGGAGGAGAAAAAGTTATCTAACGTCTGTCGTCTCTGCTGCCCTACAGGACTGGGGTGTTTTACAGGTGGTATGGAAATGCGTGCTAGAAATTTGCGACTGGAAGGGCATGGCTGAATAGAAAGGGATATAAATCACTTAGACTTGAAATTGTAAACATAGTTCAGAATTGGCTGATAATGCAATGTTAACTCGCTTTTTTGTATGGAATGTAGCCGAGGATACTGTCATTTGCGATTATCTACATATATGAGAGCTCGGGACTGGATAACAGTGCAATGTTAATTTGTTTTCTTGTCTGGTGTGTAGCAGAGTTCAGTTTGTGCGCCACTGCCTATTCCCCTTCCTCCTGTTCCAAAGGCGAATCTTTTGTAGAAAGAACAATTTCTAGTAAGGCTCTGGTGAGTTGAGATTTATCTGATAATTTCACGATTTTTTCTCAACATATACTTTGGAGGAAGCAATATATTCGTTACATTAGGTGAATGGAAATTGAAGTAAACCTTAAACTTACCACACGCGCTTTTGTAATCTGATCAAAATGTTTGAAATCGATTAAAAAATTTCACACACACAGAACTAGAAACTAGGAAATAATTATTTTGAAAAACTAATTTTTAAAATACCACGATTTAAATCGGACTAGACAGTGTTAAACTATTCCTGCTAACTACATACTGATTCCTAACGCGATAAAGACAGTCCGGAATCTTCGTGCTTGTGAAATTTTTATAGTTGTGAAAGTACTTGTAAAATCTCAAACGAAATTCATGGGTCGCAAGTAATAAATAATTGATGCATGAATAGTGAAACACGTATGTAACATAGCAGCGATGGCGAGGCATTGTAGCATCTGTGACCAGAGAGTATGCGCTTGACCGCGCGAATGTTGCGAGTCGGTCAGTTAGTCGTTGCGAGGCAGTAGTCGTTGCGAGTGTGTAGCTCTGTCTAGTTGAGAGCAGTACTCTGTCAGTAGTCGTGCAGTGCAGTACGCTAATAGTCGTCATGCAGAGCGGTCGGTTAGTGATAGCAGTCCAGTGCGGGTGATGTAGGCGCTCGGCAATACTGGTCAAGATGCTGAATAAGGTATACTGTTAATTACTGTAATCATTAGATGATGAAAAATTTTTATTTATTGTAACTATTCTCGAACAAGTCTCCCAATAATAATTTTTATTTCAAAAGCATTTTTTTCAAAAATTTAATTTTTATTGAACTAAAGATTTCGTTGCACTTCCCATTTCACTCCATTTCTTTTAAAGAAAATTTTCAGTAAAATCACAAAAAAAACAGAATATTATTATTTGCAATGCAGTTCCTCCAAGCGGTGCGCAATAACAAGAGCAGAAATGTGACATCCATTTATTCTGAGGTAAGACTTTAACTCTGATTGTTTTACACAGGGCCAAAGACCGATATTTCGGTTTAATTGTGTTTTCTTGTCACTGAACGGACTTTAAATTTTGTGAAGAATTTATATTTGAGTCAGATTGCGTATTTCACATTTTTGTTGCCATTGTCAGTAAATTTCATTGTGGGCAGGTTACGGTTAGAGCAGTGTCCATTAGCACTCATAATTAAATATTGTCATATTTCTTTCTTTCAAATTACTGTGGGGAGGTTACACTCGGCTCTCATTTCTATTAAGTATTGTCATTTATTTCTTTTAAAATTTTTGTGGGGAGGTTACACTTGGCGACACCCAGTCCAGGATCGTATTTCGTTGAGAGTCTTTTGAACAACAGTCAGATTTCTGCTCTTATTTGCTTAGATATAATTAGGATTTGGCGCAACGCTTTTACTAATCTTGTGACTTTCCTTCTACAGGTCAACGGCAATTTGTTGCTTTGTTGTATTTGTGTGTTGCTTTTGCATTGTGTTTATTTGTTTTGTGAAAAATTTTGACTATTGTAAAAATGCCGCGAAAGACTGTGAATAGTGTATCGCGAGGTATTATGAATGAAATTACCGACTCAAACAACTTTACCGATAGGACATGTGACACGCAGTGTGATGATGACAATCCTGCGTTCACTAACAATCAGTGCATTACAACCATTAATGATGACTTTTACCCTAATGATGAACAAACGAACTCAATTGTCTCGTCTGTTAATTTGACGACAATTGATGACGCGGGACGCTCTATTGTAATGAGCGCTGTCCAGCTTAACACACCCGATTTGGAAAATTCAAGTAACATACAAACAAATTTTTCGAATGAAAATTGTCAGTGTAGTGAAAGTACGACGGATTTATTTAATTCCGAAATAGGGTCTGACAGTGTATGTTTAACTGGCAAACCTTTTTGTAAATTACAGAATGACCAAATGGTCACGCAAAACGAGACAATTCCAGATCGACCATTGAACAGCACAGAGAATAGAAATGCTAATTTTGAATCGGATCCAATTATGGCATTTTTGCGGCAAAATTTCAAACAGTTTAATGAAAAATTTAATAAAATTGATGAAAATTTCAAACAACAGAACGAAAAACTTGACAATAATGACAAAAAACAAGACAAACTTAGTGAACAGGTCCGACAACAGAGTGAAAATTTCAAACAACTTAGGGAACAGAACAGACAGCTTAGTGAACAAATTAGAGACGTTGCCGCGCAGTGCCATGACACTAAGGAACAGTTGCGCACGGAAATTGAGGCTTGTTCACAAAAAAATAGCGAAGAAATTAAGTCTGTTGCGCAAGAATTAAGGAAAATGCAAACAGCCGCAACAGAAACACTCAGAGACGAAATTAGCGGAGTCGCTAAACAATGCTCTGAAAAAGCTACACAATTACGGGAAGAGTTTAAAGCCATGACGGTAGAACTTTCGCGCACAGTGGACGCAAAGATAGACGCGAAATTCGAACAGCAGAACACTCAGATTAACGAGCGCTTTAATCAGCACATACAGAACAGTGATACGCGTTTCCGCAGATTTATTCAAGATCAAAACAAAGTAAAACGACAAGTCATGGAAACAATCACTGCACAAAGACAAGAGGACAAACGTAAAATGTTCGCGAAAGCAAAAACGTATGTAGACAATAATATTACTACAGTGTCCGACAAAATTAATACCATAGAACAGTTGAACGCGGAGTTACGGGATGAAATTTCTGATCTTAAATCAAAAACAGATACACACACAGTAAATATTCAAACAGTGACAGATAGATTCGAACAATTAGATTTAACACAGGATTGCGATATCATCAAAGCTGATGTTAAAAAACTGAGCGAAACTACGCGCAAGTTGCAAAAACAGATTAATGCGTCTGATTCTAAAACCGATGATCAGGTTAAAATACTGACTGAAAAATGTGATGAATTGGCCAGTCGTATTGATGTTATCGAAAATACTAATGACAATAAATCAGACGATACTGCACCGGTTTCATTTACCCAAACACCTGAAGTTCAAAATTTACAGCAGACAATTAATGAGATCGATTCATCTAACAACACGTTACGTAGGAAGTTATCAAATTTACAACAAGAAGTAACAGAGATGAAAAACATTTCAGTTAATAACATACCACAACAGACGCCACTTTATGAACATGTGTCAGACTCACGCAGCGCGTATAATTTGGGTAATCTGCAGAGAGTACGGGACTTAGATTCCGAACAACCACAGTTCAATAGATACTCTTACGATCCTGAACCTGTTGCATCACACAGAGATGATAATTTCGATTACAAACATTTTCTGTCAGTAAGAAAGTTCAAAATATTTAAAAACGATAGAACGCAGATTCACCCACTGGATTGGATTCAACAGTTTAGTTTTGCTCTTCCACCGACTTGGCCTGTAACACATAAACTTGAATTTATTTGCAGTTTTTTGGAAGGCGAACCGGCAACTCGTATGAGACCGATCGCGAGACAGTGTTACTCGGTAGAGGAATTTCAGAATGCTTTTCTGTCAGCGTACTGGTCGAAGACGACACAGCGCGGAATTAAAGATCAACTAATTAGTTTGCCAAACTATGAAAACTCAAATTTTTCCAGTGTAACGCAATTTTTTGAGCACATGGTACAACAAAACCAGTACCTAAGTGAACCGTACAGTGAATCCGCACTTATACAACTGTGCATCTCTAAATTACCACGGTCATTACGAGTGTCACTTCTAACGGGCCAGCAAAAAGAAAACATTTCAGCATTCAGAGATCTTTTACAGCTCTTGGAGGTACAGCAATCCGATTATTCTTTTGTAAACAAAAACTTTTCGTGTATCAACCAAGGTCAACAACAGTACTACAATTATGATCAGGGACGTAATTTCAATCGGAAAGATAACAGACGCTTTAGGAACGACAACTACCAAAACTTTAATAACAGGCAAAATTCTAATTATCAATACCGTCAAAATTTTCAGCAACAGGAACAACACTTTAGTAACAATAGAGGTGTTTCACAACAACAACATCAAAACCAGCCGGTTAGCATACCTAACCAACAATGGAATACACAAGGTCAACCAGGCCTTAATGTTTCGCCGCGTGCACGTATAGTCCCTGGCGCAACAAATAGTAACGCACGGCAGCAAGGAAACAACTACGTACAACGAAGGCAGTATTTCAATTCCTATCGCAATACACCGTATAGGAATGACTATTACGACAGACGTAAAAACGATGAGCACAATTACCAGCGTACATATAATAACAGTCGGTCTCACCAACAGCAAAATCATACGCAAGAACATATTCTCATGAATGAACCCGACAGTAGGTACCATCCAGAGCGTAACACGCCTGGAAGAAGTAATAGGACAGTTCAAATAGTAGAAATGCCACAGAACCCTCCTAATAATAATAACACGTCAGGTAGAATCTGACTAGATAATGTACAGGACGCATCTTGCAATAATACAAGCACTACCTTAGACACGCAAAATGTTGTTCACGAAAATGTAATTACTTTTGACGACATCAGAGACACTCTTTTACAGGAAAGACCAGTTATTCAGAAAACCATTTCACATCCTGTCATCGAAATTAATATTGGTTCATCGAAATTCTCGGCAGTAATTGATTCCGGATCACCTATATCAGTAATAAATGAGGAGACTTTCAACGAGTGCAACAAAGAGAATACGTATCCGACATTACCATTAGGCAAAACAAAAGTGAAAGGAGCAGTATCGAGTAAAGGGGTAGACGTTAAATTACAGACGCATTTATCATTTTGTATCGCAGGTCACACTTTTCACTCTAATTTTTGGATTGTTCCTTTATTGACGACAGACGTAATTTTAGGTACGAATTTTCTGGTACAACACGACGCAGTTATCGATTTTCAGAATTCTTATTTAATGTTAAAGGATGAAAATGTGCAATTGGCTTTAGAATTTCAGCACTCTTTATCTGCGGAAGAACAAACAATTAACCGTACAGAGGTCATTTCCGCAACATGTGACATAGACTGTAATCCCACATTGTTCACGGATACGTACATGCACAACTATAATACTCCAGACGAAGTGGACTACGACGTAATACAAATGATTTCCGATAAAGTTAGACAAAGCAGTGCAACTACAGATGACGAACGCACGCAGTTACACAAAATTCTTTTACAGCAAGCTCCAGTTTTTGACAACATTCCTGGTACTATGTCCGGTTTTATGTATGAATTTCAAGTGAAACAGCACGATACATTTAAAGCAAAGCATTATCCCATTCCATATATCCACAGAGAACAAGTTAAAAAAGAATTGCAGGATATGCTTGACCAAGGAATTATAGAACCAGGAGTTAGTCCGTACATAAACCCGCTGCATATTGTTAAGAAAAAAGATGGCTCACTTCGCCTCGTACTTGATTCACGTCACATTAATGACATTATTATTAACGAAACAGATCGACCACAGACACTAGAGGAACTTCTACAGAAATTTCACGGTACAGCTATTTATTCCACATTAGATTTGAAATCGGGATTTTGGCAAATTCAACTTCATCCGAATTGTAGAAAATATACAGCTTTTCTCTGTTTCGGCGACTGTTATCAATTTTGCAAACTACCGTTCGGCTTAACTATTTCTTCTGCAGCTTTTATTCGCGGTTTGAACACTATACTTCCGACAGGACTTAAAGACAGAATTACGACGTATGTAGACGACATTCTTATCGCAGAAGCTAACCGGTCTGAACACAATCTGATTCTTGAACAACTGTTACAAACTTTCCATGCACAAGGACTTACAGTTAACCTCAGTAAATCGCATTTTGGCAAAACTTCCATAAAATTTCTTGGGCACGTAATTTCAGCAGAAGGCATTGCGCCTGATCCAGAAAAACTTCAGGCTCTACGTGACATCACCGTTCCTACGACAAAAAAGCAATTACGCAGTTTTTTGGGCTTAATTAACTTTTTTCGCAAATTTATTCATCACTCTGCTTTAGACACGCCTAGACTATGCCAATTAACAGGTAAAAACACTATTTGGTCTTGGGATAAGCAAGCACACTCTGAATTCATGAACCTGAAACATGCTCTGTTGAATGCTCCACTTTTATCGCACCCAGATCTTACTAGAAATTTTTCCATTGCTACCGACAGTTCCAACACCGCTTTAGGCGTACACATTTTCCAGGAAATTGAAGAAGATGGTTCAATTGTAATTAAAAACATCGCATTTGCAAGTCGCATTCTGTCGCCTGCTGAACGACATTATTCCGTTACAGAACTGGAAACATTATGTGTTGTATGGGCTTTTACGAGATTTAGGCATTTTCTTTACGGCAGACATACCACCGTCTACACAGACCACAGAGCAATACAATTTTTACTTTCGGCTAAATTCGCTCACGACAGGTTAAGTAGATGGAAACTATATTTACAAGAATTTAATTTTACGATTGTTCACATTCCCGGTACGCAAAATGTTATAGCAGACGCACTATCGCGTTCTCTCGGCAACAATCAGCAAGACGTAGCAACCCACTTCTGCAAAGCAAATTTCAGTGTCATGTACATTCAACAAGTAGCATTTGAAAATTTTATTTCGTCGTCATTACAGGACATAGCACAAGAACAAAATAAAGACAATGTGTGGAAAGAAATTAAACAGCTTTGGCAAGATAAGAATAATGTTACGATTAGGAACCACTACACTGTACGCAATGACATTCTGTTTCGCCGCTCTCATCCAGACAGCAACAATTGGTTATTATGCATTCCTGACGAACTGGTTAACAAACTAATTTGGTACACTCATTTAAGTTACGCACATTACGGAGCACGAAAATGTTTTCTTATACTGAGACAGAACTGTTATTTTTCTAACATGGAGAAACGTATACGACGAGTTTTAGCGTCTTGTAAAATTTGCCAGAAAGCTAAATCAGACACCACTTCACATATTCCTCCATTATATCCCATTATACCTGTTAAATTAAGACATATGGCCGCAGTAGATATTTTTGGTCCGATTCCGAGAACTAACAGAGGTTTTTGCTACATCTTTGTCGCTGTTGAGCTCACTTCAAAATTTGTTACTTTCACCCCATTACGCAAAGCTACTGCTAAAACTGTTTCGAAAGCATTTGTAAAACATTTTCTATCTCATGTAGGGCATGTGATGAGAGTAATTTCTGACAATGGATCTCAATTTCGTAGTAGCGTATGGACACGCATGTTACGAGCCAGAAACATTTCTCCGATCTATATATCCAAGTACCACGCTTCTTCCAACCCCTGTGAACGATTAATGAAAGAAATTGGTAAACTGTGCCGAATATACTGCCACAAAAGACATATTGATTGGGATACACACATACTCTCATTCCAAGACGTAATTAATTCCATTCCAAATGAATCCACTATGCTATCTCCGTCTGTTATACTGAAAAACGTTGAACCACCAAACAAAATTAAAGAATTAGTAAAATTCCCCAAATGTCGGCGACTAAGACACCACGAAATAATTGACATTGCGCTGAACAACATCAAACGTGCCGCAGAGCGCCGGAGAAGACAGCAAAAACAGGTTTGTACACGCCGAGACTTTCACGTTGGACAGAAGATACTAGTACGTACACACTATTTATCCAGTAAATTAAAAGGTAAGTGCAGTAAATTTGAACTTCTATACGCAGGTCCATATCGGATTCGCAGCATCCCTCACCCCAATGTTGTACACGTCGAAACTTTGAGAACTAGAAAATCGAAAGGCAATCACCATATCTCAAACATTAAACCGTTTATTGAGTGAAACCACTGTATGATTCAACACACTATGATGCCATTTACTAATGCAATTATTTCACCTGACCAATTTCTGATGATTATCGTATTTTTTCTTGGCAAGTGCCCGGCAAGGTAAGGTTAGCAGGTCGCTTTTCTTGTCGTTACACATCAGACCGTGCATACTTTTCTAGACGAACTTACGTATTTTATGACTAATTATGCAATGTTAGCTAATGACATGTTAATTTCATTACATTTTTTTTCCATTAAAGGCTTTAATTCTCGCCTCTATTAACTACACTCTATACAAGCTGAACACAACGAACGTCACATTTTGTCTTTTTATATATGATTGTATTCGAGTTTTGTTTGTATGCACTGTGCAATAGCTAAGATATAACACACACCAGTTGGCTTTGACATTTTTTTTTTTTTGCCTTATGACATCTCAACATTGTGACTGTTTTACATTTTTTTTTTTTTTTTGCTGCTGCTTTGTGATATTCTCTGTACATTTTCGCATCTGAACACTGTCAATGTCTTTGACATATTACGTTTTCTGTCATGTTATGCTGTATGGTTAATTGTTTCACCATAAACCAGTCATTATCTAGTGGGTATATGATTTAAATGCAGGACATTAATCTTTGTTCATGAATTTCAGAAAGAAATGATGCGTGTAAGAAATAAATTCAACAGAAATGGAAATTTCACCTGCGGAATAAACGAAAGAAGATGCAATAACTTTATGAGGAAGAGTAAATGGATCAGGATTGGCAGGCATTAACAATAATATACAATACTCATCACAGAATAGCAGTCTTAACTAATTTTTTCTTTCAGAATACAAGGTGATTGATGCAGGCTGTCAGACAGAACTACACATCTTAGTTTTTAGTGATGAAATATGCTAGAGATAAGGAATAGTTGTATAATGAGTAATGAAGTGATTTTTTGCAGATGATAATGAATGCTGATGAATAATGATGAAGGATATGATGTTATGAATAATGAAGTTTTTCTTTACAGATGATGAGAATAATGAAGTGATGGATAATGAAGCTTTTTCTTTACAGATGAGGATAATGTTGAAGTTATATTTAGGCTATGTAGTTATTTAAGTATTTGTTGCAGTTTGTTTTGACAGCAGGTGTTACATTGCACAGTAGGATGACAGAAAGTTTTGGAAAGGACAGCTATGGAACACAATTTATACACATTTCACTACCTGTTAATTCGAAGTTAACTACTTTTCAGCATAGTGTGCGTTTCTTCTTTCAGGTCAATAATCCTTTTTGTATTTTTTTTCAGGCAAAGCTTTTCATGATACTTACTAAACCTGTTAGTTATTATACCTGTTCTAGTACTTGCATTTTTATTTTTTTACCCATTTGTGTTTATCATTTATAAATGTGATCACATATACTGTCTTGTTACATAACCTTGCTACAGCTGACTCATGATGAATGACGTTACCTATCCTCATTTGCAGCAATAGGTCAAAAGCAAATAGTGTTATGCCTCAGCAATTAATTATCGATCCCAACGCAATGCATTGCTAACAAAAAAAAAAAATGTATTACCAGTCCCAAGTAGTGATACCAGTTTGAGAAAATTCTGAATAATACTGATTAGCTCTGAATAGTATGTCACTTGAGTAATGACCTCTTAATGAGACAAAAAACAGTATATATTTAAAATAATGCTTTGTCACTAGTTAATAACTGCCACTGTTTATTGTAATGAGACTACTTATAATGCCTATGATTACTAATGCTATGACTAATTAACTGATTTTAATAATGACTTTGTAATGATCTGAATACTACTGAAGGAGAAACACTGTTTATTGTAATGAGACTACTTATAATGCCTATGATTACTAATGCTATGACTAATTAACTGATTTTAATAATGACTTTGTAATGATCTGAATACTACTGAAGGAGAAACACTGTTTATTGTAATGAGACTACTTATAATGCCTGTGATTATTAATGCTATGACTGTAATTAACTGATTTTTAATAATGACTTCGTAATAATCTGAATAATACTGAATGATGATTCTATTCAATACTTGCTGGCCACTGAGTGCCAATAATTAATGTCACTTGAAGAATTGTTATTAATTATGCCATTAATTAGCCCTTTTTTTTCCCATGTTGAGTTTTCATGTTTTGGTTAATGGCCAATGAGTGCCAATAATTTGTATCACTCAATGTATTATGTTAATGCTAGGCCAATAATTGACTCTCCTTTTCAACTAAAACTTCTGATGAACATTATTCTGTCATACTAAATATACTTTGTGACTGGCCAAGGACCGCCACTGTTTATTGTAATACGATTACCCATGATGCCAACTAGTGATTCTTAATAGATTGGAATGACACATAATTAATTAACTATGGTACTGTTTAATAATGCTTTGTAATTAGGAGAAGACTAATGATTATTATTGGAATGACAAATGATTAATTAACGACAAATGATTAATTAACTGTAATTAGACAAATGATTAATTAACGACAAATGATTAATTAACTGTAATTAGGAAAAGGCTAATGATTATTATTGAAATGACAAATGATTAATTAACTGTAATTAGGAGAAGGTTAATGATTCTTAATTATACTCTGTAACTGAAAGGAATGCGATTATTTCATAATACTTTGTAACCAGGAAAAGAAGGCTACTGATTCTATGTAAAACAATTAATGAACATTTTTCTGTAATACTACATACTTGGTACAGAAATGTTCAATAACTGGGCTATGAATGCCGCAAACTACTACTGTAATTGTCAATATTATGTGACTTGATGTCCTTCACCTCATAAGCTGACTACCCTGAATTACTGCAATGTCCATTTGTCCTGTTTATCCTAGTGATCATGGAGCACTATCTTTGATTTTGCACTAATTCTACGTGGGTGTGCCTTGTAAGAGCGTGGTGTTGACACGACATGCTGTCCACCACCATGAGCGATGAAGACATTATTATGGTCCCACTGTTTGGTGTACCTAATGTACTGCCAAAATGAAAATATGGAACATTACTACGACAGTTCAGTGTCTTGGCTACACTGATAAATTCTGATGGGAAAAGAACTTCAAGTTGTGTCACTTGGTGTTGTACTTCTGTGGAAAGATATGGACTTTCAGAACAGCTGTGTGCAATCTAAAGTGCTACAACCATGATGCAATCCTTCCCTTTCCTATCCTAATTCTTGTCACATAATGAAAATCATTTTTTTGGTAACATCATTTCTGTTCGTAGGTTATACATTTTCTTCGATTCGCTGAACTCCAGTGTGAGTACACTTATGTCACTGGTTGACATGATGTTTTGCCATTATGTTTATTTGTTGTGAAAATGCTAAAGACATTTTTTCAGTGCGTGTGCACTTTGGACATGATTTTTGCCATTATGTTTATTTATTGCGAAAATGCTAAAGACATTTTTCGATTTGTTCTGAAGTACAGTATACAGTATACGTATGTACACTCTTGTCTTTTATATTGTATATACATTTTTATTTTAATGATATGTTCTGAACTACAGTGCATGTGCACTTATGTTAGGTGTTAATATGTTTCCTACTGAACTTCAGTGCCTGTGCACTTTTCTCATTTTTCAATATGATTTGTACTATTCTGTATATTCAATACTTCAATGCGTATGCACTTATGTCATTTGTTACTAATTGTATATACATTTCATCATTTGCTGATATGTTCTCAACTGCAGTGCATGTGCACTCATGTCACTTGTCAACATAATATTTTTTGCCAGTCTGTTCATTTGTTCTGAATATGCCAATGAATTTTTTCAGTGCCTCTGCACTTTGTTATCTGTCAAATAATTTGTATATACATTTTTCTGATTTGTTACTATGTTTTGTACTCACATTTTGTCTTTGTCTGATATATCTTGTACTTAGTGCGTGTGCACAACATTTACTTTATGTACTACATCTAATTATTCTGTAAATTGTAGAAGTTTATTAGTTAATTAAAAATTTTGCCGCGATTGGCAAGTCCAAATGACTCACCATCGCTGCCAAATTTTTGCCCCCCCAGTGGAGGGTTATGAAACACGTATGTAACATAGCAGCGATGGCGAGGCATTGTAGCATCTGTGACCAGAGAGTATGCGCTTGTCCGCGCGAATGTTGCGAGTCGGTCAGTTAGTCGTTGCGAGGCAGTAGTCGTTGCGAGTGTGTAGCTCTGTCTAGTTGAGAGCAGTACTCTGTCAGTAGTCGTGCAGTGCAGTACGCTAATAGTCGTCATGCAGAGCGGTCGGTTAGTGATAGCAGTCCAGTGCGGGTGATGTAGGCGCTCGGCAATACTGGTCAAGATGCTGAATAAGGTATACTGTTAATTACTGTAATCATTAGATGATGAAAAATTTTTATTTATTGTAACTATTCTCGAACAAGTCTCCCAATAATAATTTTTATTTCAAAAGCATTTTTTTCAAAAATTTAATTTTTATTGAACTAAAGATTTCGTTGCACTTCCCATTTCACTCCATTTCTTTTAAAGAAAATTTTCAGTAAAATCACAAAAAAAAGAGAATATTATTATTTGCAATGCAGTTCCTCCAAGCGGTGCGCAATAACAAGAGCAGAAATGTGACATCCATTTATTCTGAGGTAAGACTTTAACTCTGATTGTTTTACACAGGGCCAAAGACCGATATTTCGGTTTAATTGTGTTTTCTTGTCACTGAACGGACTTTAAATTTTGTGAAGAATTTATATTTGAGTCAGATTGCGTATTTCACATTTTTGTTGCCGTTGTCAGTAAATTTCATTGTGGGCAGGTTACGGTTAGAGCAGTGTCCATTAGCACTCATAATTAAATATTGTCATATTTCTTTCTTTCAAATTACTGTGGGGAGGTTACACTCGGCTCCCATTTCTATTAAGTATTGTCATTTATTTCTTTTAAAATTTTTGTGGGGAGGTTACAATAGATACGTTGGAAGTTCAACGTGTGTATCTCTTGAGGAGCTGACAATGGTAATCGAAGTACCCTCTTTACCGCTGGATTACTTACTAATTCACGAGGATATAGTTCATCTTCTTACTATTATCAACTGCACACATTGTAGGTTTTTTTGGCTTTAAGTAACACAAGTATTTTGGTACCTACTCAAAATTCAATATTACAGATTTTCAGAAATATGTGCACGGGATTAGATATCCATGTACCTTTAGGAGAAATTATTTTATACTTTTTAGGCCAATTTAAAAGCCTGACACATTAAAACTTCATTTTTATATAAACAGCTATTCCCATCCGTGACAGGTACAGGCAGTCATGTCACATCGCGTGCGAACGTCGAAATTGCTAATAGCTTCCCAAGTTCGTCGTTAATGCCGAAGCGTTAATGGTCGTCCAGGGGTTTATTAGGTACGTTGTTCAGGCAGTAACTGTGTTCCCTGTGGGGTATTATACATTGTCTCTAGCAGGTGTACCATTTAAAGTTCATTTTCCAAGGAGTTGAGCATGTGCAACACAGGTAAGTGTGCCTTCCACCTAGGAAGGAAAGTTTGTGACTTCGAACGCTCAGAACCCCACTAAATTGTACGTGGAATGTAAATCGTTCGTAGGGAAAAAAGTCGTATGATGCATTCACATGTAAAACAATGCTTATTACCATGAGAGACATCTGAATGATTGCCTGTTCGAAGTCTAAGAGAGGAACTTTTGTAATGCGACTACTGGTGTAATAACACAACCAAAAACACACATATTTCAATCCCGTGACTTTTTGTTGCGTTTTAGTTTGTCTAAAATTATTACACAACCAGAACAACAAACTTTTTCTGCTGACTGATGATGTTGCATAGCTAATCAGTCCTCAAAGTGGCGGTGTGGAATTTCACAGAACTGCTCAGAGCAATATGCACATCTCACTAAATCCGCTTTTCCTCATTCGTGATGACCCCTGTATTCAGAAAGTCTAATATCAAACGTCAAACTATTTACATTTTCAAACGATGATACTGGTATGTCTGTCTTTAGCCAAACATTTTGTAACATATGCAGGGAGTTGCTTAAGTGGCATATGCTGAAGACTGAGGATGAAATAATGATTCTGCAGGTTCTCTTGACATTTTTCGTATTGTGCTCTTGCAATTGGTCTTATCAGTCACTCTTTACCTACGTACATCGAAAGTGTACAGATGGAAAAATAAAGCACCGGTAGACCGGAAAGTATAAGAGAAATTAAGACCTGTATAATATTGATGACGTCAGAATTTATCAGGTGAAACAATTTTACCGAGAAGTCGGTATTGTAATCACAGGGGACAATAGTGAAGGGAAAGACATCATTGGTAAAACAGGCATTTTCGAGTAAGGAAGACAAGTTTAACCAGAAAACATGTGAACACATACGTCAGAAAATGCTTACAAATCCTTTATATGGAATACACACCTCTATGACAGTGAAAGTATGACTCCGGGTAGCCCTCAGGGGCTCAGCATTCGTTTTCTGGGTACGGGCTTGGCGAACCTGAGGTTCCTGAGCTAGGGACTGGTAAGTGCCGCCATTCATTTTTCATCGTAATCTCTGCGCATGATTCAGAGAACACCGAGAGATGCGGTGGTAGAACTTTGTGTGTCACAGGGATCGTTGATCTTTGCTTGACCACCCGGATCACGAGGATGGGACAAAACCCAATAAAAAAAAACCCTCAGTCTCAAGGTGTGCTGCACGCATATGGGATGCATGGCTGTTGAGGTAGAACAGTCGTGAGCGAGCAACCGTTGGGGAAACTGCGGCACCTTAGTTTATAAGATTTACTCTGGCAACAGGGGTTCTGCCTGAGTGGACGCTTATACCTGTATCTCTAGCTGCTCGTAGGACCGAGACGGAACCGTTAAAATTTTCTCCTCCTTCTTGCAGCGGAACGGTGGGCCGCTGATAGGTAGTAACACTAACAAGAGGACTCGTGTAAACAGTCCTCCAGACTCAGGAATATTTCAGACAAAATAATAATGCATGGTGCTAGTCAGAATGTTTTCTTTGTCAGTTAAAAAAACCGCCTCATCTTTTCATATTCATAAGAAGTTATGAGAGTATCACAGAAACAATAAAATCTCTCAAGTGACTGCGCAGTTGAACGTCGTTGGTCGAAATCTCTAGTTCCCAACAAGCGACGAACCTACAGAAAGCAAAAAGTGTTGCGGAATATGCCACTGAAACTGGTGACACCGTGAGCTACATTCAAGTGCTATGAGTTGGAGGGATCTTCTGAATATTTCCAATGGAGAACTAAAAGCTGAGTTGACCGAAGAAGGCACTGTTGATGTGCAAAACATGAAGAAAAGGTTGGATACCGAATTGGTCGAATCAGACTTTCAACAGCACGAAACTTACAAAGCACGTTGAGGCAGTTTTCTTTCACTTCAACGTGAGGCCTTAAGCCCCAACACAATTGGTCTGAAGATGACCACAGTAGTGGTCAAGACTATTTTTGATAGTAAATAAAAAAATGTTTATAAAAACGTTTACTGCACAAGGAAATATAGATAACAGGATTACATTTTGAGGCAAAGGTGTTATGAAATATAGTGGAAAGGCTTCAGTCGAATATAAAATTTCCTTCTGAAGAAGACATATTTAGAAAAGTTGAAATCATGGTACAGTGGTTTTAATAAATCTTTCAATTTCCAACTGACTGGCTGTTTACGATTTCTGCAAGAAGGAAATAAAAAGTGTCGTGATTAGTACACCTAAAGGATATGAAGGCAAAGGCGCTGAGCATCTTGAAGTGTCTTAGCCACCGGTCCTGGGTACCAGACAGGGCGCGTGTTCTCCAGGTTTATAGGACTTTCATGCGAGAGCGGCTGGACTGTCATTCCGCGTTGTATGAATGTGTGATGCCATCTTGTCTGAAGACTAATGATGCTGTCCACCATGAGGGGGTGAAGCTGGCAACGGGCGTGAAATTAAACGGTATATGGATGCCGATGTTAAAGAAGATGTGTATCACCCATCCACTACTGGGTGATGGCAACGGCGATCGACGGCGACGGACAGTGGCCAATTGCACTGACGTTTTCAAAACACGTGACGTCACGCCGCGGCGTGGGAGCGCGCGGACACGGAATTTAGCGGCAGTCAGTAGCGAGCCAGTGGGTGTGTTGGACCTTCCATCGAGCTACGGACCCCCTTGAAGATGTCTCTCGCAGTCGGAGACGAAACGTTGGGAATTGACATAGAATTCATCAACCGACCACGACTTAACAGCCCGGATAATTATAATGGACATGCTTATAGTAAAGTGCACAACGCAGCCGTCATGTACGTTCGTCCAGCCACGCAGGCAGATGAGGTCCTCCTTCCTCGCCTTCGCTTAGGCCACCGCCTTAGGACGCAAGGCTTCTGGCTCCTGCGAGAGGACCCTCCAATTAGAATGAGTTTCATTTTCAGACCAGAGGGCAGCGGCAGATTTGCTGACAGGTCTGTTCTCTATTTTGATTGACGTTCAAGCGAATGTGGTGAGAGTTTACAGATTTTGTGGTACGTCCAACTTGTTTCCTAAAATTACAGGGAGATGTACTTAAGTGTTACCAGGGTTACTGGCTCATCCATGTTTTTTTGTAAGTGGCCTTTCAGTCACATTTCTTCGCACCGTTATTTTAGCTCGTATGTCGTTTTAGTCATGTTTTGATCCTGGGTATAGAACGTTTCATCCTTCCTCCGTTGTCTTAAGACGTGTGGGGTAGAGCGATTGTGTGGATCAACACAGGTGAGGAGTGAGTGTCATTTTCTAGCTTTACTCGTAACTGTATGATAATAATTTTAGCCATTTATCCAGATCTGTATGTAAGGGAGTTGACAACCTCGCCTTTGAGCGCCCGTAAACTCCAAACTCTTAAACAGAGCTCTGGGCAAAATGGGCGGAAAGCGACTCGAAGCTGATGAAATGCGGATATGGTTGAAAATGTTAATAACCAACTGGACGGGAAGGAAAGCCTACCTGGAAGTCTCCAGCGAAGTCAAGAGAGAAGATTATTAAAAGAAATGGAAAAGACAAAAATTAAATGTCTTGGACCTGTCATCTGACAACGCTTTCGTCATTATCATTCTCGAAGGGAAATTGCACGGAAGGAAAAGAAGATTACAGATTAGGATGAATCGAGAAGAAGATAGGATGTGAGAATTACATGGAACTGAAACGGCGAGAAAATGACAGAAGAGAGTAGTTGCATCGACAACGCTATATATCTGTGGGATACCTATGTCGTCTTGCAATATGAACGATCTTTTTCATGTGACGCTTACAGAGCTTAAAGAAGCACACATCAGGAACTTGGCAATAGTTTGTCGTCTCCAGCGTCTTTTTTGGCTGCTATATTTATATTTTGTTTCTTCGCGTTATTAATGTTCCACTCTGAGGCCTTCGACAGATGATCATTCAAATGTCACTCGTGCTAAGGCGCCTAGTTTCGCATACGAACGGTGTATATCACCGTTTTTGGGATGAGTTATTTATGTTCCAAGTAAATTTTCGAGGGATTCTGAGCGTTCCAGATCATTCACTTACCTTGTAAGATAATTTGGTGACCCTTGAGGAGGAAAAAGAACCTAGCTTAACAGCTAACGACCACGTTGTGTCACGAATGGATACGCTATTACTTACGAGACAGTCATAGCAGATATGCGTTAAGTTTCCAGACTAGTCATTTCACTTGCGTCTCGAATACGTAGGATCCTTTCCAACATAAGATCTATGTACAGAATGGTAAATAACATACGTACATTTCAAATGTCATATGACAAACTAAGTTATCAAGCCCATAATTAATGTCTCTTACAGTGCATCGCCCTCCATATCTTCTAGCCCTCCCAGAATTTATGATCATTTTGTTGAATAGGCGGGATTGTGCACAAAATATCTCTACAGGCTTCAGGCACCAATGTTTTTGTCCGCGCTGGGTAGCTACTTTTCGTCGGAGCGAGAGAGAAAAAGTTTTTAGTACAAAAAATGTGACTGGTATTCTCCATTAGCAAATTGCTCCACGTGGAATTACAACCAACTTTTGCGTCAATTAGGAAGCAGTGCTCGACGCTATTTGAGAGACAGGTTAACAGTCACGTAAATACGAGTATAAATATGTATGTAAGCATTATCCATTTTTAAAAGTAGTTCGCTTGAGATAATGTTGACTGCTTTATTGATCTGGCTTGAAGAGAGCCTCTGCTGGTCCGAGACACGATAAGAAAGACAGTACTATACGCAGTCGTTCATCTCACACATCACAAATGTCGACCACGTCCTCTTTTCTGATATGAGGCTACTGTAGCCAGGCCAGAGGAACGCATTATTTGATTATTACTCTAATGGTATTCCTGAAAATTGAGACACCACAGTACAGTATTCCAGCTTTGAAAGATAGAAGGCCTAAACCTTTGAAATACTAGTAAAACAGAATCGCGACAATACAACATTGTGGTAGCCTGTCTTTTGAAATTTCACATGACTGCAAGTCATCCTATAGTCAGTAAATTTAATCTGTGAACATAAACAAATAATTTAACTAAGCTACAAAGGAACTACAGATAGTGGCTGCGAGCGGGCATTGAATGAAATCAGTGGGTAAAGTTGGAAATCTGTGCCAGACAAGGATTCGAATTCGGATCTCCTTCTTACCAGGCAGATGCTCTGAGCACTGCTCCGAAAGGAAGGGCAAAATCGAAAATGTTTCGCACAAATTTTGCATTACTAGTAAGGGGACATAAGATAGTAACCATAAATCCACCATTAAGTGCCATTATCAGTGTTTTTTTTTCAGGGTCAAATAACATTTTTTCAAATGGGATGATGTATTTTCTTCTACGGAAATGGAAAGATCATTCACTATTGAGTAAGTTGTAGTATATTTATCCGCTAGGGGTGGTAGTGATATGATGTTCGACAAATAAGGCAGCAGATGGTTTTCACTTATTTTGACGTTACTGGTGTCTATTTGCATACAATACGTACAGTACTTGTACACTGCATAACCATAATTCATGTTCACATCACAAAGAAATCCAGTTTAGTTAATGCTCAAAGTTACGGCTATTAACTTTGATGCATTCCCGAAAACGCAGTTTAAGAGTCAGTTGAACAAGCCTCAACATTGCATTGCTAATTTCTGTACAGACATTCCTAATTTGTTGACATAGATTTTCGAGTGTGATTGACATTTCCTAATAAGCTTTGTCCTTCATGTACCCCATAAGAACAACTCTGGGGGCCTGAGATCCGGGAATCGAACAGGCCAATGGACAGGCCCTCTACGTGCTTTCGATCGATCAGGATACTGTCTGGTTAGCATTTATCGAGCTATAGCTGAGTAGTGAGATGGGCAATAATTGTGTTAATACCAAATGGCACCCCGTTCTACAAGGGGCACGTCTTCAAAAAACGCTGTAAGTTATTGGTCCAAAAACTTGCTGTATTTACGGCCATTTACTTTACCTTCAGTCGAGTATGGTCCAGTGATGGGTAACCCCGGAATTGCACACATAACATTCACGGTGCACTGCCTTTGATGCTCAACTTCCCGTAAGCACCTTGGATTTTTCCACTCACAAATAATACATATTATGTTGGGTACACTTGAGCATAGTTGGTGACTGTCGCCTCATCAGAAAATGAAATGTTTAGAGATGTATCATCTTCAGTTTGTACTAGAGCCCATTGGGAAAATTCAATACGTTTCTGGAAATCATCCTCATGATGTGCTTGATGTAGATTAGTGTGATATAGATGAAATTTTGCGAAATTCCCTTATCACGTTCCAATTGACGGGAATTTACCTGAGGATTAGCGGCAGCTGCAGCCAATATAGTGATTTCAGAATTTTTCCCGTAGCTGTCCTTCTTCGATTATGTTTCTTTGGTGCGACACCCCCTGTGCAGAGGACATGACCGCAAGTCACTGATAATTTTTTACAGATGGCTGTCTGCTTTCAGGTTACTGTTCTCCGTATAAGTTGCAAACTGCTTTAGCTTTCTTACGAGTCTCACCATAAACGTAAATCACGAAGTTTCTCTCATTAATCGTATACTGAACAACCTTGATTAGAAAAAGATGTGGAGCACATTTAAAATAGTAGGTAACGTTCTTATGAGGTTTAAATTGGCTCTGGATAAAGTCATACTGATGTCAACAAACCTGTAAACAAACGCAAACAAAAGAATTTCCTTCATTAAATAACAGTAACAAAAAACAAAGTAAGAGAGAAGCCTTAGTGAGTGAAAGCCATTTACTGTGTTATTTATCCAATATCACATGTCCTGTCACCTATCACCCCAAGCGGATAAATGTTCTTCAACATTTATACTCAAAAACTGAATGCCCTCTCCATTTCCAATGAAAATACACCATCCCATTTGAAAAAGTAATATTACCCTGAACGAACACTGAGAATGGCATTTTAAAGATGAGATACGTTGAATATCTTATGTCCCGTTACGAATAAAGCAAATTTTGTACGAAAAATTTTAGATTTTCCCCTTCGTTTCAGAACAAAATGGCCACGACACTATAAATGCCTCACCGCCTGTGAAACAAAAATAATTTGTTGATACACATTGCTTCTGTGAGTAAAATGAGTCTTATTTCTGTTTTTCAATAGCATCCACACAAGGTGAGGCTTCATGACATAAAACTGTATTTCATGTTTGTGTTTATGTACAGAATCTTTCTAGATTTCCATTACCATAGAAAAGTTGGCCAGTAATTTACCTATGCAGATACATACTATCTACAAATATACTCTTGTAAAAGCACACATGCACTGGTGTAGATAATTACATCCTCACAAATACTTATCTTCTTCGTCACACTAAGTGGAAAGTGACCTATTACACTGATCTATTTTATGAAATAATAGCTATATTTATTTATAAACTAGTATACTCTGCATATCTACTTACAAAACACGTCAGGAGAATTTTGATGTTCAGGTTTGGGTACATACCCTTAATTCCATGATGCACTAGCAAATATGCTCCAGCATCAATGTTAATTTCAATTCCAAATCGTCCATTATACAGTATTTGGACGGAGTAATGATCTTCCATTCAAACATTTTTCTTATCAACCAAGTAATAGAAGGTCTCATCGACCAAGGGATGAAGTAGGAGGTATAGCAGAGTGTATGGTGCAGTATGACATTCAGGCGACTCTATTATCCCTGAATTATACCGAGTTTTTCCTCAAATACATTTGCATAACTCAGCAAAATGCTGCTTAAGTCACTGCATTGTTCACTGGTGAGGTATGTAGACTCTTTTATTTTAATGACTATCTGTTCTGTGATATTGGTCACAGGAGTCAACTTGGTTTATTTCCTGTCCATGTAGTCAATCCCACAGCATATCATATGCGTTTTTAAACTTTGACATTTATTACGGCCTAAGTTGCTTTTCACCAATTATATCACTACCTAGACAGTGTCAAACTGGCATCTCCCAGGCGAAAGGTCGAAAGCATGTTTCACAGACCAACTACATTCATAGAATGCAACCCATCATCAATAAATCCACTTCTAGGAATGAGCATAGAATTACTACAGTTCCAAGATTAAGTGGTATGCTGACTTGCCATTTCGCTTTATTAGATCTGGTGCCTGTCACTCCAGTATCTTGCAGTTACTAAAGGGCAAGGATGGCTTATACAAATTCTCAAATGCCCTTTTATACAAGTCATGAAGATAATGATTACTGCACCCATATAAAGTGCCACTGCAGTTAAAATTTTTCCTACATACATATTTGCAACGGACTACAACATGGTAATATGTCGAATGCCACCCTTAGTGTCAACAGAATGTAATTCGTCCCTAATGTCACATCCCTTCTCATATCGTATCAGGTGTATCGATTGATCTCTGCCCCTACCCTAGCCCTCAACCATCGTTTTGGGGCCCAAACATGGTCATGAGTAATTTTCTGCACTGGATGTTGACGGACGACGTATATTGCCTGCCACTAGCCGGTTCAGAACTGAACTATTGCAGTTCTCATTACTTGTTCAGCCTGTGGTGGTTGTTGCAATTGGTTATGCCTGCTGTGGTTTAGGTATGCTGGATTATAGCGGTATCATGGCTCTTTTACTTTCGACTGTTAAAGCGATTGTTGTAATTTTGTAGCTGATTGTTATTTCTATTGTGCTTATCTCCTAGTACATTTTTAGACCTTTGTGACTGGGGATGCCAACTTTTTTCTTAGCAAATAAAGTGTTGTTTATATTGCTCAGTTATTTCGTACACGTATTGTTATTGCTTTTAGCTATATTCAACTAATAATTCCAGAGGTTGAAAATGCGACACCTAAAGATGGGCCTATAAGAGCCCGAAACCGGTCGTGTGGTTATAAAAGAACTTTGGTATAGTGCTCAGTTGCGGATGTTCCTCCAACAGGATTGATTATAACTAATAACTGTCCTCATAAACAGATGCAAAGCATAATTGCAGTACATATTTCAGTTGTTGTTGTTGTGGTCTTCAGTCCAGAGACTGGTTTGATGCAGCTCTCCATGCTACTCTGTCCTGTGCAAGCTTGTTCTTCTCACAATACCTACTGCAACCTACATCCTTCTGAATCTGTTAAGTGTATTCAACTATTGGTCACCCTCTACGATTTTTACACTCCACGCTGCCCTCCAATACTAAATTGGTGGTCCCTTGATGCCTCAGAATATCCCCTACCAACCGATCCCTTCTTCTAGTCAACTTGTACGACGAATTTATCTCCTCTCCAGTTCTGTTCAATACCTCCTCATTAGTTATGTGATCTACCCATCTAACCTTCAGCATTCTTCCGTAGCACCACATTTCGAAAGCTTCTATTCCCTTCTTGTCAAAACTATTATCGTCCACGTTTTACTTCCACCATACATGGCTACACTCTATACAAATACTTTCAGAAACGATTTCCACACACTTAAATCTATACTCGATGTTAACAAATTTCTCTTCTTCAGAAACGCTTTCCTTGCCGTTACCAGTCTACATTTTAACATCATCAGTTATTTTGCTCCCGAAATAGCAAAACTCATTTACTACTTTAAGCGTCTCATTTCCTAATCTAATACCCTCAGCATCACCAGATTTAATTCGACTACATTCCATTATCCTCGTATTGGTTTGTTGATGTTCATCTTATATCCTCCTTTGAAGACATTGTCCATTCCGTTCAGCTGTTCTTTGCTGTCTCTGACAGAATTACAATGTCATCGGCGAACCTCAAAGTTTTTATTTCTTCTCCATGGATTTTAATTCCTACTCCGATTTTTTCCTTTTTTTTTCCTTTACTGCTTGCTAAATATACAGATTGAATAACATCGGGGATAGGCTACGACCCTGTCTCACTCCCTTCCCAACCACTGCTTCCCTTTCATGCCCCTCTAACCGTATAACTGTCATCTAGTTTCTGTACAAGCTGTAAATAGTCTTTTGCTCCCTGTATTTCACCCTTGCCGCTTGTAGAATTTGAAAGAGGGTATTGCAGTCAATATTATCAAAAACTTTCTATAAGTCTACAAATGCTAGAAACGTATTTCTGTTAAGATAAATAAATAACGAAGTTTTTATCAAATTCACGAATATTTTGTTTCTTTCATCTCAGGAATTAACATCCAACACAGAAAAACGGCCTATATGAGCGCTGAAATGACAGGAATCGACAATGGAAGTGACGTCAATTGGTGGAAACCTGTAAAATAGATGTTTGTTTTATTAAATACTTATTGTGATCTTTATACGGTGAGTAATTCTGCAAAAACGTCTGAATTATGTATATACGAACATCTATTTCGATTAATAATGCAGCTTCTCCATAAAGATCATCCCTATTTGAGTCCATGCAGCTTTAAATTTTCAGCTCCATTAACAAAATGATGCTGTTTAACAATGATTTTGAAATTTATATGGAATATTGGTTTATGTAAAAAACTAGTTTGTTTCACTCAAATGAAGCTAATAAAAAATTTCTCTGAATTTTACTAGTCAGGTCAGGTGAGGACAACTGTTCAGTTTTATTCCTTGTTTCGTATTCAAAGAGAAGACCACGTTTTCCTTGTGTTAGTCCATTTTTAAGATCATCCATGTTATTATACAAATCCAAAATAGTCACGCAGTTTCGTTCCTGGAATTTTACACTTTTATTGACCAAATTTAAAACATGGCGACGAAAATTGTAGTCAATGTTCAGCATCAAAAATTTCAGAGAATCATTGGACTGTTTTCTCCTAAGCTTCCAACATAACCTCTGACTGCTTGCCAGTTTAATACTAATGTAAAGGGTGAAAATCGCTGTACTATATGAAATAAAGCAGTCATTACTTATGAACGGTTTGCCTTAGGACGTTCAAACTACACTATCGGCCGGAGGGCATGATGGGAAATAGTTCCCTTTCATTTGGATGGGGTCGTAAATAAACAAAATTGGCGCACTTGGGGGACTGAGAATCAGCATTTCGCGATCAAGAAGTCTCTTCACCGTCAAAAGATGGCTGTGTGGTGTGCAGCGTCCAGTCACGGAAAAATCGGTGCGATATTCCTAGATGGCATAGTAACTACCTAACGGTACGTGAAGGTTTTGGAAGATGATTTCATCCTCATTATGCAAAGTGACCCAGATTTCGACAGATGTGGTTCATGCAAGACGGAACTCAACCCAATCGAAGCAGGAGAATGATGTCCTGCAGGAGCACATTGGAGAGCGCATTCTGGCTCTGGGGTACCCAGATGAAATTTAGAAGTGGAAGCAAATGAAGAGTGCAGAAATTTTTCTAGCGGTCCACATGCTATTATAATTTCTTGTTTAGGTTTGTGATGTGTTGTTCCCAGGCGTTGCTTTACCTGAAAATAACAAGAATAAACCGTTCACTTTACCCACAACATATTACTGGTCGAGCCAACCATAATGAAGATAATAAAACATACACAAACGTACACAGAACATACACATGCACAGAATATTTTTCCACTCACCTGTGCATTCTGTTCGAAGCAATTGTAAATGTAACTCATATTACTTTATTTTTCTTTTTAGTTATTCTTTTGAGTCTCCTCACTGGTTTGATGTAGCTCATCATTAATTCTTTTGCTGGATGTATTCCAATATCTGTCATCCCCTATATCTCCCAACCTCTACAGTATGGTCTGATAGGTAGGAGATTATTCCACTACACCTTAACAAATGTTCTAAACACTATCCATTCTTCTTGTCAGTGATTTGCATATGTTTTTTTCTTCGCCGATTCTACAGTGAACATCCTCATTACTCATTATGAGTTCGCCTAATTTTCAGCCTAATTATTCTGTAGATCTCATCTCAAACCCTTTAGTCTCCTATATTCCGGTTTTCCCATTGTCCAAGATTTACTACTACGCAGTACTGTGCTCCAAACGTATATTCACAGAAATGTCTTCACCCTGTTAGGGCCTAAGTTTCATACCAGTAAAGTTCTGTTGTCCAGGAGTGTCCTTTTTGCATGCACTAAACTATTTTTTGCGTTCTACTCGCTTCGTCGGTCAGGGATCATTTTGCTTCATAGGTATCAAAACGACTCACTTCGTCTACATCATAATCTTATTCTTTTTGTTACCCTCATTTCTGCTACTTCTCATTACTTTTGATTTTTTCTGAATTATTCTCAGTCTATATTCTTTACTCATTTGAATGTTAATTCTCTTCAACAGATCCTGAAATTCTTCTTCACTTTCGCACAGGATAGCAATGTTTTCGGTGAATGTTATCACTGATATACTTGCACCCTGAAATTTAATCGCATTTTTGAACTTCTATTTTCTTTATCATCCATTCGATGTATAGACTGAACTGTAGGAGCGAAAAACTGTATTTGTGTCTTCCACACTTCTTAATCCGAGCACTTAGTTCTTGGCCTCCCAGTTTTATTGTTCCCTCTTGTTTCTTGTGTTTACTGTGTATCACCCATCTGTCCCTGTAGCTTACTCATATTTCACTCAGAATTTCGAATACACTGTACCATTTCATTTTTCTAGATCGACAGATTCTATGAGCGGATCTTAATTTTTCTTATACCTTGCTTCAGTTATCAAGCGCAGCTATCTGCCTGGTATCTTTACCTTTTATAAAGCCTAATTGATAATCATCTAACAAATCCTCAAATGTAATGTCCATTCTTCTGTATACTATTCATTTGAGCAGCTTGGCTACATGAGATGTCAAGCAGACGGTACGATAGTTTACGCACCTATCTGATCTTGATAATACCGGAATTGTGAGTGAGATATTTTTTCCGAAAGTGTGATGATGCGTCGCCAGTGTCGTAGGTTCAGCACACCAATTTGACTATTCGTTTTGTTGCCACTTGATCTAATGATTTTATAAACGCCGATGGACGATTGTCTATCCCTTCTGCTCTTTTAAATTTTGACTCTAACGTAGGTTCCTTATGTCTTCCATATCAACTATAATATTTTCTTATATCACATTATCGGGCAAGTCCTTCCCCTCATAGATATCTTCGTTATACTTTTTCCACGAACCTGTTATCTTCTCTGCGTTTACCACTGGTATTCTCATTGCACTCTTCATGCTACCACCCTGGCCATTAGTTTCATTGAAGGACGTTTAGACGTATGTGCATGTTGCAACAGTTCTCCGACGATCGTTCCTTTTTCGATTCCTTCACATTAATTTCGCCTTGGTTTCCTTGCACTTCCTATTTACTTCAGTCCTACACATTTTATGTTCCTGTCTTCCTATCTATCCTTGAACATTTTTGCACTTTCTTCTTTCGTCAATCAATAGAAATATTTCTTCTATTACCCAAGGTTTCGCAGTCTTCTTCCTTGTAGCTATGTTTGACTGCCAGCGTCCGTGATTTCCCTTTTTACAGACGTCCACTCTTCGTCAGTGGAAATCCTACGCTAGGATTCCGTATCGCAGTACATACATTACTATCGAATTTGAAACACATCTCATCGTTCCGCAGTACTTTAATGTCCCAGTTCCTTCCATACTGATTCTTCCTGACAATTCTCTTGAATTTTAGTGTACTCTTCATCATCATTAAATAGTGGTAAGTCCTGTTTATGTCTTACAATCTTTCGGAATCTCTGCCTGACCAAGTATTCAGGTCTTTTTCAGGCAAACTTCCTTCTCTCTCGATTCTTTAACACAGTATTCGTGATTACTATGTTAAATTTATCGCAGAACTCAGTTTGTCATTTCTCTCTGTCGTTCCTACTGCCAATCGAAATTCTCTCGTAACTCATTCTTCTATTTCTTCCTCTACAACCGCGTTTCAGTACCCCTTGATTGTTAGATTTTCAACTCCCTTTACGTATCGAATGACGTCTTCAACTTCCTCATATACACTACGTGATCAAAAGTATCCGGACACTCCCAAAAACATATTTTTTCCGTTTCAAGTGCACTGTGCTGCAACCTACTGCCAGGTACTCCATATCAGCGTTCTCAGTAGTCATTAGACATCGTTATAGTGCAGAATAGGGCGCTCCGCGGAACTCACGGACTTTGAACGTGGTCAGGTGATTGGGTATCACTTGTGTCATATGTCTGTACTGGAGATTTCCACACTTCACTGTTTCCGATGTGATAGTGAGGTGGAAAATTGAAGGGACACAAACAGCACAAAAGCGTACAGGCCGACCTCCAGACCATCACACAGGAATTCCCAGCTGCATCAGGATCGACTGCAAGTACTATGACAGCTAGGCAGGAGGTGAGAAAATCTTGATTTCATGGTCGAGCGGCTGCTCATAAGCCACACATCACGCCGGTAAATGCCAAACGACGCCTCGCTTGGTGCAAGGAGCGTAAACATTGGACAATTGAACAGCGGAAAAACGTTGTGTGGAGTGACGAATCACGGTACACGATGTGGCGATCCGATGGCAGGATTAGGGTAAGGCGACTACCCGGTGAACGTCATCTGCCAGCGTGTGTAGTACCATCAATAAAATTCGAAGGCGGTGGTGTTATCGTGTAGTCGTGTTTTTCATGGAGGGGGTTTGCATCCCTTGTTGTTTCACGTGGCACTATCACAGCACAGTTCTACATTGATGTTTTAAGCACCTTCTTGCTTCTCACTGTTGAAGAGCAATTCGGAGATGGCGATTATATCTCTCAACATGACTGAGCACCTGTTCATAATGCAGGGCATGTGGCGGAGTGGTTACACGACAATAACATCCCTGTAATGGACTGGCCTGCACAGAGTCCTATCTTGAATCCTAGAGAACACCTTTGAGATGTCTTGGAACGCCGACTCAGTGCCAGGCCTCACTGACCGACATCGATACCGCTCCTCAGTGCAGTAATCCGCGAAGAACGGGCTGCCATTCCCCAAGGAAACTTCCAACACTTGGTTGAACGTATGCCTGCAAGAGTGGAAGCTGTCATCAAGGCTAGGAATGGGCCAACACCATATTGAATTCCAGCATGACTGATTGAGGGGGCCACGAACTTGAAAGTTTTTTTTCAGCCCGGTGTTCGTACACTTTTGATCACATAATGTACTTTCTATTTCGTTTCTGCTTCTGCCTGCGACTTTGGTATGTTTACTTCAAGTGTTGTTGCCGGCGTCGGTTTTATTGTCCAGTCTGGTGACAACAATCTTATTACTGAACTGTTCACAGCAGCTCATTTCATATTCATAACAAATTGTATTATCGTAATACAATTATCTGCTGCTGCTAATATTATGATATACTCGTCTGATCAGAAATACTTGTCTCCTTTCCATTTTACTTCACTAACCCCCCCCCCCCCCCTCCTCTTATATCTAGACTGAGCGTTTCCCTTTTCAGATTCTCTAGCTTCCCTAAATCGTTCAAAGTTCTGTCTTTCCACGCCATGACTAGTAAAACTTACCCTTTCGTTGGTTATTCAGTCTTTTTCTCAAGGTAACCACCCCTTGACAGTCTCATCCCGTAGATCTGAAGGGGGGCCAGTCAGGAATTGTTTGGAAATACAAAGATCATCATGACACTTTCTCAGTTTTAAGTCACGGGTCCTGTGGATACACTTTATCTGTTTTTAACAGAGTGGTTTCCGTTACCTTCTGCAGCCATTTGCCATTGGAAATTGCTGATTCTTCAACGTTTTACATGCAGTTTCTCATCTCAAGGGCAAAAGAGTGCCCTCAACGTCGGTCCGCTCCTCCAGCCGCTTTGACAAAGCCATTGGCGAAATGAGAGTGACTTCTTATGCGCGAGGTCCTCGGTTGCCATCGTTGATGACTTTTATTCAAAATTTAGGGTGTGACGACATTCGAATCCACTACCTAGGGCGTTTTGATTACTAGCCAAATAAGCTATCCCTAGACCACAAGTCTATTATATTAGTTTGCTCGCTCATTAGTTAACCAAGCACTGGGTCAGATATCCCATTGGCCTTTATAATTCTGCAGTCGTTTCTGCATCTTTGTATTACTGTTACACTTTCTTCAGTGTAATATGTACACCATTTATTTCATCCGTTTCGTGTTAAGGATTACGATTCGTGGGTGTACAAGGAGTACTTAGTTTACGAAAATTATCTTTATTTATCATATTATGCTAAAAAACCGAATAATGGAACTTTGTTACACTCAATATGTCTCATATAAAAACAAATTGAAACACATAATGTAAGACTTTACCCCACAACAGTAGAGCCGCAGAAGTTGGCAGCAATCGTCTCGTAAGGACACGAAATGATGAGACTGTGCCGATATGTGACGAGTAATAATCAGAATGCTGCTGCCCAACTTTTCATGAAGTAAGCAATCCACAGGAAGATGTTTATTTATTTCTCACAGTCTAGCAGAATCAGACGTGGTAGTTGCTAGTTAAGAAGAAAATGAAATTAATACGTTCCTACTCTTCCTCAATCTAATCTTCGATTTAGACTCTTATGAAATCAGAGGTTATGTACAATTCGGAAACGACAATTTAACTCACAATTCAGTAACTCAGCCTAACTGTTATAAGCAACATTATGATTATATATGTGAAATTAAACGCAGGAAAAACCAAGATAAGGGAAATCAAAGATTTTCATATACTTTATTTTTCTACTAAAGTATAGAAAACAACTGCCCAAAATTACGTACAGTACATCGTTGAAAATTATGGTTTCGCAACTCCACTTCTAACCTGCATAACGAGTCTGCCTGGAAGTATTAAACCTTCCATAGTTGGTAGCAGCTGCCCGCATCAAATCTGTTGCGTCCAATACTGACAGTTCTTCCAAATTAATTTCTGACACAGTAATCAATTTTTGTCTACTGTGCAATGACATTTTCGCCTTTAAAATGCGCGTGAAACGCCTATGAGATAACGGATTATCTCAGTACCTCGTCTTGTTAATTTATTTCTCAAAGTATCTGTGCAAGCTGCCTTGCTGAACCAGAAAATACCCTCGATTGAACACTTCCTTAAGAAGTAGTTCTTTGTCTCCAGCGGACCCACATCTGGCGAGAAATGATTTCTCTAATGCACTGTATGTTCAGCTGTATTCAGCAGCTTCAGTGACGAACATCACAGCTTCTCCCTGAATGAAATCACTTTCAAAATCCATCTGTCGGCCACCCGACCATGATCTTTGCATAGTCCTGCAAAATGTCCAAATGAAAACTGTAGGGGAATGGACCTCTTGTTTGGCAGAAAAGTTTGATGTAGGCGATGGAGTATTAATTTTTTCCTCTGGTAACATTGTTGTGTATACTGGTGTAGCACCCACATTGCACAGGGTATAAACTGGATTCACCTGGTATTCGCTCCAGGCTGCTCAGTGTCAGTTCAGAAAATTATCTGCGGAGCCGTGTGCTATGGATTCTCCATCTTGCACAATGTCTTTTACTTCTGCTAGTTCTTTCTTAACATTATCGAGATCTTGTTTCGCCGTATTATGCCATTATAATAAATAAAAGAAAACTGGCCTTCTGCGGATAGGAGCGTGGGATCTCAGATCCCTTAATCAGGCAGATAGGTTAGAAAATTTGAAAAGGGGAAATGGATGGTTTAAAGTTAAATATAGTGGGAATTAGTGAAGTTCGGTGGTACGAGGAGCAAGACTTCTGGTCAGGTGAATACAGGGTTCTAAATACGAAATCAAATAGGGGTAATGCCGGAGTAGGTTTAATAATGAATAAAAAATATGGACACGGGTAAGCCACTACGAACAGCACAGTGAACGCATTATTGTAGCCAAGATAGGCACGAAGCCCACGACTACGACAGTAGTGCAAGTTTATGTGCCAACTAACTCAGCAGATGACGAACAGATTGAACAATGGACGGCGAGAGAAAAGAAATTATTCAGATACTGAAGGGAGACTAAAATTTAATAGTCATGGACTGAAATTCGATAGTAGGAAATGAACAGAAGAAAAAGCAGTCGGTGAATATGGAATGGGGGTAAGGAATGAATGTGGAAAACGCCTGGTAGAACTTTGCACAGAGCATAACTTCATCATAGTTAACACTTGGTTTAATAATCGTGAAAGAAGGTTATATATGTGGATGAGGCCTGGAGACACTTCAAGGTTTCAGATAGCTTACATAATGCTAAGTCAGAGACTTAGGAACCAGATTTTAAATTGTATGACATTTCCAGGGGCAGATGTGGGCTCTGATCACAATCTTTGGTTATGAGCTGTAGGTGAAAACTGAAGAAATAGAAAAATGGTGGGAATTAAAGGAGATGGGGCCTGGATAACCTGAAAGAAGCAGAGGTTGAAGAGAGTTTCAGAGAAAGCATTAAGGAACAATTGACAAATACGGGGGAAAGAAATACAGCAGAAGAAGAATGGGTAGCTTTGAGAGATGAAATAGTGAAGGCAGCAGAGGATCAAGTAGGTAAAAAGACGAGTGCTAGTAGAAATCCTTGGGTAACAGAAGAGATACTAAATTTAACTGATGAAAGGAAAAAAATATGTAAATGCAGTAAATGAAACAGGCAAAAAGGAATACACAAATCTCAAAAATGAGATCGAGAAGAAGTGCAAAATGGCTAAGCAGGGACAGCTACAGGACAACTGTAAGGATGTAGAGGCATATATCACTAGGGGTATGATAGATACTGCCTAAAGGAAAATTAAAGAGACCTTTGGAGAAAAGAGAACCACCTGTATGGATATCAAGGGCTCAGATGGAAAAGCAGTTCTTAGCAAAGAAGGGAAAGCGGACAGGTGGAAGGAGTATGTAGAGGGTTTATACAAGGGCGAGAGAGCACTGAAAGACTTATGTTGAAACATGGCACCGCGAACAGTGAGCACTGACTACAGCAGTTTCGTCCCATAAGACCTTACTAATTAGCCCTGGGAATAGACAACATTCCGCTATAGCTACCGATAGCATTGGGAAAGCCAGCCCTGACAAAACTCTTCCATCTGGTGAGCAAGGTGTATGAGACTGGTTGAAATACCATCTGACTTCAAGAAGAATATAATAATTCCAATCCCAAAGAAATAATGTGTTGACAGGTGTGAAAATTACCGAACTATGTGTTTAATAAGTCATGGCTGAAAAACTCTAACACGAATTCCTTATAGACGAATAGAGAAACTGGTAGAAGCCAGCTTCGGGGAAGATTAGTTTGGATTCTGTAGAAATGTTGGAACACGTGAGGCAATACTGACCCTACGACTTATCTTAGAAGATAGATTAAGGAAGGGCAACCTACGTTTCTAGTATTTGTAGACTTTGACAAAGCTTTTGACAACGTTGACTGAAATACCCTCTTTCAGATTCTACTGGTGGGAATGGTGAAATACAGGGAGCAAAAGGCTATTTACAGCTTGTACAGAAACTGGATGACAGTTATACGAGTAGAGGGGCATGAAAGGGAAGCAGCGGTTGGGAAGGGAGTGAGACAGGAGTGTAGCCTCTCCTCGATGTTATTCAATCTGTATACTGAGCAAGCAGTAACGTATATAAAAGAAAAATTTGGAGTAGGAATTAAAATCCACGGAGAAGACGTAAATACTTTGAGGTTTGCTGATGACATTGTAATTTTATCAGAGACAGAAAAGGACCTCTAAGAGCAGTTGAATGGAATGGAGAGAGTCTTTAAAGGAGGATATAACTGCAAAACGAGGATAATGGAATATAGTCGAATTAAATCAGATGAAGGTGTGGGAATTAGATTAAGAAATCAGACACTTAAAGTAGTAGATGCGTTTTTCTATTTGGGGAGCAAAATAACCGATTATGTTCGAAGTACAGAGGATATAAAATGTAGACTGGCAATGGCAAGGAAAGCGTTTCTTAAGAAGAGCAATTTGTTGATATCGAGTGCAGATTTAAGTGTGAGGAAGACTTTTCTGAAAGTGGAGTGGAAGTGAAACACGGACGATGTATAGTTTAGACAAGAAGAGAATAGAAACTTTCGAAATGTGGTGCTACAGAGGAATTCTGAAGATTAGATGGGCAGATCACATAACTAATAAGGCCGTACTGAATAGAACTGGGGAGAAGAAATATTTGTTGCACAACTTCACTAAAAGAAGGGATCGGTTGATAGGAAATGTCCTGAGGCATCAAGGGATCACCAGTGTAGCATTGGAGCTCAGCGTGAAGGCTAAAAATCGAAGAGGGAGACCAAGGGATGAGTACACTAAGCAGATTCGGAAGGATGTGTGTTGCAGTAGGTACTCGGAGATGAAGAAGCTTGCACACGATAGAGTAACATGGAGACCTGCATCAAACCAGTCTCTGGACTGAAGACCACAGCAACAATGATATATCCTGTACTAATTTTTCGGTTCCATTACGCAAATCACCTTGACTGCTGAAATCGGTATGCTCTTTCATCATTCGAAATTTTTCCAGTGGTTTCCGGTGCTTTGGTTACTAGTGATTGTGCAATTTGGGTGCCCTTTCCGGGTGACCAAACCATGAGATCTGCTGTACACTGGTTCCCTTGTGTCTAAAATTGTTCGTAGCGTGCCCTTTCCTGCTCTGCAGCAATATTACCCATTCTGCCCATGACTAACAAGCTCTATAACCTTGTCTGCTAGCTTCTACAACACGTCCAGTATACTGGCAGATGCTAATTTCAATGATGATATTTCAGTGGAAAACTCCATCAACGCATATTATCTTTCCGAAAGTTCGACAAGTTCGGACGTTAACCCGTCCGGTTTCTCCACGATTTCTGATTGCCATAACATGTTGCGGCTTTGAATTTTCCGAAAATTCAACAGGGATAGTAATTTTTTTAATTCGTTCACCGCCGGAAACAACAATTCAAATTTCGTAGAAATTTCTCTTAAGACATTCATCTGTCGTACTTCGAAGTGGCAGTTTCTTCCACTCAGGATTTGACTTGACATTGCTAGCCTGTCCAGGGTCTATGGTTGTCTGCTTGGTAATCTTCAGCATTACCTAGAACTCATCAAAAGTTGAAAAGCAAATCTTCGTTCCGATGCTAGAAAAATTAATACTGTGATGTACTACATGATTCATTAAACTACAACAATTGTAGTAAGTTCATACAAAAGAAGTATTCTAAAGGCACCTAGATTTATTGTTGCGGCTCGTGCCAATCTAATTCACAAACTCCAGAACATTAATTAGTATACAAAATTGCAGTAAAAATTGCTAAAAACCTTCTGATCAGTGCTTTGAACTATTGTAAGTGGTATTCAAGCGGGCCGGTATGAAAATATTTTTAATTTTAACTTGCAAGTGCTACTCCACTGACAAAAACATCTCTTCCGTCGATGTGCAATTGTTCTTTATTCTCTTTAGTTTGCCATCTACTCATCTTCGTGAAGCACAATAAATAAATAAAATTTGTTTGTATCACTGATTTCACATTTTACGCACATCTTACAAACATTTTCCAACTATGACCTGTCGTGCTGTGTACTTTACAATGCAGGTAGAGCAATGATAATAGATATTATAAGTGCCTGTCTTATCTGGTGGCAGAAGGCTAAAATGTAAAATGAATTTTTCGTGAGTTAATGTGAAAAAAATAGCGGATCTAGTAATTATCTTTACAGGTAAGAACGCCAATACACAGAATAATATATATCGACTACGTATCTTGCTCTTTCCTGGGATGTAATTTACTTCCATAAGATAAATATGTGTCATGGCGTGAAGCTATTTAATGAATAAGCACTACGCGAAGATAATACTTAAAACCTACTCACATTTGTTATATAATAAATGCATGTATAGCCCCACTGTCCGTCATCCAAGGGAGAAAGCAAGAGCAGAGGTAGATATTTAATATGGCCATTATAAGCTTTATGATACCTTTTAGCGGCCAGAGAATTGTATTGTAAGACGACACCGATTCGAATGTTTTGCACGTCAAGCGGCTATATAAAGTTACGTAATTCCTAACATACATAAAATATATCAAAAGTTAGTGAAGTTTTGCTCAGATGCTGGTTTTTCTGTTTGACGTTGGAGCAGTGAGGAAGAAGTACAGTGTTACACCTTCGTTCGTTAGTGTAAAGTAATATTCCAAGGGGTGGTGTCGTTCCTGAGACGGAAAGTGCTGATTAAAGTTTGTGAGGGGTTGAGCTTTAGGTAACCAGCCTTATATTAAGAAAGCAGCTGGTAATTTGTGTACATATTAAACAGCGGAGTCAGCACGCTTCATTGAGGCAAACGGTATTTCTGAAATGTATTCTCCATTTACTATGCAGCACTTGAAAAGTAACAAGAAACGCACGATTCTGCAACTCTGTTGATTTAAGCCTGCTACGTTATGCGCCCTTGATGAGAGCAAATCCGTTTTTTTAAAGAATACGATGGTTAATCATATCGTATAATGCACTAAGATCGGTGAAGACTACTCCCGTAATGTGTCAATTTACAAAAACGTGTTCAGTATGTTGAGTTAGGCTGTCGCGGGATGAGTTGTTGGACAATAGCCTGAATGAGTTGGATGAGTAGCATTACTTCGAATGTCTTGTATAACTGAGACGGGAGTGATATCGTTCTACTTTTCTTCTGGTTATTGCTGATGTTTCCAGGCTTCAGAATGACATTACTCATTCATTACGCCATAATTTTCAAATACTGGACCACCTTAGGATAATTTTAAAATGTCGTATCTACCATTCCTTAGTGCCGATACTGAAGTTCATTCTTTGTTCTGCTGTGATGTCATCCAAACCAGCAGCTTTCCCTAACTTGCGGTGGTTTACTGTGGCGCTAAAATCTAGTGTAAATTCAAAGATTTCTTCACTTCTCTTTGGAGATAGGTTGCATACAGGTCTCTTAGTTTTATTCTGATGTTTTGTTTAAAATTCAGTAAAAGTTTATGAGCAATCTCATAAAAAAATGGCTCTGAGCATTATGGGACTTAACATCTGAGGTCATCAGTCCCCTAGAACTTAGAACTACTTAAACCTAACTAACCTAAGGACATCACACACATCTATGCCCGAGGCAGGATTCGGACCTGCGACAGCAGCAGCAGCGCGGTTCCGGACTGGAGCGCCTAGAACCACTCGGCCACCGCCAATCTCATCAGCTGTTACATCCGAATAGGTGTTGGTCTTAGATTTGTGTTTAGTTTCTTCAAGATTCTATAGGCTCCCTGACTACTCTCTGATGTGTCTAGTTCTCCAAATAGTTTTCTCAACTTTCTCTCTTCGAGGAGAGTGTTAAAGGAAGTAGGGTGTTCTTGTCTGATGGTTTCTTCGCCCATTTGGTTCTGTTAGAATAACCTGTGCTAGTCCTCTGGGTGTGGTATTACATCTGGATTCAGATCATCATTGTAAGTGTTACAGCATATGCGAGGGATAGCTTAACAGAAACTCTTATTAACAGCACCGATGAACTGGTCATATGGTTCTGGAACTGGCTTCAAGTTCTATTTCAGTGACCAGAATAGCAGAAAATTTTGCCTAGACCGCTTTCCTTGTGAGAATTGGTATATGACACCCCAAACTGCCACGCAACACATCTTATGTTTTATGCACATCCCGATGATCAATGTCGTCCATCCTTTAACGCTGAATCATTACTGTGGACAACATTCAATAATACCGCCAGTGTCGGCTCTGCTAATTACACCGTTGCATCATCAAACGAACTGCCACCAACTTAGTTAAAACGGCTAAAAAACTATTTTCATGCCTCAATTAATGTAAAGGGAACAGCAGGTTAATTAGTTTGCTGAAAAATACAGTTTTTAATTAAACACAACGTCATTATTCATAATAATCATACGATACGGTGAACTTACATATGTAGCAGTCAGCGTCCAGAAAAGGCAGAAAGAGTAGTTAAAAACAATCCTGCAACACTTGCTCTCTTTTTCTAAGCAGATGATTATATTTGAAAAGACGTTTATCGTAATGACGCTGTAATTTACGTACTTCACTTTCTTACTAGTGGTTAAAACAAGGGGCCTTACTTACTTTACAATAAAAAAGACATCACATCATGAAAACGTCCGTGATAATCACCACACAGCAGCTCACAAATGGAAATTTGTTTACTAGTACCGTTCTGAATCTTGTGAGGGTGATGGACGAATGAGAAGAAAAATGGTTCAAATGGCTCTGAGCACTATGGGACTTAACTACTGAGGTCATCAGTCCCCTAGAACTTAGAACTACTTAAACCTAACTAACCTAAGGACATCACACACATCCATGCCCGAGGCAGGATTCGAACCTGCGACCGTAGCGGTCACGCGGTTCCAAACTGACGCGCTTAGAACCGCACGGCCACACCGGCCGGCGAATGAGAAGACGTTTGGTCTAGCGCGTCAGAGAATGAAAAATCTACTTGCAGATACTTAGGATGTAATACAACAGCCGAGGCTGGGAAAAACTTTGAAGTGTTTCTGCGCGCAAAAGCGTGGATAAACGTGACACAGCAATTACCAAATAAGATATCGACTCCAGTGAAGATGATTTGGGCTGTGTAAAGGGAAACTAAGAATGAAACCAAGAGAGGGAAACGTGTGCTATGAACATTAGAAGGTCCGGCGCCTCATTTGGTAAAAAGAGGGCAGAAAGGAGTTGAAATGTTAACCACCGATGACGAGGAGGCCCATGGGGCACGTTGTTCGACATAAAAGATAAAAATACGTTATGCAATAGGAGTAGGATACATTAGGTTAGGAATCTGTTAATAATAGGAATTTTGACATGTATGTATGCGCATAAGATAAACGTTTGCAATGTAATGAACAATAAGACGCCATGAAAACCGCAGGGTGCAACGGGGAGAGCAAGTTCGTTTGTGACAATGCAGTGGTACTGAAGACCAGAAATAAATCTTACGAGATCACGTTTATAACATATAAATTCGGTTACGTACACTGTGGAAAGTTATATGTAATAACTTTGTCGTGATTGAGACCCTCATGAGAAGCAATACGAAAGGTCGGCGACACATTTCGTTCCTCAACAGATTCGTTGGCCAGATGTTAGAGAGAACCAAGAGCTGCTCTCGTATCCATGGGTAAGTGTACAAAGAAGTAATTTCGTTGTGAACTTGAATGGACCAATCCTACGTAAGTTTCAAACCATTGAGGCAGTACTGGAAGATAATAATAATGAGAGCATTGGACGAGACGACGGATAAGTTTACCCTACAGGGGCGATTTCCGTGTTATACTTTCTATGTCTGATTTCAGAATCCAGAGGCGAAAGCACTGAGGAGTAATTACCGGTAGCTATTGTGTACCAGCGTTGTTGTGTTTCGTTGTGCGTGACGGAGTAGCGAGTGTATGAGGATACGTTCTTCTTTTTTTTCTACTGTGAGAGCCATCTTTATTTCTGCAGCCTTGGAGAGCTGGTTCAAGGTAGTGGAAGCTTACATAAAAGGACCACAGAGACATAAACGTGTCAGAAGCTGAAAGGTATCGTCTACACTATGTAAATGTTGCAGTATTCACTTCGTCTCATCTCAGGTCTGCCGGCAACTCAGGGGCCATGCTGTCTTCCGCAACACTCAATAGTGTGAACAACGTGAAGGAATCCTTTTGGAAAGGTAACATGTGAAGCCAGGCGTAGTCGCCATTGTGGGAGAAGCTTGAGATCCGTAATTTCTCCACAGTCAAGCCATGAAATTACGTTCTTTTAAAATCCTTTTAACGGTCACTCGTACTGAATCAAAAAGATTATTTCTCTGGAATACGCACTTTCTCATGCTTTTCCACGCGTAATCCAGTCGACAGACCAGGACTACAAACCTGTCATGCAGTGGGAGAGATATTTTTCCTTCCTCCCCATGCCAGACCATCATTGGTTAACAACGGCCGGCCGCGGTGGTCTAGCGGTTCTAGGCGCTCAGTCCGGAGCCGCGGGACTGCTACGGTCGCAGGTTCGAATCCTGCCTCGGGCTTGGATGAGTGTGATGTCCTTAGATTAGTTAGGTTTAACTAGTTCTAAGTTCTAGGGGAGTGATGACCACAGGTGTTAAGTCCCATAGTGCTCAGAGCCATTTTTTTTTTTGTTAACAACGACTGATAAGCGAGAGCACGAGTTTTTTTTTTTACTTACTTGCAAAATTATAAGGTCTGCTGTAATAGGCTGCTGAGATTCTTACACTGGCACAAACGGCCAAGGTTCAGATAGTTACGACAGAGGGCTCTTTCTTCCAGGCGACCAATGAGACGGTACTTGCGCCCATAGACATGTTTGTTGCCAAGAGTTGTACAGAAGAATCTATCTTTATTACAACTCTGCATAGAAGTCAAGTGCTCTCAGAAATTCCAGCCATTACTACAACAGTCTTCCTCATTTTCATTACATGGAAACCTGCACCCACGACGTATGGGTAGGTTCTTTTACTTACAGTCAAAACGTTCCGTGTCCCAGATTCGCACGTCGCTACTGCTTAAATTTTGAATAAAAATCGTCAGAAGTCGCTCTCATTCAGCCAACGGCTTTGAAAAAGAGTGTGGAGAATCGGACAGATATTCAGGGCACGCTCCTGCCCTAGTGATGGGTAAGGGCCACTAAAAGGTGGGATAATCAGCGATAATCAACGGAATGAGGACGCAGAAGCCAATGGAAACCATTGCATTAAAGTCACATAATATGTATCCACAGGACACATGGCCTGTAATTGAAAACGTGTCATGTTGATCTTTCGTTTGCCAAAAGATTCAGGAGTAGCCCTACATTGTGATCTCTTGGAGGGGAAAGCCAAAGGGGGGGGGGGGGGGGTGACCTATAGAAGAAGAGTCAATAACGAATGCAAGGCTAAAGTTCTACAAGTAGGAGCAAGGAAGCTAAAATATCTGAAAAAGGGAAATGATAAAGTTCGATCTAGAAATAGCAAGAGTTTGTGAGAGGAAATGGAAAGAAGACAGAGATTTCTGGTCAGACGATTATAGGGCAACATCAACACTGATGAACTTCGTACAGATAGTATTTTTCGCGGATGACAACCCTTTCTATACTCATGAAGATTCAGCCTAACAACGAAGGCTGACGTGACGAAACTCCGTACAGCATGCTCGTATTGGATACTGTTCAACGCTTCTCTATCAACTTCTGGTCCAGAATTGTGGAGGCTCAAGTGACATATTTCATGCTGGCACCCTGTTTGAATTAAGCGCGTCATTGGCGTTCATTCTAGGATGCTAACATGAAGATTGCAGAGTACACTTCTTATTGTTGGCGATGGGATTGGTTTTCACATGATGGAGGATCATCTCACAGCGCTATTAATGATTGTGACTATCTCCGTCTTTGGATTGAAAGAGTAAATATTCCACGCCCTGAAGCGTTCTCACATCTAATTCCAAGTCAGTGGAATGTGCGTCCCCAGTAAAGCCTAAACTGTCAGACGGGATCTTAGCTTCCTACTTCGTTTAGCAACATAAAACAGTGATATTCTGTGTCATGCGGCGTTGAAATTCACGTGCTGAAATTAGTTACAATGAGCGCTTTCTATGGTTGTAAGCCGCTACGTTAAACTATATAATACTGACGTCAGTAAACATCTAAGCAATTATTACCGATCATTACTGTCATATTTCAGACCAGTCTAGTAGCTTTTGCCGTTTACATAACAGTGATCCGACACCCTATATATATCTAAACATCTTTTTTGAGGTTTTTCTTGTTTTTCGCCATTGTAAATATACAGCACTTGTAAGTATGACAGTTTTGCCGTAATAGAACGAAGTTGTACGAAACTTTTCGTGAATTTCACAGAATTCTTCTTAAACTTTTCAACAAGTCAGTCCAGCATGTCGTTCCTGAGACTTATGGCAATAAAATTTCTTAGCAGGGGCACGCGACTGCCTGTACCCATCACACCCGAAATTAATATTTTTTTGCACAGCGAAAGGGGGAAACTTTTATTAAGCAGAGAGGCTTATTAAATCGCTCTCGGGAGATAAACGTTAATTGGAAACGGCATTGCACTTTAGGGACCGGGCCATATAATTAACGCAGGAAGACGGTCGCTACTGCGACGACGTAAGCGGATTATAAAGACCTGAAATTTAATTTAAAGCTAATCGTTGTCGTCTGGGCCCTGTTCCATTAATTTTATGGGTATGAATTCCCAGCAGAATTATGTTAGCTTTTTTCGTGTGCCATAGTCGTGGTCGACACTCAAAAAATTGTTGCCATATTGGTATTTTATTTTCATGATAGCTGTGTAACAAAGACGTTAATTTTCTTGGCATTAAAGTTAATGGCGACAATTTTAGGGGAACGTACGCGAAAATAATTCACTTACAGACGTTTCAGTTCCACTTCCTCCATTACATCAATACCAGCGGATGGAAAAATCATCTGTAGACTGGAAAATGTGAGGGAAATAAAGGTACAGTGACAATTAGGGATCATTACCAGATATGTTACAAGAATCAGTATAATCATCTTTTATAGATCGATCGAACAAAGCATACTACAAGAAATCCTGTCGACATTAAGGGTGTTAGAGGCAGAAGCCACGATACAACTGGACGAGACTTGGGCGTGTCATCAGTCGTCATATTTCCGAGGATCCCAATCCTACATTGTTCAGAATCGGCATATGTAAATGAAGTTCAGTTGCTGTGCACAACATACTGACTGGTTATTCTCTTAGGAGGAACAGAGGGCAGTAAATTTCAAGGAGTAATTATTAACTGTAATCCCTAGAAAAACTTCGACAGATGACAGCTCAATCCTGAACAACGTCAATTCTTTTAAACAGATTTCGAAAGACGCGTTCGGTGAGGTAAATGGAAAATCATAATTGACATTAAAACTGAAAATATTATTTCTAAAATGATGCACACGGTTCAGAAAATGAATTACGTCTACGGATATATATCCGTGACACTTTGAACTAAAATAGCGTTGTCTGTAAAAGAAGCAATACGTCAATGGTTGTACAAATAATTATCCACACTTTTCACTAATGAAACTTCTCACAAAATAATAGGAAAGCTAAAAATTTCACCAAACTTTCTACCTCGTTTAACAGTAGGACCACCTTACACAAGATTGGGAGTACAGCCTATTTGCTTGCTTAGAACTCTCTCTCTCTCTCTCTCTCTCTCTCTCTCTCTCTCTCTCTCTCTCTCTCAACAACGCTCCACCGTAGTATGACTGTACGCTCTCCACTATTAACTGTCTGCTGTCAACTGGCCATTCAACTTACTTCAATGGCTCAAGTCACCACACTGCGTGTACTCTCATAGCCGGATATGTTGTCCCATTTTCTCTATTCCTTTGAGTTTACAGCGTGCTTGTTACCTTGATAGAAGCTGTCTATAATGCCGGAATTTTTTGTAAAAAATCAGCAATCCGCTGTAACATTAGTTGTATGGCATAGTACAGAGTTCTCCGGAAATTTTTATAATATGACTATATTTTTGCTGGATACATGAAACACTATTATTTAATACTCGTAAGACCTGGTTGGTAGGTAGTCAGAGAGCGCACAGGTTGTGGACGGGACCGTAAACAGTTACTCTGAGTTCCACAACCAAACACACAACTATTTTTCTATGAACCACTTATTTACACATTGGCTAAAAAGATCACAACTAAACAATACGGCTGAAGGTCTAGTTAAGGAAAACTGAAGATGCTTTTTGCGCTGAAGGCCGAAAACCACACAGCAAACAAGAACGGCAGAAGGCCTGGCTTGGAAATCATAAGCGATTAAAATTAGAAGGTAATTTTTTTTAAAAAAAGGAACATGCAATGAAAACAATTAACACTTGAAGGCCTACACTACATGTCTGAAGGACAACTATAATTAAGGCACATTAATAACATTTTTTAAGCAAGCAAATTTCTTTTTGAACTTACTACAGAACGGCCGAAGCCTGATTAACTTACTGTACGGCTGAAGGCCACAAAAATTGAAAAAATGGCTGAATGCCTGAAAACAAGTCAGATAAATAATTTAGAATAAACCCCTTGTTTATTTTAAAAAAAATTTCCCTTAGAGAATACACTTGGCTGAATGCCTTGTTAAGGGGTTCACGCAAATCCTCGGCTGAAGGCCACACACAACACATGGAACAACTAATGGCTTAGGGCCTGGATTACAAGCAATTTCAAATAGAACGATCTTCAAGAGTAAAATCTTTTTCTCAAACAATCAATGCTCAAATTTTTAATTTAACATGGCTGAAGGTCTTTAAGTAAAACTTAAGATGCTGATTTAATATACGGCCAAGGGCGTCGCACAATACTTCAACTAAAACGAAAATCACAATTTAAAACAAACAGAGCAAGTGGTGTCCAGAAGTGTTCCATGGGTCGGCCTGAGAAGGTAGCTCAAACGTAAGGTGAGGTGAAACAGGCAGCCAAGAGTTGAAGTTTGGTAATCGGATGGCAACCCAACCTAGGGACTACCCAAGGACCGACCAACAATTTAACCAATTCCCTTCTATACGACCAACGCCACAACGATAGAGAATATCGGCCGAGGACGAGAATACGAACAGCACTACACCTCCAGAAATTGGCGTCTAAAAACAGCCAGGGGAACAAATACCACTCTAAGCAAATATAAACCAAACAACTGGAAAGGCTGTCGCACTAAACGACGAGGAAAAAGCATACTGTCTACAAACTACGCTAACGACTAGGGCAGGTAACTGGAGCGTTAACGGCTACAAAGCAGAAAATACCGCTGGTGCGCATCGCTGATAAATAACAATCAATTTAATAATTAATCACAACATAGGAAGACGGCTGCAAGATTTGGCCGACTCCAACACATCATTCGATGCTGCTAGCCCGGACGGTCAAGGGGGCAACAACCCACAAATGATCGAAGAGAAGTCACAATAGTTGAGGTTTCATAACAGATTAACTGATCACTCAATTACAGCGTCCAGATTCGGTGGGCAACGAACTTGTCGCTCTGGCAGCTACCGCTCACTATCCCCAGTGCGTGCACACCGTCAGTGGCCCCGGCCTGGCCTCATGTTCCAAAGACTTGCTTGTTGCTCCGTCCCAACAGACGCACTGTATCCAACACTCATTAGACAGCGTTACAATAACTGGCCAGTCCAAAGCCACAAGCTACACACAATTCCACGGAAACACTTCCACAAACAACTCGAACGATACTAAAACCAGTCACTAAGGAACTACTAGGACGAATGAGACGACCGACCGAAGGACGAACCAAAGTCGTCCCCATTCAAGTCATGTGAGTCGGCAACGGTCGGGCAAGTCATGGCTGTCTAGACTTTACTGCTGCTCCTTCCCGACTCCCTTCGGACGCACGCCGACACGGAGACACTGGCTTGGACCCAACCATGCAGAGGCAACACTTGGTCATTGGCCACCCGACATCTCCGCACAAGCAAAGAACCGACCCACGTCCCGCAACATGACCAACTGACGGGGCCCGGAAACGGTCGGGCGAGGACTCGCTGTCCGGACGCCGGCCGCGGTGGTCTAGCGGTTCTAGGCGCGCAGTCCGGAACCGCGTGACTGCTACGGTCGCAGGTTCGAATCCTGCCTCGGGCATGGATGTGTGTGATGTCCTTAGGTTAGTTCGGTTTAAGTAGTTCTAAGTTCTAGGGGACTGATGACCACAGTAGATAAGTCCCATAGTACTCAGAGCCATTAAATTCGCTGTCCGGACCTCACTGTTACTCTGTCCCGACCAAACTCCCTTGATGTCCGTTCGCAACTCGGACACGCGATGACCCGGAGACACTGGCTCGGACCCAACCATGGAGAGGGAACACCGGGCCATTGGCCACCCAACACCTCAACACAAGGAAGGAACCTACCCAAGTCAGGCAAGATGAGCACTAAAGGGGCCCAGAGGCGGTCAGATGACCAAATACACGTTGCCCGATGAGATGACTGACCGAACCACCAACGGTCGTCCCCGCTCAAGTCTTCTTCCGTCGGACAGTGTATGTGTGTCGCCAGCGATCTGGCGAGTACTGGCTATTCGGACCTCACTGGACCTCCATCGCGACTCAACTTCCCACACACCACGACCCGGAAATACTAGCGGTCGCTCCAAAGACAGTAGGACAGTGCTGTTATCGATAGTGCTGCTGCCGGCCGGTGTGACCTAGCGGTTCTAGGCTCTTCAGTCTGGAACCGCGCGACCGCTACGGTCGCAGGTTCGAATCCTGCCTCGGGCATGGATGTGTGTGATGTCCTTAGGTTAGTTAGGTTTAAGTAGTTCTAAGTTCTAGGGGTTGATGACTACCGATGTTAAGTGCCATAGTGCTCAGAGCCATTTGAACCATTTTTTTGCAAAAGCGCTGCAGAACTGAATGTCACACTAGCAGAGCCTGTCAGCACCAAAACAATACGTTGGGAGCTCCAGAAGCACAGAATTGTAGTCCGAACTGGAATTCCAAAACCAGTCATGAGGGACTGGAATGCCCTTGTAGGGGAAGGAGTAGAAGAAAAGGTTACAGGAGGATAAGGGCTTGTAACAAGGAATGAGAGAGGAGAAAGATTTATTGAGTTCTGTAATATCCTTCAGCTAGTAATAGCGAATACTCTGTTCAGGAATTACAAGAGGAGGAGGTATACTTGGAAAAGTCCAAGTGATACGGGAAGATTTCAGTTGGATTACATCATGGTCAAACAGAGATTCCCAGATTAGTTACTGGCTTGTAAGATGTACGGAGATACAGACTCAGATCACAATATAGTAGTGATGAAGAGAAGGCTGAAGTTTAAGACATTAGTCAGGAGGAATCAATACGCAATGAAGTGGGGTATGGAAGCACCAAGGAATGACGAGATACGTTTGAAGTACTCTAAGGCTATAGATACAGCAATAAGGAATAGTTCAGTAGGTAGTATAGTTGAAGAGGAATGGACATCCCTAAAAAGGGTGATAACAGAAGTGGAAAGGAAAACTTAGGTACAAAGGAGGTTACTGCAAAGAAACCATGGATAAGAGAAGAAATACTTCAACTGATCGACGAAAGGAGGAAGTACAAAAATGTTTCGGGAGACTCATAAATACAGAAATACAAGTCGCTGAGGAATGAAATAGGAAGTGCAGGGAAGCTAAGACGAAATGGCTGCATGAAAAATGTGGAGAAATTGAAAAAGAAACGATTGTCAGTAGGACTTACTTAGCATTCTGGAAAGTCAAAACAACCTTCGGTGACATTAAAAGCAAGGATGATAACATTAAGAGAGCAACGGGAATTCCACTGTTAAATGCAGGCGAGAGAGCGGATAGGTGGAGAGAATACATTGAAAGAGTCTATGAGGGGGAAGATTTGTCTGATGTGGTAGAAGAAGAAACAGAAGTCGATTTAAAAGAGATAGGGAACCCGATATTAGTATCAGAATTTATAAGAGCTTTGGAGGACTTAAGATCAAATAAGGCAGAAGGGATAGATAACATTCAATCAGAATTTCTGAAATCGTTGGGGGAAGTGGTAGTGCTGGAGACATCATCAGAGGATATAAACATTCAGAAAGCAGTTAGAATCCCAAACAAGCTCAGCAAGCCAAGCTCTTTATACGTATCCATTCAAAGATCAGTCAGTGACGTCCTTTGACCAATGCCTACTGTGGTGTCACCGCCAGACGCCACACTTGCTAGGTGGTAGCTTTAAATCGGCCGCGGTCCATTAGTACATGTCGGACCCGCGTGTCGCCACTTTCAGTGATAGCAGACCGAGCGCCACCACACGGCAGGTGTAGAGAGACGTACTAGCACTCGCCCCAGTTGTACGGACGACGTAGCTAGCGATGCACGCTGACGAAGCCTCGCTCATTTGCAGAGCAGATAGAATAGCCTTCAGCTAAGTCAATGGCTACGACCTAGCAAGGCACCATTAGCAGTATATTGTCTGAAACTATAGAGTCTCACTTGTATCGTCAATAGCGATGTACCAAGGATGGATTAAAGTTAAGTATTCCAGAAGCTACGTACTTTTCTTTATAGCATTCATTACGTATCCTGTTTCAGACCTCACGCCATCCTGCGTGAGCTTATAGCGTGTATTTCGATCTCCTCAAATCACACTGTGTCGGCACTTCTGTCGACACATCACCTACTATCGCAGAATCGCGCAGACGTGTGTACAAAACTTTATTTGGTACTAAGGGCCACAAGTTCTCTAATTTCACTCCTTCTGCTTTTCTGTTCAGTTTGTTTCTGTGTTTTTGAATTTCTGTGGCCTCTCTGTAGTGATTATTCTATCTTGAAAATAAAAATGTCGTCACAGTAATGAACTTAGTGCTTTCCTGCTCCCCGTGCATGTTCTTCTACCGTCGATTTAACCTAATTGACTAGGACGACATATGATCTTGTGTTCTTCAACATGAGTGTAATGCTAATTTATTTGTGAAATAGTTGAGTTTTGCGTGTATTGGTAGACGATACTGCGAGGTGCACTATATGGATACAATAGAAATAGCACACCATTTTACAATTTCCGAAATGTTACGCGTTTCTTTTTCAAAATTATTACTCTGGATTTTTCCTTAGCACTTTAAAACCTTGGTTAATATTTCTCTTTTCTCTTTTTGAAACTGGCTCCGTCGGTTGCGTATGCGAACTATATCGTCAGCCCAAGTTACTTCAATCAAATTACGGAACATATTTCTGCGCAGTGATCTGACTTCGTTGAAGTGAACTGGTGACCGAATTTAAAAATAACTTCATTGGTTTGATGTGGGTTACTGTAATTTCGTGATACTCTTCTTTGTCTTCGTTGTGTGTGACTGGCCCTATTTTGTAAATACCATTCATAATTTACTTAAGAATCAGGTGGAGTGAGTTATTTATAAAAATTTTCTTGTGCGCTTTCCTTACTAATCTTTGTTATTTTCGAAGCAACTATGTTAATTTTCTGATCCTAATACACTCCTGGAAAATGAAATAAGAACACCGTGAATTCTTTGTCCCAGGAAGGGGAAACTTTATTGACACATTCCTGGGGTCAGATACATCACATGATCACACTGACAGAACCACAGGCACATAGACACAGGCAACAGAGCATGCACCATGTCGGCACTAGTACAGTGTATATCCACCTTTCGCAGCAATGTAGGCTGCTATTCTCCCATGGAGACAATCGTAGAGATGCTGGATGTAGTCCTGTGGAACGGCTTGCCATGCCATTTCCACCTGGCGCCTCAGTTGGACCAGCGTTCGTGCTGGACGTGCAGACCGCGTGAGACGACGCTTCATCCAGTCCCAAACATGCTCAATGGGGGACAGATCCGGAGATCTTGCTGGCCACGGTAGTTGACTTACACCTTCTAGAGCACGTTGGGTGGCACGGGATATATGCGGACGTGCATTGTCCTGTTGAAACAGCAAGTTCCCTTGCCGGTCTAGGAATAGTAGAACGATGGGTTCGATGACGGTTTGGATGTACCGTGCACTATTCAGTGTCCCCTCGACGATCACCAGCGGTGTACGGCCAGTGTAGGAGATCGCTCCCCACACCATGATGCCGGGTGTTGGCCCTGTGTGCCTCGGTCGTATGCAGTCCTGATTGTGGCGCTCACCTGCACGGCGCCAAACACGCATACGACCATCATTGGCACCAAGGCAGAAGCGACTCTCATCGCTGAAGACGACACGTCTCCATTCGTCCCTCCATTCACGCCTGTCGCGACACCACTGGAGGCGGGCTGCACGATGTTGGGGCGTGAGCGGAAGACGGCCTAACGGTGTGCAGGACCGTAGCCCAGCTTCATGGAGACGGTTGCGAATGGTCCTCGCCGATACCCCAGGAGCAACAGTGTCCCTAATTTGCTGGGAACTGGCGGTGCGGTCCCCTACGGCACTGCGTAGGATCCTACGGTCTTGGCGTGCATCCGTGCGTCGCTGCGGTCCGGTCCCAGGTCGACGGGCACGTGCACCTTCCGCCGACCACTGGCGACAACATCGATGTACTGTGGAGACCTCACGCCCCACGTGTTGAGCAATTCGGCGGTGCGTCCACCCGGCCTCCCGCATGCCCACTATACGCCCTCGCTCAAAGTCCGTCAACTGCACATACGGTTCACGTCCACGCTGTCGCGGCATGCTACCAGTGTTAAAGAGTGCGATGGAGCTCCGTATGCCACGGCAAACTGGCTGACACTGACGGCGGCGGTGCACAAATGCTGCGCAGCTAGCGCCATTCGACGGCCAACACCGCGGTTCCTGGTGTGTCCGCTGTGCCGTGCGTGTGATCATTGCTTGTACAGCCCTCTCGCAGTGTCCGGAGCAAGTATGGTGGGTCTGACACACCGGTGTCAATGTGTTCTTTTTTCCATTTCCAGGAGTGTATGATCACCTTTATTTGTACAGGAGAGAATGGAAACACTGGAAAACGCGTAAATGTAAATTACGACATGACAGCATACAAGATCGAGGAGAACACTTTTTGGCGTAGCAGTGAAAGAGTGTGCTTTTAGGTACAAATGCACATATATTTCGCTGTAACCCCCACGTAGGTTAACTCACTTTCCCCTAAGGTCTTTAGTTTTCTATCTAGATGCGTGGTTCTTGAATTATTGCAACAGTGCGCATCTACTGTTCACTAAATCTTTACACTAGATACATAACGTCTAAGCGCCATAAAAATTATTTTTTCATCGGACAGCATGTGGAAGTAAATCTAGTCAGTCGAGGGGATTTCCCAACAATTCATACAGGAAATTCTTCACTTTTACTTTTCCTGAAGTTCGTTTCAGGGAGATTATTTTCGTATAGGATAATGATTTTTACTTTGCAGCCCAGGTCTCTTCCCATCTATTTCCCGTTTACTGGTTTTCAAGCCATGCTTAGTGTTTAGTATTTTAATGTACTACCTTTTTTCAAATCTTGTTATTACATACATTAACATAGACATGCTAAAGTCAGCTATACAGGGTCATAAACAAGGTATGTAAATGTTTCAGAGTAGGCTGTGCTGAGAAATAATTGTTAAAAAAATTCGAATTGCTCCGTTTCCGTGTTATTCACCACTGAATGAAGCCAATAAGTTTGTTGTACGAACACATTTAAGTTCTTTCACGGCCTAAAACACGATAATGCACGGACACCTGTGAGTCCGTGAGTTACCACTTGTTTAAATGCTCATTTCCAGTTGAAATGTGCATTTTCGGAAGTGCTATATTTAAGTTAGGTGAACAAGAGCTGCCTTTGTAGGTTTGGAGAAACCAAACGCGCAACAAGTTCGGCGACACTGTCAATGGCAGGCTGCTCGAATTTGCGCTCGCGACGACTTCACTGGTTTAGTTCAGTGCTAAATAAGTCGGTAAGGGCAGAATGCATCGTTTTTTCTCCCGTAACAATATTTCTTAGGACAACGTCCCCTGCAACGCTCTTATGAGTTTTTTAGACTATTGTTGACCATCCTGTAGACACTGAATTTCAATGCCAATCTACAATGTAAGCACTGTGTTAAAATTTCAAATATTGTTTCCACAAAAATCTTTCAAAGCCCAGTCGCATTTAGATCAGACAGTTAAATTGCGATGACTAGTTGGTTTCTGTTGTTGGCAACAACCACCTTCAGAGCTGCAAATAACCAAAATAAAGGAAACCGCCCTAGAAAGCTTCTTTGCTGGGTATTATTCAAGGTAGAGACGTCTGAGGAAAGCACTAAATACAATGATGAAACCTTCTACTCTGGTAAAACTGGCAGTACATATAATAGTGGGTAAAAGAAAAATCATCATATGTAGGAAATCAACACGCATCACAGTTGACTTTACAGTGTTACAATTTTATACTTGTAATGTAAATTGCCAAACGTATTGAAATCAGACTGGATGTGCCAGTTATAATAATCATGCAGTGAAGTGCATTTGTGTAGAAAGTAAAAGGGATAAGAAATTTGGAGCTAAGAGGAACAACGAAACTCAACCAGGCTGAATACCTGTAGGAATACACACCAACAAATAAATACGTTAGAAAAATTTTTCGTAGCAGATCCATAAAAAATTAAAGTAACTGAAAGTGATATCATTACGAAACTAAAAACCTACCGATCATGTCATTTTAAAATCATCGTACAAGTTTTAAATCGGTAATTTAAAAACATACCACACTTGTACGAGATGCAGGCTGAACAGACTGGTTTTTCAGTGGAAGAAAATCACATCAATCATTAACTTGCAAGGGTATGAAAGCTAAGCTCATCGAAAAAAGTTTTATAATAACAAGTTTATTGCAGCCAAATACCCATACAGATTCATAGTAAAATGATCATAATAAAACAAATTAGAAATTTTGCATATTGTGATTTGCATAATCATTTATTGACCGTGTCCTTTTGATACAGAGTTCTATATGGTAACGTTTCCTTATTTCATGGCGGTGTTTGCACTCACATATTGCGTTTGGTTCACGACATGACATTTTGTTGCAAATAAGGGGGTGGAAACCATGGACTGCCATTGTGGTGATCACGACTCGTTTCCAAGTTTTCCTTCGTGCATGTTCGGTCAATCGTGGCGCTTGTGCCGTAAAATTCTGGAGGTACGTCTTCCTCGTTTTCCTTCAATATGTTAAGTAGACTTTCCAAAGCGCTGCTTTTGGGTTGTGTCAGGTTTCTTCGTAGGTCTTCGATAAGGAAGGGTTCCCTCACCATCAGGAATACAGTGCGTGTTGTTTTCGACACTCCTATTGATTTCTTTATATAGGTCGCCTACACGCTTTCTAGGGTCGTTAGATTTTTCACTGTAAGATTTGGTCCGATCATTTATATTCTGTACATCAGTACTGGGAAGATTTTGGCTCTAATTAATGCTATTGCTGTATTTAGGCTAAGGTATCATGAATTGCTAATATTGCTAGTATTGCATTTCACTGTTACATGTTTAGTGAAACATTTTGCAGTTGTTTGTATTGTGACCCTTGGCTACGTGAAGTCTGGTACAATATTCAGTTTTCTCTCCCGTACGAAGATCTCAGCTGATACAGGTACTCTTCCTCCATTTCTTGATACCATAATTTTTGTTTTCGCCACATTTATTTCGAAGCTGTGTTCTACACACCAATCTTAAATATCCTTATTGCAATATCGTTTGCATCTACATATGAGAATACACCCTCCCTTGGGGTATTCTTACAATTTCTTCCGCTGCAAGGATAAATAATAGAGGACTCAGTCGGTCTCCCTGATATTCCGTTCGACTGGAGTATCGGCCCCGATAGGGAGAGGCTGTCTGAGATCCTTATTTCGTTCCATCGCAGTATTGCGCTTTGTACCGTGTCCATATATTGTTTTCTCTAGTATTTTGGTCATTAATTTTCTGTTTATAATGTCAAAGGCTTTTGTGAAGCCTATAAATACCACATGAAACTTTTCTCTGCCTTCAAGGGCTTCCAATACGCTCTTTAGCAGGAGATCTACTGCAGTCAGAGTTGATCTTCCTTTCCTGAACCCAGTGTGGCTTTCGGGGAGATGTTCGTCGATTGGTTTCTTTATTCTTTCTGTTATTATTTTTGGGAACACTTTGAAAGGCGAGTTTTCTAGGGCTATGCCTCTGTATTTGCTACGGCCCTTGGGGTCTCCCTTCCCTTTATACAGCTCTTTCACTATTGACCGTCTCCACTGTCCTGGAATGCTGGCTGTTTCTATGCTCTTATTGTAGAGTTTTGTCCATATTGGCGTTAGTATTTGTGGAGTGTCTTTTAAATATTCGCTATAAAGTCTGTCGGGGCCTACAGATTTTTTGTTCTTGGTGCTGTTGAAATGAAATGAAATGTCGTGTGACGAAGGCCTCCCGTCGGGTACACCGCTCGCCTGTTGCAAGTCTTTCGATTTGACGCCACTTCGGCGACCTGCACGTCGTTGGGGATGAAATGATGATGGCAAGATGTTTATAGTGCTGATACAGTAGACGATAAATATAATGCTTTCCTCAAGACTTTTCTCGTGCTCTTTGAAAGTTGCTTTCCGTTAGAACGTTCAAAACAGGGTACTAGCACAAACAGGCAGCCTGGGTGGCTGACTAAAGGGATAAGAATATCTTGTAGAACAAAGTGGCAATTATATCAAAACGTTAGAATCAGTCAAAATCTAAATGCAGCAGCCCATTACAAACAGTATTGTAAGGTGCTTAAAAAAGTTATTAGGAAGGCAAAAAGTATGTGGTATGCAGATAGAATAGCTAAGTCTCAGGATAAAATTAAAACCATATGGTCAGTCGTAAAGGAAGTGGCTGGTCTGCAGAGACAGGTCGAGAATATAGAATCAGTGCGTAGTGGGGATGTCCGTGTTACTGATAAGTCGCATATATGTACAGCACTTAATAATAACTTTCTGAATATAGCAGGTGAACTAAATAGAAACCTAGTCCCAACAGGGAATCATATAGCGCTCTTAGAAAAAAGTGTTCCGAGACTGTTACCTGAAATGCTCCTCCATGATACTGACAAGAGGGAGATTGACTTAATAATTAAATCACTAAAGACCAAGAACTCTCATGGATATGACGGGGTATCTAGCAGAATACTGAAGTATTGTTCCACGTATGTTAGCTCAGTACTTAGCCATATCTGTAACTTTTCCTTTAGGAGTGGTCGGTTTCCTGACCGATTAAAGTACTCAGTAGTGAAGCCACTTTATAAAAAGGGAGACAGGGATAATGTTGACAATTATAGACCTATTTCTATGCCATCAGTGTTTGCTAAAGTTATTGAGAGGGTTGTATATACAAGGTTACTGCAGCATTTAAATTCACATAATTTGCTGTCAAGTGTACAGTTTGGTTTTAGAAACGGTTTAACAACTGAAAATGCTATAGTCTCTTTTCTCTGTGAGGTTTTGGACGGATTAAATAAAAGGTTGCGAACGTTAGGTGTTTTCTTTGATTTAACGAAGGCTTTTGACTGTGTTGACCACAAAATATTACTGCAGAAGTTGGAACATTATGGAGTAAGGGGAGTAGCTTACAATTGGTTCGCCTCCTACTTTAAGAACAGAAAGCAGAAGGTAATCCTCCGCAATATTGAGAGTGGTAATGATGTTCAGTCCCAATGGGGCACTGTTAAATGGGGCGTTCCCCAAGGGTCGGTGCTGGGGCCACTGCTGTTCCTTATTTATGTAAATGATATGCCTTCTAGTATTACAGGTGATTCAAAAATATTTCTGTTTGCTGATGACACCACCTTGGTAGTGAAGGATCTTGTGTGTAATACTGAAACATTATCAAATAATGTAGTTCATGATATAAGTTCGTGGCTTGTGGAAAATAATTTGATGCTAAATCACAGTAAGACTCAGTTTTTACAGTTTCTAACCCACAATTCAACAAGAACTGACATTTTAATCAGACAGGATGGGCATGTTATAAGCGAGACGGAACAGTTCAAGTTCCTAGGCGTACAGATAGATAGTAAGCTGTTGTGGAAAGCCCATGTTCAGGATCTTGTTCAGAAACTAAATGCCGCTTTATTTACCATTAGAACAGTATCTGAAATAAGTGACATTTCAACACGAAAAGTAGTATACTTCGCATATTTTCATACGCTTATGTCATATGGTATTATTTTTTGGGGTAATTCTTCTGATTCAAAAAGGGTATTTTTGGCTCAAAAACGGGCTGTTCGAGCTATGTATGGTGTAAGTTCGAAAACCTCTTGTCGACCCCTATTCAATAGTCTGGGAATTTTGACATTGCCCTCACAGTATGTATTTTCTTTAATGTCGTTTGTTGTTAGCAATATTAGCTTATTCCCAAGAGTTAGCAGCTTTCACTCAGTTAATACTCGGCAGAAATCAAATCTGCATGTGGAATGCACTTCCTTGACTCTTGTGCAGAAAGGAGTGCAGTATTCTGCTGCATCCATTTTCAATAAGCTACCACAAGAACTCAAAAATCTTAGCAGTAGCCCAAACACTTTTAAGTCTAAACTGAAGAGTTTCCTCATGGTTCACTCCTTCTATTCTGTCGAGGAGCTCCTGGAAGAGATACAAAATTAAGCAAATTCCAGTGTACATTTTTGATTTTCTTTATTTAAACTAACGACTTGTCGCCTGAATATGTTTCTTATATTTCATTTTATCTGTTTCTACAATCGTGTTATAATTTCATGTATTGACTCGTTCCATGACCATGGAGACTTCTCCTAAATGTGGTCCCACGGAACAATAAATAAATAAATAAATAAATAAAAAATTAGGACAACACAACACCCAGTACCTGAGCGGAGAACCGGGAATCTATCCCGAGCCCTTAGGATTGACAGTCTGTCGCGCTGACCACTCAGCTACTGGGGGCGGACCTTGGTGCTGTTAATAGCATCTTTGATCTCTTCTGTGGCTAATAGCACCCACTCCATGGTCCTAGGTGGCACTGTATCCTCTCTGCCCTCTGGTCTGCCTCTTAGCCCTTCCTTGTTCAGTATGTTGTCGAAGGGCGTCTCCCATATTTTCATGTTGATGCAATGTGTTTCAGCTCGTTTTCTGGGACGTTGTTCAATATAGGGGACTCTTGAGGCTTCCTCCACTAGTTTCTTTCCTTCTCTTGCCCAGAATGTTTTCTTCTTATCTTTTAGAGTTTTCTTATAGATATTTCGTTTTCCGGAACAAGTCATGAGGGGTGTAGGGTTCTCTGCGCCCTGTTTTAATTGGTGTAGGCTTTCTAACACATCTTTTCTTATACTGTGTAGAACCATTTTTTGCTCATCTTTTGTACGTGGGATTGTTGGCTTGCCTTCTCCTGTCGCTTCTGTTGCTTCCTCTAGTCTTTCAGCGTTTCGATTTGTTCTATGTCCTCTCATTTTGGTTCCACTTTCCTGAAGTCTGTTGTTCTCGAAAGTACTTCTTTCTCTTTTTCTTGCGCTTTTCGCCATGCTCCTTGCAGATTTATTTCCAGAGGGATATGTTTCCTCAGTCGAGGGAGGTGATACGTAACCCTTTGTTTTGTATATCCAGTCCAGTAGTCTCCAGCAATAATTAGTGGTGTATTATGTTTACTCTGAATGATCAGCTGGCCTATTTCATCAGTTAGATCAATGGGTGTTTTGTTCGGTTGAAAGTACGCTGATACTAGCGTTAGAACTTAAATAGTGGTAACTATTTACTCACAACCGATACAAAAGAGTTACATGTTTGTACCTGTTACTGTCCTTCAAAGTAGTCACCAGCATTGTGAAGAACCCGTTGCCAGCGATGTGGAAAGCGTACAGTGTGTTAACTGTAAGACGGCTGAGTTGTGAGGGGGGTGTGGGGAGAGGAGGAAGCAAGCATTGGCTGGCGAGGAGACGTTGGGGGGGGGGGGGGGCAGGCACGCCTACCAGTTGCAGTGCTGGCACTACAAATTGCGCGTCATGCTTACACGAAAGTGGACGAAAGGCTTGGAAGTAAAACTCGCTTTAAATGTTGCGCGTAAACGAAACTGAAATCGTCATGTACATTAAAATCTATACATATAAAAATAAATGTATGTATGTTTGTCTACTATGCACTCACAAACCATTCATCCGATTGTGATGAAATTTTGGTGAGTTGTTCTCCATACACCCACGAAGGTTCCTAGCCGATAAAAGAAGATTTGTAAATGGAGTGGAACAATTTTTTCTGCTCCCTTTCCCGTTCGCAGCATTCAATCACACGCAATATAATTTTGCGAGCATCGCTGCGTATACTGGTTTCCTTCTAACCGTAGGCCTACCGGTAGGGGTTGTTGGCGACTCCCGAGATGGGCCAGCAACTGCCTCTTCACTCATTTTGATAATGTTTATCTCAACTGCAGAATAAAAACACGCAGAACAGCACAGCGCAAAACAATAACGAAGCAGACGACAATGGCTACCTTGTACAACACAGTCAGCTACGTGATGTTGGTAGCAGTCGAAACTGCGTGCCCACCGAGGCCTCCCGACGTTTACCGACTTCTACCGATTCAGGACTAGGGAGAGGTCTGCCATCTACAAGTTACAAGCTGTAGTATACCGTCAGCAGAGCCCGTTCTGTCGATGGTGTGAATGGAGCTGTCTACTGCCTGGCGAATCTAAGGAACAGTTCTGAAGCGAATGCCACGAAATGGTTCCTTCGGAATCAAATCAAAGCCACAAGAACTTAAGTCCGGGGAGTATGGTGGATGATACAGTACTTCCGAGTCCCATAGACCGAACGAAGCAGCCACAGCTTGTGCTGTATGCGCCCGAGCATTGTCGTCCAAAATGATGGGCGAGTGGCGCAGAAAGTATCGCAGCTTCTTTCGCAAATCTGGTCGTAGGTGATGCTCCAAAAACGTACAGTAATACTGGGTGACGGTCTGCCGTGGAGGAACGTAATGCGTTCGGATAACATCATCGCCGGCCGCGGTGGCCGAGCGGTTCTAGACGCTCGGTCCGGAACCGCGCGACTGCTACGGTCGCAGGTTCGACTCCTGCCTCGGGCATGGATGTGTGTGATATCCTTAGGTTTAAGTAGTTCCGAGTTCTAGGGGGCTGATGACCTCAGATATGAAGTCCCATAGTGCTCAGAGCCATTTGAAGCATTCGATAACACCATCACAATCGGGACACCGTTACATTAAGAACGCTTTCTCAAAAGTCACTGTGTTTCCCTCGATTGTGCGCTCGTCGGTGGCGTGGTACGGGCGAGTCCATTTGCTCGGAGGTAAGGTAGATATGTCAACAACGCGTGCTATCAGGGACTGTAGTAGATTCCATTGCATAGTCTCTCCACAGCAGTGTTGCCACTATTTAAGTTCCAACCCAAGTATTATTGTAATGTGTTTCGTTTCTGTCAGGAGTGTATGTCCCTGCTTGATAGCTGCAGTTATTGGCGTTAATTCCGGTTTCATGAGAAAAGTTCTTCCTCCTCTGGGTCTTCCTGTGTCGCCTTGTTTTTCATGGAGATGAGTGCAGTAAAATTCCGGGTGTTACCAATTTTCGGTTGAAAATGTTTCTGTTAGGACTGCTACGTCAGATCCCTGTAGAAAGTCTCTTGAAGCTGTGTTCATTGCCCTTTTTCAATCGTCTATATTCCTACGTCTTTGAATTTTTTTTGGGCGGTGTTCTTGTGTCTGATGGAAGAGACACCCCACACTTTTCTAGAAAAAAACGGGTAAAACGAAAGCGTATGACAGTGGTTCCTGCTGCCCAATATTCAGATTTATTCGCCGATTCTGAGTTGTGAAAGGGGATTCCTACTTTAAAAGATTTCGTATTTTTATTGTTTGCCAGTTCTTCACATTTCACGTTTTCTTTGCCCTCTTTATTATTGAGGAATTGTTTTATTGAGTCCGGTGTTGTCTAAGGTTTGAGCCCTCCCACATAGAGCCAGGCCGTACTATCAGCGGCATGTAGCTTTGCGTCTCGTGGTCCAGCACGTCAGTGTCTCAAGTTGCTTAGTTGGTCTTTCCTTTCTTCTATGGGTAACTCCAGTCCAGTGCTCTTCGTCTGCATTCGTTTCCTTTTCTTGGTATTGTTTCATGTCTCGCGTTGTAGGTTTTTCGTCTTCTTTTATGTGAAACGCATTTTCGGTCTCCCTCTTTGTGGTATTGGGTATCTGCTGCGGTTTTGACGTCTTTTGTGTTCTGCTCACAATTTCTTCCTTTATGATAATCTTTACATTGTTTGTGAAATCCTCCATTATGAGACTTATCTTTTGCGTAAATTTATCACCGGTTTTTGCCTCTACTATTGTGTCGTGGTCAAGGGGCTGATTGCCGTAGTTACAAGAGGTCCCGATAAGTGACGACGACATATGATGGTTGCCGCTCTCGGTTTCTTCTATTGGTCAACAGATGGTGCCGCTTGTTCCACAATGCTGCGGTCCCCTCCCTCTGTCTGGGTGTTGCTACCCTCACTTTCCGAGAACGCTTTGTTTCTATTTTTAGCGTTTATATGCACGCTTCAAATTTCTTTCCACTGAAACATTCTCTCGAGGTATTCACCGCCTTCATCTTTCATTTCTTCTTCAGGTACCCTCCGATTTACACTATATTTATCGAACTTTGTAGAGCACATTTAACACGATTGTCTACTATGTTCGTCATCTTTATGCTTTACGTAACGGTACAAAAATTGAGAATGGTTCTACACCTTTAGGAAACGAACTATACAATTTATAGCGAACAGTCCGAAATGAAACTTAAAGTTAAAAGCAGTAACAAATCTCAGGGGAAGAACATACTACGGTTGATAAAATTGTGGTTAACCATAGAATCTAAAATGACTATCGTTACATTACGTAATTCGCCGACAACGACATAAAATGCTCGTATGTCCAGCTGGATTGACCTGGCTACCCCTTTCAGAGTCAAAATACAACTAACCTATGCATGCACTCGTGCAGACCTGACAGAAATACACAGAAGAATCGGTAGGTGGCGCATAGAATGACGCATTCAGTATGACATAAACTGATGTCCGAAATTAAGCAATAAACCGATATTTCTCCGTCCTGTGTGTAATTCACGATATTATCATAAAAACTGTCAACAAATGTCCGTACGATAGTGTTTCTCACGGAAGATGGCATTCCGGTCAATGGACAACTGCCCCAACGATGACGTCAGGGCACGTATCAAAAGAGATACCGTTTGCCGGATAGTCCCACAATAGTTGTGTAAACGGTCACAGAGAAGACGCCCACCAGATCCTCTGAGGTGGAGGGCCAAAGGAAGAATGGCATAATGTCAATCGTTCTGTTGTTTCTCGTATATGGCGACCGTTTATGGAGACCGAAATTGTGGCCCGAAAACCAGGGCAGGACCGACCACGTGTGACATCAGAACGAGGACACAGTTTTTTGACTGTGAGGGCACGACGCTTCCGCCTTAGTGCCGCACGGAAACTGACATCTTACCTCGCAGCATCCACTGGACATGTTGCACTGGGGCAAACATTATACGGAAGGCTTTGGCAAAGTGGACATTACTGTAGGAGATGTGCTGTATGTGTTCCTCTGACGCATCTTCACGCAACGTCTTGATTGGAGTCATCAGCATGTCACTTGGAGAGTCGAAAAGTGGGCCAATGTGCTTTTTACAGATGAGTCCAGATTTCGTCTGGAGAGTTATTCACGACGGATTCGCATCTGGAGGAAACGTGGAACGCGATTTCGGGACTCAAACGTTGTGGAAAGATCCCTAATGGTGGGGGAAGGGATGATGTTGATTAACTGAACACATCTTCATGAACTGTACGTGTCAATCGGCAAGGTTTAACTGGTGTCGCCCATCGTGACGAGATCTTAGGACTTCACATGCGGTCGTTGCGAGGTGCTGTGGGCCAGACCTTGTATTGATGGACCATAATGCTCGATCTGATAGGGCACTGGTGGTTGACGTTTTCTTGGAAACGGAAGATATTGCAAGCAGCTCTCTCTCTCCCGATTTGAATCCCATAGAACAATTTTGGAAGGCACTAGGTAGAAGAGCTGTATCACGTCAGCCTCCACCAACCACTCTCCAAGACTTGCGAGCAGCTCTGCAGGAAGAATGGACGTTATCATCTCAACATGAGTTTGATGACATCATTCACAGCTGCCCCATCGCTGTCAGGCGTGTATTGCAGCCAGAGGTGGTCGCACCCCGTACTGAGCACATTGAACAGCTGTCGGAATGCATGTCCAAATCCGTTAAGTTGGGATAAATGAATAACTTTTTTGTCTACCATTTTGCATGTTGCAGTTGTTTATGTTCTGTATTCTGTACGTTGTTTCTACTCTTCTATCACCTGTTTATTCTGTTTTGTGGCAAAATAAACGTATCCTTGCAAAATTTGCGTTTATTGTTTTAATTTTGGACACCAGTGCAGATACAACTGTGTGCCAAGAGGACGTTACGATGCTTAGTAAAAACTGAGTAGAATTTTTAATTAAAGTCGCAAAGAGAATTTATAGTAAACATTAACGAGAAATAACTTCAGTATTAGACATAAATTCTGTAATTTTTAAATATTTTGAAAGATTATAAAACGGTCGCTTTCTCTATTACTGACAATTTCAGGCACTACTCAATAAAAATCTGCGTCCGTGCACAACTAATGCACTACAAGTCACTATTTTGATTGCCGCCGTTGCTAGAGTTTGCCTGCATGTTTCACGGAAACCAACATCCCTCGCTGGCATCGTTCGATTTAATCAGCTTCCGTATGGTTAGTCGGGCACCGCGAAGCCTCCCGTGTGTTTACCTTCTCGCCACGCAATCAGCTACGTTTACACGCCTGCTGTATTTATTTACATTTCACACGCGTGTCTGTCACAAGCTCCCGTGTATGGTGCAGGAAATACGGCAATCAAATTTAGCCGTATATCACTCTCATTTTATTCTCGAACTTGTGTCATATTTTCGGTAGTAATACCATATTAAGGTCTAAATGGGCCACGTATTTTAAAATTTGTTTGTTCCTGATTATTGGACCACCAGTTCGCTGTTCGTATTTACCGTTCATGACCCTTGAACTGTATTTGATTTTGATTATTTTTCGAATATATTCATTTGCTTTTCATCTGCTGCACTCGTTTTATTTTAATATCGATAGAGATAAAATACCGTATGTGTCCCTCACAAAATATCAAAGTGAGCTGCTATGACTAAGTGGCAATCGGCTGTTCTCAGTTCCGTAAATTTAGAAGTCAATTGGAAATCTATGGTTATAGCCTCAAACATTTTCCTATATGCAGGGCTATTGCATGATGATATTAGAGACATTCAGAGATGAAGACGAAGGATAAAGCGACTACTAAACCCGGGATCTAAAACGAAAGAGCACTTGTTCGTCCGCCACCGGTAGCTGAGTGGTCAGCGCGACAGAAGGTCAATCCTGAGGGCCCGGTTTCGATTATCGGCCTGGTCGGAGATTTTCTCCGCTCAGGGACTGAGTGTTGTGTTGTCCTAATCATCATCATTTCATCCCCCTCGTCGCGCAAGCCGCCGAAGTGGCGTCAAATCGGAAGACTTACACCCGGTGAACGGTCTACGCGACAGGAAGCCCTAGTCAGACGACATTTACTTTTTAGCACTTGTTCATCTTTGCCAACGTCAAATAAATCTTTCTACCGATCTTTGCTACTATGAACACATCTCTCCCACTGAAGCGGCGCTCATAGCTCTGAGGGCATGCACGTCAGTGCCAATGTTTACTGGACCTTTTTCTCTTGTTTTGGTGCGTACTACCTGCTCCCAAAATATGGAAAGCAAAGGGCTCGTAGTAAAAGACGTCCACTGTTAGATGTCCCAGAAAGATATCTGGTTAACAAAACACGGAAGGTGTCAGTTAGATACTATGAACCTATAAAGATTACGACAAATCCACACGAAAAAACTATGGTTGAGCACTGCAGAAACTATGTTCTGCATTGATATTCCCGAAATTATCGGGTAAGACAAACGAAATATTTATTGAAGGACTCCCACTGAGGTAACTATTTAAAAAAAAAAAATATTCAACCTTATCATTCGACCCATGGAGAGATAAGGAAAATTTCATCACTCAATAAATAAAGTTGATAAACAAACACACAAAATACTAACCATGGCAAGATGACAAGCAGCAAAACGAAAATGTTCAGTGCCAATTTTACGCTGAGATTCACAGAGAGAGTTTAAGCATAAAGTTCTGAGCGAATATTATGTGTTTTCTTTTTGATCATCCTTGAGTAACCGTTTAGTAGCCCTTGATATCGTACATCCAAATGTCATCTACTTAGACTAATTTATTTCTTAAGGAGCTTCTCGAAATTAACAGACAGGCCGGGACTGTATAAACCGCTCGGAAGAAGAAAGCGCGAAGTAGATTCCCCATTTGGCCAAAATGTGGAATCATATGGCAACGTAGCTCCTCTAGCCCATCGCCGGTAATAATGCCCCAAGTAACTCCACCGAACGATTGACCCCATGAGTGTGACCGACCTACTACCCCTGTGGGTGCTGAATGTAAACTCTTTCCTGTGTGCTTGGCAAAGACAGAGTAAAACGAACTACCGATCCTGTAACCCTCACGGGTCAGTCCTCATCTCATAAAAGTAAAACATAAGTGACGAACTCCGCCAGTAGATACACTATCCCTACAGAAACTGTAGATTTTTCATGGCGTCATTGGACTAAGTTTTTTAACAGTTTTCAAAATATTTTTCTGTCAAACTTATAGGGCTGGGCATCTCAGTGACCTAACAGGAACTTACGAACCGCGGCAGTAACTTGGCTGACATCTTCTGATTTGCCTGTGTGCCCACAGGTCCTTAATAAAAACATGGTCAACCACCTGCAACGAGAGTGAACACCTACCTCGGTTGTTGTCAATGAGCTTCTCGCCGATGCGTTGAGCGAATACTATTAACTGCTCTCTTCCAATTCTGTTTAAGAGTATCAGGTTCTATAGTATCAAGAATGTTATGCAATGGGGATAGTCAAAAGATGTCAGCTAAGTTACCGCCGCTGTTCGTAAGTTCCTCTGAGGTCACTGAGATGCCCAGCCCTGTAAGTCTGACAGAAAAATATTTTGAAAACTGACGGCATTGCTAACCTCAGTTGAAGTACAGAATAATTACAGGTATCATTGAATAGAACGAACAGTCTAATGAGTACAGAATATGAATTGAGAGTACATCGAAGAAAGGCGACAGTAATGAAAAGTAGTAGAAATGATAACAGCGAGAAGCTTCACATCAAAATTGGTGATCACGAATTGGGTGCAGTAAAGGAATTCTGTTAACTAGGCAGCAAAATAACACGTGATGGACAGAACAAGGAAGACATAAAAAGCATACTGGCACTGGAAAAAAGGGCATTCCTGGCCAAGAGAAGTATATAAATATCAAACATAAGGCTTAATTTGAAGAAGAAACGTCTGAGAATGTGCGCTTAGAGCACAGCATCGTACGACAATAAAACATGGACTGTGGGAAAACTGGAACAAAAGACAATCTAAGCATTTGAGATCTCGAAAATTATGTGGACTGGTGAGGTATGGAATAAGGAGAACCACCGCAGAATCGATGAGGAAAGGAATATATCGGAAACACTGTCAAGAAGAAGGAACAGTTGTGTAGAAACTTCAGAAAAGAATATCCATTGTACTAGAGGAAGCTGTAGTAGGTGAAAACGGTACCGAAAGGCAGAGATTGGAATACAACCAGCAAATAATTGAGGACGTAGGTCGGAAGAGGTACTCTGAGATGAAAGTGTAGGCACAGGAGAGGCAATCGGGGTGGGCTGCATTTAATGTCAGATGACTGACGGATGACAATACAGAAAACTTATTTTCTCATCCTCTGACCAGTCAACTATTCTTATATTGAGTCATTCTGTACTGTTATCATACTTTATTGTTAGGCGTCATTACTCACATTCAACAAGAAGATAATAGCAATATTAAGAAGACTGTCGTTTCTTGGTTTGCACATACTCGTGTTGTCACTTATATTTTTATTAGATACTTTTCATGTACTATACGAATCGTTATGTTGATTCAACAGGGACGTTTGGATACATATGAGTCAGAATCTTGAGGCCCCAATGTTGCTACGAGAAATTAATGCATAAATAAATTGCGATCTATTATCTTAAAAATCTAGGACCTCGAGCATTGTGGCCTAGTGATAATAAATGATAATGGTCCATGATGTTTGATAAGCAAGTTGAGGGAACCTCTCGTTTACCTCGACTTCTTTCGAATTTCGATGTGAATATTAATATCAGTTGTGATATTTACCAGGAAACCCGTTAAGGATCTTTTACCATCCTGGAGCTTGTCTCATTCTAGGTGTGGTATTAAGTACCGGAGAACTTCATCGGGAATTGATATGCTTCGATTCACATAAAAATCGCCCTGCATGGCGCAGGTAATGCTATAGTTGATTTTGGAACAGTTAGGTGCCATCCCGATTCCAGTGTCGTGACCAGGTTTCTTGGTTCAGGGTCTATAGGGCAAAGAGACCGATCGAGGCGGACCGTAGATTCCCGATTCGGATTATAGCCGGGGAGTTTGGTGGCCAGTGGAGGACGGTAAACTCTTCGTGGTGCTCTTCGAACTGCGCACGTACACTGTGAGCTGTGACACGTTGCATTGTCCTGCTGGTAGATGGAATCGTGTCGGGGTAAAATAAATTACTATGTGGGAGGGTTGGGAGTGGACGTGGTCTCCAAGGATAGATACATTCTTGTGTTGTTGAACCGTTGCCACTAAATCACGCAGTGACACCCAAAACATTTCAAAAACCACAACACTCCTCCCTCCGACCTGGTTCCTTGCGACGAGTGTTGCAGGCTGTTTGCTTTCAGATGTTTCGCGTTCAATAGAACATAAGAGGTCATTCATCTGAAAAGGCCACCTATCGCCACTTAGAGTACGTCCAGTTGCGGTCCGTAATGCGAAATCTTACATTCGCCGCCGATAAACAGCAGTGAGCATGGGTGGATGGACGAGGTGAGTGCTGTAAAGGCCCACGTGCAGCAACGTTCGCTGAACTGTCGTTGAGGAGACGCTGTCGGTAGCCCCTCGGTTCATTTGGGCGTTTATTTGGTCAAGAGTTGCACGTCCATTCCCTCGTACACATCTCCACAGCCCTCATTAACACCTGTCATCTATGGTCCACAGTGCACCACAGTTGCCTCGACGCCAGTTTATGATAAGGTCGGCAGTTTTGCCACGCACAATATATTTTGACCACACAGGTACGTGAACAGCTTACAACCCTAGACGTTTTGGAAAAGTTTCTACCCATGGCCCGAATGCTAATGATCATGCCCTTTCTGATGTCAGAAAAATCGCATCGTTTACGTATTACGACAACAGATACACTGTTTTCCATATCCCCCGACGCAAATCGTACAGTATACTCTCGACTGCCAGTACTGCCACTCGCCACTTGTGAATGGTTATTCCACGACGTTATGGAGCATTGGTTGTGGTCAAATTAATCTGAAAATTTTCAACTTGTTATTTATTCTCTGATTGACATTCTGAGTACTATTAACTTAAAACTCCTTATGAACTGTGAGATTTGTAACACACGTGCACAGCCACATAGTGTCACTCTTAAGAAGCTTTTGGTAGCGCTATTTCTCTTTCTGAACGCTTTTATATTATTGTTTTGGTAACGATTACTATTGATTTTGAACCAGTTTGATTTTGCTTATGTTATAGTACCCATTTAAAATTTTTCATGTAGCGAAATTTTGCTTCATACGCACATCAATAAAAGTTTTGCATCACCTTGGTTCCGAGAGTTCCGGAACTTGTACAGAAGTTGGGAATAGAGATCAACGTAAACATCATTTCCACCCTTTTTATTGATCATGAAAACCACACATTGCATGTTGTATCACCATACAGCGAGACCTTCAGAGGTGGTGACCGAGATTGCTATACATGCCAGGACCCCTAATACCCAGTAGCACGTCCTCTTGCATTGATTCATGCCTGTATTCGTTGTCGCATACTATCCACAAGATCATCACAGCACTGTTGGTCCAATTTGTCCCACTCCTCAACGGCGATTCAGCGTAGATCTCTCAGAGTGGTTGGCGAGACTCGCCGTCCATAAACAGCCCTTTTAAATCTATCCCAGAAATGTTCATTAGGGTTCATGTCTGGATAACATGCTGGCCACTCTATTCGAGTGATGTCGATATCCTGAAGGAAGTCATTCACAAGATGTGCACCATGGGGGCGCGGATTGTCGTCCACGAAGACGACTGTCTCGCCAATGTGCAGCCAATATGGTTGCACTATCGGTCGGATTATGGCATTCACGTATCGTACAGCCGTTACGGCACCATCCATGACCACCAGCGGCGTACGTCGGCGCCACATAATGCCACCCCAAAACAGCAGGGAACCTCCACCTTTGTGCACTCGCTGGACAGTAAGGCGTTCAGCCCGACTCTGTTGCCTCCAAACACGTCTCCGACGATTGTCAGGTTGAAGGCATGTGCAACACTCATCGGGGAAGAGAACGTGATGCCAATCCACAACGGTCCACGAGTAATGTTGTTGGGCCCAACTGTACCGCGCTGCATGGCATCGTGGTTGCAAACATTGACCTCGCCATGGACATCGGGACTGAAGTTGGGCATCATGCAGCCTATTGCGCACAGCTTGAGTCGTAACACGAAGTATTGTGGCTGCACGAAACGCATCATTCAACATGGAGGCGTTGTTGTCACGGTTCCTCCGAGCCATAATATGTAGTTAGCAGTCATCCACTGCAGTAGTAGCCCTTGGGCTGCCTGAACGATGCATGTCATCAACAGTTCCTGTGTCTCTGCATCTCCTCCATGTCCGAAGAATTCGCTTTGGTTGACTCCAAGACGCTTGGACTGTTCGCTTGTTGAAAGCCCTTCCTGGCACAAAATAACAATGTCGACGCGATCGAACCACACTATTGACCGTCTAGGCATGGTTGTACTGTAGGCAACATGAGCCGTGCACCTCCTTCCTGTTGGAATGACTGGAAATGATCGGGTCTCTAATAGTCGCTACTCATGCATGGCTGTTTACATCTATTGGCGGTTTAGCGACATCTCTGAACAGTGAAAGTAACAGTGTCTGTGATACAATATCCACAGTCAGCATCTATCTTCAGGAGTTCTGGGAAACGGGGTGATGCAAAACTTTATTGATGTGTATAGTTTAGTGATATGTTCAACAGCTCTATCGTTAATAAACTCTATCTGTACTGAATTATTATTACGGTTTCACAACCCGCTAGCCACTTCCATGCCTATGTTGCTGCTAATACCGATATCTACGCATCATTTCTTGCAGGTGTGCCATATCAAACTGAAGCCACTTGTTGGTGATTAGGTCATGCAGAGCTAAATAATTTCTAGGAAGTTGATTCCTAAGTTTCACATGCTGTTACAAATAGCTCCTGTCATTTTCTTGGGATTAAAATCAGGTGTTTAGCAACTCAGTAGGGTGAGTGTGAGCAGATTCGACCTGACACGTCTGAGTGCAGGCCCGTGAACATAGCTATTACGATCTGGGAAGACGCCAGTGCCCACAGAATACTCATCATTATCATTATAATGTGCGACAACTGACAACACGTGTTTACCTACTACACCTTGCATTTCAAAAAGGAAAACTCGCGACTCGTCGGACCACACTAAACGTCTACCGTCAGGTTCTGGCCTGTCTCTGTATGGTTTGACGCACTGAAGACTCCAACCATTACGTAACGTTCTGAACAACGGATGCTTTCGAGTTACCCTACTCCATCCCGCCCGGCTGGCCGCGCGGTCTAAAGCGCTGCTTCCCTCCCGACGGATTAGTGTCGAGGTCCGATGTACCGGCCAGCCTGTAGATGGTCTTTAAAGCGGTTTTCCACCTGCCTCGGCGAATGCGGGCTGGTTCCCCTTATTCCGCCTCAGTTAAACTATGTCGGCGATTGCTGCGCAAACACTGTCTCCACGTACGCGTACACCATGATTACTCAGCCAGGCCAACATTTGGGGTTACACTCGTCTGGTAAGAGACGTTCCCGGGGGCGGTGGGAGAGGGACGGGAGGGGGGGGGGGTGTCCGGGGGTCCACAGGTGGCCGAACCGCAGAGTAACCCTAAGTTCGATGTGGGGCGGCGGTGGGGTTGTGGCAAGTTGTGGGGTTGTGAACCACTGCAGGTATGGTGGGACGAAGTCTCTCCGTCGTTTGTAGGTCCCCGGTTCAGTACACACATGCAAACACATTCCCTACTCCAAATGCCCATTACACATAGTTCCCTTGCAGCGTACGAGGGAAAAATGGTTGAGATGGGCTAGTGTCCATTGACAGCAACAGTTCCTGTCGGATTTGAAACCGTTTGTCGTTGGCGAGCCCTGACACAGGTCCTTGCTGTCGTGCTCCCACACTAGCATACATCATCATCGTCTTTGGTCCCTCTCAGTTTCGAACATTTAACATCGTCTTTCATTCGTTGTAGATACGGTGGACAGTCTGCGTTGGCACATTACCAAATCTAGCAATGTCTTTCACTCTGCAGTCAATGGCACGTCCAAATACGATAGTTTATTTCTGTCATTCTATCACATCACCACATCGACCGAATTTACTCTGCTGATTGTATACAACCGACTGTCAGACACAAACCACGCCACTGTCAAGACATACGTCAGCCGTACACGATCACATGACCGTCTGGTACCAGTTGTGCACGAACTACAGAATTCCAAAGGGAGAAATGTGCTCTTTCAATCCTTTTTCTACCATTGGTTTCTGTCTGAAGCCACCATTATATTAACCTTGTTTTGAAGTACCATGCTGTTGAAAGACAGAGACGTCTGCTAAGAACATAGGAGCCTTACAATGTTCGAAGTGCTGAGGTTGTGCTACGTGATTGTAGGAGACTGTGAATGTCGGTTTATTTTGTAGTTGCCATATTGAGGAGGTCCTTGACAGTGAATGGAAGTATATCAAAAGTTATTGTACGTAACATAAATATGAGTTTGTACTACTACTTTTGTGAGTGCTTTCGAAATGAAAACACGGGGATAGCGTGTAGCTTAGATAGATAGAAAATGTATTAGATCCTAGGTTTACTTTTGCTTCTTATTTACGGCTGTAATTTGCTATCGACATTAAGTCTTCGTGGAAGTTTAGTGTGGTATAGTGTCTAGGAAAAATACTAATTTTCTTTCAAATTAATCACATGAAATGATGTGTGCTTGAAAACTGTGTACCCCAGAGGTTCCAAAGTCACATCACATCCTCAAAACAAATTATTGTTTACTTCTTGCCAGTTGTTTCTCATACTGTTATTAATATCAACCAGCTACACTGCTCTTTGAATGGTTTTTTCTTTATAAATCACCAGCGATGAGTCCATTTCGGGACGTTTGTCCTTGCCAATGGCCTTGCCGCAATTTTAACACCGGTTCTCGTAAGATCACCGAAGTTAAGTGCCGTTCTGCTTAGCTAACACTCGGATGGGTCATTATCCGAGTCTTCCTCGTGTTGTTGGCAAGCGGAGAGCACTCAGTCCTTGTTAGATCAATTGAGGATCTAAGTGACTGAGAAGTAGCGACACCGGTGACGAAAACTGACAACGATCGGGAGAGCAGTGTGCTCACCAAACGCCCCTCCGTATCCGCATCCGGTGACGCCTAAGGGCTGAGGATGAAACGGAAGCAGGTCGATATCGTTGGGCCTTCAAAATGTGTTTAGACGGTAGTTGTTTTTTAGTTTCTCCTTAGATGTTCGTTGAGACGTAAATCTGAATTTAGTCGGTTTTTACATACATACATAGAAACCAACTAAAGTCAGATCTTTAAGTTGTAACTATTAATTCTAGAAAAAGGAAAGATATGACAGAAATAATATTACCTGATGATGGCACTATGCCGAAACTGCCTCATCGTGAGTGATTTATAAAACAAAAACTATTTAAAGAGCTGTGTAGTTGGGTGATATTCATAACAACCATGTTATCAGAGGACATTTTTGCACTGCGGGACCCAATGAACAAAAGTGTTCTTGTATTCTTTGTTTATCACCAAAATAAATGGTAATTTTGTGAAATATTGCATATTTTTCCTTATTGTTGAAACTCAGACGGTTAAGTGGGTGACTCGATTCTAGGGAATTCAGAAATTAAGTTACATATGTCGTCCTACGCTAAAACCATAGTACAAAGTGAGTCGCGCGCAGTCAGGTGAATGTACACTCTTTGACATAAAACTCGACCGGCGGCCGGCCGCTTCAGAGGCTAAGTCCGCGCCGATCGCGACATGGGACAATTAAACTGGCCAACTCGCTAATTCTCTAAGTCCGGTTATCTGCACAATCTGGCAACACTGTAGACTGCGGCACTTCCTGGAGGAAAACTTGTCCCATGATACAGAAACACTAGGCTGATTACGACAGGGGTCTAACGGTAGCCTGCGTTGTTTCTGTTCGTAATGTCAGTGGATCAAGAGCACCTGGCATAAAATATTTTTATTGCCTCTTCTGTCTGAATGCTGAAGACGTGAATGTAATGGTAGCGCAGATTCAATCTATTTCGCTTTCTGACACACCGATATCAAAATTTTATCCAGTAACGATTTTGCGGCAGATTTCCTGCAGACTGTCCTCCTCTGGACGCCGTATGCGGCAAAGCTCCGGGATCCATTTGCTGGCTACCGGCAGCAGCCGTGGCGACAGCAGCGGCGCTGCACTCCCCCGTTCTTTAACGAAAGCGCCTGCTCCCGCTCATCGCTTTTGATGATTTAAAACGCTTTATTATTAAATGTTGCTCCACAGAAAATTTCTACGATTTCCATTCACGCTCAAAAGCAACGGAGACAGACGCCCTGATTAGTAGGCGGGTATTATATTACATTAATCGGCAAGAGCTGAGTATGGCCCGAAATTAATTTTATAGACTGGGACGAAATTAAACCACCTCGCTACATTCGATGAATTTATAAATGCTTCCTACCTCCTTTCTTTTCCTTTCAAACTCAATTATTTGTGCAATTTGTGGTCAATGTTCGGATGTTTTCCTCAAGCCGGGATGAGCGTCCGTGGTGTAAAGTGTATTACAGTTCTTGTTTCATTCCTTATGGTAACTCTATGCGATAAACTGTGTGAATACCTTGCAATGCATGCTCTGTAGCAGTGCAGGAACACTGCACATTTGGAGTTCCATGTATGGGTTCATGAAGTATTTAATGTTGATCGGAAGTGATAGTTAAGGTCATCAGTTTTAGACCAGAAAAATTTGTCGTTTTGGAGGTTTCAGAGAACGGAAAGCAATTGCTAACGCCGGTGTCAGAAAACGTCTACAGTTAAATGCTATTGCAAAAATTTAGAAGAGGGGAACTATATTAATCAACATGTGCACTTCATAAACAACCTTCTGACATGTTAGACCTATATGACGAACAAAACTCAAATTTATATCGTTGACAGTCGCTTTGAATCTTTTCAGGATCTATTTTACAGTGAAGCACCTTGGCATTTGCAAAGCAGACATCCATGATATTAACTTAATTTACTAAGTCCAATCGGACGAAGATTGATGTTTAAAGGCATTCTTCAGATTTCGTGTGAAGAATTTTTACTAGCCGTTTGCAACTCCGTTAATTAAAATGGAATAATACAAGGTTGTAGTCAGCGGCTCCCACCGAGATTGGAACTGCTGTCATACAGCACGACGACCGCAACGCACAAGGGAACCTCTTTTTTTTTAATTTTTCTTTTTTTCTTTTACTTTTTTCACGATTACCCCTTCTTTTCTCTCTTATTTTAAAGCCCCTTAGGAAAATGGCAATAAAAGAAGAAACTAAGTGCCACCGCCACTTTTCATCCTATAACCTAAAAAAAAAAAAAAATCTGGTCCACTTCAGGCGTTGGCTCCTGACTAAATCTACCCCAAGAGCTGCCTATATACCAGGGGAAATATGGGAATTCAAGGTTAGGGCTATCATTACAAACAAAACAAAATCTTCCTTTTATGAATTTTATTTTTATTTTGATTGTTGTTTTGTTTATCTTTGTTGTGTAATTAATCAGACGCCTTCTGCACCCCGCTGTTAATATGTTGAGTCACGTCTTCTAAAAATTGGTGTGTTCCGTTCAGTAGTTCAGAAATGTTCATTGGTTCAAACTGGAAACCTTCTTCACTCTTGGCTTAACACATTCCAGCTGCGAGGCGGGTCGTGGAAAGCACTCCCAAGGAAGTTCGAGAAAAATTGTCTGTATTTTGGTCGGCGGACAACGACATAATGACGGTCGTTGAGGTATGTCCAAAAATCGAGTACAGAGTCTACAGTTTGTCCAACTAGGTAGTGAATGGCATGTCCGCGAATCCAATTCACAGCATTGGTCTTTGTCCGAGGAAAATAGTCACGTCCCTGAACTAATGAAAGGGGAGTATTCCGATTCAGAATGCCCCGCGGTAGAAAAGCCACAATATGACGAATAACCTCTGAGCTAACGACACACTGGCGACCACAGACGGACTATAGTCACTGCGATGTTGCCTGAGCCCCAAACGCAACCTTAAAACACACAAACAGGTGTTACTTACGTGAAGAACGCCGTTCTTGGATTCCAGAAATTAATTATACTTTCTAAGTGTCTCACCTTACAGTGGATTCTATCGTACGAGTCTTCGATGTGGAAAACGAATGTCAAGTGATTTTAGCGAGGTAACGCCGGCCTACACCCGGAAATAAATCAGAGTAATGACAGATACTTGCTACGACGCTGCCATTTCTCGGTTCTCTTACGAGGCAGCTCTTCAGCGAAATGCTTGCCGTGATTCTCCGATACGGTCCTTCAGAGTGGAGACGCGAGCGCACGTTTGATTTTTATGCGGCGTTCTCCCCTGATGGTTTCTGACGTCGCCTTGTGGGCTATGTCTACATTTGAGACATTCAATTATCATTAATCCAGAATAATACAAGTTTCAGCTTCCGGCGTGGAAGAAGGCTGCTGAGGCCGAGATTATATCATTTCAACGAAGGGAAAGCAAAACGGGTCATCCAATGTTTCTCATTCAACATAAAGCATGTGAGATAATTTTCCGTAACGTTCATAATCATCTAAAAATACAAACGAAGTAAAAATACATCTGAAGCTTATTCGAATTGAATATAATGTAAGATACCAAACGCTTTGCACCTCGATGTCGAATTTGTCCACGTGCAATCTTTTGCAGCATACAAAAAGAATATCATGATTACCACGAGAATGAAGAAATATGTAGGTACGGATGGAAGCAAGGAGAGACGCAGTAAACAAATATTCGACTCCTCATGACATTCATTTCATGTTTGACGTAAGAAGAGTTAAAGCGGGATATTACTTTCGTTAACACGAAAGATATGCCGCACATATTGATAACGAGGAAGTCTGCGTCTTCATACGTTTCCTCCTTGAAATCTGTATGCTCTCTTATATACTATGTAGCCTGGTCATTGTTTAAGTTTGTGTTTTATTGCTTGGAATTCCTGAAGCAGACCACTGTGCCTTCTCCCCTTGTGGGTTAGGTCTCAAAACTAAACCGCTTTTTATCCAATGGCATAATTTATTCAGACAGCATCAGCACAAGACTGTCAAACAAAGCCTTCCATTTACAGTTGCAACACTCTAACCAGCACTGACCGAAGTGTAATCCACGGTCATGGTCCGAAATTAGCAGCTGTCTGCTACTGAGACGAAGTCCGTACTACACTTTTGATTCCGCAGCACCATTTTATGTGGTAACACTGTGTAGTTGCAGAGTTGTGCCAGCATGTCTGTCCTCACACTGTCAACTTTATGTATCTCACTTCTCCTGCAGCGTTGATCACGAGGAGCGGAAGTAAATGAGTGTATTCTCCATGACGTAACATTCAGTATTCCCTTCTTTCATAGCCACTCTTCATGTGCATCGATACCAAATAGGAATGTGAAAACTCTTGCGAGTGAGCGAATGACAATTACAATCGTAACAAGAACAATCAAATAATGACAAATGTTTATTGCAACGCAGAACGAGAATGGCTTTAATATAAAAATCTATATCTATATCCATATCTATTGATCTTTGAGTTGGCACAATGCAAATTTGTTCTTAGCATTTAGTTACTGAATTTAGTTCGGGATGTTTGCAGAGAAAAGGAAAAGTCGGTACTTCTCGCTAGTGTAATATAATGTGAACCAGCAACTACCCTTTCCTTAGAACACGACTCATGCAGGTCCCCAAGTAGGTACCAAGGCACTGCTCCATTCTGTTCCCTGACATTGCTCTGATGACGGTTAATGCAGATAGTTCCGATTATGAAATACAAAACGTATTGCAGGTTAGTTCCTAGGATAGACACATTAAATTTGCGTTGTAGACGGCACATGAACGTGACGACTATCCATATTACTCATCAATATAAAAAGACAATATTATTGGAATTTAGGAGGATTACTTAACATGAATTCTGAAATTGGTTGACTGACCGTACAGGTGCTAAACGTCGTCAAGAGTATACGATGTCCTAATCGCATTATGAATAGGAAGATCGTCTTCGACAGCTCGCAACTTTCCCATAGCTATCTCCACCCTACTCCAGACAGCCCTCGGTGGAGTTGCACTAAGTTGCCGATGCAATGTAAGGCCTTCAAACCGACAACAGACCACATATTGAAAAATACAAGCGAGTTCTCTTGCAGCGTAAGCTTATTGTAACTAATCTAAAAATTATTGGACAGGAACATTGTCCTATTCAAAAAAAGCTGTCCAGCAGGTCCTCTAATGGCTCCTTGGTACAGTCGTTTGACTTTTGAAAATGGTTCCAACAAGTCACCACTAGAAAACACTGCTCTGTACCGCAATAACTCAAGATATAAAGTAATACCACGGTACTGCAAATATTTGGGAACACCTTATTACAGAGAAGACTGTGCTTAAGGCTTGTAAGTTCACATTTATTACAATAAATGACATACCTGAAATGTTACCACTCTCATTATTACGTCAGATTGGTAATGCACGTAGTAAGTTCGTCGTGTTCATGATTTCCTCTTCAAATTAACATACCCTACTTATTATTTAATGACATTAAAAATTTAAGTTATTCACAAGCAGCTAGTTGAGAATATGTATGAACTTCAAATGACACGACGAACCGTCTTGTTCCGCATATGGATTCAAACCCAGCTCATGCAGACTAAGCAAAGATTTCGTTACTGACGGAAACTAAGTCATTCCTGATTAAGCATACAGAGAGTGATATACCTCGATTTTAGACAGTGTCAGTTAGCAAATATCAACTTTAAATTGCATAACGCAAACATGTTTAACAGACGCGAATTCCTACCCATCATCTATTGTCCCTGTTAACGAACTACGAGAAATGTTAAATATTGCTTCTTCACAAGTAATTTACTAGTAATGCCGTGAGGTAAAGCTTTGTGTTGGACACGGATTCGAACCCAGAACCTAATCGAATTGCTATCGAAGCACAGTCAAATGCGACATATCGGATTTTCGCGGCAGTAGCTAGATGTTTTAACTGAAATGACGAGACGAAACATTAATTTTTTCCTTCCCAGGACTCCTACCCGGCACTTATCGCTGTTATATTCTAGAGAAAACGAACGTTAAATATGGGTTTGTTGCGCCAGTGTGATATGTGAGCATGTTTGAACCAGAAATAATATGACGAAGAGTTCAGCGCTCACTGGGAATAGAGCCCACATATATCATTGTTGACCACATACAAAGAGACGTCAGCTACCTAATTTTTCTCCACCAGCTGCTCAGAATAACATCTTGAACTTACAGTCATCTCGCAAATAGTTCTGTGTCTCACTGGGAGTTAAAAACGTCAGATATCGTTAGTGTTGACAACGAATGAAAATACATTAAAAATCAAAATTCTTATCCACCAGCAGATAGGTGTTCTCATGCTAGAGCTTGATAATACATAATTAAATCTTTAGTGCCGGGCCAGGATTCGATCCCATTCACGCGTAATATGTGGAGATGTTGAGGAATCTGCAGTTTTGAACAAACAACAAATTGTAGCCGAGCTGTATTGTCACGAAAGGATCAAATTCCGCGTTAAGGGCGGTCTGAGTTGCATTCCCAGTTCAGAACCAATCTTATCGACACACAGAAGCTCAGATAAAAGATAGAATAAGTGTCCTGTGACCATACATAGCGTTTGTTTCGTCACTTGAAATAAATAACTAGTATAAGAAAGGTTACTGGTGATAGAGTTTCTACATGTCGCCACTCCAGACTTTATTGTGGTTCAACCTACCGTCTACTTGGTAGAGAAGGAAAATCATCTTTAATGTGAATTTTCAGACCACACTGCCATTACACCTTATTCACTTGGTGTAGCCAGGAGAGAATGGACTCTGTCTCTCCCTATCTAAAATCATTGACAGAAGTGGGAATCCAACCCAGACCATAGGTATAACAACCTACCATCCGTCCAACAGACCACGAAATCCTCTTCTCTCATTTTTCTATCGTAACGCCGTTGCGCCACACTGGATGAGAATTCTGACACACAGGCGTCCTGTAGTAATTTGCACCATGTTCAGTAAATTCATTTACTTGGTTGACCGAATCACCATGAACTAGCTGCCTCGGCTACCCAGTGCATACATTCCACTCTATATTTTGTAATCACCGAAATAAAATCACGTAACTGCCACCTACACAGAACTGCCAACAGTGTAGGATGCAGAAGTTTAAATAGGAAGTGTTCCTTTCCACTTGAGCTATTCTATTGCGCTATCTGTTTGTAGAAAACATCGTTCAGTAAAAAAAAAAAAAAGAAAAGCTGTAACTGTTTGTCTCTCGGAAGTCTGGCCATATGCATAATCTCACAGTGCTGTGGAATCAAAAAGTTCTGGAGGAATAGTTGTCGAGCTCTGGAGCTGTTGTAGCTACGTGTCAGCTAGTAGCGTAGATAAGATGTCGCGAGTTCGAATACATTCAGTGCTACATTTTTTAAAACGCAATTCTGCTGTCTGCTGAAGTTGTCAGTCTAATGGAACTTTGAACATACTTCCCTTCACTTCTCAACCCAAAGTAGTCGCATGTGGAAAAAGGGCTAACTACTGTGACATTTTGTTCTGTTCAGGTTTAATAGACAGCAGGCAGCACATGCATCTCGAAGATGTGTAGAGAGAGCGCAACGTGCCATAATATGTCAGAAAAGTATTTTCTACATATAAATGTGAACTTACAAGCCTTATGCACAGTCTTCTCTGTGATAAGGTGTTCCCAAATATTTGCAGTACCGTGGTATTACTTTACATCTTGAGTTATTGCGGTACAGAGCAGTGTTTTCTAGTGGTGACTTGTTGGAACCATTTTCAAAAGTCAAACGACTGTACCAAGGAGCCATTAGAGGACCTGCTGGACAGCTTTTTTTGAATAGGACAATGTTCCTGTCCAATAATTTTTAGATTAGTTACAATAAGCTTACGCTGCAAGAGAACTCGCTTGTATTTTTCAATATGTGGTCTGTTGTCGGTTTAAAGGCCTTACATTGCAACGGCAACTTAGTGCAACTCCACCGAGGGCTGTCTGGAGTAGGGTGGAGATAGCAATGTGAAAGTTGCGAGCTGTCGAAGACGATCTTCATATTCCTAATGCGATTAGGACATCGTATACTCTTGACGTTTAGCACCTGTGCGGTCAGTCAACCAATTTCAGAATTCATGTTGAGTAATCCTGCTAAATTCCCATAATATTGTCTTTTTATATTGATGAGTAATATGGATAGTCGTCACGTTCATGTGCCGTCTACAACGCAAATTTAATGTTACTATCCTAGGAACTAACCTGCAATACGTTTTGTATTTCATAATCGGAACTATCTGCATTAACCGTCATCAGAGCAATGTCAGGGAACAGAATGCAGCAGTGCCTTGGTACCTACTTGGGGACCTGCATGAGTCGTGTTCTAAGGAAAGGGTAGTTGCTGGTTCATATTATATTACACTAGCGAGAAGTACCGACTTTTCCTTTTCTCTGCAAACATCCCGAACTAAATTCAGTAACTAAATGCTAAGAATAAATTTGCATTGTGCCAACTCAAAGATCAATAGATGTGGATATAGATATAGATTTTTATATTAAAGCCATTCTCGTTCTGCGTTGCAATAAACATTTGTCATTATTTGATTGTTCTTGTTACGATTGTTATTGTCATTCGCTCACTCGCAAGAGTTTTCACATTCCTATTTGGTATCGATGCACATGAAGAGTGGCTATGAAAGAAGGGAATACTGAATGTTACGTCATGGAGAATACACTCATTTACTTCCGCTCCTCGTGATCAACGCTGCAGGAGAAGTGAGATACATAAAGTTGACAGTGTGAGGACAGACATGCTGGCACAACTCTGCAACTACACAGTGTTACCACATAAAATGGTGCTGCGGAATCAAAAGTGTAGTACGGACTTTGTCTCAGTAGCAGACAGCTGCTAATTTCGGACCATGACCGTGGATTACACTTCGGTCAGTGCCGGTTAGAGTGTTGCAACTGTAAATGGAAGGCTTTGTTTGACAGTCTTCTGCTGATGCTGTCTGAATAAATTATGCCATTGGATAAAAAGCGGTTTAGTTTTGAGACCTAACCCACAAGGGGAGAAGGCACAGTGGTCTGCTTCAGGAATTCCAAGCAATAAAACACAAAAAGCAACCCAGGAAGGGTTCGAACAGCTACTTTCATGCAGAGACATGCACTTGTAATCTGTTCATCGTTACGGGGTCAAACAAGAGGGTAACATTACTTAATCAATGATCAGGCTACATAGTATATAAGAGAGCATACAGATTTCAAGGAGGAAACGTATGAAGACGCAGACTTCCTCGTTATCAATATGTGCGGCATATCTTTCGTGTTAACGAAAGTAATATCCCGCTTTAACTCTTCTTACGTCTCACATGAAATGAATGTCATGAGGAATCGAATATTTGTTTACTGCGTCTCTCCTTGCTTCCATCCGTACGTACATATTTCTTCATTCTCGTGGTAATCATGATATTCTTTTTGTATGCTGCAAAAGATTGCACGTGGACAAATTCGACATCGAGGTGCAAAGCGTTTGGTATCTTACATTATATTCAATTCGAATAAGCTTCAGATGTATTTTTACTTCGTTTGTATTTTTAGATGATTATGAACGTTACGGAAAATTATCTCACATGCTTTATGTTGAATGAGAAACATTGGATGACCCGTTTTGCTTTCCCTACGTTGAAATGATATAATGTCGGCGTCAATAGCCTTCTTCCACGCCGGAAGCTGAAACTTGTACCATTCTAGATTAATGATAAGTGAATGTCTCAAATGTAGACATAGCCCACAAGGCGACGTCAGAAACCATCAGGGGAGAACGCCGCATAAAAACCAAACGTGCGCTCGCGTCTCCACTCTGAACGACAGTATCGGACTCCAAGAACGGCGTTCTTCACATAAGTAACACCTGTTTGTGTGTTTTAAGGTTGCGTTTTGAGGCTCAGGCAATGTCGCAGTGACTATAGTCCGTCTGTGGTCGCCAGTGTGTCGTTAGCTCAGAGGTTATTCGTCATATTGTGGCTTTTCTACCGCGGGACATTCTGAATCGGAATACTCCCCTTTCATTATTAGTTCCGGAACGTGACTATTTTCCTCGGACAAAGACCAATGCTGTGAATTGGATTCGCGGACATGCCATTCACTACCTAGTTGGACAAACTGTAGACTCTGTACTCGATTATTGGACATACCTCAACGACCGTCATTATGTCGTTGTCCGCCAACCAAAATACAGACAATTTTTCTCGAACTTCCTTGGGAGTGCTTTCCACGACCCGCCTCGCAGCTGGAATGTGTTAAGCCAAGAGTGAAGAAGGTTTCCAGTTTGAACCAATGAACATTTCTGAACTACTGAACGGAACACACCAATTTCGAGAAGACATGACCCAACGTATTACTAGCGGGGCGCAGAAGGCGTCTGATTAATTACACAACAAAGATAAACAAAACAACAATCAAAATAAAAATAAAATTCATAAAAGGAAGATTTTGTTTTGTTTGTAATGATAGCCCTAACCTTGAATTCCCATATTTCCCCTGGTATATAGGCAGCTCTTGGGGTAGATTTAGTCAGGAGCCAACGCCTGAAGAGGACCAGATTTTTTTTTTTTTTTTTTTGGTTATAGGATGAAAAGTGGTGGTAGCACTTAGTTTCTTCTTTTATTGATATTTTCCTAAGGGGCTTTAAAATAAGAAAGAAAAGAAGGGGTAATCGTCAAAAAAGTAAAAGAAAAAAAGAAAAATTAAAAAAAAGAGGTTCCCTTGTGCGTTGCGGTCGTCGTACTGTATGACATAGCAGTTCCAATCTCGGTGGAAGCCGCTGACTACAACCTTGTATTTTCCATTTTAATTAATGGAGTTGCAAACGGTTAGTAAAAATTCTTCACACGAAATCTGAAGAATGCCTTTAAACATCAATCTTCGTCCGATTGGACTTAGTAAATTAAGTTAATATCATGGATGACTGCTTTGCAAATGCCAAGGTGCTTCACTGTAAAATAGATCCTGAAAAGATTCAAAGCGACTGGCAACGATATAAATTTGAGTTTTGTTCGTCATATAGGTCTAACATGTCAGAAGGTTGTTTATGAAGTGCACATGTTGATTAATATAGTTCCCCTCTTCTAAATTTTTGCAATAGCATTTAACTGTAGACGTTTTCTGACACCGGCGTTAGCAATTGCTTTCCGTTCTCTGAAACCTCCAAAACGACAAATTTTTCTGGTCTAAAACTGATGACCTTAACTATCACTTCCGATCAACATTAAATACTTCATGAACCCATACATGGAACTCCAAATGTGCAGTGTTCCTGCACTGCTACAGAGCATGCATTGCAAGGTATTCACACAGTTTATCGCATAGAGTTACCATAAGGAATGAAACAAGAACTGTAATACACTTTACACCACGGACGCTCATCCCGGCTTGAGGAAAACATCCGAACATTGACCACAAATTGCACAAATAATTGAGTTTGAAAGGAAAAGAAAGGAGGTAGGAAGCATTTATAAATTCATCGAATGTAGCGAGGTGGTTTAATTTCGTCCCAGTCTATAAAATTAATTTCGGGCCATACTCAGCTCTTGCCGATTAATGTAATATAATACCCGCCTACTAATCAGGGCGTCTGTCTCCGTTGCTTTTGAGCGTGAATGGAAATCGTAGAAATTTTCTGTGGAGCAACATTTAATAATAAAGCGTTTTAAATCATCAAAAGCGATGAGCGGGAGCAGGCTGCTGCCGGTAGCCAGCAAATGGATCCCGGAGCTTTGCCGCATACGGCGTCCAGTGGAGGACAGTATCGGTGTGTCAGAAAGCGAAATAGATTGAATCTGCGCTACCGTTACATTCACGTCTTCAGCATTCAGACAGAAGAGGCAATAAAAATATTTTATGCCAGGTGCTCTTGATCCACTGACATTACGAACAGAAACAACGCAGGCTACCGTTAGACCCCTGTCGTAATCAGCCTAGTGTTTCTCTATCATGGGACAAGTTTTCCTCCAGGAAGTGCCGCAGTCTACAGTGTTGCCAGATTGTGCAGATAACCGGACTTAGAGAATTAGCGAGTTGGCCAGTTTTATTGTCCCATGTCGCGATCGGCGCGGACTTAGCCTCTGAAGCGGCCGGCCGCCGGTCGAGTTTTATGTCAAAGAGTGTACATGCTCCTAGCGTCAAACACAGTTCTGCTGCGCCAGCCGGGATGGCCGAGCGGTTCTAGGCGCTACAGTCTGGAACCGCTCGACCGCTACGGTCGCAGATTCGAATCCTGCCTTGGGAATGGGTGTTTGTTAGGTTAGTTAAGTTTAAGTAGTTCTAAGTTCTAGGGGACTGATGACCTCAGAAGTTAAGTCCCATGGTGCTCACAGTCATTTTTTGAGTAGTTCCGCTGCGGTAGTGACAATAGGTGCGTCACGGTGTGCGAGGAAAATACCGCGTAGCCGGAAACGTTCTCCAAAGTATGGGGACAGTACGGCTCTTATGGGCAAAATGTCTAAATTTCACACAGATTCACTGTGAAATTCTAGGGATATAAGGATCAAATGGAGTGTTGCGTTCAGTCTTGTTTAAATAGTGCCAACAATTTGACCAATGCCGTCATGCAGCCCAGATGTTGAGTTTTCTATCTTAAAGAATATGTCAGGGGAAAGAGGTTTTCCAACGATGAGGACGTTCACATGGAGGAACTTGATGGCTCCGTAACCAACGGATTTCTGCCCTGGAACGCGACTGGTAGAACGTTCCGCCCTTTGTTTACACAGACTCTGTTACAAATTGTTTCATGTATCTGTGACACTTTGTTGTGTACAGTAATGTAATACAATGAAAGTATAAGTAGTGCAACACATTACTTGCTCGGCCGAATTCGGCTGAAAAAATGCGGAATTTGTTGTAGGACGTAGTGGAATATTCAGGTTTCAGATCCTACTGTCTCATGAATTTGCGGTAGGTGGTAGTACTACAAGTAGGCTTTAAAATAGTGTCTGTAACGGAGATGCGTTCCAGGCAGAGACCGGTCACTGAGTTTCTTTTGGCTGAAAATTAGAGAGTCGCAGGTATTCTTAGGCGCTTGCAGAATGTCCACGGAGATCTGACAGTGAACAAAAGCACGATGAGCCCCTGTACGAGGTGGCTTTCATCAGCGCAACAACGTCATGGTAACTTGTCCGATTTTCCGCGTGCCAGCTGGTCGCACGCAGTTTGACTCATGTTATGTTGGAACGTGCGGATAGTCTCATTCGATGTGATCGATGGACTACAATCAAACACCACGCTGCACAACTGAATGTCTCTGTTGGTAGAGGTAACACACTCGTCCTCCACTTGGGCTACTCGAAGGTATGTGCCCGCTGGGTTCCCCGCCACCTTACAGAAGACAGTAAAGAGCAACGAAGGACCATCTGTGCGAAATTGCTGGCATGTTACGAGACTGATGGTCACAATTTTTTGTCGAATTTCGTCACAGGCGATGAAACATGGGTTCATAACTTTGAACTGGAAATGAAACGGGAATCCATGGAGCAGCGCCAAACCACTTTCCCTACTAAGGAAAGGTTCCAAGCTTCGGCTAGTAACGTTACAGCGACGGTCTTCTGGGGCTCTTCTGTTTGATGTTCTCCCTCATGGTGCAACGTTCAGCTCTGAAGTGTATTGTGCTACCCCCGGAAAGTGAAGAAACGACTTGAGCACGTTCGTCGCCGCAAAAATGCAAGTCGAACTTCTCCTACTTCCATGACAACGCAAGGCCTATCACAAGTTAGCGTACCCGAGAGGAGGTCACAAGACTTCATTGGACTTTTGTTCCTCACCCTCCCAACAGTCCAGATCTCGCGTCTTCGGACTTCCATCTGTTTACCCCTAAGAAGGATGCACTCTGCAGGAAGAAGTACGTGGATGACGGAAAGGTTAGTGATGCATCAAACGTTGAGGCTCTGAGCACTATGGGACTTAGCTTCTGTGGTAATCAGTCCCCTAGAACTTAGAACTACTTAAACCTAACTAACCTAAGGACATCACACACATCCATGCCCGAGGCAGGATTCGATCCTTCGTCCGTAGTGGTCTCGCGGTTCCAGACTGTAGCGCCTAGAACCACTCGGCCACTTCGACCGACCATCAAGACATTGACTCCGACGTCGACCAGCGGAATGGCACCATGCGGGCAAAGAGGCCCTCCAAGTAAGGTGATGTAAGGTCGTCAGACTGAATGAAGATTATTCTGAAAAATAGGATTTTGTTGTCAAAAGCATGGGGAATAATACAGCGTACTGGAAACCTGAATAGAACCAATCTGCTTTCAGTATAAAAATAAAAATAAAAAATAAGTGTAGCAATACTTACTGAATGCCCCTCATAGCTTGACCTGTCATGACACTGTGTAACTTACTTTTCGGTGTTCCCTCGTATTTTTTCAGGTGACGCTGTATGAACTTATGAACTAAATGAAGTTCTCTGCCTGCTGTGTATCCGACGCTCACGAAATGAAGCCCCTTCGCTTCACTAGCACAGGGTAAAGTTGTCGCAACATGAGTGTTTGCGGGAGGAGGCACTTTGGCAGCTTCTGGCGCAGCGATCGCCGATAAAGGCGAACAAGCGGCGCCTGCAGCTGCGCCTGCCCTGTGGCGAACCACTGAGCGCGCACTGGCTGGGCGGCGCGGGCCGCTGCGAGCGGCGCGCCAGCGAGATAAGCCCGGCTGACAAATAGCCCGGCGGCCGCCTTTATTCACCGCAGATTGGCCTGCTCCATCACGGCCGCACTATCGCCGCATCACTCACTCGCCGCCCAGATAAATTCCACCCCTCTCTGCGGCACTCTGCGGGCCGGCCAAAGGAAACGGACGTCCCGCCCACAATACACGCGCCACCACAAAAGATGCCCCGCTACAATAGCGCTCCCAGATTCTATTACAGCCTCCGTCTGTCCCGCGGACCATCTGCACTGTGTGCTATTGAAAAAAAGGGATTGTAACAGTAACTCAGACAGCAACAATGTAGACGAGAACCGGATTTGTCTACCTACATAGCTCTTACTACTGGGCGGGTGTTTTACGGCAACTGTGCCACGTGTCGTCTCGTATTACAGATGAAATCACAGGCGGATCTGGATATAGTGAAGACTTAAGTAAGCAGTTTCTAATCACTACCCCAACCCCCTCCTCCTAGTTATATTTTCTAAGAAATAACAAAAATTTTAAAGAAGATGTGAATTATGGTATTGTGCTAGTACATGTCTAAACAAAAAATTTGCAACGTTTGCGCGTTATCACGGTATAAGTGTATATTTTTATTTTTATAATTATATATTATGTTTTTGGTTGGAGTGGCTTTAAATATTGTGGGCCAGCATGAGACTTTTTGTTAACTTATACCGCGATAACACTCATACAGACATCGGCTGCCCCAAAGTACGTACGATATAATATTTTTTTAAACACAGCGCGCGACTCACCGCCTTCTAATACATAGTTTGCGTGAGCGCTGCTATTTAGAAAACAAAATATGCGTTTTCTTACGCAAACTGTAATTATTAAAATGGGTCTCAGGGGATACTGGTTATTTACGTACCAAATTACATAAAGATTAACTGAGATAATGCGGAATGTAATGATTTTCAATATTTCATTATTTGCAAGGCAAAACTGGAGAGAACTCGTCTCCCGTTAGGCAGACTAAATGAAACCTACTGAACTCATTCAGTGCTGTGAATTTTGGTAACAGAAATTAATTTTAACTTTCAAATTAACGAAAGATCAAAACTGAGAAGTCTCTCGCATTTACATTTAATAACATGAATCGTCAGCATAATGACCGACTATATAACTACTGTAACGTAATATTTGCGGCAGTTCCAAAAAGATGTTGCTTGACTATTTTAGTCTAATTTTAAATCACCACTTGGCCTGCTTAAGACTTCTTTATTCACTTTTTCTTAGCGGCTATCCCAGAATCATCACATCTTTCTTACCAAAGAATTAAAAAAAAATTTAAAGATATTACATCATGTTATCAGTAATGAACTATAACTATTAACGCGTCCGTTATTGTTTCCGTTTGGGCGCTAAAGACTACACTGTTGAGCGCCCATAACACCATATCCATCCATCCAACTATTAACGATCTTGGAAACTTCATAAAATATAAAAATTCCATTTAGATTTCATCACTGTTGCCTTTACAACTAAATCCTGATGAGCTCCCTGCAATACGAAGTTCTGTAAAAACTTTGCTAATTATAATTAAAGGTTGCGATCATGAGAGGTGACAACCAAGTCAATAATACACACTTTCTAATAACAATTTCTATTATATTTTTCAAAATACAGATAAAACTTACGTTAATTATCAGACAGCCCTACAATGGCGGCCTACCGCTAGAAAAAACAAAACAGGAGAGCTGGTTCAATCAAAGCATTGTCTCTGATCTTCATGGCCTATGTTACACAGAGATTATACCAAAACACACTGTGTTTTGTTAATTACATCGATATTTGTGATTTGATAATAATAACATACGTTCTTTACTATTTGTTATACATCGCGCACACGTACACAGTCTTGAACTAATTTATAATTCACACGTCTCATAACAAAAACTTCCTTTTCCCTTTCTTCAAATGTCCATTTATGTGATGTACCGTCACAGCGTCAAAATAAAAATTAGCATCCTCCCATGTAAAGTTCTTCTTAGATTCTATTTTCCTTTACATACAATCTAAGACAAGAAACGACGCACTAGTAAGGAAATATCAGAATGGGACGGATGTGGTTAGATGTGATGTACATGTATAAACAAACAAATAATTACGATTTCAGAAGAACTGGGCGATGTATTCAGGAGAAAGAGCTTCACAAAGTGAACAAGGTCAACAACGGGTTGGTCCACCTCTGGGCGTTATGCGAGCAGTCATTCGGCTTGGCGTTGATTGGATGTTCTCCCCTCGCGGATATTATGACAAATTGTGTCCACTTGGCGCGTTAGATAGTTGTGTCCATTTGGCGAGCTGATTGAATCGCCACACCCATAATGCTGCAAACGTTCTCAAAGTGGAAGAGAACCGGCGACGCTGATGACCAAGGTAGAGTTCGGCAAGCACGAAGAGAAGCAGTAGAAACTACCGCCGTGAGTGGACGGGCTTTATCTTGCTAAATCGTAACACAGAATGTCTTGCCATGAAAGGTAACAAGACGGCGCCTAGATTATAGTCGATGTATCGCTTTGCAGTTTGGGTGCCTCGGATGACAGCCCAAGAGGTCCTGGTATGAAAAGAAATGGCACCGCTGTCTCACTCTCGAACATCAGGCCTTATGGCAATGCCATCTAACTGGTGTCTAGGGCGTCTTCAGACATGTCTTCGCTTGGTCATCGAGGCTCATTTGGAAGCAGGACTCGTCACTGTAGACAATTCTACTCCAATAAATGGGGTTCCAGGCCGAAGACGTGTATGTAGACGCTCCGGGCAGTTGTAGGATAGCAACCTGACTTCCACCAGGAGTGATGGTCTGGGCTGCCGTCCCTTTTCACAGCAGGAAAACATTGTTTGCCATCCGTGGCACACTTACAGCACTGCGATGTCGACGATAGTCTTCGCCCCGTCTTGTTGCCCTTCAACAACCTTTGAGCAAGGGAGTGCCCAACCACTCACGTCCAGAATTCCTACTGTTTGTTTTCGTGCTTTGGATATAAAAGTTGCCGGATCTCTCTCAAATTGAGAACGTTTGGAGTATTTGGGTCAGACCCTCCAGCCAGATCGGGATATTATTTACCGCGCCCATTGGACATAATTTGCCACGATATCACTCAGGAGGACATCCAGCAACACTATCAATGTCAAGCAGAATAGCTGGAAGCATAAAGGCCAAAGGTGGACACATGCTTTGTCTTGAACAAATCATCCAATTTTTCTGATACTATTATCATTTGTTTGTCTGTAAATGTACGTCACATCTGCCAATTTCCGCCCAGTTCGGGTAAATCCTACCTCGCGCATCTTTTCTTTTTTTTTTCCTTACACTGTTTAAGTAAATGATTGACTTTGACACAGGTCTAGATGTGTATATATTTATGGTTTCCGTGATAATTTTTCTTTTGTTTGTCTATCATTATCACCATCATCATCATCTCAAGAGTTAAGCCATATCTGGTTTCTTCTGCCCTCAAACAGTTTCCTCTCATAATCAACCTTCCTTCTTTCTTTCTTTGTCTGATAATTCAGGTGCATCTTCGGTGTTCTCCCTTTTCTCACATTGTGTCAAAATGTGGTACCACTATCATCCGCTGGTCTGATGAGGCTGGTTTCTGTTTGCTGTTTTAATGCCTTCACAGCATAATGCCATTGGATTTATGAGTCCCCTTTCACCGTACGATGCAAATACTTGAATCTTCAGGGTCGTTTACAATTTCTTCTATTGGTGAAGACTTCTGGAGTGTCTAGTCTGTTCCTTATTCGTAGACATCGACATTGTCTTGACTTTCTAAAAGCATTTGTCTCAGTACCACAACTGCGCTTATTATGAAAACTATGATTGCATGAGACCTAAACTGAAATTTATGACTCCACTGAAAATTTCCTGGTGTGGAGGATGCAGCGCGCTATATCGGATGGAGAGTCATCGACAGATGTTGGCGTATTATAAGAGTGACCTCTTGCTGCTCATATTGTACATTAATAGAAATGCAGACAATATTAATATTTACCTCACATCTTTCGTAGGTGGCGCACGTTCGTCTGAAGACAGGTGCACAAATGTTCAGTTAGATCTTGATAAGATTTCAAATTGATGAAAAAGTGTGGAATTTCCATGAGATGTTCAGAGATTTAAAACTGTAAACTCCAGAAACCGAAAATCCGAAATATTCTATGACGGCAGTATGTATTTGGAATCGGTCAACTCGTACAAATACCTGAGTGTAACAATATGTAGGAATATCAAATGGAAGATCACATACACTGTCGGATACCAGCATCCGGACAGCCGGTAGTGGACACTAAAACGGGGTGTCGCCACTCTTCTCCTTTACAACGGCTTGAACTCTACTGGAGACGCTTCTAATGAGTGCCATAATGTCTTGCCAGATTGTTCTTCAGGCGCCAAAACCAGAGAAAGAGTGATGTTGATCGTTGGGTTCTGGAGTGAAGACGACGTCCTTACTCGTGCTAAAGGTGTTCTTTGGGCAGGCCAGCCCATTTTAATTTAACGATTTTGTTTCTTTATCATACAGCGGTTGGACAGAAATATCGTAACATCGAGGGAAAAGCATACTTCAGCATAAAAGAGGATGCTAGCCAAGCGTGCGACTTGCGCTCTTTTAACTGACCACGAACTGCACCTATGCAATGTCCCCAGTACATTTAAGGTGAGTCTTGGTCAGAAAAGCGTTCTGTGTAGTTGTGACTGCATTATGCTAGAGCTAAGTGAATTTGAACATGGGCAAATTATTGGTGGTCGTTTGGTAGCTGCTTCCATAACCAAGCATGGTGAAGTGTTTGGCGTTTCAAGAGACGGCTTATCGAGGTTTTATACCGCATACAGGTAAATCAGAAGAATATCATCCACCAGGTCACAACGTTGACGGAACTGCGTTGTGCGAACGTGACAGAAGGTCACTGAAGAGGATTTCGACGATAAATAAAGAACGACAGCTGCGAAAGTCACTGCAGAAATGAATGTCGCACTCACGAACCCTGTCAGCAGCAACACAACTCGAAGGGAGCTCCGGAAGTAAGGGATTGCATGGTGAGCTGGAATTCCAGGACCACTCATCAGTTATACAACTGCACATTACGGAAAACATGGTGCCGAAACCATAAAACGTGAACTATGGAGCAGTGGAAGAAAGTCATTTGGTCAGATGAGTCTTGTTGCTCGCTGTTCACAACTTCTGGCGTAGTTTGCGTCCCACGAGTGAAACATGGCAGGGGTCTGGTGACAAGTTGGTCAACCGTATTGCATTTCATGCTCGCCAAGGATACACTGATGAATCTCATTACTGCCAAGGATTTTGTAACCGTTTAGGTTGCTAAAGTCCATCCCACGGTACGCAATGAGGAAGCTGCGGTTCAAGACGACAAAGTACCTGTTCACACATCTTGCTTCGTCGAGGATTGGTTCTGTGAGTACGAAGAAGAATCGTCGCATCTGCCCCAGCTACCACAGTAACCAGATAACAATATTAATTAGCCTTTGCGTTCTGCTTTAGAGAGAAGGATACGTGATCGCTACCCATCTTCGTTACCTAAACATTTCATATTTTGCAGGAAGAACGGTATACGATTCCCTAGAAAACTATCCAGAACCTATATTTATCTATTCTGAGTCGACTGGAAGCTGTTTTGAATGCCAAAAGGCTTCCTACTCCGGATTAGGCGTGAAACTGCGTTGTGATTTTGGCGTTTTCATTCTTTTGTCCAGCAACTATAGAGAGTGGCCCGTGTGCTGTTGGTTGCTTCCGAATGTGAAAATCACTGCATCACCTGGAAATTGGATTAGATGGCAGTTAGGATTAAGTGGTATGTCAGTAAAGGTGAAATTGTCAAGATTACCGGGATTTATGATGTTCTGGCTTTTTTTAGAAATGATTGCTCCCGAAAAGTACCAGGTATTTTTCCATGTGAAATTATTTTGTACTCTGCATATTACTGCCATATTTTATAATGGGATTTCTGAACGCCTTTGGACTCGTAAGCTTTAAGTTTCTTGCTATACATTCGTTATATGGAGAAAATATTCCGGCCAAGGTTTTTACAAACACAAAGATTTTGCTAGGTCAGCGCCACTAAGTATCGAGTATTGTAATCTTGGTTTCTTGTTTCTGAGTTTGCGATGCTCCATTCTGATTTTGTTTTAAGTATAAAATAGTCCATTCTTGTCTTCCCACTGTTCCGCTTTCCAGGTTGTGAGGCGTTAATGTAATTCTCTTCGAGTTTCGGTATAACTACCATCTTTTCCGGTATCGATGCTTTTGATATCTATTTTCATGTAACATAGGTAGGAGATCATTTAACTATGGTAGGTCTCACTATATTCTGGTGCTTGAGATCTTTGTACTTGTTTGTATTTTGTGTGCTAGATGGTCCACTCGTCTGATGACTTTTTATGTTGTAGTAAGGACGAGGACTGCCCTTGCATTATTTAAAATTCTAACAAATTTACCCCTGACAGTGTAATAAGATACGTCGTTGTTTCCGTATAGTTGTGTCGTTTGATGTACTCACGTGCAGTTCTTAGGGAAACGTTTATTGAGACGTTTTATAAAATACCTATATCTAGAATACGCGGGTAGAAATTCGGATTTTCTGATATACACCTGTCTGAGGTCTATAGGCCGATATAGTCAGTTTGTTCTCTAGTTTGGATAAATTTCTACCTTTTTGGTTTAGTCCAAGCTGTATTTTTCTGTGTTTAAGTTATCTGCAATAATAATGTTCACGAAGGAGTTTAAGTTTTCGTAGGTTTCCGTTGGTTTGGCTTGAAATCGGCAGCAAAGAAAGTAATTATGTCATAACGGGTACTGATGCTAATGTTTCAATGTGTTCGGTGGATTGTATGTTGCTGGCCTGTGTGGACGAGCGGTTCTAGGCGCTACAGTCTGGAACTGCGCGACCACTATGGTCGCAGGTTCGAATCCTGCCTCGGGCATGGATGTGTGTGATGTCCTTACGTTAGTTAGGTTTAAGTAGTTCTAAGTTCTAGGGGACTGATGACCTCAGAAGTTGAGTCCCATAGTTATCAGAGCCATTTGAAGTATTTGATTGTATCTTGGCTGTTGCTAACCGATTTCCAGACGAAGATGATCGAACTTTAAGCAGATCTTTGCCTTCTGCTAGTGCGGCGTCCTGTCATGTTTCGGAATATGATGTATTCGTTGAGTTTTCGACGGATTTCAGTCACTAGTAGGATGCTGACGTTATGTTCTTTGATGAAGATACTTAACTCAGTTTGCATAAGGTTTACCCATCTTGCATAAAAATGGCAAACGGTGATATATCATGGCATTTAGTATTTTCCTAGGAGTTACTGAGGCATTAGTCGAGAATTTCACTGAACCCTTCAACCAGAGCTGTGATGTTCTATAAGCCGTCTTCCAACGTAGGGATTTTGTGAAGGATTTATTTTATGACCGTTCTGATATACGGTGAACAACGCTGTAACTTTTGGGATTTCTGGTTTTCTTCCACGTCGTTTCTATAAAAAAACACTTGACAGCTGCAATGGTGATGTTTTTGGGGGGTGGTTGTTGAGGTTGTTAAGAATGAAGTTGTTGTAGGTGTTCTTGGATTTCTTGCCCTGGCGATGTCGACATAGTACGTGTTGTATTTGGTAGTTACACAATCATTTTACCAGCTGGAAAACGACTTGCCAAGAACTCGTGTGAAAGAAAGAGCGGATTACCCGTCTTGCTTAATAATGCTAACGGTAGTATATCTTGGTATTTGGTTTCTTCCATACAGTCAATATTGCTCTCTGCTGAAGTAGCATTACCTTTGGCTGTAATCTTTAAAGGATATCTCTACGGCAAACATCGATGTTGACTCTAACCACCTAACCATATTGATTGACGAGCAGACGTGAGTTCGCTAGGACGTTTGACTTGACCTTTTGCTGGACATACAGACTCTCGAGGTGCATTTTCATGTTTTCGCGGCTTAATGACAGCTCCATTACATTTCGGGCGGCAGCCGCATAAATTTATTTCAGCCGTAAACTTTCCAGCCATCTGCAGGGTCACCCTAGAGACTGACACTACAACTTTTTTCCTTTTTGTCCTTAACAGCTATTTTATCCTCCTCGCCCATTATGGAGGGGATTGACTTCAGCTGTACAAAATTCCACTCTGCACCCAAGGGGTTTAAAAATATAAGAATGGCGAGAACAAATAATACCAAAAGATGAAAATGAACTATAAAAAGGATGAATTTTGCTGGTGTGCATAAAACATTAGGACTGTTGTTTTTAAGGAAAGTCAAAGGGATAAATAAACGAAAATGTTTTCTTTTTAAAACAAATCGCCGAGGAGGTGACATTTTTGTAATAATCAGCTCTGCAATTTCTCTTAGAAGCTAAATGACGTACACTGGGAGACAAAAATTTACAAATAATGATGAAAGTCTAAATCTTTTTATGTATTGAATTTCATGAAGTTTTTGCTACGGGTGTCACAGTTGCATTACATATATTCGGGAACTAAATTCGAATGGCCTGGTTCATTCTCAAGCCCGACCTACTGGAGCTGCAATGATAGTGCCCGACCTTAAGAAACCACCCAAAATTGTCAACACATGCTTTACACAGTGACGGTAGACAAATGTGCAGTATACATTGCTCACTACAGGTTAGAATCAAACTCTAACTTGTATAGTAAGCATGTTTATCTACAGTCACTGTGTGATGCATGTATTGCCAAATTTAGATGGTTTCTTGAGACCAAGCACTTTCATTGCAGCCCCAGCTGCTCAGGCTTGAGAATGTATCTGGCGATTCGAAACTATTCGTAAAAATATAGGTACTGCAAGTGGGAAAGATTTGTAATAAACACTTCATGGAAAGAATTTTGGGAGAATCGAATGTATTGAACTGGGCTGAGGGGTGTAGTAGGAAAATGTAGGGATCCGATAGGTAGGAAACTATGAAAATGAAGGTAGACGTTCGGGTGAACTCAGGGAAGACAGAGTGCTAGGAGGTGTTTGGCTTGCGGGCAGGGCAGTGGTATTAAGAGGGCCGGCCGAAGTGGCCGCGTGGTTCTGGCGCTGCAGTCTGGAACCGTGAGACCGCATCGGTCGTAGGTTCGAATCCTGCCTCGGGCATGGATGTGTGTGATGTCCTTAGGTTAGTTAGGTTTAACTAGTTCTAAGTTCTAGGGGACTAATGACCTCAGCAGTTGAGTCCCATAGTGCTCAGAGCCATTTGGTATTAAGAGGAAAGGGATGGAGAGAGATGGAGAGAGGAGCCCTGGTGTAGAGTGAATAAGAGTCATAGTTGGTAGGACGGGTAAGTATCGGGAGGGATCTCATAGTGCCGGCCACGGTGGCCGTGCAGTTCTAGGCGCTTCAGTCCGGAACCACGAGACTGCTACGGTCGCAGGTTCGAATCCCGTCTCGGGCATGGATGTGTGTGATGTCTTTAGGTTAATTAGGTTTAAGTAGTTCTAAGTTCTAGGGGACTGATGACCTCAGATGTTAAGTCCCATAGTGCTCAGAGCCATTTGAACCATTTCAACCATCTGAACCATTTTTGATCTCATTGTCTGGGAGAGATTTTCGGTAGAAGTTGTTTTGGGATACGGTTCACTTCTAATATAGAGGTAGTATCTTTAGTTAGCAATCAAAATGTCCTCGGTCCCGGGTTTGAAATCCACCATTGCTTAAATTTTGATTAATAATCAGCATTGGCGGCCGAAGATTTCCGGCGTGAGAAGTCACCTTTATTCTTGCCACGGCATTACCAAAACGGAAGGAGGAGCGAACAGAGGTCCAAAGCATTCTCTTGTCCTGCCCCTAAAGGAGGAAGAATCGGCAGTGATCAGCAGCATGAGGATCTGGAAGGCGATGGAAACAACTGCATTATGGACACGTAAGTTTTATCCAAACGACAGGTGGCCTGTAATTGAAAAAGTGTCAGATGATCTCTCTATTAGAAAAAGATCCCGGATGAGTGCCCCATTCGGATCTCTGGGGGGAGACTACCAAGGGGAGATGACTATGAGAAAAAGAAATGATAAGGCTCTACGAGTCAGGAAGGTAAGAAGCTTGAACGTAGTAGGGAGGCTAGATAATCTGGAAAGGGAGAGCCTTAGTCTAGATATAAGGGCGGGGTGCATGTAGTGAAGTGTAATGGAAAGAAGACAAGGATTTCCGATCAGACGTGTATACGGTGTCATTAGCGGCAGAAGAAAATAATACAGCTGGAATAGGATTCGTTACAGAGATTGTGTTACAGTGAACAGTTTAGTGATTTGCTGTCGACTCTGATAAGAATCGACACGAAACCAACACCGACAACGATAGTTCAGGTATACAAGCCGATGTCGCAAGCTGAAGATGATGAGATACAGAAAGTATATAAGGATATTGAAAGGGTAATAGAGTACGTAAAGACAGAAGGAAATCAAATAATCATGAGGAACTGGAACGCAGTTGTAGGGGAAGGAGTTGAAGAAAAGGTTACCGGAGAATATGGGCTTGCGACAAGGAATGAGAGAGGAGAAAATGAAATTGAGTTCTGTAATAAATTTCAACTAGTAATAGCGAATATTCTGCTCAAGAATCACAATAGGATAAGGTATACTTGGAAAAGACCGGATATTATAGGAAGACTTAAATTATATTACATCATGGTCAGGCAGAGATTCCGAAATCAGATACTGGATTGCAAGGCGTACTCAGATCACAATGGTAGTAGTGATGAAGAGTAGGTTGAAGTTTAGGAGGTTAGTCAGGAAGAATCAACACGCATTAAAGTGGGATACAGAAGTATTAAGGAATGACGATATACGTCTGAAGTTCTCGAAGGATAAAGATTCGTCAATAAGGAATATCTCAGTAGGCAGTATAGTTAAAAAGGAACGGACGTTTCTAAAATGGCAGTCCTAGAAATCGGACATAAAAACGCAGGTAGAAAGAAGGTAGCTGCGATGAAAACAGGGGAACAGAAGAAATACTTCAGTTAATCGATGAAAGAAGAAAGTACAAAAATGTTTAGGGAAATTGAGGAATACAGAAATACAAGTCGCTGAGGAAATTAAGACGAACTGGTTGCACGAAAAATGTGAAGAAATCGAAAAAGAGATGATTCTCGGAAGGACAAAATCAGCATATAGGAAAGTCGAAACCACTTTCGGTGAAATTAAAAGCAAGCGTTGTAACATTAAGAGTGCAAAGGAAATTCCACTGGTAAATGCAGAGGAGAGAGCAGGCAGGCGGGGAGAGGACATTGAAGGCCTCTGAGGGGGAAAATTAGTTTGATGTTATAGAAAAAGAAACAGCAGTCCATTTAGAGGAGACAGGGAATTTGGTATTAGAATCAGAATTTAAGACATCTTTGGAAGACTTAAGATCAAATAAGACAGAAGTGTTAAATAACATTCCATCAGAATTTCTAAAATCATTGTCGCTAGTGGGAACAGAGGACTATTCACGCTGGTGTTCTGAATGTATCAGTCTGGCCACATATCATCTGACTTTCGGAAAAATATCATCCACACAATTCCGAAGACCGTAGGAGCTAACAAGTGCAAGAATTATCGCACACTCAACACTTCATGCATCCAATTTGGTGACAAGAATAATGTACAGCATACGGGAAAAGAAAACTGAGGATGTGTTAGATGGCGATCAGTTAGGCTTCAGAAAAAGTAAAGGCACCAGAGAGCTAATTCTGATGTTGCATTTGATAATAAAAGTAGGACTAAAGAAAATTCAAGACATATTCATGGGATGTGCCGACCTGGAAAAAGTGTTCAACAATGTAAAATGGTACAAGATGTTCGAAATCCTGAGAAAAATAGGGGTAAGCTATAGGGAGAGATGGGTAAGAAACAGTATGTACAAGAACCATGAGGGAATAATAAGAGTGGGCGACCAAGAACGAAGCATTCGTATTAAAAAGGATGTAAGACAGGGATGCAGTATTTTGAACCTACAGTTCAAACTGTACATCGAAGAAGCAGTGATGGAAATAAGAGAAAGGTTCAGGAGTGGAATTAAAATTCAAGGTGAAAGGATACCAGTGATACGATTCGTTTATGACATTGCTATCCTGAGCGAAAATGAAGGAAGTTACATGATCTGTTAAACGGAATGAACCATGTAGTGAGTACAGAATATTAATTGAGAGTAAATCGAAGAAAGACGAAAGTAATCAGAAGTAGCAGAAATGAGCACTACAAGAAACTTAACATCAGGATTGATGGTCATGAAGTAGATAAAGTGAAGGATTTCTGCTACCTAGGTAGTAAAATAACCAATGACGGACGGAGAAAGGACATTAAATGCAGACCAGAAATGGCAGAAAGGGCATTCCTGGCTAAGAGATGTATACTAGTATCGAGCATAGGCCTTAATTTGAGGAAAAAATTTCTGAGAATGTACGTCTGGAGTACAGCTTTGTAGGAAGACCCGAACACAAGAGCATCGAAGCAGTTGAGATGGGGTGCCACAGAAGGATGTTGAAGATTAGGTGGACTGATAAGGTAAGGAATCGATAAAGAGAAGGGGCTGGATAACAGGACTGTTAAGACATGAGGGAATGACTTCCATGTTACTAGAGGGAGCTGTAGAGGGCAAAAACTGTAGAGGAAGACAGAGATTGGAATATATCCAGCAAATAATAGAGGACGTAAGTTGCAAGTGCTACTCTGAGATGAAGAGGTTGGTACAGGAGAGAAATTCGTAGTGGGCCGCATCAAACCATTCAGAAGACTGGCGACTCAGAAGAAAAACGTAAATGCGCGACATCACGCTGAGATTGATCGGAGGAGAAACAGTAGCACTGTTGGAATCTGGTTGCAGATAGTATAGAATATGTGAAGCTTTTCGATTTGTGTGGGGTATAGTGAGAATTTGATGAGATGATAAAGACTCTAAGTGGAAGAATCAGATGGACGCTGAGAGCGATGCCGAATGAATGGCATACAAACAGTTTTGGCGGGGCGGATATCCGTAAACATTTGCATAACAGAGGGCAACGTCGTGTTAGTTACCGGTCGAGGGTTATCCCAAGGTATTTTAGCAAGTTTTCATTAGATCCATTTCTTATCTGTTTGTCTGCTCGACACAATTTTGTAATTGATTTTAAACCAACCTCCAAGTGAACTAGGCCTTTAGAAACTTTCAACATAACTGAGAAGTACATGAGAATGCATAGCGATGCCAACAAAATACAAAACACGTTCCTGTACGTAATCGTGTCAATACAAATATACATTAGTGACGTGCTGGCAATCACACAATGTTGAAGAAACAAAACGCTAAACAGAGTAACCAAATCCAAGTATGTGAGTGCAGTGGTGCCCAAAAGTAAGAGCTGTCGAGTTCAATAACGCACGATTGTGATGTACATTTAGAACCATCAAACACCGCAAGCAACTTAAATGTAGCCTTTCGTGGCTGGTATTTGTGTTATTGGTCATAATTGTTTTATGGACATAGGCTCGTGGACCAAAGCGTAATCCTCTACTTAAAATTTCGTCTCCCAGTGCTGGGGACACCATCGGTGTCTTTAGTGATTCAGAAAGCAGCTCACCATGGCGAACTTTGTGTATGTATCCATGCAACCATCGGTTCATGACACCATGAAATCGCTGTTTAACATTTAGGTATCGCACGCGATGTATGTTACGGGGCTTGCAGTGGGTAAGAGCTGATCTTGTTCGTTTTATTTAGCGTTGAAAGCCACAACTTGTCTAACTAAAATCCTTCTTCTTTTATGTTAAAGTTTTTTTTGTGTTTTTGAATTTCGACAGCTTTCTGTACATCCCAGTACAGTAACAAATATACCTTGCCCAAAACACAGTGTGAAGCAAATGAATTTTCTGGTTTCCTGGTTATAATGCGTCATCTGCTTATGCTGATATTTCCGTATTGCCCATTCGACATTTACTCTTGTGTTCTTTATGACGCGTGTTAATGCTTCTACCTGTAGTTCCCATGTACAGTTGACCAGAAGAGCAAGGGATTTTATACAGTCCTCCTGAGGGAAGAGGTGGTCATACGTCCTCTGCAGTATTCTAATATTAGTGAACCTCTCTTGATTTGAGGACCTCCGCCGGCCGCTTGTCACAACAGGAGTATATAAAATCTATTCGTTACTGTGCTGGGATTTACAGACAGAAAAGAGAAATGCGAAAACAGAAAAGCGACGTTAACAAAAGGGAAAAAGATTGCAACTGGACAAGTTGTGTACCTTTATGGACGGACATAGGCTCGTGGACCAAAGCGTAATCCTCTACTTAACATTTCGTCTTCCAGTGCTGGGGACATCATCGGTGTGGTGTACTGCTGGCTCCATAACATACGTCGACGCGACTACTTGATCTTAGATAGCGGCCTGATGACGGCAAGAACCAACTGTTCCGTGGATAAATACAGGGTGAGTCACTAACTGTTGCCACCAAGAATAACTCCGAAAAAATGCTAGGAGCTGAAAAGTTTGTGGGACAAAAGTTGCTTCGGACAACGAGGGCCATAATGTGACGTTGTTTTTTTGTTGCTAGGTGGAGTAGCTTCACAGATATGAAGTTCAACTTCCTTTTTTTAAACATGATTCTATATTTTTTTTACTTATTATCTGATAGCGGCTATCGAGACGAATCCAATGATGTGTAACAGTATAGTCTCTGAAGGTCAGCGAAGGTCAAAAACGTGGCCTGAACGTCCATTTATAAAAGGTGTTCCAAATGATGACCTGCAATCTTCTTATCATGGATCGAAACTTATCGAAGCACATGCTCTGACAATTCTCTCTCGCAAATCTTCAGGTGCAGCTGGAACGTTTTTATAAACAATGTCTTTTATGAATCCCCACAAGAAAATATCCAGAGGCGTCAAGTTTGGCGAAATAGCCGGTCACGACACATCTCTTTCGCGACCAATCCAACGATTTGGGAATTGTCTCTGCAACTCTTTTCTAGCCATCACGAAAAATGTGCCGGGCACCCATCGTGTTGATACCACATTCTGTTCTTTGTTCATAAAGGCATTTCTTCCAATAACAGACCTAATGTTTCTTTCAGGAATGTGGTGTACTTTATAGGATTAAGATTTCCTTCAGTGAAGTAGGTGCCTATAATTCTGTTCTCCAGGTTTCTGATTCGTTTTGATAGCCGCTATCGGAAAGTAAATACGAAACTATAGCACTCCATTAATAAAACAAAGTTGAACTTCATATCTGTGAAGCTACCCCACCTATATAAAAAAAGAACATCATATTATGGACCCCATTGTCCCATGCAACAGTTGTCCCACAAACTTTTCATCTACTATCATACTTTCGGAGTTATTCTAGGTGGCAATAGTTAGTGACTCACCCTGTATAAACACTTCCGTTCGCAAAGCCTGTTTTAAAGTGTTACTGTTTTCTCTGTCGTTAAAGCTTTGAAGATGTCTCCAAAATTGCAAGACGAAACATTAGGCAGAGAATTATGCCATGGTCCTTGGCCTTAAGCGCATAAAAGAAATATCATCAATAATGTAAGAATACTTTAATATAGCATTATCCGTCGGACTAACAGTCCGCTGTTCGTGGTCTTGCGGTAGAGTTGTCGCTTCCCACGCACAGGGTCCTCGGTTCGATTCCCGACGTGTTCAGGGATTTTCTGTGCCTCGAGATGACTGGGTGTTGTTATGTCGTCTTCCTCATCATCATTAATCCTCATTACGGTCGGAGGGAGGCAATAGCAAACCACCTCCGCTAGGACCTTGTCTGCGGTGCAGGTCTCCCGCATCGTCCCCTACACTCGTCGGAGTATGGGACCTCATCGTCATTAGACTAACAATGTAACCGTGAGAACAATAATCGCTCATACTTTTTTCTGCATTACTCTGCTTTGTTAAGCCGAATTACACACTGTTTCCCTGTTGTTAAGGTATTTTCCCGTATATACAGATATTTCAGCTGAGAAACTGAATAAATCATGATTACATCATTGCTCTGTAACGAGCTATCAGAGTCCACTAGCCCTCATACCAAAATACTCAAAAAATATTCCTAGACATCTTCCGAAATTGTGTCCGTGGTGTTCTGGATCGCTCTGTTATACTTAGCGAAGAATTTTTATACAGCAGCTTCCGTTTTTTTCCGTGCCATTACAGTTTAAAATTACAGGGATATAAGTGGGCCCTTGAGAATGTCACATCGCCGAAACCATCCCATAGTGTCATCATAATACAACTCATCTGAAAGAGGAATTAATTTTTTTATTTTATTTTATTTGCTGCAATTTACAACGGACCTGCCGCCTACTGGCTAAGACAGGTGGTGTTTTCAAAATATTACATTTCCCACATACAATACATAACATGAAGCGTACTTTATTTATTAATTCTTCTTTCTTCATTACGGTTTGGCCATCTGAGGACTGCATTAATTTGCGTCAGTTTCGTTTTCTGGTCTTGTAGAATATTCTTTCATTCAGATACTTTGCACCTTTCTTCGCTTTTGTTCTGGGTCTAATTCTATCCTCATAAACCCTTTCAAAGCCTCCCTTTTTTATCTACAAACCCACCAGTTGTTTATCTATCGTTCCTATTCGCATTTCTTCTGCATGCCTTTGTACCTCCTGGATCGAGAATACTGTGGTTCTCTTGTGCAACGGAAGCTGTATTATTTGCTGTGTTACCCGACTCTGGTAAATTCTAAGGATGTGTCTGAATAAGAAGCTTCATCTTTTGCTGATGATGTCCAAGATTCTCTCTCTCTCGGAGTACACTTCTTGGTTTGCTCGATTTCAAAACTGACGGTCTTCTGTTTCTTGTGATTCCATTATCCTCCTGAGAATCTTTCGTTCAGCCAGTTCTAGTCTCTAAAGTACTTTATCAATGTCTGGTAGTTTTGTATTGATTAAAACATTCTTCTTATCTTAAATAGCCGCATTCCGTTTGTATTCTAAATGCATTTTGTTAATACTCGCTCCCATTGCTTCCTTTTCTGCGGGTCCATTTTCTCCACGCTTCTAGGTATCTAAATCTCAATACCTTCTGAATTTTTCCTCCTTTTGTTGTCATCCATCTAGGAGCTGCCTTGATCTTTGTCATATACTGCGTCTTCTCCATAGAGATCTGTATACCTGCCTTAGTGACTTCTCTCTGTAGTCGCATGGTTGGGTTAGTCTCCTCTTCTAATGATTCCGGCTCTTTTTTCTTGCACCCCAGTCGTATTCCACCCACTTCTTCACTTTGTCGTCGTCACTCCCTGATCACCACATGATGCACACAGTAAAAGAGCGAAGAGGAGAGTCTATCTTCCTGTCGCGCCCCACTTTTCATCCGAAAGACCTCTGAAACCTTCCCTTTGCACTTGACCTTGGATGTTGTATTGATTAAGGTCTGTTTAATCAGTTCATTTTATTTTCTAGCCAAACTCATCTCCTTAAATGTTTGTAACAGCGTTCGTCTACCTACTACTTCATAACCAATCTAAAATACTGAAACCTTGCACACGAAATTTGACTCCCGTGTTTTTACCAAATTGAATGCGTTTCAGATTCAAAATTAGTTCGGCACTTGATCTCCGCTTTCTGAAGACTCTTTGGAACTTAACAATTTGTGGGTTTAGTAGTTGTTCCACTCTGTTAAGTAAAGCTTTCGAAATTCATTATAGGTCACTGTATTAACGATATCTCACTGTATTTCACATGCACCTATTCATCTCCTTTTTGTGTAGGGGATGTACTAGCGCCGACGTACATCCATTTGGAAGCTGCTCTTTTACCCACACTTTACTTGTGATATGTGTCAGTTGGGTGACAGTATTCTCGTCCCCATACTTCGAGAGATCTGCAAATGATCTCATCTTCCCCAAGAGCGTTATTATTATTCAAAGAATTCCTAATCTCTTCTATAGTTGGTGGTTCTGAGTCGGCGTTTGGTTCTTCCTCGTCGTAGCTGAATGTCTCAGATGGTGCTTCACAACTGAGGAGCTCTTCAAAGTACTTGGCTAAGATCAGATTGTTTTCCAAGTCTCCATATACTATCTTGCCTTCTTTGTTCTTAAAGCTGCGATTTGGGGGATCATATCTCCTTAAGTTAGTCTTGAACGTACTGTAAAATTCTCGTGTATTGTTCTTCCGGTCTTCTATTTGAGTTACACTGTTATCGATATTACCTATAAATATCTTGTGTAACTTCTCTGTCTGTTTTTACTTAAAGCGACTCCCGCAAAACCATGCTCTTTGATGTACCATCCAGGTAAACACTTTATTCATTGTTTATGATAATTTATGTAACTGTAATTAACCTATGAATGTAATTTCAAAAGTAATATACTATAAGACAATGAAAATGTTAAAATTTTACTTGTAATAGTGGTTCATGTATGGGGAAAGTGGATTTGTAACCATGTAAAACTCGGAGAGAAGGCCCTTGGAACTGGCTAAGATGGAATGGGGAAGGTGGATCTGGCTGTCTAAGTGCTAGGCTCCTGTGTGGCATGAGTCAGTATGTGGCTAGCAGCAAAGGGTGCGCATCTTGTGAATTGGAAGAGGCGAGTAGAACTGCAGGATTATATAATGTAGGCTCGGATGCGGAAGTGATTCGGCCTATTATCCATGGCATACTTTGTCCGGTTCTGAAATACTAAAACACAACGTTAAGAAGAACATTTTAAGAGCTAGTTACCCAGACAGAACCATGGATACTCTGTCGCCTTTTTGAATAACACAGTTGATCGACACTGCCACTACCTTCATCTAAAATTATCAGCTGGGTACTGTGTAACTGCGTAGACCAGTTACGTGCTTTCTTTTTCAATAATAAGTCTGTGTGCCGCAAACATTGTGTTGAGCCTCTGTATTTTATTTCTAGTCGTTTACCTATATAGGGTCCTATCCCAAGTGTTACGATAATTCCGGGTATTCTATTATACTGAACTGAAAGCAGTGATCTTCCTTAAAGAAATTTAATAAACTTTGTAAAGTTGTAAAGAATATAATTATTTAGTGAGCATAAGTTTTGGAGTATTTCAAAATTTATGCTCACTTTTTAAATACTCCAAGTAATTTTCTTAAAAGGGTAGTTAAAGTTTCTTCAAAGTGCAGTTGCTAGGACAAGGTTCCATGCATTCACTTTAAACATTCTTGTTATTGAGACAACGGTGTTTATAATTTCATGTGCTATACTGTTAACAGTTTTTCTAATATTGTGTTGGGCTAAAAATGTTCAGCCTAGGTCTAACGATGGACTAGTTTCTGTGTTCCCGTGCTACTGTTTCAGCCAGACTGAAATTTGATATTATAATAACAGTACTCCACAAGTACAATTTTCATTCTTATAACTTGTGTGTAGTATAGCAAGCAAATAGCTACAAGTATTCAGGCTATACTAGATTCAGGTGTCACATGTCCCATCTGAGCTAAATAATATAAGGAAGTAAATGTTCTTTGAGAATGCAAATAATAATCAGTACAAAAGGTACAAATACTTCATAGCTATTTCAATAGTAGTAATTTACTATAGTTAAACTAAGAAAAGAACCTCTTGTCCAAATGAAAAGTGCTACACCTTAAGTAGTCATTTACCTATGATGATTATCTGTAAATACAGATAGTAAGGATTATTGTGAGATGGTTGTTTTCTAAGGTGTATTAATGCTAATCATGTGTAGTTGTAGTCAGATCATTGATACATTACTTGAGAAAGTGTCGTACTGTCTCATATTTTATCAACAAAACAGAATTACAGTATCAGTTAAAGTCAACCCCAACTGTGACATTACAGCGTCACACCGAGCGCTGGTGTCACCGCGGCCGGCAGCTGGAAAGAGCACGCCGTCGAAGAACAGCATTTCCGCCAGCGGCGAAAGAGGATAACGGGAGGCAGCTCGGCGTTCGGAGAGGAGGAGTGGACTGGAATTCCGGTCGTCGTCCACGAAGGAATAAACGGGCCCTGCACACTGACGTGACGCGGGCGAAGGATGTGTGCGGACATTGGCTGTGGCGGTCCGGGTCGCGGACACGTGGTGACAAATGGTACAGAGGATAGGGCAGAATGACGTTGGAGTTAATTGGAGTGTAAAGTATTATTTGCCGCAGTGTTCTGCTAGCTTGGGATGAAATACTGTGTCTGCTGTAAGCACTCTGCCTTGAGTACTAAATTTCTAACTGTGTTTGAAATTTTTGTATTAGGTGCTGAGGGTCTTGTGAACATGGTGTATATTGAAGAACTTGTCTGCTGCGGTAGTTCAGGTGTTCTGAACTTGCACGGCTTTCTTGCCGCTGGTGTTGCGTGGTACCTCTGTTTCTACGAGAGTGGGAAAAGGAATCTTGGATTACACTGAGAAAAAAAGTGAAGCCCTTAGGATACTTGTCAGATGTGCCGAAGCAGTGACTTGATGGACGGAAATTTTCCACAGATCTGTTACCTAGTGAGGTTGTTATTCTAATTGAGCTTTCTAGTTAAGTTATCGAGCTGTTATGTTCTTTTCGTGTGTCAGTCACTGACTACTTATAGCTGTTTATCACTCGGACTATGCTTCTCCATTTCTTAGTGTCCTTGGTGGTTGGGGGTGTTGTTAAAGGAGTTAACCTAGTTACTATCATTGGTAGAATTCGCGCGCGGGAGAGATCTGATCAAGAAAATTGTGATTTTGCGTGCTCCAAATACATGACTTGCACTGGGCGATTAGGGCTTATTTGACGCGTTTGTGATTCAGCCAATCAGAGGTTAGGATCGCTGTGTTGGCATCTAATGAAATTCAGACCAAATCACTATCGTCGGCTTGTCATTGGTAACCCTTTTTTGCGTACTAGTTTTGGTAACAGCGCAAGAGCTGAAGATCTGAACTGTCGAATGTGTATCTTAATGACCTCTTTTTGTCAGTAGTAGCCATTTGTGACAGGCTTCCGTAAAATGGGTAAGGTTGTCAAGATATGTTGAAGTTGTTCTAAGGAAAGCAGTTGGCTAACAAATAGTATGATGCAGGTGTTTAACTGTGACTGTGGGACATGTATTGTAATATTTTGACGACTGATGCCTGATGTTGCTAAATTCTAGTGCCTGTTAGTTTTTAAGAAGGAAAACAAGTTATTGATATTTGCTATTAGAGTTGGTCATGTACATTCTTATTTCCTATTCTTAAATTATTGCAACTATTTCAATTCTGTGTCTCAGGCCTTTCTGTTGTCTCAGCATGTATTCTCCTCTCAATCTGGCACCACCCACACTCACTGCAAGCCCGTTCTTGCTACAAGAATAGTTTAACTTTCTTTATGAATCATGCTAGTACTGATAGTACTGGGTACAACTTTGTCTAATTAGGCTAGCAACCGTTTCTTTTACGTAATTACAGTTTACTTGATTGCCATCAGAACCTTCCTTCGGTTCTCGTTCGTCTTGTTACTTGTTCCTTACAATACAAATCTTTGTTGTTGTTGTGGTCTTCAGTCCTGAGACTGGTTTGATGCAGCTCTCCATGCTACTCTATCCTGTGCAAGCTTCTTCATCTCCCAGTACCTACTGCAACCTACATCCTTCTGAATCTGCTTAGTGTATTCATCTCTTGGTCTCCCTCTACGATTTTTACCCTCCACGCTGTCCTCTAATGCTAAATTTGTGATGATGCCTCAAAACATGTCCTACCAACCGATCCCTTCTTCTAGTCAAGTTGTGCCACAAACTTCTCTTCTCCCCAATCCTATTCAATACCTCCTCATTAGTTACGTGATCTACCCACCTTATCTTCAGCATTCTTCTGTAGCACCACATTTCGAAAGCTTCTATTCTCTTCTTGTCCAAACTAGTTATCGTCCATGTTTCACTTCCATACATGGCTACACTCCATACAAATACTTTCAGAAACGACTTCCTGACACTTAAATCTATTCTCGATGTTAACAAATTTCTCTTCTTCAGAAACGATTTCCTTGCCATTCCCAGTCTACATTTTATATCCTCTCTACTTCGACCATCATCAGTTATTTTACTCCCTAAATAGCAAAACTCCTTTACTACTTTAAGTGTCTCATTTCCTAATCTAATTCCCTCAGCTTCACCCGACTTAATTTGACTACATTCCATTATCCTCGTTTTGCTTTTGTTGATGTTCATCTTATATCCTCCTTTCAAGACACTGTCCATTCCGTTCAACTGCTCTTCAGAGTCCTTTGCTGTCTCTGACAGAATTACAATGTCATCGGCGAACCTCAAAGTTTTTACTTCTTGTGCATGAATTTTAATACCTACTCCGAATTTTTCTTTTTTTTTCCTTTACTGCTTGCTCAATATACAGATTGAATAACATCTGGGTGAGGCTACAACCCTGTCTCACTCTTTTCCCAACCACTGCTTCCCTTTCATGCCCCTCGACTCTTATAACTGCCATCTGGTTTCTGTACAAATTGTAAATAGCCTTTCGCTCCCTGTATTTTACCCCTGTCACCTTCAGAATTTGAAAGAGAGTATTCCAGTTAACATTGTCAAAAGCTTTCTCTAAGTCTACAAATGCTAGAAACGTAGGTTTGCCTTTTCTTAATCTTTCTTCTAAGATAATTCTTAAGGTCAGTATTGCCTCACGTGTTCCAACATTTCTACGGAATCCAAACTGATCTTCGCCGAGGTCGGCTTCTACCAGATTTTCCATTCGTCTGTAAAGAATTCGCGTTAGTATTTTGCAGCTGTGACTTATTAAACTGATAGTTCGGTAATTTTCACATCTGTCAACACCTGCTTTCTTTGGGATTGGAATTATTATATTCTTCTTGAAGTGTGAGGGTTTTTCGCCTGTCTCATACATCGTGCTCACCAGATGGTAGAGTTTTGTCATGACTGGCTCTCCCGAGGCCATCAGTAGTTCTAATGGAATGTTGTCTACTCCCGGGGCTTTGTTTCGACTCAGATCTTTCAGTGCTCTGTCAAACTCTTCACGCAGTATTTTATCTCCCATTTCGTCTTCATCTACATCCTCTTCCATTTACATAATAATGTCCTCAAGTACATCGTCCTTGTATAAACCCTCTATATACTCCTTCCACCTTTCTGCCTTCCCTTATTTGCTTAGAACTGGGTTGCCATCTGAGCTCTTGATATTCATACAAGTGGTTCGCTTCTCTCCAAAGGTCTCTTTAATTTTCCTGTAGGCAGTATCTATCTTACCCCTAGTGAGATAAGCCTCTACATCCTTACATTTGTCCTCTAGCCATCCCTGCTTAGCCATTTTGCACTTCCTGTCGATGTCATTTTTGAGACGTTTGTATTCCTTTTTGCCTGCTTCATTTACTGCATTTTTATATTTTCTCCTTTCATCAATTAAATTCAATATTTCTTCTGTTACCCAAGGATTTCTATTGGCCCTCGTCTTTTTACCTACTTGATCGTCTGCTGCCTTCACTACTTCATCCCTCAGAGCTACCCATTCTTCTTCTACTGTATTTCTTTCCCCCATTCCTGTCAATTGTTCCCTTATGCTCTCCCTGAAACTCTCTACAATCTCTGGTTCTTTCCGTTTATCCAGGTCCCATCTCCTTAAATTCCCACCTTTTTGCAGTTTCTTCAGTTTCAATCTGCAGTTCATAACCAATAGATTGTGGTCAGGATCCACATCTGCCCCAGGAAATGTCTTACAATTTAAAACCTGGTTCCTAAATCTCTGTCTTACCATTATATAATCTATCTGATACCTTTTAGTATCTCCAGGATTCTTCCAGGTATACAACCTTCTTTTATGATTCTTGAACCAAGTGTTAGCTATGATTAAGATATGCTCTGTGCAAAATTCAACAAGGCGGCTTCCTCTTTCATTCCTTCCCCCAATCCATATTCACCTACTATGTTTCCTTCTCTCCCTTTTCCTACTGACGAATTCCAGTCACCCATGACTATTAAATTTTCGTCTCCCTTCACTACCTGAATAATTTGTCTTATCTCGTCATACATTTCATCTATTTCTTCATCATCTGCAGAGCTAGTTGGCATATAAACTTGTACTACTGTAGTAGGCATGGGCTTTGTGTCTATCTTGGCCACAATAACGCGTTCACTATGCTGTTTGTAGTAGCTAACCCGCACTCCTATTTTTTTATTCATTATTAAACCTACTCCTGCATTACCCTTATTTGATTTTGTATTTATAACCCTGTTATCACCTGACCAAAAGTCTTGTTCCTCCTGCCACCCAACTTCACTAGTTCCCACTATATCTAACTTTAACCTATCCATTTCCCTTTTTAAATTTTCTAACCTACCTACCCGATTAAGGGATCTGACATTCCACGCTCCGATCCGTAGAACGCCAGTTTTCTTTCTCCTGATAACGACGTCCTCCTGAGTAGTCCCCGCCCGGAGATCCGAATGGGGGACTATTTTACCTCCGGAATATTTTACCCAAGAGGACACAATCATCATTTAATCATACAGTAAAGCTGCATGTCCTCGGGAAAAATTACGGCTGTAGTTTCCCCTTGCTTTCAGCCGTTCGCAGTACCAGCACAGCAAGGCCGTTTTGGTTAATGTTACAAGGCCAGATCAGTCAATCATCCAGACTGTTGCCCCTGCAACTACTGAAAAGGCTGCTGCCCCTCTTCAGGAACCACATGTTTGTCTGGCCTCTCAGCAGATACCCCTCCGTTGTGGTTGCACCTACGGTACGGCCATCTGTATCGCTGAGGCACGCAAGCCTCCCCACCAACGGCTAGGTCCATGGTTCATGGGAAACAAAATTAGTCAGACTCCTATCCATTATGCATGATCACCATCAAATAAGTATATTTTCACAGGAATAACATTATCGACGCGCTACTAACTTGTATAAGTACAACACTACCGGTAGTGTTATACTCCTCTTAGTTTCTCTCGATATTTCTGATAGTTTTAGTGGTTTTTTTTCCTTACGTGTTGAAAGTTAATCACGTTATCGGGAGCTTCCCTCTTAGATTTCCGTATCTCCTTCTATGATGAGATGACCATGTAGCTTCCTCCTCCAGGCGACCTGTTTCCTTCGCAATGTCAAATGGTTCAAATGGCTCTGAGCACTATGGGACTCAACTGCTGAGGTCATTAGTCCCCTAGAACTTAGAACTAGTTAAACCTAACTAACCTAAGGACATCACACACATCCATGCCCGAGGCAGGATTCGAACCTGCGACCGTAGCGGTCTCGCGGTTCCAGACTGCAGCGCCAGAACCGCGCGGCCACTTCGGCCGGCTCGCAATGTCAATCGGTTAATATTTTAACTGTTCCCATCATTGATAGTCCTTCCGATTCCTGATCTTAAAATCTTTGCTAGTTCCCCTGTATCAAAATGATTCAAATGTCTCTGAGCTCTATGGGACTCAACACCTGCGGTGATCAGTCCTCTAGAACTTACAACTACTTTAACCTAACTAACCTAAGGACGTCACACACATCCATACCCGAGGCAGGATTCGAACCTTCGACCGTAGCGGTTCCAGACTGAAGCGCCTAGAACCGCTCTGTCACAGCGGCCGGCCTGTATCAAACTCCACGATACTGCTAGCGTTTTCAGCTTGATGGGCTCGTGCTGGAATTTTGAGCTTAATTCTGGAAAGGAAGTGATTCGTATCTAAGTTTGCGTGCCTGAAGACACTGAAATTTTGAATTTCCTTTTCTGCATGTCTCGATATTCCTACATGATCGATCTGGAAATCTCTTAGTAGAGAAGTGGGAAATACGGACATTTCCTGTTTTCTTGAAAGGTCTTTAAGAGCTGTCCATTTGTTTATTTTGTCAAAACTGTTCGAAATTTCCACTAGTCTTTCGCCATTCCGTTTAGTACTGTTGAGGGTTGGATAGTTCCAAATACTGCTCGTGAATTTTCTTCCTTTTCCGAGTTGAGCGTTGAAGTCTCCAAGGAGTAGGATAAATTCTTGGCTGAAAGCTTAGATAATGTCTCCTCCATGTACCTTTACCTGTATATGTGCTATTAGTCTCATGTCAGAGAGCATGTGCCCACTAAAACTAAGGAGAGCCTACTGTTTCAGGACAGCGATGGCTTCCAGGGTTTGTTTATTGATTACAAAACCTGTGCCGAGAAGCGGTACATTCTTCATTACTCTCTTGCCAGGCTTTCCCTTCGGAATCCGAAATACTTCCGATTCCAATGTTGCTTAATCTGTGTAGTTTCTTGTAATTGTGTGTAATGATTTCTTAGTGTTTGAACCCTGTTTTAAAAAAGATGCTGATTTAATACTTTGAAAATTAAAGCCAATTTAGAAACTGAAATGCTTAAAATTAGCAATTTCTGTATAGGAAAGTAGGAAGATAGGAAAGAGATTAAATTTACACAGTGCCAACACCGATGTTGTAAAAAAAAAAGGAGTATTTCATAAAGACAATGAAGCTCTCGCTCCCTTGCAGTATCTGTTCTATCTACTGCTATTCGCCTTCAGAGGGCGTATACGTCAGCAATAGTGGAGCCTCTCGGCCCCAGACAGTGTGGTCCTACATCTAGCTTAGGGTGCTCTACACCAGAGGTGACCAAAATTTCCCCGCGCAGGCCGCGCACGGGCCCGAGTACAAAAGTGCTTAGCCTCGATTCGCAATTTCGCCACCGCCACGCCGCCCTATCTGAGTGCGATGAGGGGGAAGAGGAGAACAGCGAAATAGCCTCAGTTAAACGGTGGTATGGTCGTACTGCGTAAGACTTGGTCTTATATTTCACATTTCTCAAAAACGTAGACCACAAACAAAATAATTTTTCAGTATTACTTATTTCTTGGTCACTGAAGTCATGATTTTTATCCGGTACAAAATGTCGGCATACGGACAGTTGCAGACAGTTTTACAGTTTCGCACTCAGATTACCGAGTAATGGTGACTTACTTAGTTTCATAATCGAAAAATGGTCTTTCACACAAATATGTCGATCGCAATGTTGTAGCACTTTTGCATTATCATTATGGAGACTTGGAACATCTATGATAGAAAAGAACTGTAGACTTCTTGGACAGTTTGAACGTAAAAAAAATAGTATTTGAAAGTGGAATTACTTTGCAGGTCAGTCGTTACATCAGGGTCGCTCTCAACTGAAATGAAATGGCAAACGGTTTCCAAAACCGTTCTGAAGCAGATGGAAGTTTGACACTGTCCTGAAAACCTCTATAAAAGTATTTAACTCTTGCAAGACCACAATGAAATCTTCAAACCTCGTGCTTTCTTTAATGCCAGTGAGTATAGGGGAATGGTTTCTTCTTAAATGCAGCCCAACTAAATCAGAAAGAAGTTATCTTGCAATGTCTTACTGTGAGCAGTGAGCAGTCAAGTTCACTTAAATTGCAGTCTGCAAACCATTCTGGATGTTGTAATTTTCGTTCGTATACTCCTTTTTCCTTCATAAAATTCAACAATAACGCGATTTAAATTGAAAAATCGTTACAGGCCTGCCCCTTCACTTAACCAATGTACGTTGCAGTAACACGAGGTCTCCATACTCTTCGTCCATTTCCACTGAAAACCGTTGCAAATGAAAATATAATAGGTGCGGAATTTTTGCTATTCGTACCCCGAGTTTATTAAAGTGCTCCACGGCTGCAAGCTTAGCACAAAGTGCTTGTTGTTTATACTGATCAATGAATACCTTCTTTGGATCATTGCACTTTTTGCTCTTTCATTGGCATGTAAAAGATTAAATTCTTTCTACATGGTACTATGATGTCGTTTCGTAGCAAATAAGCAATAACCCTCGCTTATGCGAAATGAGAATTCCCATCTCTCTTCTGTCATTGTATTCATTTTAAAGAATTGTGAAGACAGACTGCTAAAGTGCTTCCTTTTATACAAAGAGCCACTGGGCGTGTGGGCGTCTTTCATATTTCAAACAAATAACGAAGGTTAAAAAGCGATGACACCACGATTCTTCCGAACTCAGAGAATTGTGCAGACCGCAAAATGTGGTACCGCAATGCTAAATGAACCGATCAAAGCCGATTGATAGGCCGGGTCTTGGCTGGTATGCAGCCCGTACACGCTGCACGAGTGAAATGGTTCAAATGGCTCTGAGCACTATGGGACTCAACTTTCAAAATGGTTCAAATGGCTCTGAGCACTATGGGACTCAACTGCTGTGGTCATCAGTCCCCTAGAACTTAGAACTACTTAAACCTAACTAACCTAAGGACATCACACACATCCATGCCCGAGGCAGGATTCGAACCTGCGACCGTAGCAGTCGCACGGTTCCGGACTGCGCGCCTAGAACCGCGAGACCACCGCGGCCGGCTGGGACTCAACTGCTGAGGTCATCAGTCCCCTAGAACTTAGAACTACTTAAACCTAACTAACCTAAGGACATCACTCACATCCATGCCCGAGGCCGGATTCGAACCTGCGACCGTAGAGGTCGCGCGGATCCAGACTTTAGTGCTTAGAACCACTCGGCCACCGCGGCCGGCGCACGAGTGAAATTCTGCACTCCATCACTGGGCATGCTCTACACGGAAGGCTGTTGCCCTCCGTTCCTACACTTCTCTTATAATTTTGCAGTATCATGAACATTTATTTTCCTGACATTCCAATGACTGTATATTTATTCCTTATTCTAGGCTTGTCGGTCTTTGCTTGTGCCACTGTCAGATGATGTGCTGTCGTCTGTTTCACTGGTATGTTTGGAGTCAGTCGTCGCCTGTGGTCGTCGCCTGCAAGTACGCTTTACGCTGCGCTCTCAATATTGTCTGCGCAGTCGTTGAGATCGGTGTAAAATGGAACTATGTTTTTAATTGATTTGTGGCTGTGGCTCCTGGTACGAGAATGCTTATTTATATCTGGAGTCTAGTATAAAAAGAGCGGTGAAGGCAGCGGAGACTGTGGTATCGCCGATGCCGCTGGCGCTTCCACTGTGGACAAAAGACAGGAAATTTCTGCAAGAATCTGTGGATGTGTGAATACAGCTTACCGCCAGCCGTCGACCAGCAGTAGCCATTCGCTATTTATAGTATTCGGAACGGAACGACATGGTTCTCGAGTGACTCTACCAGGACCGGAGAGCGGACACAGCCGCTGCTGTCGCTTTCTGCGTGTCCAGGACTGCCACTTGCACATCTCCTTCAAAAAATAGAGGCCTTCATTACTGGCCGATCGGCATCATGGCAGGGCCAGCTGGGCTGCAATGGTGCCTCAACGGTGTATTGGAACATTAGATGCCTCGACTCCTCTGTGCAGTGGCTGCCGGGTTCCTGCCCTTCGTTCGGCAGCATCGCTGCACGCGGTCTGGTTAAGGTGTCCCCTCACCAGGACGTGAGTTTCATGCCTCTCACCCATGTCAAAATACTGTACCCGAGTCTCCCACCACACTTGGCTGCCTCGTATTTCCGACCGTCATCTATATTGAACATTTTCATCAAAAACTGAAGATACGTCTCGAGTCCCTTGTCCAAATGGCTTTACTGCTTTTTAAGTACTATTTTAAGGCCCACGAGAAAGATAGGCCGCGATGCTTACGTATCAGCACGTCACACTACAGGCCTTACGAGCGCCAGCAGGCGTCTCCGGAGGGGAGCGAGTAATTACTCCGACGGAAGAAGAAATTGCAACATTGAGAAGTTGAGAGACATGAACGGAAGTAGGCAGGCGCGTTTCTACATGTGGAAGATCATCCTATTCAAAGTTCGTGCCAATCACATAAGAGTGGCACTTGTAGCGCCACTGTGAGTTTGTAAATCGGTGTAAATCAGGTTTGCTTCACATACACGCTTAACAGTCATGACCGTTAGTTACTTCTGAGACTGGACGTAGTGAATTGATGGTAGTCAAGGATACCTTTAAGGCAACAAAGACGCTGTTATCAACAGCTCACTGAGTATGAACGAGGCCGTGTAACAGCTTACAGTATCTTGATGTTTCTTCTGCGATATTTCGGGATGATTTGGCAGGAATGTAGCAGCTGTACAAGATTGCTGTCAGCGTTGGTCACGGAATGGACGGTCGTAAGGACAGCGGTCTCCGAATAGCCTCGTTGCATTATCGGCAGGGAAGACCATCATGTTTGGCATATGGCTCTGACGCATCTTCCTGCATCTGCAGCAGTAATTTGAGCAGCAGTTGACATCACTGTGGCACAATGAACTGTTACAAAATCGATTAGTTCACAGCCAGACGCCCTGTAGCGTACATTCCACTGAAACCAGATCACCGCTATTTTCGACTTCAGTGGTGTCAATCGAGAACTAATTTGAGGGCGGGGTGGAGACCTCTTGTGTTTTCTGAAAAAAGCTGGTTCTGCCTCGGTGCCATTGCTGGTTACAAGGATGCTGGTTGAGAGTCTGCAAACAGCCTGAGTACGTGTTAGACGCACTGGAGCTACCTCTAGTGCTATGGTCTGGAGTGCGATTTCGTGTGACAGCAGGAGTACTCTCATGGTTATCCCACGTACTCTGACCGCTGTACGTCAGTCTGTTGATTAAGCCTGTTGGTCTGCTATTCATGAACAGCAATCTAGGGGGTGTTTTCGAAAAGGATAACGCTCGCCCATATACCGCTGTTGTAACCCAACGCGTTCTACAGTGTGTCAACATGTTTCTTTGGCCTACTAGATCACTAGATCTGTCGCCAATCGGGCGCATGTGGGACACCATCGCACAAAAACTCCAGAGTCATGCACAATCTGCATTAACTGTCCCTGTATTGACCGACCAAGTGCAACAAGCGTGGAAATCCATACCACAAACTGACAACCGACATATGAAGAACATACCTTCGCAGGCGTGCAGTCAACATTCTGGTATTACCCCGGTTATTAATGTACCAGCATCTCACTCTGCAATGACTTATCTCTCGCTTGCATTAACCCGTGATCTTGCAATGTAACTCACTTGAATGAGTTACCTAGACAAATGCATTCCCGCATTGTCTTTACTCTACACTAATTACCTTTTGGTGTTACGTTTCTTTTTCGTTAGTGTATGTCAGGCAAGTTTAATAATTATTAACTGCGTGTTTAAATGCATGCCAGCTCCCGACAGCACAGGGCAAAGCTACGATCTTAGTTGCTACCTTTCTATCGAAATATCTATTTACCGTTGACTCTGCAAAAAGCTGTTCGTTCGCGAAGTATGACGAGCAAGGAAACGAGTGTGACTTCACAATTTTGATACGGGGCCGGTATTTCTCGTGGGCCACGACTGTAAGAAGCTTACGTCATAAACTGCACAGGACGGCGAGTGCAGAGTGTAATTAGCACGAAAGAAAGGTTTAGGTATCCTACCTGCGCCGACGAAAAGCAGGGTGACGCATTCTTCACTGCAGAAGCTATAGTGCGCAAGCGAAATTGCTGTAGTTAATTTTCAACTCGGACAATTAACACCTTTAACTTTTATTGCCCTTCGTCGTCAGATGCATTTTACAATATTTTTGCTAGTTATTTGCGTTCGTCTAACTACAGTGGAAGAAATGGAACTTTTCATGCCAAAAGCGGTTCACATTCACTATTTTGCGCAGTGTCTTCAGAGACCAGAAATATTGAGATACGTGTTATAATAAAATTTTGTTTTACATACTGCACATTATACCTTCGTTATACTTTCTGATTTTATATTTCTGCTTACAAGTTGGGCAGCAGCTGCTCTGCATGTATTCTTTTCCCCATTTCACAGCTTATTATGATTGTTGCCATTTCATTTACACGGCTCTAGGAAAAGAACACCCACTTACTTGATGTTACGTTTTAAATGTTGCTGCCAAGTGTTAGATGTTATCGCCAATTAACGAATGGTTGTTCGTGTTATCAGTCATCTCTGTCTGCGTCTATGTATGAACTGGTGTGTGTTTTAATATGATTAGGAGCGTGTATGTAAAAATCTATTTGCTTTGTGTGTGTGTGTGTGTGTGTGTGTGTGTGTGTGTGTGTATAAGGTGTGTAAGAATTCGTTTGATTTAATACGGTTAGGTGTGTATGTGGATACTTGTTACACATACACGCAACCAATCATAGTAAAAAGCATTCAACAGCTGACAACAATGTCCAGAACATAGGCATCAAGTAATTGAGCGCTCGTTCTCTAGTGCTGTGTCAACGAAATTTCATATGCCATAAAGCAGAACAGAAAAAAAAGAAAAAAGAACTGGAACAAGAACACAAGTAGAACAGCTCATACGCAGTTTAAAAGTAGAAATTTAGAGTATTATTACGTTATAAATGACAAAAACTGTCATGACTGATTAAAACCTCAAGTTTCAATGTGAAAATGTTAAACAAAACAGCACAAATAACAATAATGGCTAAAGCATATGACATGATAAATTCGTTCTATTTTTCTGTAATTATACGGCTCCAAAGTAGTAACTATCGACATAATGGGACAAAATAATTCTTTTCGGTTCAAGATTGGAGAATACGTAGTTTACGGTTACTGTGACTATCTTCCAGTTGCCGGCCGCTGTGGTCTAGCGGTTCTAGGCGCTTCAGTCTGGAGCCACGCGACCGCTACGGTCGCATGTTCGAATCCTGTCTCGGGCATGGATGTGTGTGACGTCCTTAGGTTAGTTATGTTTAAGTAGTTCTAAGTTCTAGTGGACTGATGACCTCAGATGTTAAGTCCCATAGTGCTCAGAGCCATTTGTACCATTTATCTCCCAGTTGCTCCTTGATGTTTGTAAGGGTTTTACTGGGACATTTTTCAGAATTATGTCTCCCTGTGAGCGAAAGTAGAGTGCTGGATATTGCAGGAGATGAAAGAAAGACGTCAATATTTAATTTATATTGGAATTATCTTCTTCGTACTTATTCATTTACTCTTGTGTTCTAAGGAACTCTGTGTTACCGCTGTATTCCAGAGTGCCCTATAAGCTTCCTATTCAGTAATACAAGAGACAGTTCTGTTAACTGCATTTACTGTTGTCGATCTTTCGGCGTTGATGTTCCTGCATTTCGCCGATCCCGTGAACAGAAGAAATGAATTTCACTGGCGTGTGATCACTCAGGAAATATCCGCCTCCATGCATGAACCACGTCCATTCTCATTAACAAAGTACTGTGGGCTAATTAAATTTCATTTGCTTGCTCGACGTATCAGTTACGCTTACTACTGTTCCGTATCACGTATCACAGAGGCTTCACACTCGCACTTTAACATGAAAGCAAATCAGTACGCTCTGCAATGAATAGGCGTTATGCTTTGTATCCCCGCTAATATCTCTTTGGAAAATTACCTCTTGTCACTTCTGCCATTGTTTTACGAGATTACTTGCTGCGAAATACTCTCGCCTCAAGCTCCTAATTACTCCATCTGCTGCAGCATAAAATACACAAAGACAAATCACGCTATCCAGATCACAATTTATAAAGAAGTCTATGAAAAACACAACACGTTACCTTAAAACAATACGTTCTTTGTAGTGGCCATGTAATGCTAAGAGCAGAATTACACTGCACTCAAAAGTATCTCCATGTGCATGTCACTACAATATAATATATTTGTAAGACTGACTAGCTTTAACAGTATATAATGGACTCTGATATTTACACATTTATTTTAGCTGGCAATGTTAGGACCTTGTTCTGTTTTCTAAGATGTAAGCAAAGAGCCGAATAGAATCTGCTTGTAGTTAACATTACAATGAGGATAGTTTTTTCACAAATAATAGTAATGAATACAGATAAGAGTATTCCAGTGACATCATTCTTTACATATACCTGTCTTGTCGAATAATGGAAGTGACACAGAAATAACTGGCAGCAGTTAAGAGGCCCAAATAAATGGGGTGGTAGCAGGTGAGACGAGGAAAAAATCAGAATTGACATTATGACAGATACCGATTCCGTGTTGCACAGAACGGAAAAAGCTGTGATACGTCAAGAGTGGAGCTATGCCCTTTTCTGAATAGAAAAGCTTAATGCCACCTCGAATATACTGTGGTTTTCGATCAGACAAATGCTGCAGGCCCATATAATGAAGGTAGAAGCAACGATAAAGATTGAGAATCTTGCATAGGTAAGGCCAATATGCTGAATGTATCAGACGATTCAGTGCTGATACGGAATGGCAAACTAACGTTTGTATCTGATATACGAGTAGAGGTTCTGAGGGAAAAAATCGTGAAGAAAATGATTAAGAAAGCAGAACGTGTGAGACATCAACCATCATGGCTATCTCGAGTCGTCTGAAATGTTTCCCATTTTTGCTGTATTTTAAACCAAGCTAATGTCGGTGAAAATGCACTGCTATGCTTGCCGTAAAAACTGATACACCAAGAAGAATAGCCAGACACCAACTTGTAACTATTATGCGAACACAGTGTAGTGGGAAGAATGTAGGATTGTCTGTCTAATCTGTTTTGAGTCAACATTCTTTTGACTGGTTTGATACAGCACGCAACGAATTCCTCTCCTGTGCCTACTTTTTCATCTCAGAGTGGCACTTGAAACCCTCGTCCTCAGTAGTTTGCTGTATTTATTCCAATCTCTGTCTTTCTCTACAGTTGACCCTCTACAGCTCCCTACTATCTACATCTAAATCTACGTGATTGCTCTGCTATTCACAATAAAGTGCCTGGTAGAGGGTTCAGTGAACCGCCTTCAAGCTGTCTCTCTATCGTTCCACTCTCGAATCGCGCGCGGGAAAAACCAGCACTTAAATTATTCTGTGCGAGCCCTGATTTCTCTTATTTTATAATGATGATCATTTCTCCCTACTCTACTAGAAAATCTGAAAAGGGAAATGCAAAGGCTCAATCTAGATATAGTAGCGTTCATTGAAGTGAATTGGAAAGAAGACAAGGATTTCTGATCAGATGAGTATAGGGTAACATCAACAGCAGCAGAAAATGGTAATACGGGAGTAGGATTCGTTATGAATAGGAACGTAGGGCAGAGAGTGCGTTACTGGGAACAGTTCAGTGATAGGGTTATTCTTATCAGACTCGACAGCAAACAAAGACCGACAACGGTAGTTCATGTATACATGCCAACGTCGCAAGCTGAAGATGAAAAGATAGAGAAAGAGTATGAGGATATTGAAAGATTAACACAGTATGTAAATGGATATGTAAATCTAATAGTCATAGGGGACTGGAATGCAGTTGTAGTGGAAGGAGTAGAAGAAAAGGCTACAGGAGAATATGGGCTTGGGACAAGGAATGAGAGAGGACAAATATTAGTTGAGTTTCAGCTAGTAATAGCGAATACTCTGTTCAAGAATCACAAGAGGAGGAGGTATACTTGGAAAAGGCCGGGAGATACGGGAAGTTTTCAGTTATATTACATCATGGTCAGACAGAGATTCCGAAAACAGATACTGGATTGTATGGTGTGCCTAGGAGCCGATAAAGGCTCAGATAACAATATAGTAGTGATGAAGAGTAGGCTGAAGTTTAAGAGATTAGTCAGGAAGAATCAGTAGCCAAAGAAGTGGGATACGGAAGTACTAAGGAATGACGAGATACGCTTGAAGTTCTCTACGGTTATAGACACAGCAATAACAAATAGCTCATTACGCTGTATAGTTGAAGAAAATTGGACATCCCTAAAAATGGCAATAACACAAGTTGGGAAGGAAAACATAGGTACGAAGAAGGTAACTGCGAAGAACCCATAGGTAACAGAAGAAAGTAGGAAGTACAAAAATGTTCCGGGAGACTCAGGAATACAGGAACACAAGTCGCAGAGGAACGAAATCAACAGGAAGTGCAAGTAAGCTAAGACGAAATGGCTGCATGAAAAATGTGAAGAATTAGAAACAGAAATGATTGTCGGTAGCACTGACTCAGCATACAGGTGAGTCAAAACAATATTCGGTGACACTAAAAGCAAGGGTGATAACGCTAAGGGTGCAACGGGAATTCCACCATTAAATGCAGAGGGGAGACCGGACAGGTGGAAAGAAGACACTGAAAGCCTCTATGAGGGGGAAGATTTGTTCAGTGTGATAGAAGAAGAATCAGAATTTAAAAGAGCTTTGGAGGACTTAAGATGAAATAAGGCCGAAGGGATAGATAATATTCCATCAGAATTTGTAAAATCGTCGTGGGAAATGGCAACAAAACGACTTTCCATGTTGGTGTGTACTATGTATGAGTCTGTCGACATACCGTCTGACATTCGAAAAAAAATCATCCACGCAATTCCGAAGACCGCAAGAGTGACAAGTGCGAGAACTATCGCAGAATCAGCGCAATAGCTCATGCATCCAAGTAGCTGAAAAGAATAATATACAGAAGAATGGAAAAGTAAATTGAGGGTGCGCTAGATGACGATCAGTTTGCGTTTAGGAAAGGTAAAGGCACGAGAGAGGCAATTCTGAAGTTGCGGTTAATAGTGGGAGCAAGACTAAAGAAAAATGAAGACACGTTCATAGGATTTGTCGACCTGGAAAAAGCGTTCGACAATGTAAAATGGTGCAATATTTTGGAAATTATGAGAAAAATGCGGGTAAGCTATAGGAAGAGACGGATCATATACAACATGTACAAGAGCTAAGAGGAAATAATAAGAGTGGACGACCAAGAACGAAGTGTCCGTGTTAAAACGTAGTCTTTCGCCTCTACTGTTCAATCTGTACATCGAGGAAGCAATCATGGAAATGAAAGAAATGTTCTGGAGTGGAATTAAAATACAAGGTGAAAGAATATCAACGATACGATTCGCTGATATTGCTATACTGAGTGAGAGTGAGGAAGAATTACATCAGCTGCTGAATGGAGTGAACAGTCTAATGAGTACAAAGTATGGATTGAGAGTAAATCGAAGAAAGACGAAGGTAATGAGAAGTAGTAGAAATGAGAACAGTGTGAAACTAAATATCAGGATCGATGTTCACGAAGTAAATGAAGTGAAGGAGTTCTGCTACCTAGGCCATAAAATAAGGAGTTACGGACGGACCAAGGAGGACATCAAAAGCAGACTAGCAATGGCAAAAATGGCATTCCTTGTCAAGAGCAATCTACTAATATCAAACATCGGCCTTAATTTAAGGAAGAAATTTCTGAGAATGTGCGTCTGGAGTACAGCGTTGTATGATAGTGAAACATGGACTGGCCGGCCGGTGTGGCCGTGCGGTTAAAGGCGCTTCAGTCTGGAACCGCGTGACCGCTACGGTCGCAGGTTCGAATCCCGCCTCGGGCATGGATGTGTGTGATGTCCTTAGGTTAGTTAGGTTTAATTAGTTTTAAGTTCTAGGCGACTGGTGACCTCAGAAGTTAAGTCGCATAGTGCTCAGAGCCATTTGAACCAAACATGGACTGTGGTAAAATCGGAACAGAAGAAATCGAAGCATTTGAGATGTGGTGCTACAGACGAATGTTGAAAATTAGGTTGACTGCTAAGGTAAGGATTGAGGAGGTTCCGTGCAGAACGGGAGAGGAAAGGAATATGTGGACAGGATAATAGTATATCTGTTAAGACGTGAGCGAATTACTTCAATGGTTCTAGAGGGAGATGTAGAGGACAAAAACTGGAGAGGAAGAAAGAGATTGGAATATAACTAGCAAATAATAGAGAACATAGGTTGCTAGTGCTACTCCGAGATGAAGAGGTTAGGACAGGAGAGAAATTCGTGGCGGGCCGCATCAAACCAGTCAGAAGACTAATGACACAAAAGAAAAGGCTGTACAAATTGCTGTTAAAAGCGGTATCGTATGTGATCAGAAGGAGCAACTTCAACGTTAAAAAAAAAAAAAAAAATCACTTGCAGTATGCATTCGTAACAAAAGCTTTAGCGCTGATCATCCTTCAGAGTATTCTTCCATTCATAAAGTTTCATGGTAGGTTTTGACATTTCAGAAAGAAGCACTTCCTTGTTCGATGACTATTGAGTAATGGCAATACAGACAACATTTGCGTATCAATACACTAAAATGAGTTTGGGTGTGGATAATTCTACATGGATGTTTATGTACATCCCTCAGTCTAAAAATAGAACTATAATGCAATCATGACATAAAATCCTAAATCAAACGATAATTTGCTGCAGAAATTGTTACAGATTTTTTTACAACTACATACCACTGGTTCAATGAAAAACGGAGAAAAACTAATCACTAGTGAAATTAAAGTTTCGCATCATGGCTATCTTTCCATTTGCCCTCCCGGCGTTAATGTGCGGCTGAGGCACTGTAGTCGCACCAGTGGGCACTATTGATAGCGTGTGGTTTGCAGCAGCTCTACTCAGAGGCTTCCGGCGGCAGCGCTTCAGAGCAGCAGCGAAATTTGCTTTGCCGAGAAGAATTTTCATCATCATCTGGGCGCTGGGGAAGGGGCCAGAAATCCTGTGGCGCACTGCTGAGAGCCAAGCATTGGCATGACACTCAAGGTTTTCTGTTGGCAGGCTGGCCCTGGGTGTGCCAGTCAGAGGTACAAAGCAGATACAGTGACAACAACATGAGCTTCTGCCATATGCCCTGTTGGCAAGCAGCTGACATGTCATGGAGTGACACCGGCTTGCATTGGGGCAATGGCTGTTACTCATCATTGCTGGTCCAAGTGGTCACCGCTGTCCATATCCGGAGGACTGAGGGGTACATTGGTCCCCAGGAAGAGACGGAAAGAGGAAGAGGCATAATTGTACGTATGTAGACGTTAGCTATGCACAAATGCACTTCGCCATGGTGAACCGTGTGCTGTGGTTTCACGTAGCATGTCGAAGATCATAAGTGTCAATTGGTGGTGTTGCGGAGCTGAAAGTGGACGTCACAAACCTGGTCCACATGGTGTCTGTTCTCAGCGCCACGAAACAAGACATCAGCCCGCTGCTGAAGACGGTGGACTGTGAAGCAGTGTTGTTTGTGTGGCCCCCATTTGCTGATGGAAGGGTGACAGGTTGTGTCACAGTGAACTTGGTGTGTGGTAGGTACCAAATGCAGTGAAGTCAGTTTGTGTTTTTTGTGTTCTTTTCGAATTTGATGCGGCGTTAGAAGTTGTGAAGTCTACACCGAACGGTGCAGGCCGTGCTATGTGAGACAGAGTTTTTATTACATGTGATTTTGTACCCACACAGTCATCGTATGTAGTGATAAATCTTTTTTTCTATGGTGTTGCTTTCCTTTGTCAGTATAGCTCTGTGTAGTTACATTGTCCATCGTACTTCTAGGAACACGGTGGAGGTTGAAGCTAGTAGAGTGGAAGGTGTTAATTGTTAATGTACAGTGACCTTCTGGTACCTCCTCCTGGAGATGTTCGCGATGATATTCTGATATCTGTTCTTCGTTGGTGCTCCACTTGTGTATTTTTAAGGCTGGGTAGGGTTATTGTTTTAAGATGTTGTGTCTGCTAAGAAGTAGTTTTGTAATTAATATTATTGTGAGCTATGCCTATTTTAGAGAATTCTTGGGTGGAATTTTGGCAGTTGCCTAGCCGGTGTGTGATTATAATTTGTTGCTTACCGTATGATGAATTCATATGAATTATCTGTGAGGGTGTATTTCATTATGTTGTATATTTTTGTATTTTGTAGTTTATTTTATCTACTTAGATTCATGGCCATTCTTCAATGCTTTTCGTTTTGTTGTGTTAAGTTTTTCCATGTTGTGGGATTTGGTCATGTGTGGCCTGTTCAGATATAGTACGTATCTGAAGTTGGCTTGTTTGTATGTTACAGTATGATTGGATTGATTGTGGATGATTATGCTAGTCATTATGGGTTTCTGAATATTGAGAACTCAAGTTTCTTATTTCCCTTGCGTATAATCAAGGCAAAGAAATTACGTCTTTCATGTGTTTGTGTCTCAATGGTGAACTGCAGTTGTGGATATGTAACGTTCATATATGATTATACACATCTTCTATGAGTGTGTGGCTTATCCACTAGACATATTACATCATTTCGATATTGGTACATACATATTTTATACTGATGCAGATTTATAGTTTTTATATGTAAATGTGTATGTATGTATACAACAGAAGGCCACTGATTAGTAATCACAAAGCTAGTACTTTTTGTTAATAGTAGAATGTATTACTGAAGCTACAATATTTTTGTTTCTAAGAAAGAATAATATACTTTGTATGTTGCATATAATTTCAGTTATATTTTACTGTTAGATCACTCAATTTTTTTAGGCTTCTAATTTTTGTGTATTTTTGTATTTTCTGGTCTGTCTGGCTAAATGGTAGGTTGAGCCATTGATGAACTTCTAAAATGTCTTTAAGTGATGTTTGGTTTGAAATTTATGTAATGTTTGAGAGTGGAAGTTTTGAGATTTTTCCGTACCATCCTTTTAATCTGTGCATTTATGAAGACTGTTTTATGTTTATCAAAGCTCCCTGTAAGTCTGTTTGGCATCTACTGGTTCAGTCACTTGTTAGTTCTTGAATATTGTTACTCTCCAGGAACTGTAAATTTTTTAGCTGTGCTTCTTCCTCTTTCATAACAATTGTGTTACCCTTGTTGATCATCATATAATGATATTTTCATGTTTTAGATTTTTATGCGGTTTTCTGTACGTCTTTTTTCAAATGTTTATTTTGGTTTTGTTTTTACAGATTGTTTGTTTCTTCTGTTACTTGTACTCTGCTTACGTTTACATTGAATTCAGGTTTATTCACCCTTTCTTTTTCCTTTCCTATATATTCAGTTTCTGTTATGATGATTTTATTTTAGATGAGACACCACTGTTTTTCCGTTTTTGTTGTGACCCTTTTCAAGTAGATTGTTTCTGTGTTCAGATAATCATGAGTTCAATGTGTGTTTATTCTACCGGTATTTTATATGGTTATGCTTTGTGCTATTTAACATTCCGGAAGTTCCTTTCGTCGACTTTTCTGCTACATTTCTAATACTGCATCTACATATGTTCCAATTTTTTGCAATACACAGACCAGATTTCCTGCTTTATGCTGATGAGTACAATAAAAAATTACTTAGCTGCAGATAGTTTTTACTTTAGTTTGTTCGATTTTATATTAAGTATTTTGTTCTCATGTTTGATTGTTGTGTTCCCAAAGTTGTTGAAGGGCTTGCTTGGCACTGAATTGATCGTATTTCGAATGATGTTTCTATTCTAATTTTCTGTACTTTCTAAGAAACACTGCAGAGAGATTCTGCCACACAAAAGAACTTATTTCATAAGCTCTAGTCCAGGCAAACATACTTCAGCGCTTTCTGTGCTATCTTCAGTAGATCACATTTATTACTCGACATGAAAATGACAGAATGAAGGGCCTGAGAAAACTTCACGAATGAGAGGATACATTTGAAATTTTGTCACTCTCATCAGAAAAATAGGAGAAAGAAGAAACACTGTAAGGACTTTCTGCCCACCCTGAAAATATCAGAAGCAATAATGCAATGCAGATGCAGGATGAAAGGTAACGGTAATAGCAGGCTTTCACGTTGTGTCAGTTACAATTTAATAACTTACACAGTTAGACTATGGGTCAGCAAATAATTTTAATAGCGGCCTAGATACTTCTGAAAATTTTTATGGGCGTCTAAAGAAACGAGAAGACTCATATCCCTCACTATTTTTGTTGTACTTTTTCACTTGCAAAATAATATGAAATTCAATAGATAGGTATATCTGAATTCAAAAATCAGTTTAATAAATTACATCTGACGTCTTAAGCCAGTTTATTTTAAAGTCAGTTTGAAATGCGTACGTATTCAGTAGCAGCGATGGCCAAGCATGACAGAATCTCTGACCAGAGAGTTGTTTATCGTTGCTAGTCTGCGCTTGACTGCGCGAGAGTTCAGTTTCGAGTTGTACGCTGTTGCGTGTTGGACTCTGTTGGGAGTCGGAGTCATGTGTGAGGAGTCGGCGGGCGTCGACATGGGTCTCTCGCAAGGTTCGGGACGAGGTATATTGTTAAATAAGGTAATGAAACAGCAATGCGCACACTGATAATGGAATGTATGTTAATTGTAATTAATTTGTTCAAGAAATGCCCCAATAATACTTTTGTTTTCAAAGCAATCTTTTTTAAGAAAAGAATCATTCCAATTGAAACAATATTTCCTATGCTTTTCATCCCAGAATCAATTTATCAGATTAGTTATTGCACAGGGCCTAAGGTCAGCGATGCTGCTCTATTATTGTGGGTTTAATGATTAATGTTCATTTCTCAATTTTTGTGTCGAGTTTACATTGGGCGATTATTTTTCAATATTTTTGTAGCGAAGTTACAGAATGTTCATTTCACAATTTTTGTGTCGAGTTTACATTGGGCGATTAATTTTCAATATTTTTGTAGCGAAGTTACAGTCACATTTATTTCAATTTAACGATGTTTCGTAGGAGCTCAACAACATTTGCCTCTATTCCAATTAAAATTTAATTATTGCCATTTCAAATATTTGTGGAGAGGCTACACTTGGTTCTATTCAATTCTTTTCATTTTCATATTTTTACGGGCAGGTTACACTTAGCGCAATGTCCAATTCCCATTTAAAATTTTTTCATAAAATTTTGTGGGAAAGTTACACTTGGCGACATCCGGTCCAGGATCGTATTTCTTTGAGAATCTTCTGACAAGTAGCCAGATATCTGCTCTTATCTACTAAAATATAATTAACATTTGGCGCAACACTTTTACTAATTTTGTGACTTTATTTTCTCAGATCATCGACAATTCGTTGCATTTTGTTGTATTTGTATTTGTTGGATTTTGTATTGTCTTTGTCTCATTTGTGACTTATTGTGACTTGTGTAAAAATGCCGCGAAAGGCTATTAATAGTGCATCGCGAGGTATAATGAATGAAATAACCAATTTAAATAACTTCACCGATAGTACTTGCGACACGCAATATAATGATGACAATCCACCGTTTACTGACAACTCCTTCTACTCCATAGAGGAATTTTTAGATATAAATTAAGAAAAAAAAAGAAAAAAAATATTAAAAAAATTTAAAAAAATAAAAATAAAAATAAAAAATAAAGAAAAACAAAAAAACACAAAAAATAAAGTTGGTATATTAACTTAAGTATGTTGTTAAATTAACCTAATTATGTCATGTATTGGAAAATTCGACTCGTTCCACATCATTACGAAATATCGTATTCATGATCCATGGAACTAGTATTAATCTAATCTAATCTAATCTAATCATCCTAGTGATGAACAAATAAATTCAATTGTGTCCTCTGTTAATTTGACGACAACTGATGACACGGGGCGTTCTTTGTAATGAGCGCTGCCCAGCTTAACACAACCGGTTTGGAAAATTCACGTGACGAACAGACAAATTTTTCTAATGAAAATGAACAGTGTACTGAAAGTACGACGGATTCATTTAATTCGGAGATAGTGACTAAAAATGCGCATCCGAAGGGCAAAAGTTTTTGTGAATCACAGAATGACCAAATGGTCACACAAAATGTGACAATTGCAGATTCACCATCACACAGCACAGAAAATAGAGTAGGTAATTTAGGCTTGGAACAAATTATGGCACTATTGCTACAACAGAGTGAGAATAACAAACAAGTTAAGGAAAGTTTGAAACAACTTAACAAAATTAATGAAAACTAGACAACAATGATGAAAATTTCAAACAACTTAGTGAGCAGAACAAACAGTTCAATGAAAAATTAGACATCAATTCCAGAGAGTTAAATGAAAAATTAGGCAACAATTCCAGACAGCTTAGTGAACAGATTAGAGCCATTGCCGCGCAGTGTCATGACACTAAGGAACAATTACGCGAGGAAATTGAGGCTTGTGCTAGGAAAAGTAGCGAAGAAATTAGGTCTGTTGCTCAGGAATTAACGGACATGCAATCAGCCACAACAGAAACACTTAGAGAGGAAATTTGCGCAGTCGGTAAACAATGCTCTGAAAAGGCAACACAATTACGCGACGAGTTTAAATTAATGACAGCAGAACTTTCGCGCACAGTGGACGAAAAGATAGACGCGAAATTTGAGCAACAGAACAGTCAAATTGACGAACGTTTTAATCTTCACCTACAAAACAGTGATACGCGTTTCCGCTAATTTATACAGGATCAAAATAAAGTAAAACGTCAAGTCGTGGAAACAATCACTGCACTGAGACACGTAGATAAACGTAAAATGTTTGCGAAGGCAAAAACATACGTAGACAACAATATTGCTACAGCATCGGACAAAATTAATACCATCGAACAGTTGAACACCGAATTACGTGATGAAATTTCTTATCTTAAATCAAAAACAGATGCACATACACCAGATATTCAGACAGTGACAGACAGACTCGAACAATTAGAACTAACACAGGATTCCGATGACATCAAAGCTGATGTTAAAAAATTGAACGAAACCACACGTAAATTACAAAAGCAGATAAATACTTCTGACACTAAAACCGATTATCAGGTAAAAATACTGACTGAAAAATGTGATGAATTGGCCAGTCGTATTGATGTTATTGAAAGTAATAATGACAACAAATCAGACGATACTGCATCAATTTCGTTTAACCAAATACCTGAATTCCAAAATTTACAGCAGACAATCAATGAGATCGATTCATCTAATAATACATTACGTAGAAAGTTGTCAAGTTTACAGCAAGAGGTAACAGAGATAAAAAATATTTCAGTTAATAACACATCACAGCAGATGCCACTTCGCGAACATTTGTCAGACTCACGCAGCACGTATAATTTAGGTAATGTTTAGGTAATGTACAGACAGTACGTGAGTTAGATTCAGAACAGTCACAGTCAAACAGATTCCCATACAATCCTGAACCTGTTCCGACATACAGAGACGATAATTTTGATTACAAACATTTTCTGTCAGTGAGAAAATTTAAAGTGTTTAAAAATGACAGAACACAGATTCACCCACTGGATTGGATACAACAATTTAGCTTTGCTTTTCTACCGACTTGGCCCGTAACGCATAAACTTGAATTTATTTGCAGTTTTCTAGAAGGCGAACCGGCAACTCGTATGAGACTGATCGCGAGACAATGCTATTCGGTAGAAGAGTTTCAGAATGCTTTTCTATCATCGCATTGGTCGAAGACGACACAGCGCGGAATTAAAGATCAACTAATTAGTTTACCAAATTATGAGAACACAAATTTTCCCAGTGTCACTAAATTTTTTGAACATATGGTCCAACAAAACCAGTACCTAAGTGAACCTTACAGTGAATCTGCACTTATTCAATTATGTATCTCTAAATTACCACGATCATTAAGAGTGTCACTTCTAATGGGTCAGCAAAAGGAAAACATTTCGGCATTCAGAGATCTGTTACAGCTTCTGGAAGTAAAGCAGTCGGATTATTCCTTTATAAACGAAAATTTTTCATATAATAACCAAGGCCAACAAACTTACAGTAATTACGATCAGTCACGTAATTTCAATAGTAAAGGTAATAGATGCTTTAGGAATGACAACCACCAGAACTTTAATAGCAGACAAAATTTTGATTATCAGTATCGACAAAATTATCAGCAGGAACAGGAACCACATTTCAGTAACAATAGAGGTTTTTCACAACAACAACATCAAAGACAGCCGGTTAGCATACCTAACCAACAATGCAGTGTGCAAGGTCAGCCAGGGTTTAATGTTTCGCCGTGTGCACGTGTAGTCTCAGCTCCAACAAATAGTAATGCACGCCAGCAAGGAAATAACTATGTACAGAAAACTCAATATTTCAATTCCTATCGCAATGCACCGTATAGGAATGACTATCACGACAGACGTAAAAATAATGAGCAAAATTTTCAGCGTACATATAATAACAGTCGGTCTTACCAACAGCAAAATCATCCGCAAGAACATATTCTCATGAATGAACCCGACAGTAGGTATCATCCGGAGCGTAATACGTCTGGAAGAAATAACAGAACAGTTCAAATAATCGAAATGCCACAACATCCTCCAGAAAATAATAACACGTCAGATAGAATTTGACTAAATACTGTACAGGTCGCATCCTCCAATAACACAAACACTACTTTTGACACGCAGAATGTTGTTCACGAAAATGTTATTACTTTCGACGACATCCGAGACACTCTTTTACAGGAAAGACCAGTTGTTCAAAAAACCATTTCACACCCTGTCATCGAAATTAAAATTGGATCTTCGAAATTTTCGGCAGTAATCGATTCTGGATCACCTATGTCAGTTATAAATGAAGAAACTTTCAACGAGTGTAACAAAGAGAATACTTATCCTACATTACCATTAGGCAAAACGAAAGTGAAAGGAGCAGTGTCGAGTAAAGGAACAGATGTTAAATTACAAACACATTTATCATTTTGTATTGCAGGTCACACATTTCACTCAAATTTTTGGATTGTTCCTTTATTGACAACAGACGTTATTTTAGGTACGAATTTTCTGGTACAACACGACGCAGTTATCGATTTTCAGAATTCCTATTGAATGTTGAAGGATGAAAATTTTCAACTGGCTTTAGAATTTCAGCACTCACTATCTGCGGAAGAACAAACAATTAATCGCACAGAGATCATTGCCGCAACACGTAACATAGACTGTAATTCCACATTGTTCACGGATACGTACGTACATAACTATAATACTCCAGACGAAGCTGACTACGACGTAATGCAGATGATTTATGATAAATTTAAGCAGAGCAGTGCAAATACAGACGACGAACGGACGCAACTACACAAAATTCTTTTACAGCAAGCTCGAGTTTTCGACAACATTCCTGGTACTACGTCCGGTTTTATGTATGAATTTCAAGTGAAACAGCACGACACATTTAAAGCCAAACATTATCCCATTCCATATATCCATAGAGAACAGGTTAAGAAAGAATTGCAGGCTATGCTTGACCAAGGTATTATTGAACCGGCAGTTAGTCCGTACATAAACCCGCTCCATATTGTTAAGAAAAAGGATGGTTCACTTCGCCTTGTACTTGAATCGCGTCACATCAGTGACATCATTATTAATGAAACAGATCGACCACCGACACTAGAAGAGCTACTACAAAAATTTCACGGTACTGCTATTTATTCTACATTAGATTTGAAATCGGGATTTTGGCAAATTCAGCTGCATCCGAATTGCGGAAAGTACACAGCATTTCTCTGTTTTGGCGACTGTTATCAATTTTGCAAATTACCATTCGGTTAAACTATTTCTTCTGCAGCTTTTATTCGCGGCTTGAACACAATACTTCTGACAGAACTTAAAGACAGAATCACGACGTACGTAGACGACATTCTTATTGCAGAAGCTAACTGGTCTGAACACAATATGATTCTGGAACGACTGTTGCAAATTTTTCATGTGCCAGGACTCACAGTTAATCTTAGTAAATCGCACTTCGGTAAAACTTCTATAAAATTTCTTGGACATGTAATTTCAGCAGAAGGCATTGCGCCTGACCCGGAAAAACTTCAAGCTCTACGTGACATTACTGTTCCTACAACGGAAAAACAACTACGCAGTTTTTTGGGCTTAATTAACTTTTTCCGTAAATTTATTCGTCACTCTGCTTTAGACACACCTAAATTATACCAATTGACAGGTAAAAACAGTATTTGGTCCTGGGATAAGCAAGCACATTCTGAATTTATGAACCTGAAACATGCTCTGTTGAATGCACCACTTTTATCGCACCCAGATCTTACCAGAAATTTTTCCATTGCCACCGATAGTTCTAACACCGCTTTAGCCGTACATGTTTTCCAGGAAATTGAAGAAGATGGCTCTACAGTAATTAAAAACATCGCATTTGCAAGTCGCATTCTGTCACCTGCTGAACGAAATTATTCCGTTACAGAACTAGAAATGTTATGTGTTGTTTGGGCTTTTACGAGATTTAGGCACTTTCTTTATGGAAGACATACCACAGTTTACACAGATCACAGAGCGATACAATTTTTACGTTCAGCTAAATTAACACACGACAGACTAAGTAAATGGAAGCTTTATTTGCAGGAATTTAATTTTACAATTGTTCACTTTCCCGGCACACAAAATATTGTAGCAGACGCACTATCTCGTTCTCTCAGCAACAATCAGCAAGACATCGCAACCAACTTCTGCAAAGCAAATGTCAGCGTGATGTACATTCAACAAGTTGCATTTGAAAATTTTATTTCATCGTCATTACAGGACATAGCACGAGAGCAAAGTAAAGACAACGTGTGGAATGAAATTAAACACCTATGGCAAGATAAGAATAATGTTACGATTAGAAACCATTACACTGTACGCAATGACATTCTGTTTCGCCGCTCTCATCCTGACGAACTGGTTAACAAATTAATATGGTATATTCAGTTAAGTTATGCACATTACGGAGCCAGAAAATGTTTTCTTATACTGAGACAGAACTGTTATTTTACCAACATGGAGAAACGTATACGACGAGTTTTAGCGTCATGTAAAATCTGCCAGAAAGCTAAGTCAGACACAACTTCACATATTCCTCCATTACATCCAATTGTACCTGTTAAATTGAGACATATGGCCGCTGTAGACATTTTTGGTCCAATTCCGAGAACTAGAGGTTTCTGCTACATCTTTGTCGCTGTTGAACTCACTTCAAAATTTGTTACTTTCACTCCATTACGCAAAGCTACTGCTAAAACCGTTTCGAAAGCATTTGTAAAGCATTTCCTATTTCATGTAGGGTATGTGTTGAAAGTAATTTCTGACAATGGATCACAATTTCGTTCTGCTGTATGGACACGTATGTTACGAACTAGAAACATTTCTCCGATCTATATATCCAGGTACCATGCTTCTTCGAACCCTTGTGAACGATTAATGAAAGAAATTGGTAAACTGTGTAGAATATACTGCCACAAAAGACATATTGATTGGGACACACACATATTCTCATTCCAAAATGTAATTAATTCCATACCAAATGAATCTACTGCGCTATCTCCGTCTGTTATACTGAAAAATGTTGAACCACCTAACAAAATTACAGAATTAGGAAACTTTCCTACATCTCGTCGACTACGACACCATGAAATAATTAACATTGCGCTGAACAACATCAAACGTGCCGCAGAGCGCCGGAAAAGACAGCAAAAACAAGTTTGTATCGCCGTGACTTTCACATTGGACAGAAGATATTAGCACGTACACACTATTTATCCAGCAGAATAAAAGGTAAGTGCAGTAAATTTGAGCTTCTATACGCAGGTCCATATCGGATTCGCAGCATTCCTCACCCCAATGTTGTACACGTCGAAACTCTGAGAACCAGAAAAAGTAAAGGCAACCACCATGTCTCCAATATTAAACCCTTATTGAATGAAGACACTTTATGATTTAACATGCTATAATGTCATTTTGCTAGTTTTATGATCACTTATGCAATTATATTCACATGACTAATTATTGATGATTATCGTTTTTTTTCTTGGCAAGTGCCCGGCAAGGTAAGGTTAGCAGGTCGCTCTTCTTGTCGTTACACATCAGACCGTGCATATTTTTCCAGATGAATTTACACATTTATGACTATTTCTGCAATTATATTTATGTGACTACTTATTGATGATTATCGTGTTTTTTCTTGGCAAGTGCCCGGCAAGGTAAGGTTAGCAGGTCGCTCTTCTTGTCTTTACATATCAGTCTGTGCACATTTTTTCCAGAGAAACTTACGTATCTTATGAATAATTAAGCAATTTTATCTAGTTACATATTAATTTTATTAAATTCTCTCTCCATTAAAGTCTTTAATTCTCGCCTCTACTAACTACACAACATACAAGGTGAACTCAAAGAAGGTCACACTTCTTGTCATCTCTTTTTTATGTATGTACGATTGTTTTCATAATTTGTTTATATACACTGTGAAATAATTAAGATATAACACACACCAGTTGACTTTGATATTTTTGCCCTATGATAGCTCAACATCGTGACTGTTTTACATTTTTTGCTGCTGCATTGTGACATTCTGTGTAAATTTTTGCATTTGAACACTGTCTATTTTTTTCATATTACGTTTTCTGTCATGGTATGCTGTATGCTTAATTATGTTATCATAAGCCAGTCATTATTTAGTGAGTATATGATGTAAATGCAAGACATTAATCGTTGTTCATCAATTTCAGAAAGAAATGATGACTAAAAGAAATAAATTAAACAGAAATGGGAATTTCAGCTTCGGAATGAACGAAAGAAGATGCAAACCTCGTGATGAAGAGTAAATGGATCAGGATTAACAAGCATTAACAAGAATATACTATATACATCGTATAATAGCAGTCTTAACTAATTTTTTCTAGCAGAATACAAGGCGATTGATGCAGGCTGTCAGACAAAACTACACAGCTAAGTTTTAGTGATGGAATATGCTAGAGATAAGGAATAGTTATGTAATGAATAATGATATAATTTTTTTTGCAGATGATAATGAATGCTGATGAATAATGATGAAGAATATGCTACTAAGGATAATGAAGTTTTTCTTTACAGATGATGATAATAATGGAGTTATGATAATGAAGTGATGGATAATGAAGTATTTTCTTTATAGATGAGGATATTGTTGAAGTTATGTATTTATGCTATGTAGATATTTCAGTATTTGTTGCAGTTTGCTTTGACAGCAGGTGTTATATTGCATAGTATAATGACTGAAGGTTTTGGAAAGGACAGCTATGGAACACATTTTTATACACATTTCACTACCTGTAAATTCGAAGTTCACTACTTTTCAGCATAAAATGCATTACTTCTTTCAGCTTAATAATCCATTTTTTGTATATTTTTGCAGGAGAAATTATTTATGAAATTAATCTGCTATAAGCAGTTGTTCATTAAATCTATGTCATTTATGAATGTGATTACATATACCCTACTTGTTTCATAATCTTGCAACAGCGGACTCATGACGAATGACGTTACACATTTTCATTTACAGCAACAACCCAGAAGCAAATTTTTCTCTCTTGCTTTCCCCTATAATTACCCAAAGCAATGCATTGCTAACAAAAAAATGTATTACCAGTCCCAAATAATGATACCAGTTTAAGAGAGTTTTGAGTAATGCTGATTACCTATGAATAATATGTCACTTGAAAAATGAATGCTACTGATTATGCTTTGTAACTGGGAAAAGAATGCTACAGATTACGGTATTGAAATGACCAATGATTAATAATGCTTTGTAACTAGGAAATGAATTCTACTAATTATTCTTTGTAACAAGGAAATGAATGCTACTGATTATGCTTTGTAACTGGGAAAAGAATGCTACTGATTACTGTATTGAGATGAATACTGTATTTAAATGACCAATGATTAGTTAATAATACTTTGCGACTAGGAAATGAATGCTACTAATTATGCTTTGTAACAAGGAAATGAATGCTACTGGTTATGCTTTGTAACTGGGAAATGAACGCTACTGATTACGGTATTGAAATGACCAATGACAATGTTGTGTGTAAATCAATTAATGAACATTTTTCTGTAATACTACATACATGGTACGGAAATGTTCAACAACTGGGCTATGAATGCCGCAAACTACTAATGTAATTCCCAATGAAGACTAGTATGTGACTTAATGTCCTTCACTTTCTGACCTAACTACCCTGAATTACTGCAATATCTATTTGTCCTGTATATCCTCTTGATCATGGAGCACTATATTTGGTTTTTGCACTAATTCTACGTTGGTGTGCCTTGTAAGAGCGTGGTGTTGACACGACATGCTGTCCACCACCGTGAGCGATGGAGACGTTATTATGGTCTCACTGTTTGGTGTACCTGATGTACTGCCAAAATGATAACATGGAATATTACTACGACATTTCAGTCTCTTGGCTACGCTGATAAACACTTCTGGGAAAAGAACTTCAGATTGACTCACTTGGTGTTGTACTTCTGTGGAAAGATATGGGCTTTCAGTGCAGCTGCGTGCAACCTAAAGTGCTAAAACCATGATGCAATTCTTCCCTTTCCTATCCTAATTCTTGTAACATAGTGAAAATAATTTTTTGCTAACATCATTTGTATTCATGGCCTATACATTTTTTTTCGAACTACAGTGCGAGTGCACTTTTGTTATTTTCTAACATGATTACTACTCATTGTATGTACATTTCGATTTGCTGATATATTCTTAACTACAGTGCGTGTGCACTTTCGTCATTTTTCTAACATGATTTCTACTTCTTGTAAATACATTTTGTGATTTGCTGATATATTCTGAATTTCAGTGTGTGTGCACTTTTGTCATTTTATAACATGATTACTACTCATTGTATGTACATTTTGATTTGCTGATATGTTCTGAACTGCAGTGCATGTGCACTTATGTCACTTGTCAACATGATTTTTTGCCATTATGTTTATTTGTTGTGAAAATGCTAAAGAGTTTTTCAGTGCGTGTGCACTTATGTCATTTGTTAATACGTTTTGTACTCACATTTTGTCATTGGGTAATATGTTTTGTACTTGGTGCATGTGCACCATATTTACTTCATGTTCTATATCTGTAATTGTAAAGTTAATTAATTCTGTAAAAATTTGTTGCTCATGGCAAGTCCAAATGACTCACCATCGCTGCCAAATTTTTGCCCCCCCCCCCCCCCCCCCCCAGTGGAGGGTTATGAAACGCGTACGTATTCAGTACCAGCGATGGCGAGGCATGACAGAATCTCTGACCAGAGAGTTGTTTATCGTTGCTAGTCTGCGCTTGACTGCGCGAGAGTTCAGTTTCGAGTTGGACGCTGTTGCGTGTTGGACTCTGTTGCGAGTCGGAGTTATGTGTGAGGAGTCGGCGGGCGTCGACATGGGTCTCTCGTCAAGGTTCGGGACGAGGTATAATGTTAAATAAGGTAATGAAACAGCAATGCGCACATCTGATAATGTAATGTATGTTAATTGTAATTAATTTGTTCAAGAAATGCCCCAATAATACTTTTGTTTTCAAAGCAATCTTTTTTAAGAAAAGAATCATTCCAATTGAAACAATATTTCCTATGCTTTTCATCCCAGAATCAATTTATCAGATTAGATATTGCACAGGGCCTAGGGTCAGCGATGCTGCTCTATTATTGTGGGTTTAATGATTAATGTTCATTTCTCAATTTTTGTGTCGAGCTTACATTGTCCGATTATTTTTCAATATTTTTGTAGGGAAGTTACAGAATGTTCATTTCACAATTTTTGTATCGAGTTTACATTGGGCGATTAATTTTCAATATTTTTGTAGCGAAGTTACAGTCACATTTATTTCAATTTAACGATGTTTTGTGGGAGCTCAACAACATTTGCCTCTATTCCAATTAACATTTAATTATTGCCATTTCAAATATTTGTGGGGAGGCTACACTTGGTTCTATTCAATTCTTTTCATTTTCATATTTTTACGGGGAGGATACACTTAGCACGATGTCCAATTCACATTTAAAATCTTTTCATAAAATTTTGTGGGAAAGTTACAAGGTTCACACCTGGAGCAGCTAACGAAAAAGAGTCTTTAGGGTGGGCAGACGTTAACTTTGAGTGATATTCGTTCTTCAAAAATTTCATTTTTGGAAATAAAGTTTCACAAACACATGTTAAATCAGACATAGCACCCAGGTAAATAGTTTTCTTTTGCTATTTCCATATTTTACTAAGACATGTTCACTCCAAAATTCTGCGGCAGATAGTCTTACATGTAGACAAGATAATGTCCTTCTGTAAGTTTGTTACCTCTATCTTGAGCAAAAGTATTTAAAGGAGGTACAACATCATAGCCACATCACCCCCAGGGGTCTCGCCGCCCTTTGGCGGGTACGTGCTAGGCCACCATGGGGCCCTGGCATTTTCTCCCTACCTTGAGGAATATGTCTGGGGTGTTATTGGAAATGTTCTGCATTCTACCGCTGACATCAGAACTGTCTTACCTTTGTTTTTCGAGCCCTCTTCCTTTCGATGTTTCCCTTCTCCTTTCGTTCCTCCACTTCAGATTTTGAGGATCCTCTTTTTCTTCTTCCTCCCTGTGCAGTCCTTAAGGCCGGCCCACGCGTCTGACGCATTAACAGGTGACTAGGTAACGTGTAATACCCAGCCCCGAGTCGACAGGTATGGTTTTCACATACCCCTTGGTACAGGCGAGGCCCAGAGAGAGGTGATTGCCTGAGCTGTATCCTTCCCCATTGCCTATCCCTCCATCTATCAGTTGTTTGGTAGGTGTGACCTGAGGTGTGAACAGTCACCTAAGGCGGGGGCATCCCCTTGTGAAGGGGGCCCCCAGTTGGGAGGAGCACGCCATTGGAGAAGCTGGCAATCATGTTGGATGAGTCAATCATCTTCCCATTCAACGTCTACAAAACGTAATGAGGCCAATGATTCAAACGCCCTTCCTGCTGCACTGCCGTTCCTCGTGATCTCACGTACTAAAGACGATCAGTCCTTCGCCATGGTAAATCCGTTTATTATTCAGAAAGGTGTTGATGCAATTGCCAGCCCTGTGAAATCCTGCTCTCGTTTACAAATGGCGCTTTGCTTTTGAATACCACTCCTGATTCTTAAGCAAAACTACTGCTTGCTGCTTCGCTTCTCCATGGTCGAGGCCAATAGAACTTCCCGTGGTTTAATTTACACCAGGCTTCCCGACGGTTTAAACGAAGCCGAAATCCAATCTTACCTCTCCAATCAGGGTTTCATTGCCGTCCATCGTGTAACGAAAAAGGTAGATTCCTCCTTAGTGCCCATCCGCACTCTCTTTCTCACGTTTGATAGTGTAGCGCTTCTGTCCAAGAAAAAAGCAGGCTAGGAAATTATCACAGTCCGGCGGTACTTTCCGAACTTGATGCACCGCTACCAGTGTCATCGTTTCAACCACACTAGAACGTCTTGTCGACCCCCAAGGGCGATTGTCCGCCTCCATTCCCCGCTGTATCGACTGCAATGGCGGCCATGCCGCCTCTTCTCGGGATTGTCCCGTGTATTTTCATGAGCGGACAGTACAAGAGATTCGGGTACAGCAAAAAGTGCCTTACCCAGTAACTCGCAAGTTACTGGCAAGTCGCAAACCCTGTGTTCTCCCGTCTGGCACCTATAGTTCTGTTTTTGTTACCCCTCGCTCCGTGAAGGACTTGGCCATGCAGACCTAGGAAATTCAGTTCTGAGGTTGTGAAATCGCCCAGTGTCAAAGTTGCTTCGCCATCCCCCCATCCTGCTGTGCAACAAACCGCCAAATTGTCGCCTCCAGCGGCGAAACCACCAGCTACACAACCAGTATGCGGTAAGGACAGAAGGAGTACTCCTGTGAAGACTTCCTCTGCTCCTCCAGCCAAACAACACTCGAGTCTTCCTCTACCAAAAAGGGAAGAGGTCTTCTCGTTCGCCAAATCGAAGATCCCGTTCGACGGTGCCGCCACGTGGCACCTCGCCAGTGCGCACCACCAACCGTTTTTCAGCGTTAGACTACACCGACAGCACAAGCAAGCCGATGCTTCTGTGGACCCCATGGAGCTGCTCCTGTTCCCTGTAGTAGCGACTCTACAACGGGTGCCACTCGGCGGCCTCCAAGTTGAATCCCTATATCTCTTCCTCCTCATGACTCTCCTCCAATGGAACGTTCGCGGCCTTCGGTCCAACAATGATGATTTACGGTTGCTTTCAGCATCGCAGCATACCCTTCTACTCTGTATTCAGGAAACGAATTGCTCATACGGGATGACCTTCATAGTCAACTTACCTCTCTCGCTACCCATCATCAAGCTGTTGCAGTTCGCCTTTTCCTCCCCCCCCCCCCCCCCCTCTGTACCATTTATGTACCTCCGTCATTCGATGTCACCAGTTTGGGAGGTGTGACCTTCCTTTAGCTTACTGGGCAGTTACCTCCTCCATTTGTGTTTCTCGGTGACTTTAATGCGCATCATCCCCTTTGGGGTTCTTCCGCGACCTGTCAGAGAGGTGCCCTCTTTGCTGAGCTTCTTAACCTACTTAACCTCTTTTGCCTTGACATTGCGCCCACTTCGCTTTCCAATTCCTCGCACACCTATTCTCATTTGGACCTATCCTTTTGCACTGCCCAGCTTTCCCATCGTCTCAGTGGTACGGTCTTTGTGACACCTACTCGAGCAACCATTTCCCGTGTGCTCTCCGTTTGCTGACTCCTATCCTTTCCGCGTGGACGTGGCGGATTACTAAGACTGACTGGCAGCTTTACTCCTCCTTGCCGACCTTCGAAGAACAAGTTTACCCCAGTTGTGATGACTATGAGGACTGTCTCAGGAACAGTATACTTACTGCTTCAGAGCGTTGCATTCCTCGCACTTTCTCTTTACCACGTCGTGTCCCAATCCCTTGGTGGACTGAGCCATGTCGCGAAGCAGTTCGCACTTGGAGACGTGCTCTCCGCGTTTTTAACCGTAATCCTACGATGGCAAACTGCATTCATTATAAACAGATGCGTGAAAAGTGTCATTGCGGTCTTAGGGATATCAAAAGACCAAACTGGATTCATCTACTAGTTCTTTAAACAGTTCCACCCCTTCCTATGTCGTGTGGGCCAACTACCGACGGCTCTCTGGTACCAAGATCCATTCCCCAATTTCCGGCCTCACAGTACCAGACGATGTTATTGTGGACCCTATTGCTATTTCCAACAACTTGGGCCACTATTCTGCAGACGTTTCGAGCTCTTCTCACTATCACCCTGTCTTCGTCCATGGGAAACAAGCGGAGGAGGCTCGGGCGAATCGTGAGTGCTACCATGCCGTCTTTAATGTAAGGGAGCTCGATCATCCTCTCAGTTCATCGTGATTCTCCGCCCCAGGGCCAGACGCCATCAACATTCAGATGATGCAGCACATTTCTCTTGCGGGCAAGCACTTTCGGCTGTACAACCGTATCTGCGCAAAGGGCACATTTCCTGGACGCTGGCGTGAAGCCACTGTCATACCCATTCCCAAGCCCGGTAAGGACAAGAACGTTCCTTCTAGCTACTGCCTCATCTCTCTTACCAGTTACGCATGCAAGGTGATGGATTCATTTCCGGCTGGTATGGTGGCTCGAGTTTCGCGATTTCCTGACGAAAGCACAGTGTGGATATCAAGCATGGTGTTCTGCAGTTGACCATCTAGTTAGTTTGTCCACTCATGCATGAATCGTTTTCTGCGGAAATCCCAGACTATGGCCGTGTCTTTAGATTTGGATAAGGCCTACGACACCTGCTGGAGAATTGGTATCCTTCGTACTCTTTACACGTGGGGCTTCTGCGTGTGGGTTCTACCCTGTCTAACACCTTTATCCAGGAAAACGGTGTGCCTCAGGGTTCCGTCCTGAGTGTCGTCCTCTTTGCTATCGCCATTATTCCTATTATGACCTGTCTGCCACCGGGCATATCCGGCTTCCTTTTGTTGAAGATTTTGCCATCTATTGCAGTTCTCCACGGACCTGTCTCACTGAGCGGTGTCTTCAGCGGTGTCTTGATCGCCTTTACTCTTGGTTCATCGACAGTGGCTTTCGCTGTTCCACTGATAAAACCGTCTGTATGAATTTCTGGCGACGCAAGTGGTTTCTCCCACCATCTCTACATCTTGGGCTGTTGCCCTTCCGTTCGTTAAATTACAAAATTCGTGGGGAACATGCTCGATAGGAAACTCGCTTGGTTCTCCTATGCATCTTACCTGGCAGCCCGCTGTACGCAGTTCCTCAATGACTTATGTGTACTCAATGGTACTTCCTGGGTGCCGATCGAACCACCCTCCTCCGTTTGTAACGGCCAATTGTCCGTTCGAAACTCGACTATGGGTGCTTTGTTTATCGGTCTGCACGCCCATCCCTCTTACGCCATCTCAACACTGTCCACCATTGACCATGGGCGCCTTTTACACCAGCCCGGTTAAGAGTCTGCATGCTGACGTTGCTGAACTAACCCTGTCCTACCACCGTGACATTCTCCTCAGCAGGTATGTATGTCGTTTGTCTGCTCCCCTCCTATGCCTCCTTCTTTGATGATTCCTTTGATCGTCAGTATGGGGCGCGTCCTTCTTCTCTGTTACTTCCTGGAGTTCGCTTTCGGCACTTGCTACAGCAGCTTAACTTCACACTACCTGCAAATTTCTTGGTGGGTGTGAACCCTTCACCACCATGGCTTCGTGAAGCGGCCAATTGACCTTCACTCGCTTCCTAAGGACAATATTCAATCCCCGGTCTATCGCCTTCAGTTTCACGACCTTCGCATGGAACTTCGCGATAGTACCTTTGTATACACTGATGGCTCTCCGACTGACCGTGGGGACGATGTGCTTTCGTCATTGGCACCCATGTCTTTCGATATCGGCTCCCGACACACTCCTCAGTATTTACAGCCGAGCTCTTTGCCTTGTACCAGGCCACAGAGTACATCCGGCGACACAGCCTTATCAATTGCGTCCTCTGCTCGGACTCACTCTGCGCCCTTCAAAGTCTGTGGGCGCTGTACACCGGCCATTCCTTAGTGCAGCGGGTCCAGAAAAACTGTCAACTGCTCACTCTTGCTAAAGCTATTTTGATGTTTCTGTGGGTTCCTGGTTACATCGGTCTACTACGAAACGAGGCTGCTCACGCTGCTGCCAAAGCTGCAGTCCTCGTACTTCAGCCCGCGAGTACCTATACTCCCTCCGATGATCTTTGTATTGCCGCCTCTCAGGAAGTGGTGTCCCTTTGGCATCGCCAATGGTCCTCCCTTCACGGGAATAAGCTTAGGCTTATTAAGCCTCTCCCTGCGGCTTGGACGACCTCCTCTCGGACCTCCCCCTGGAGGAGGTTATTTTAACTCTGCTGCGTATTAGGCACTGCCTTTTTAGCCTCCGTCATTTGCTAAGTGGCGCTACCTCTCCACTTTGTCCACACTGCACTCAAGTTTTAACTATACGCCACTTCCCGACGGAACGTCCATATTTTAGTCCTTTACGTTCCCGTTTGCATTTGCCGTCTGAGTTATCGGCCGTTTTAGCAATTGACGTGCGGGCTATCGACCGCGTCTTACTTTTTATCCGCCGAAGCAATATGACGAAGGCCATTTAATTTTTAGTTTTGGACTTATGTTTCTGTATGGAGCCTTCTTTTTCTCTTTTTCGAAGTGCCTGTTTTTAGCTGTCTTCTATTTTGTCAATTGGGACTGACATATAGTCGTTTCTTAACTGCTCTCTCTCTCTCTTCCGGTTCTATAGTTTTGACTTGGGCGCGAATGACCACAGTTGTTTTTGCGCCCTAAAGCAAAACAAAATCTAAATCAAACAGCTTCATCAGTCAGTTCTACCGCTCAGGAAACATCAAAAGGCGATTTTTAAGGATCGCGACAGTTCCTCGATTTCTGTGAAATGTTGGAAATTTGCTGGAACTTTGTTCCTAAAGTCTTACATAAAATTTGAAAATATTGCACTGTCTATTTCAGAATTATTTTTGTATTGAAGAGTTATTAGAAAGTAAATAAATTCTTGATTTTAAATGTCTTTTTCAAAGATATCCAGCCTGCGAAGGAAAGAAGACACACTTTGTATCAGATTTCCTTGTTGCTTGTTAAGGAGCGCATTTAAATATTTCACAATGTTTTTCAGGAAATCCGCAGCTAACAAATTGCGTTGGTTTGCTACGAACTCAAGGTGCTTCCATTCTTCTCGTGCGTGAAAATTGTCTAAGGAGGTTACGTCTTCCATTATTTGCCAAAAATCTTCAGTCAGATGACCTATACATAACAAACGAACCCTGTTGTGGTTCAGTAATTCAGGGTGTGCCGGATCACACTGAGAAAGTAACTCTTTGAACTGTCTATACATAAGATCACAGCGTGATCTCATAAAATTGATGAAAACTGATGAAGCTGTCCATTACTTATTTCAGAGCGTCACTAAATTTCCCACAAAGTGCTGTCTGGTGATTAATGTACTGACAACATGGTAGTCTCGCATTCTTATCCTTCAGTCTCTCTGGTAGTACCTTTTCTTTGCCGATGGGTTTGGGGCCCCATCTGTTGCAGTTGAAAAAAAAAACACCATTTTGTTATAACTAATGGTTGATTTTGTCTTGAAGTAATCAAAAGTCATGAACAGATCTCCGTGACTATTGCTTTCAAACATGTATATTACTTGCAGTTCTTACCTAAATGTTTATGTTCAATAACGAAAAACCACACGAAAGTAGACATTTGTTCTATTTGTTCTTCGTCAACAACGTCGCATGGTTCATAAGATGCGTGGGACAGCACGACGTTTTATGCAGAAGTTCGATGATATTACTTTTATTGCCAGCAGCTAAAATTTCATTTCTTCTTCTATTACTCTTGCCGGCAATGGAAGACCTAGAACGGCGGTAGGAACACCCCTTTTCTCTTCAAAAAGTGCTCACGCACTTCCAAGATACTGCTTTTTTTAAAGAAGCCAAATATGCCTGGAGTTTATTTGAATGTTTTCATTACCCACAAGATAATTTTTATGGAAGTGCTGATGAGTTTTCTTCGTAGTGCCTTTGTACATTAGCACTTTTAACAAGAGCTACAGTTTTGTTGCATTTGAGGCAAGCTAGAACGACTCCAGGCCTATCAGCAGCTTAAGAAAATACTGTTCAGTTCACTCAGTCAGTAACTTTCTGTTTTCACTATGAACTTTAAGGCTTCTTGGATCCTTATCGATAAAATAAAACGTTACAAGCCTCGCCAATTACAAAACAAGTTAAGAGCAGTTCCCTACTATTAATGAAGTGACGATAAAAATTGTCTGTTTTATTTAGATTCGTTCTTTATAAAAGTATCACTGTCTGGCTCAAAGCGCTTGCAGACGCAACTCAAAGAAGCCGTGTCAAAATGTAAGTCGACGGAACGCAAAGGAGCCGCTTCCATGCCACAGGTCGCCTCCGGCGTGTACACCCGCCTGAAAGATAAAATTGTCATTTCACAACAAAGTTTCATAAAGTCGTGTTAAACTTTCGTTTGATCTGCGAGCACAATGTGTTAGTAATAATATGCCTTCTCCGACTCCAAAGAGGCTTAATGGGCTGCTCTCACTTAGAGATCATTTACAAAATTTCGTGTTTCGTTAAATATAATTCTTGTGCTGCATTCGGGCGTACAGAGCTATTATCAGGATCAACATAAAATGCTGTGCCAGACTGCGTGTTTGTTCCTTTCCACCCACGGGCTTGTACCTTAATGCTCTACACAGCATAGCAAATACGTATTTAATCGACCTACTAACCATTAAGAACTCAAAACACTCATGCAGTTTTCCGTAAAATACACTCCTGGAAATTGAAATAAGAACACCGTGAATTCATTGTCCCAGGAAGGGGAAACTTTATTGACACATTCCTGGGGTCAGATACATCACATGATCACACTGACAGAACCACAGGCACATAGACACAGGCAACAGAGCATGCACAATGTCGGCACTAGTACAGTCTATATCCACCTTTCGCAGCAATGCAGGCTGCTATTCTCCCATGGAGACGATCGTAGAGATGCTGGATGTAGTCCTGTGGAACGGCTTGCCATGCCATTTCCACCTGGCGCCTCAGTTGGACCAGCGTTCGTGCTGGACGTGCAGACCGCGTGAGACGACGCTTCATCCAGTCCCAAACATGCTCAATGGGGGACAGATCCGGAGATCTTGCTGGCCAGGGTAGTTGACTTACACCTTCTAGAGCACGTTGGGTGGCACGGGATACATGCGGACGTGCATTGTCCTGTTGGAACAGCAAGTTCCCTTGCCGGTCTAGGAATGGTAGAACGATGGGTTCGATGACGGTTTGGATGTACCGTGCACTATTCAGTGTCCCCTCGACGATCACCAGTGGTGTACGGCCAGTGTAGGAGATCGCTCCCCACACCATGATGCCGGGTGTTGACCCTGTGTGCCTCGGTCGTATGCAGTCCTGATTGTGGCGCTCACCGGCACGGCGCCAAACACGCATACGACCATCATTGGCACCAAGGCAGAAGCGACTCTCATCGCTGAAGACGACACGTCTCCATTCGTCCCTCCATTCACGCCTGTCGCGACACCACTGGAGGCGGGCTGCACGATGTTGGGGCGTGAGCGGAAGACGGCCTAACGGTGTGCGGGACCGTAGCCCAGCTTCATGGAGACGGTTGCGAATGGTCCTCGCCGATACCCCAGGAGCAACAGTGTCCCTAATTTGCTGGGAAGTGGCGGTGCGGTCCCCTACGGCACTGCGTAGGATCCTACGGTCTTGGCGTGCATCCGTGCGTCGCTGCGGTCCGGTCTCAGGTCGACGGGCACGTGCACCTTCCGCCGACCACTGGCGACAACATCGGTGTACTGTGGAGACCTCACGCCCCACGTGTTGAGCAATTCGGCGGTACGTCCACCCGGCCTCCCGCATGCCCACTGTACGCCCTCGCTCAAAGTCCGTCAACTGCACATACGGTTCACGTCCACGCTGTCGCGGCATGCTACCAGTGTTAAAGACTGCGATGGAGCTCCGTATGCCACGGCAAACTGGCTGACACTGACGGCGGCGGTGCACAAATGCTGCGCAGCTAGCGCCATTCGACGGCCAACACCGCGGTTCCTGGTGTGTCCGCCGTGCCGTGCGTGTGATCATTGCTTGAACAGCCCTCTCGCAGTGTCCGGAACAAGTATGGTGGGTCTGACACACCGGTGTCAATGTGTTCTTTTTTCCATTTCCAGGAGTGTACTATTAAAAAATGGCCAGGTGCGAGCAGCACTCGCGCGCTAAGGGATCCGTTCAAACTTTGGTGTATAGACTGTTTATCCATTGCGGGATGCGGTTATATTGACGATTTCGGCCTTTTATCGACTTTGATACTGGAAAGATATCGGTCCCAGGGATTCCAAAACCTTCTAAAACACTTTAGTTGCACGTTTGAACTCGAATAATAAATGACGAAATTAATAATTTTTTGTGTGATGTAATTACAAACTGACAGTTTTGGTTTATTTTCCTTTACTTGTACTGTGAAATCTTGCTTCCTTCCAAATTTCATGATTCTAGGTGAATGCTGAATACCCTTAAGGTTTTGGCGAGTGAGTTTTCGAATACCAATATGTGTGAAATAAGTGGCCGTAAGTATAGCACATGAAAATATAGTTCTTTTGTCGTTTGTTATACAACTTAAAAATTAAAACGTTGTCGAAAGTCGTGGAATTTCCGAGACCTGCATCTCGCCAATATCAGGGTAGATCACAGGCAAGAATCGTCTAGATTCTCGATTCCTGTAATGGATAAATTTTCTATATACATAATTCAGTTGGTTGCGAGTCTTACGTTACCAGTTTTTAAATACGAGGGTTGTCCAGAAAGTAAGTTGCGATCGGTCGCGAAATGGAAACAATATTGAAAACCAGGAATGTTTTACTTGGAACAGTTAGATACACCTTCTACCTACGTCTCTACATAGTTGCACCTCCTACTTCAAGTTTTGAGGTGGTGTTGTATCAGCTATCCCATATCCTCGTCATATAAAGCAGCCGCCTGTGCTTTCGGCCAATTATCTGCACTGGTCTGCACCTCGTTGTCTGTGGAAAAATTTTGTCTTCATAGCCAGCGGTTCTTGTGAGCAGAGATGAGACTCGGAGGGAGCCAATTACGGACTTTATGTTGGGTGGTCAAACACTCCTCATCGGAAATTCAGCAGAAGCGTCTTCATTGCCCCTGCAGTGTGCGGCCGAGAATTGGCATGAAGAAGAAACTGCTCGACAGTCGTGTTATGTGGGCTGCATGACACAGGTGAAATCTCTAACCAGGCCCTCATACTTGAGAGAGACGCTTTCCCCTACGCGTCTTTACGTGCTCACTGTTCACTCAAAACTGAAAAGAGCGACGCGACACGATCGACGGGCATACTAGAGACACTGCCCAACACATCTGTGCGAAGCTTTACCGGATTTTCACTGTAGTTTCCATTTCGCGACCGATCGGAACTTACTTTCTGGACAACCCTCGTACAACAAACATTTCGTTTCACACGGAACTATAGTATTCACCAGTGCAAGAAATATTGTATTCGCTGTAGGTGCACCCCAAAAATTTCACACATGCCTCTCAAGACATAAGTAAACCAGTCATTAACGGAGGATGGATGTAACCTCTATGCAACTTATGGTGTATCGAACAAGAGACGGTAAGCACTTGCTTGCTACTACACTGGAGCTGAAGTAACTTAGGATACCGCCGACACGTCGTTCTTTAGAGAACCCCTTAGAACTGGCTAGCCTTGCCTGCTGGAGGAGGTTAACCGTTTACCTAGAAGAATGCCCCAATGTCCCAATGTCCCGTGTCCCACATGCCCATATTGCTGCCAGAGCAGCAAGTGAAGAGCACAGCCGTGAAAGTTGCTCGGTTTTGTTCTGGTGATTTAGAAACCTGGTATTACTGCTCTTTACATTTTAACGACAAATGAGGTTAACCACGACCACTAAGCTTATCTCTGTCAACCGTTGGTGTGGGACATTGAAAAATCAAATTCGCGGCATTAGAGATTTTGGTAATGGTAGGGATATTTTTTTACTGTATTCAGTGTCGTAGTTTTCAATTTCAGATGACAATGGACAGGGTGACGTACGTGTGACCACAGTTCTCTGGAATAATTTCATTAATTATTACACTAGATGTACTTCAGTGTATGTTGAAATGTTCACCCACTTTAAATGATTTTGCGGATTTCAGAAATGTACTTTAAATAGACAATGGCAATTATTTCATTTGTAATTAAAATGTAAATGCAACAATATTGAGTGTGCGGAAATAAGTTACATAGGCTACAAAAGAACGTTCCTAGTACCTCAAGGTGCAGAATGTTCTTTAAATGCGAAACAGCAATAGAACGGTTAGAAAACATTCAATCGTTACAGTTTATTGGTCTCCTCGATTATCATTCAGATAGTTACGTAAATAAAACTGCAGTGAACCATGTGTCAAACATTGACAGTAGAATTTACAGGGTGTTTCAAAAATGACCGGTATATTTGAAACGGCAATAAAAACTAAGCGAGCAGCGATAGAAATACACCGTTTGTTGCAGTATACTTGGGACAACAGCACATTTGCAGGCAGACAAACTTTCGAAATTACAGTAGTTACAATTTTCAACAACAGATGGCGCTGCGGTCTGGGAAACTCTATAGTACGATATTTTCCACATATCCACCATGCGTAGCAATAATATGGCGTATTCTCTGAATGAAATTACCCGAAGCCTTTGACAGCGTGTCTGGCGAAATGGCTTCACATGCAGATGAGATGTACTGCTTCAGCTGTTCAATTGTTTCTGGATTCTGGCGGTACACCTGGTCTTTCAAGTGTCCCCACAGAAAGAAGTCACAGGCGTTCATGTCTGGCGAATAGGGAGGCCAATCCACGCCGCCTCCTGTATGTTTCGGATAGCCCAAAGCAATCACACCATCATCGAAATATTCATTCAGGAAATTAAAGACGTCGGCCGTGCGATGTGGCCGGGCACCATCTTGTATAAACCACGAGGTGTTCGCAGTGTCGTCTAAGGCAGTTTGTACCGCCACAAATTCACGAAGAATGTCCAGATAGCGTGATGCAGTAACCGTTTCGGATCTGAAAAATGGGCCAATGATTCCTTTGGAAGAAATGGCGGCCCAGACCAGTACTTTTTGAGGATGCAAGGACGATGGGACTGCAACATGGGGCTTTTCGGTTCCCCATACGCGCCAGTTCTGTTTATTGACGAAGCCGTCCAGGTAAAAATAAGCTTTGTCAGTAAACCAAATGCTGCCCACATGCATATCGCCGTCATCAAGCCTGTGCACTATATCGTTAGCGAATGTCTCTCGTGCAGCAATGGTAGCGGCGCTGAGGGGTTGCCGCGTTTGAATTTTGTATGGATAGAGGTGTAAACTCTGGCGCATGAGACGATACGTGGACGTTGGCGTCATTTGGACCGCAGCTGCAACACGGCGAACGGAAACCCGAGGCCGCTGTTGGATCACCTGCTGCACTAGCTGCGCGTTGCCCTCTGTGGTTGCCGTACGCGGTCGCCCTACCTTTCCAGCACGTTCATCCGTCACGTTCCCAGTCCGTTGAAATTTTCAAACAGATCCTTTATTGTATCGCTTTCGGTCCTTTGGTTACATTAAACCTCCGTTGAAAACTTCGTCTTGTTGCAACAACACTGTGTTCTAGGCGGTGGAATTCCAACACCAGAAAAATCCTCTGTTCTAAGGAATAAATCATGTTGTCTACAGCACACTTGCACGTTGTGAACAGCACACGCTTACAGCAGAAAGACGACGTACAGAATGGCGCACCCACAGACTGCGTTGTCTTCTATATCTTTCACATCACTTGCAGCGCCATCTGTTGTTGAAAATTGTAACTACTGTAATTTCGAAAGTTTGTCCGCCTGAAAATGTACTGTTGTCCCAAGCATATTGCAACAAACGGTGTATTTCTATCGCTGCTCGTTTAGTTTTTATTGCCGTTTCAAATATACCGGTCATTTTTGAAAGACCCTGTACATGCCAACGTAAAGTGAAACCGGAAGGAATTTCTAAAAATCAAATATAACTGTCAATATTTTAAGAAGAGGATAGGGCACAGCTTACTCTAAGAGGAGTAAAATAATAACTGAACTGGACATCACGCATCTGTGACATACATATGGTTCGCAAAATAACAAAGATAAGTAGTAGCCTACATGTACAAAATTTGGTAGAAGTGGTATTAACAACGAGAAAGAAACTGCTGGAAGTGGATCATTTCACGAAGGCGATGGAGAATGAATCTAATTAGGAAGATGAATAGGAAACTTTCTGTTACGACGGGACCGAGCAGATGTTTCTTACATTTCGCAAACTAGATGCAGGGACCAGTTACCTGACCGAATAAAAGAACTCAAATCTGATACAGTGAAGTGAAGTGGATCCTCTGCAAGAAAATTAAAATAAAATATAGAGCTGTTAGAAGAGAAAGAATATCACAGTGGAGAGCGAATAATAACACAAGTTTCCTGTGCTCTCAAGAGAAGCAGATTCTTTCCAACTAACGTCAATTAAGATTCTCTGAATGCATTTTAACGTAAACGAGCATGTCAGTTTTGGGGAAAAAAGGTTAAAAAACAAGATAAATCCTATTATCACATTTCAGTGCCTTGTAGATATTTCTTGAGAAGCTGCATGCTACTACACAGAAATTCCCGGAGATAAAATAGTCTGAACAGTGTATAAACTGAGAATAGCGCTGGTACATATGCGACTACAGAAGCGTGTGCTTACACCAGAGCTTGTGAGCGTGGCAGTATACATCTACTTGTGCACAATACTGCTAACGCTAACATAAGTTTCAATTGAAGAGATGGAATCATCATTAAAGAGAATATTTTTGGTGAGGCGATATTATAAACACTTTTCTGAAGTAATGTGCCTGTTAATTTCACCATTTAAGCAGTCACAAACCACAGCTGGGAAAAATAAGACTTAAATATCTGGTTTCGTAGACTTTATAGTGTAGGTCCCTCAGTACATTTACACACCATCACAGCATTCGTACCATTAATGGCAAAAATCCATAAAAGAGTTTATAAACTGACGTACTGCAGCACAATATTTGAGCCGTGTCAGCCGGTATCGATTGATCGATCGGGTCGGTATGGTGTGATCTTTGGGCTCGGCCGTTTGACGTGGCTTTTGGCCGCGACAGGCGTGGGGGGCTAGAAAGGGGACAGCCGTTTTGTAGTGTGGGATCTGGACTCGGACACATTACCCGAATTGAGTCGTGCCGGCCTGATTTGGACCTGTAAAGGATATTATAAAAGATTTGGTGAGAATTGCTTATCATGTGTTCGGTGCGCATATTATACTGATGCTTGCTTCCCAAGTATCGGCACCATGACTGGAAACTGTTCTCTTGCCAACCAAAAGGTCCTCTCTATTTAGTGCTGTTTAAGTAAACAAGTGTTATTGTGTTTGGTTAAAGGTTTATCTGCATTTTGTGATGTGATACAGTGCGAGTAAGCGAGGTGTGTTAATTGGGACTATTGCTGTTCGGAGTGACGGACGGCATAAGCCAGCAGGGTGAAACTAATATTTTTCCTGGTACAGTGAGCTGTGTGGACGTTGTTATAGTTGGTTCAAAGCACAGGCTTAACACTGAATGTGTACGTTCTGTCTTATCTAACTGCATCACTTGCTCACTCGTAAAATGTGAAATGGTAGCCTTACTTGACTGGTTAAATTTATCAGTATTCTATTAAGGGGTAATTTAAATGAGCTCCCCAGTTTCAGTGAGCATATGTTAACCTACTAGTGTAGTTTAAATTTCTAAGCTGACTTGGTATTATGCTATTCGCCCTCGTCCTTTAAGGTTACGTCAAGGGCATTAGTTCACCCTTGACTATTTTATTTCAATGTTCGTGAAATAGGCTGTTATTTTATACATTGTAGTTATTTTACGTTTGAGGAATTAATACTAGCGCCCCCCCCCCCCGCCCCCATTTTTCTGAAACTGTATAGTAGTACGGGCTCTAGGACCTTTTTTGCAGTGTGTTATAGTGTACTGTGTGCGGCACCCTGTCCAGCTTACCCGCTTGCTGTGGGTTCTGGGTCCAGCCGCCTCTGGTCCGGGTCCAGTGGGCCCCCCTTCTGCTGCTTGAATTTTCCCGTGCCTATGTGACGTCACCTGTTTTGAAAATGTCACGAAGGGGTGTATCTGTTTGTATTTTCTTTGTGTTAAAAAATTTTGTCATATTTGTTATTAGTTTAACTTTATCTCATTATTGTAGTCTCCTTTTGGGAGCTTTACTGTGTATAGAATTTAATTACATTGCAAGTCACTTAATGCTCGGTTAAAGATTAATGTTGTTGTTTAAATAGGGCGGTTACCTGTGCTTGCAAGGATTTTGAATTTTAAAAATAAATTTTTTTTTGGCCAAAGGAAAGTTAATAAAAGTGTTGTTGTTATAAACTGTGAATGTTGCTTATGTGGCCCGGCCCTCCCGCTGAACAGCAATTGGTTGATTAGGGTGGATTAACCACCACAATATTGAATTAAAACTGGCTTGGTGAAGTAAAAAAATCACCGAAGAGACTAGGTCTCGTGTCTCACAGTGTGCAAGAGACAGACGTCCCATACGATGGAGTATGAAATAAGTTTAATAGAAATGAAGTCTGGCATCTCCGGACCTCAAACGGGCTCCCTTTTTTTGAACTGTTTTTTAAGCTCTTTGTATGCTGTGCATGCGTTTTTAGGATACTTTTTCGTGCTGAAGCTCGCATACGAAGCGTTGTACTTGAAAGAGAATAGAGATGAGTGACCCGACTTCACACTCAATCGAGAAGATGCCGATCACTTGCCTCAATTGTGACCCGTTGGGAAGTATAATGTGACAGTGATTGTGGTTTTACTTTCAGCCAGCAGAAGAATTTTCTTGTTTTCCTTTATCGTTATTTAAAAAATTATACAGGGGCAGCTTGGCAGCGGTTCCAATGTTTGAGCTTGCATAATTCACAATAGTGACAGTCTTTCTTTTCTTTTACCATCTGCCAGATACAGGTATCCACATAGGTTTCTTTATATCACTAAAAGGGCGTACGTGAATGTAGTAACAATTACTTATAACAGTTTCTTAATTTCCCAATAGCGCAATTAAATTATATATTATGGACATAACGCTACTGCGTTCTTGCACTGCTATGGTGGAATCACAGCTAATAACAGAGTAAAAACCCAGTGACACGAAGTGGGAATCAAGCTCCTCACGGCACCAGAGTTACAATTTCTCCTTGTTCGTTTTAGGACGTTGGAGATCAGCGCGTAGAGTGCATAAAATTGGAACACCGAGAGCAATGAACAAAATTTTCCTTACTGTGTGTATAGTAGGCAGATTAGTTGGTGAAGTCGCTAGATGATTTGGAGGTTTAAGAATGAAATTTAGCCGCATCCGTGGCTTTAACCTTGCTTAGCAACGTATCAAACTGAACTTACGTGACACAACAGATACGTGCTTCCGTTCTATGCCTGATATCAAGTATAGTGGTTGGAGAGAGGTAGAGTGCCAGTGTCTGCGGAGCCCACGATTAAATGTCTTCAGGAGGTGCCAGGTCTGGAGAACTTGTTGGCTGGGGCTACAGTCGAAAATCTCTTGTAGGACAGCGTGGGCAACATGCGGACTTGCGTTAGCGTATTGAAAGGTAACGTCAAACGTGCGGACTTGGGTTACCGCATTTAATGATTACGTCACAAATACTTCTAACAAGGCAGGTCCCTAGCGGTGGGACTGACTTTTTGAAACCTTAATGCGGTGATCTAGGATAAGGTCCAGAGTATCATGCCCCCCAGGTATTCACCATGGTGGGCCGCAATCGTCTCAAAGAAAATACTGTATTTTCCGTGATGCTCTGCAGCTATAAAAATAGTCATGCTAATCAGACAGTTGCTGTAACATAATGGTTATAGTCCGCAGCTCGTGGTCGTGCGGTAGCGTTCTCGCTTCCCACGCCCGGGTTCCCGGGTTCGATTCCCGGCGGGGTCAGGGATTTTCTCTGCCTCGTGATGACTGGGTGTTGTGTGATGTCCTTAGGTTAGTTAGGTTTAAGTAGTTCTAAGTTCTAGGGGAGTGATGACCACAGATATTAAGTCCCATAGAGCTCAGAGCCATAGTGGTTATATTGCAACTCTCCTGTGCCAAGTGTTGTGAGTTTAAATCTCCCCAGGTTCTTTTACTTTTTATCTTTATTTAAATGAATTTGATCGTTGTTTTCATTCCATTAGCTAGTTAAATGTAATTTTTTATTTGTATTCATTTGCTACGTCATTTTAATCAGCGTATCCAATGTTTCAATTGCACTCATTTTTCTTCTATCATCCCTGTTTCACTTGGACTCTTTGCGCATGGAAATTCATTATTGATATTTATTCAATTCGATTTAATTTCTTCCTTTTATCCTGTTATATTTTCGTTCATGTTATTGTGTTTATTACCTATTCCTCATTTTGCTGGAATTTCGTTTTACTAATAATCCCTTCTTTTGTTCAAATCTTCATATGTTACTTTGTGCGTAGTGCAATAATAATATGTTTTAAATGTTTATACGACACTTGTCATCAAAAAGGTTGTACATCTTGTAATGAAAAATACATTTTTCACACCGTCGCAGGCAATATGAACACATTACTACGTCTATTTTTACCGGTAAAGTGGCGTTTACAAGTGTTAAAATATCATGATAGGTAAATAAAAATGATTCATATGGACAAAGGTTCAAAGATGTAATACAACAATAAGAAGAAGAAATGAGATCGATTGAGAAAATTAACAGGCTTATTAATATGATGTGACAAAGGAATAGAAATATATTAAGTTTAACCAGGTAACTGAATAAAAACAACGATCGAAGTCGTATCTAAAAAGAATTAAATAATATTTCATAGCACCTGACGAGACTAGAACAGCCTTTCACATATTAGGACCACGCGATAACTGTCAAGGTACAGCAACGATCTGATTAACGTCTTTATTTTTAGGAGCTGTGGAGCTTCGTGAGGAATTAAAATTTTTTTTTTTCTTCTGCCTACCAGGTGAAGGATGCAGAGAGTGATACCTTCAACCATAACCAACCTCACAGTATAAAAGCTTTCAAAATGTCAGTCCCACCCCTCGGGTGCTATTATTGCGTGGTTCGTACAACTAACAGCCTTGACAGGTAAGATATGTAACGCAAGCTGTCGAAATTACTGTCTATGTGAAATAAAGGTGGTGGTGTAGTGGACCCAATGGCGCTCTATAGAATCACTTCACGAGCTGGAGAAGTACTACGCTGAAAAGTACAATGTAGCAACATTCATTCGCCTTAGAACATCCCCATAGAAATACCTTCGCGAAGCTGAACACGTAACCGGAAACACGACTTGGTGGCACTGCAGAGAGCATTGCTGTCATTAGGTGCATCGCAGACTTTCTTTGCTCCCACATGACTAGAAGCCGAAACAATGATCTCCCTGCTGAAAAAACTAATAAAAAGTGTATTGAGACAAAAGTAAAATATGTACACTAGAAATTATATATTAAGGGAAAAATTAATTACATAATACAATTATCATTTGTTTCAAGAAAAAGTTCATTATTACCACCGAGAAACAGTAAATCAATGTGATGAAAAACTTTTAGGAACACTTTTGGGGCAATGGTCGTGGAAATTTCATGGAACAGCGTTGCATGTCTTAGGCACCTGACCGCAATCTCAAGGTCGGAAGCTTTTTCCAGAAACCAGCAATACACCACATTCCAGCCAACCTTGTCTCCTTATCAAAATTGTGCTTTACGTTATTCTTCTTGGACAATTGAAACTTTGTGCATCGTAAATCCTTAATCGTAATACTGAAAAATCTTGGCACAAACAACGAAAGGTGGTCGTAAATTTCCTTTCCTTCTTTGAGGCAGAAATGAAAGGTTTTCAATCCGAGCAGAGAATAGAAATAGATATAGACGTATGGACATCCTACACCAACACCATATGTGGAAGTGTGCTGCCTTTGACGGCATTCTTGAAAATTTTTTTTCTACTTGGCGACAATCGGCGATGAAGCAATCACCGACATGGGAATTTTTCGCTAAGGAACCATTCTTTCCACGTAATTATGTTACAAAAACATAACCTGTTATATAAATTTGTAAAAATGACATGAAGTGAGAACGTACCTTAGGTCAGATATTCTCGATACCATACAAAATGTGACAGCTGGACAACGCCGTATGTAACCGTCATGTGTAACTGAGGGTTTCGAGTGACAAGGTGAATCTATTATTTCTATTTAAACTGCGTTATGACTAGTAGGGTCTACCATCGTGTTACTTACGTTGGCCGTAGTGCTCCACACGAACCTCTTACCCAGCACCCACGGCCACCACTGTGTAGCAGATTACGCTACAGAGTTGAGGCAACGGGCACTGTTGCCCACGCAGCTCCACGTGGAGTTGGGGCCAAGTCGAGTTCTCTTGACAGATCTTTTGTATTCTCTTTTATTTACGTACAGTAATTATACTAAGTTTTTATGCAAAAATACTTGTCTGCCTCTACATCTACATGGATACTCTGCAGATCACATTTAAGTGCCTGGCAGAGGTTTCATCAAACCACCTTCACAATTCTGTATTATTCCATCTCGTATAGCGCTCGGAAAGAATGAACACCTATATCTTTCCGTACGAGCTCTGATTTTCCTTATTTTATTGTGGTGATCGTTCCTCCCTATGTAGATCGGTGTCAACAAAATATTTTCGCATTTGGACGAGAAAGTTGGTGATTGAAATTTCGTGAGAAGTTTGCGTCGCAACGAAAAACGCCGTTCTTTTAATGATTTCCGGCCCAAATCCTGTAGCATTTCTGTGACACTCCCATATTTCGCGATAATACAAATCGTGCTGCCTTATTTTGAACTTTTTCGATGTTCTCCGTCAGTCCTATCTGGTAAGGATCCCACAGCACGCAGCAGTATTCTAAAAGAGGACGGACAAGCGTGGTGTAGGCAGTCTCCTTAGTAGGTCTGTTATCCCACAGCGCGCAGCAGTATTCTAAAAGAGAACGGACAAGCGTAGTGTAGGCAGTCCCCTTAGTAGGCTGTTACATTTTCTAAGTATCCTTTGGTTAGCCTTCTCCACAACAATTTTCTATGTGCTCCTTACAATTTAAGTTGATCGTAATTGTAATACCTAGGTATTTAGTTGAATTTACGGCCTTTAGATTAGACATTTATCGTGTAACCGAAGTTTAACGAGTTCCTTTTAGCTATCATGTGGATGACCTTACACTTTTCTTTAGTTGGGGTCAACTGCCACTTTTCACACCATTCAGATATTTTTTCTAAATCGTTTTGCAGTTTGTTTTGATCTTCTGATGACTCTATTGGTCGATAAACGACAGCGTCATCTGCAAACAACATAAGACGGCTGCTCAGATTGTCTCCCAAATCGTTTATACAGATAAGGAACAGTAAAGGGCCTATAATACTACCTTGGGAACGCCAGAAATCACTTTTGTTTTACTCGATGACTTTGCGCCAGCTACTACGAACTGTGACCTCTCTGACAGGAAATCACCATTCCAGTCTCATAACTGAGACGATATTCCATAAGCACGCAATTTCACTACAAGCCGCTTGTGTGGTACAGTGCCAAAAGCCTTCCGGAAATCCAGAAGTACGGAATCGATCTGAAATCTGTTGTCAATAGCATTCAACACTTCATGTGAATAAAGAGGTAGTTGTGTTTCACAGGAACGATGTTTTATAAACCCATGTTGACTGTGTGTCAATAGACAGTTTTCTTCGAGGTAATTCATAATGTTCGAACACAATATATGTTCCAAACTCCGGCTGCATATCGACGTTAACCATATTGGCCTGGGATTTCATGCATTGCTCCCACTACCTTTCTTGAATATTGGTGTGACCTGTGCAACTTTCCGGTCTTTGGGTACAGATCTTTCGTCGAGCGAACGGTTGTATATGATTGTTAAGTATGGATCTAATGCATCAGCATACTCCGAAAGGATCCTAATTGGTATACAGTCTGGACAAGAAGACTTTCTTTTATTAAGTGATTTAAGTTGCTTCACTACTCCGAGGATATTTACTTCTACGTTACTCTTGTTGGCAGCTGTTCTGAATTCGAATTCTGGTATATTTACTTCGTCTTTTTTTGTGAAGGCATTTCGGAAGGCTGTGTTTAGTAACTCTGCTTTGGCAACACTGTCTTTGATAGTATCTCGTGATAGGATATTATAAATTTGTGACATATTTTAGGAAGAGCAGAAAAAGAATACGGTAAGGAATAGACATCGATGTTCCTTTACCAATACCACGTATGGAAGACGCTAGGTATTGAATTTCAAATCCAGCATCCCCGTATGGTGCTACCCACGTTAGTAGTATTCGCATGATCATCACTCCTCAGGAAAACTCGGTTTGTTCAGTCCATGCACCTGTAATATACACTGAGGTGACAAAAGTCATGGGATAGCGGAATCCACATATACAGATGGGGGTAGCATCGCATACACAAGGGGGCAGTGAGTTGGCGGAGCTGTCATTTGTATCCAGGTGATTAATGTGAAAAAACTTACGACGTTATTATTGCCGCACGACGGGATTAACAGAATTTGAATGCAGAATGATAGTTGGAGCTATCCTACTGGGACAGACCATATCTAAAATCATTGGGGAATTCAATATTCTGATATCCATAGTGCCAAGAGCGTGGCGAACAGTCAACGCAATGGCCGACGGCTTTCACTTAACAACCTAGAGCACCCGCGTTTGTGCTGAGTCGCTAGTGCTGACAGACAAGCAACACTGCGTGAAATAATGGCAAAAATCAGTGTAGCACGTCCGACGAAGGTATCCGTCAGGGCAGTGCGGCGAAATTTGGCTTTAATGGGTTGTGGCAACGGACGCGTGTCCCTTTGCTAACAGCACGACATCGCCTATAGCGCCTCTCCTTGACCATATCGGTTGGACTCTAAGACAATTGTAAAACCGTGGCCTAGTCAGATGAGTCCCGATTTGAAGTTTGTAAGAACTGATTATAGCGTTGGAGTGTAGCACACACCTCACGGATCAAAGGACCCAACTTGTCAACAAGGCACTGTGGGTCCATAAAGGTGTGGGCAGTGTTTACAGGGAATGGACTGGGTCCTCTGGTGAATCTGAATCGATCATAGAGTGGAAATGGTTCTGCTCAGCCACTTGGAGACAATGTGCACTCATGGACTTCGTTTCCAAACATCTATCTCATTAGGCCACAATTGTTCGCGATTGGTTTGAAGAACATTCTGTACAATTCGAGCGAATGATCTGGCAACCCAGATAGACCGACAATTGCTCCACCCAACATTTATGGGACATAATCGTGAGGTCAGTTTATGTGCAACATCCTATACCTACAGTCTCGCAATTATGGACGGTTGTGGAGACAGCACGGCTTAATATTTCTACAAGGGACTTCAAACGACTTGAGTCCATGTCACGTCTAGTTGCTGCGATATGCTGGGCAGAAGGAAGTCCGACACGAAATCAGGAGGCATCCCATGACTGTTGTCATCTCAGGGTAAGTTCGTGTTTCTGGAACAGCGTGACCGCTACGGTCGCAAGTTCGAATCCTGCCTCGGGCATGGATGTGTGTGATGTCCTTAGGTTAGTTAGGTTTAAGTAGTTATAAGTTCTAGGGGACTGATGACCACAGATGTTAAGTCCCATAGTGCTCAGAGCCATTTGAACCATTTTTTTTTTAATTCGCGTTGTTTGTTAGCGTGCTGTGTGAGTTAATGTTTGTTAGATTACAAAACATCTACTATTACTAGGTTCGCTATGGCGGAGCGGTTCCAGGTGCATCAGTCCGGAACTGCAATGCTGCTACGGTCGCAGGTTCGAATCCTGCCTCGGGCATGGATGTGCGTGATGTCCTTCGGTTAGTTAGGTTTAAGTAGTTCTAAGTCTAGGGGACTGATGACCTCAGATGTTAAGTCCCATAGTGCTGCGGTTCTAGGCGCTACAGTGTGGAACTGCGCGACCGCTACGGTCGCAGGTTCGAGTCCTGCCTCGGGCATGGATGTGTGTGATGTCCTTAGGTTAGTTAGGTTTAAGTAGTTCTAAGTTCTAGGGGACTGATGACCTCCGAAAAGTCCCATACTGCTCAGAGCCATTTTGAACCATAGTGCTGAGAGCCATTTGAACCATTTGAACTACTAGGTTAGTAAGTGAACAAATTTTGCGTGACTTTGGAACAATGTTTTGCCACGAGGTAACATAAATAAATTTTATACAGGTCTTATCTGGCTGTGAAAAAAATGACAAGCAACAAAAAACCTCAGTATTGATATTGTGAAAACTTATTTCAGTAATTAAATTAGTGCTTTTAAGTAGTGTATTTTCTACTTTTGTTTACATTACGTAATACCCATTATGCGTCACTGTTGTATATTAAAGCTGTTAGAATTACTGTTTACATACTTCATATTACATTTTTATTACATTTATAATGATGTGTTGATTTATGTTACTACTGAATAATAAAGTTTACTGGTTGAAGGTAATTTTTAGAACAATATCTCTACACGGTCACCTTAATGCTGTTTCCGCTTAAGTTGCCAGTAATTTTGTAATCTGACTAGTGCATCTCGGGTCGTCGTGCCAGTTGGTTTGACGTAGGTGTGAACCCCTCCCCCCTGCCCAAAATTGACTGACCCGAACGCCTTACGTTAATGTTATCATAGTTATTTGGTCGCACTAGGCGATGAGTCTCTATGCTTCGAAACTGATCGTGCGAAGAATTACTGGCAGCTGAAGCTGATTTTTACTCTATTAATATAGCAGAACTATAAGCAGCAGTATCGGTAAGCTACGAGCCTGCCCCTACCGAATTCAGACACGTGCTGGTAGGCGTTTCCATGTCTCACACTAGGCGTAATACCATCTTCTCATGAACGAACAGCGATCAAATATGATTTGTGAAGCAGAAACGGGATGCCTGATCTCTCCTCGTATGCCGATCGTGGATTCCGTTATTCCTGCCTTCTTTGTGATGTTGTGCTTAAGTCTAAGTATGAAGTATCGGCACACTACATGTCAATTTGTCGTTTGCAGCATACTGCCTTCACGGTGTTCGAATTTCGATGGAGAGCACTGCAGAAATTGCACGTTGCCTTCCATCCATGATCCGCAATATACCACGATTCTTGGATTGGGGTAGACAGTTTTATTGCTGCGGCTATCCCTGGTATTGCAGGTAGTGGGACGGGCCAGAGCTGTCATCCACCAGCGCGCGAAAGACAACAGCGGCGGGAGCAACGGCCGCGCTTTTGTCCCGGCGATGAGCGTTAATTCAGCGCGATGACTAAGTGATGAGGCGCCCTTGGGCGGCTGCGTTATTCACCTGCAGCGCCCCCTGGGGGATGGCTGCACCAGGCCCCTGCTCCCCCTCCCACGCCCCACCACCAGCCACGCAGCCGCCTCATGCAATGTTTAGTGCAGCGGCCCGCGCGGGGATTACGCCTCCTCCGCAGCCTCCAAATCGCTGCCACCGCGCAGCATACCGGTCACCGGCTGTGGCTACCCCACTCTAACCGTGACACGGGACTGTGGAGTACCTCTACCACTCTGCATCAATTCGACAATAATACTCGTGGCCAATGGAGGCTTTCGTTGCGGGATGCACTTACTGAGTGATACAACACGTAGGTTTCTTGTGCGATACACTATTTATTTCATTTCGACAGAATCCCAGTTATAATAGGTTGCAATCGTGGACCAACTAATTGTGATAACGAGTACATCAACAGTACTTAATTAAGCATATAAATGTACCACATTTTCACACCTGGGATACAAAATATAAGTTTCCTGAAAGCATCTGAATCTTTCGTGCTCATGAGATGTAACACGTTGTTCTTGCTGGAATTAACGTGGAAGGGAGGTTCCACCAATATAACTTTCTTTTCACACAACCTGTCTGTTTAAAAACATATAGACTGTGTTTTACAGATAATCGAAGCATTTCCCCACTAAATTTTCTTTAACAAAATAAACCAATTTGGAAAATCCTTTGGACCTTAAACCTTAAGCTGAATAAGCTTTTAATCTCTGCAAAAGATATCTGAAGCGCTGTATTGCCAAACAGCAGACAATATCACAATGATTAGAAGAAGGCCGGACCTGCAACCCGCCCGTTATCGGGTGAAGCAGCGGTGTTTACTACCGCGCTGGACACAGTGTATCTTATTGAATGTCCTTCTGCCACACATGAAAACTACACACATGCTCATAAATTAAGGATAATTGCAGAATGTGGTGCCACACAACGACGCAGTACACGAAACTGGCGCTAATAGCATAGGTACATAGGGAACACACACGGCACAGATCTGTAAGTCCACAGTATTGGTGATAAGTTGAGAAAACCGTCCCGAAACACATGTACTACAAAACGCCACTGTTTCCTACACATGTACCCCGACATCAATATAGGATATGATCACCATGCACACGTGCACAGGCCGAACAACGTGTTGGCATACTCTGGGTCAGCTGGTCGAGGAGGTGCTGGGGTATAGCCTCCCACTCTTGCAACAGTGACGGTCGGAGCTTCTGAAGTATCCTGGGGGTTTACGTCGACCGAGAGCATCCCAGACGGGCTCGATGGTGTTTAGGTCTGGAGAACAGGCAGGCCACTCCATTCGCCTGCTATCTTCTATTTCAAGGTACTCCTCCACGATGGCAGCTCCGAGCGGCCGTGCGTTATCATCCACCAGGATGAAGGTTAGACCCACTGCACCACTGAAAAGGACATACTGCTGCAATACGACGTCCCTATACATCTGAACTGTTACAGTTTCTCTGTCAAAGACATGCAGGGGTGTACGTGCACCAATCATAATACCACCCATCACCATCAAACCACGGCCTCCATACAGTTCCCTTTCAAGGACATTTAGGGGTTGGTATCGTTGGTATCTGGTTCCCGGTTCACGCCAGATAAAACCACTGTTCAGACTATACTTGGACTAGTCCATGAACACAACCTGGGACCACTGTTTCGGTGACCATGTACTGTGTTCTTGACATCAGGCTTTACGGGCTCTCCTGTGACCAGAGGTCAGTGGAATGCACGTTGCAGATCTCCGGGCGAATAAGCCATGTCTGTTCAGTCGTCTGTAGACTGTGTGTCTGGAGACAACTGTTGCAGTGGCTGCGGTAAGGTACGAAGCGAGGCTACCTGCAGTACTCTGTGGCCGTCTGCTGGTACTGATGTTGAGATATCGGTCTTCTCTTGGTGTTGTACACTGTGGACGTCTGGTACAGTAGCGCTTAGACATGTTTTCTGTCTGCTGGAATCGTTGCCATAATCTTGAGATCACACTGTGTGGCACACTGAGGGCCCCTGCTACGACCTGCTGTGTTTGACCAGCCTCCAGTCGCCCTAGTATTCTGCCATCATAACGTCATCAATATGTGTTCTTTGAGCCATTTTCAACACACAGTCCCCATTAGCTCGTCTGAAAACGTCCGCGCACTTACTCGCTTCACCTTACTCTGGCATGCACCAACACATATCTGCGTGTATGCTGCTGCCAGCGCCACCGTGCGACGACCGCAAGTCAAATGCACCGCATGGTTATACCACGAGGTAATTTAAACCCACATACCGCCCACCAGAGCGTTGTTTCACCATGTATCAGCATTATCCTTAATTTGTGAGCATGAGTGTATATGAGCACTATTGATGACAGATGACTTAACTTGCTGTATCTCCAAAGGTTCGGGGTTACGATGCGCATCTGTGCTTAAAGGTTAAACAGATTAGCAAACAATATGGCACTGATAAAGCTTACATCAAGGCTACCAACCCCTTAATTTCAGTCGGCAACCAAGGTGCCACTGGGTCCCAAACCCTCCCTTCAGAGAATTTTGTTTTGGCTAAAGCCCTGGAGACAGTTTGCTGTTAATATTTTCAAAGTTAGACTGATTATCAGTTATTAACGCGGCTCTGAAGGAATGTCTTAAAACATTACTTGTGAACACTCATCACAAAAGAACTCACTAGACGGAACCACAAGATCCAGCTGAAATACACCAATAATGATCCAGTCTTTCAAATACATAAACGAACAGCTTAGTACAACAGGTTGTTCAGATTATAACTAATGACAGGCACATGCAGATAAAAACAAAGAATTGAACCGGTTAACAGCTAACTCCAACCACAAGGTTCTTCTTTTGTTTAACGGCTAACTGTGCCTTAGTACAATTGTTCCGGCTGTATTTGCGACGAAATGGTTCAAATGGCTCTGAGCACTATGGGACTTAACTGCTGCGGTCATCAATTCCCTGGAACTTAGAACTACTTAAACCTAACTAACCTAAGGACATCGCACACACCGATGCCCGAAGCAGGATTCGAACCTGCGACCGTAGCGATCGCGCGGTTCCAGACTGTAGCATCTAGAACCGCTCGGCCACTCCGGCCGGCTTTGCGACCAAGAGTAGATTAATTAGAACATTAATGATCGGGTACAAACCAGAAAGGAAAGGCCATATAACAGTGGGACAAATATTCAAACGACAGTTAGTGTCTTAGTACAATACTACGGCCTATATTTACGATCACAGAACCGACCGAGTAAAACTCCCAGGGTGGGGTACAAACCAGAAAATAATAAGAAAGACAGGTAGACAATGATACAAATCAGCATTAGGATTACAGAATTTTACTCACCTTTATCTGCAAGTCGTTCGATGGATCCACAGTGCGTCCAGCGGCTACTGAATTGTGCCGATGAAAGCCAGGTAGAAGAGGGCAGCCAGGTCACGAGTGGTCGTCCGACACGAATGTTGCCAACCAACCGACGGGGTGTCGGCCTGCTGCTTGCAGTGTTTTGGTATCTGTGCAATAAAAGATTTTTGGACGTTCGTGAAGTAACAAATAACTTACAATAAATGTCCTGCTCCTCTCCCATGCCAGTTAAGTTGTTTCCTTATCCTGGGGCGTTGACTAACATATCAGGTCGGTCTGGTCCTTCCGAGTGCAACTCTTTTTATGACGAGCAGTATATTAGTTATTTTTCATATGAATTAAATGCTTGCGTGAATTGTGTTAAATTCATTAAACCCCTCCACGGTGTTCTACTTTGCTTGAATTTCTAAAACACTAAAATATCTGTCGTTTCCATCTGTATTATATGTATGTATAGTAATCTGCCTTACGGCAGGTCTTGTCATGGGTTAAGCCTCTTCCACTTTCGTCTTTCCATAGCCAGTCTTTTCATTTCTGAATATTTGCCTCCTTTGATAGTGTCCAGTATTTCATATCTTCTTTTTCCTCTTCCCCTTTTTCCCTCCACCATTCCTTCTATTCCTTCCTTCAATAAACAGTCGCTCCTCAAACAATGTCCAATCCAGTTCCGTTTTCTCTTTCTGATGACTTTCAGCATATTCCTTACTTCTCCAACTCTTCTTAATACTTCCTTATTCCTTACTCGGTCTTCCCATTTCACTTTTTCCATTCTTCTCCATATCCCCATCTCTAGTGCCTCCAATCTTCTTTCATCTTCCTTCCCCAATGTCCAGGTCTCTCACCATATAGTGCAATGCTCCAGATGTAACATTTGGCAAGTCTTTTCCTCACACTTTTGTTTAGTGGTCCACAAAGTAATTTTTGTTTCCTCTTGAATCTTTCTTTTGGCAACGGCATTGCCGCAGTGGGTACACCGGTTCCCGTGAGATCTTCGAAGTTAAGCGCTGTCGGGCGTGTGTAATAAATTTCACTTGGATGGGCGACCATCCAGCCGCCATGTGGTGTTGCCATTTTTCAGGGTGCACTCAGCCTCGTGATGCCAAATGAGGAGCTACTCGACCTAATAGTAGCGGCTCCGGTCAAAGAAAACCATCAAAACGACCGGGAGAGCGGTGTGCTGACCACATTTTGCCATTGCAATTCTTTTCCTAATTTCTGTTGAGCAATACATAACATCCATTATTACACTTCCCAAGTAATTGAAGTTATTCACTTGCTCTATTTCCTCTCCCCCTATTTTCATACGTCATTTTCTCCCCTTTCCTCTAATTGACATGATTTTCGTTTTCTTCTTGTTAATCTTCATTCCATATTATTCTAATTTTGTGTTTAGTTCATCTAACATTTGTTCCATCTCTCTTGCACTCTCTGCCATCACAACCATGTTGTCTGCAAATCTATACACTCCACTCTCCATCCCCCTATACAACTCTCCTTCAGATATACATTGAACAGTGTTGGTGATAAACAGCAACCTTGTCTTACACCTCTTCCCAGTTCAATTTTTTCATTCATCACACCTCCTATTCTTACTCTTGCTCTCAGATTCTAAAATAAATTTCTAATTAGCCATCTATCCCTTCAGTCAGCTCCATGTTTCCTTAGGATCTCCATCAGTTTGTCCCATCTGACACAGTCAAAATCCTTCTCAAGATCAATGAACACAACATACACCTTCCTTTTCTTCTCCATGTACCTCTCCCCTATCACTCTCAGTAGCCCAATGGCAGCTCTAGTTCCCACTCCTCGCCTGAAAGCAAACTGTTCATCTTCTACTACGTAATTCAGCTTTCCATATAGCCTTCTGCTGAGGGTACTCGGCAATACTTTGGCTGCATGCGATATCAGGCTCACTGTTCTATGTTCCTCACACTTTTTGCTGTTCTTTTTCTTTTCTATAGGTATTAAGAGACTTTCTGTATAGTCCTTTAGCCATTTTCCTGTCATGTGTATTTGATTACACAATTCAATCGCCGGCCGGTGTGGCCACATGGTTAAAGGCGCTTCAGTCTGGAACCGCATGACCGCTCCGGTCGCAGGTTCGAATCCTGCCTCGGGCATGGATGTGTGTGGTGTCCTTAGGTTAGTTAGGTTTAAGTAGTTCTAAGTTCTAGGGGACTGATGACCACAGATGTTAAGTCCCATAGTGCTCAGAGCCATTTAAACCATTTTGAACCACAATTCAATCAACTCCCTTTTCCCTTCTTTCTCCAATGACTTTAACAGTTCCTCAGAAATCTCATCAATTTCCATTGCTTTTCCGTTTTTCCTCTCCTTCATAGATTCTTCAATCTCACTAGATAGTATTGCATTTCCTTTGTCATCATCTGCAAGTTTATCTTTTTCTTCTATCCCAAGGTCTTCTTCACTTGGTCGGCTGTCTGCAACGTATAGTCATCCTGTATGTTCTTCCCATCTTCTCATTACTTCTTGGGGTTCACTCACCATTTTACCGTCTGCTGCCTCTACTTCCTGTAGTCCAGTGTTGTTTCCCTTTTCCCTGAATATCAAATCCATTGCTTCTTTGTACATCAAATCATATTTTCCTTCTTTCTCTAATTTCTCTATCTTGTCACCCTTTTCTGTCAGCCATTTCTCCTTTGCTTTTTTCTGTTTCCCTTGTTAATTCATTATTTAAACTCCTGTAGTTGCGCTTCCCTTCTTCAGTGTTTACAGTTTTCCATTTCGTGCGATCATCCATCTTGGTTATCATATCTGGGGTTACACATTCTTTCTGTAACAGTTCTGATACTAAATGCAACTGGGTTTTCTCTTTTGATGCTAGTCAATTGTCAGGATGAGCTTTCTAAAGCATTATGTCAGGGTGAAAATACTAAATTAATTAATTTTTCTCTCTTAACAACATGTGGGCAGGGTGGGTTCTTCCTTGGCTCGGGTATGAGGTCGAATGAAACATCATTTTTACATAAGATAACTTTTACTGAAGATTTGTACAACTGTTTCTTACTCGATGTTCTGGCTCGGAGAGCGGCAGCTGTGTCGTTTGCGAAGTCTTCTGCTGCGGCAGCGGCGGCGTCTGATTACGCGTGGCAGTGTGTATCTCGTGTCGCCGTCTCGCCCAGCTGACTGGAGACGCGCAGCGCGAGGTGGCCCCTTTAATTATTGCGAGCGAAGTCGTGCATCGGATGGTGATGACTTGGATGTGGCGTCCCAGTGTTTCTCTTCTCTAAGCGGCCGCGTGTGTTGTGCGTCGGCCAGCGGAGCGGCGCGGCGGGGGAAGGCCCGTGTCCCAGATCCGAACAATGGACTCCCGCTGGCCAGTCTTCGGCTGTCAGATCTTCATCCCAGCTCACAGGTGACTGCTGATGCGAGGGCGTCTCCTTCCCGTCCTCACGAGTCACCCGGGTACGTAAAAATCAGACTTCAAATACCTTTCAACTTCTGTCTTCTGGCGCCGAGGCTGCTGCTTGCTATTCCATTACAGCGGCGGACTTGGTGCGTCTGTGCATGATGTAGTCTCTTCTTGCATGACGGTCTTCAGCACCGAAACTGACTGAAAACTACTGCTATTCTTCTCTTCTTCCTTCGTCTTCCTCGTCTGTCGGGCCCACTGCGTCTCGCGTATTTATTCACTTCAGTCCACTGGAAGTGAACGACTTCACGGTCATTGCCTCGTCTGTCACGTTGAACAGCTTCTCGAAGAAACTTCTTAACGTCGGTCATTGGCTCTTGGAATGTAGGCGAGGGCCTTTGATCACATGTGACGACTGAGAAACACGTGAGCCGGTCATTGCCTCTTCTGTCACGTTGAAAAGCTTCTCGAAGAATCTTCTTAACGTCGGTCATTGGCTCTTGGAATGTAGGCGAGGGCCTTTGCTCACATGTGACAACTGAGAAACACGTGAGCCGGTCAGGCGATGCCCTGACGGCTGAATCGACAGCGTCCGCTTATGTGGAACTTTCTGACTTCACGGTCATTGTCTCTTCTGCTCTGCTGTTCTGCCCGTTGTTTACCAGTATGTAACTCTCTAACTAAACCAAGTTTTTCATTTATTTTCTAATTTCTACTTCACTTTGATTTCACTAATTTATTTACTTAAGTACCACTCAACATTTCTTTACTTTTTTCGTTTCCTTGACTCCCAGAATTTCCTTAGCTGCGTTTTTGACGCCATTTTTAAAACGATCCCATCTTCCTTCTATGCATTCTGTTTCCTGTCCTTTCATCATGATTTCACAATACGCGTTCACTAATTTTTCACAATTGCCTTTGTCTTTCAGTTTCTCTAAGTTAATGTGCTCTCTCTTCTGTCCTTTCCAGGTTCTTTTCAATTTAACTAGAACCTCAGCTATTACTGAAATATGATCTGAATAAATATCTGCCCCTGGATAGCTTTTGACACTCTTTAGGCAATTTCGGTATCTTTGTGTCATTATGTAATCAACTGATATGTTTTGTCAAATCGAGATATCCAAGTATATCGTCATCTTTTGTGGTTATCAAATAGTGTATTTCCAACTGCCATGAAATTTTCATTTCAGTATTCCAACAATCTTTGCCCTCTCTCATGTATTGTAAGGTGGAACAATTTAATGGCAAGACGTTACGTAGTTGTATGTTAGTCACGAGTTTTACAACAAACTTCATCGTCACTTAGCATTAGCAGATGAGCAATCTGTAGGCCATAGCTATGGGATGTTCATAATAGCAATGATGAAATTAAGAAAACTGGTAAATAGTGTAATATCACTGATTTATAAGTGAACATTCGCCGTTTTCTCGCTCGGCTATAGGATATGCAGTTAACTAGCCTTACCGTGCGCTGTTCTTGCAAAGACAAAAAGAGCGGGTAGCTTCGGAATCGTTACTGCCAGTTAAGGCCGCCCGCCGCGGCTGAGCCGGCAGGTTTAGTGCCGGAGGACAGGGACAGGGATAGGGACGGGGAAAATCGGGCACAGCCGCGCCGCCGCAGCTGGCGCTCGCGGCAGCCAATTACAGGCGCGTCACGGGCCGGCTAACACGGCGGCGGCAGAGCGCGCCCGCCGCGGAGCGGAGCACATCTGTCACACCGCGGGCCGGACTGCGGCAGGGGGCGGTGGCAGGGGATGCGCCGGCGCGGATGCATCCGTCTCACCAGCACAGCACACCACTGCACGTCCTGCGCGCTGGAGCTGCAGCCGTAAACTAAGCTGTTACAAACACTCCGAAGGCATTACGAGAACATATTTTCGCCATCACTCGACGTAACCGAATTATCTTACCACAGACCATGAACAGGTTATGTGCAGATTTGTCCTTGGTATTTGGTATCATGTGACATCTAGCAAGACTCCGTGTGTTGATTGTTAGATGGGAGACAGTGAGTTTGATACCTGAATATCGTAGCTTGTTTGTACATGAATAAGCTAGAAGAAGGGTTCACCCGTAGCAATCGTGCTCAGGCACTCGGCCAGTGCACATCGCGCGGTGACGGGCGGTAGCGCGGGCCAGTGTTTACGTCGCGAGCAGTGCTGCGGTGAAGAGCTGCGCAGCGTGTTCGAGCGCTGTTAACGTTTGTTTCTGTACCACTGTTGTAAGTAAGATGTCGACAATTAACAGAGCGAACAGCGTTCAGTGTGTTTTCGATCGTGCTGCCTTGCGACCGACGGCTTTCGAAATCCATGAGTGGATTTTTGAGGATCTGAAATTGCCGGAAGATATAGTTGACACGTTCCAGTTGGACTTTGTGCAGTACTCGTTATTTATCAAATTTATTTCGAGTGACACTTATGAGAAATTCGTTGAGGAGCATGCTGGTGTGAGACCATTTCGTCATAATGATGGCAGTATTAGCAATGTCCAAATCGTGCCTTCGGGATACGGAGTGAGAATCGTCAGGGTATTTAATGTGCCACCTGAGTGCCCTAATGACCTGATAGCACGTTCCCTGTCACTGTACGGCGTTGTTTTGTCGGTTACCAATGAAAAATGGTCGAGTGCATATCGCTACCAAGTTAACAGCGGGGTGCGAAGTGTACGTGTGGACTTAAAAAAGCGTATACCTTCGTATGTTGCCATTGGCGGGTGTCGTGCACAGGTAACTCACATTGGACAACCCCCTACCTGTTCGATCTGCCATTCAACAGAACATCTGCGGATGAACTGTACACGTCGACGTCCATTTCAACTTCCACGGGAACGTCCTGCAGACGGTAGTGAAAAGCTTGTTCCGCTATTGAGTGAGGTAGTCGCGGGAACGGTACCACCACCTCGGCAGCCGGAACGTGTTAGCGAGGCGGAGATGCCAGTTCCGGTGGAATGCAGTGCCCAAGACATTTGCGGTAGGACGGACGTCGATCCGGCACCGTCATCCTCACCGGGGCAGTTACCGCTGGATAACAACGATGCGCCAGCCACCTCTGAGACTAAGCCGTGTGAGATACAGGAGCGGGTGCAGATCAGTTTGCCTGAACCGCCCCTAACGGTAGAGACTGCAGCAGAAACGAAGAAAGGCCGCCGAAGGAGAAGCAAAGGGAATAGTAGCAAAGAGGAAAAGTCGGATGATTTGAGACCCGTACACATGTCAGAAAGTGGCAGCGAGACTGAACCTCAATCTTCTTACTCCGTGCGCTGCGAGGACACCGCGAGGCAAGAACGCATCCGTGAACAGACCAAACACCTGAAGGCACTACTGAGCGCTGAGAGGGAACAGAGCACCGTAACGGCTAAGAGGAAGAGCGAGCAGAGCAGCGAGCAGCTGCAGCAGCGCTCCCGCAGGAACTCGATGACGTCAGTCGCAGCCCCGCGTGGTGGTCAGGCGGATGCGACCATGCTGACAGACTCAGCCGGCGGTGGCGGGCAGGGCGGCGCGCGCACCGCGAAGCACCCCGACAGCAATGAGCCGTGGTGGCAGCAGGACGAGGAGATGCAGCAGTAGCTGCTCTCGCGCATGACCATCGCGCTGCGACATTTCCACTCTCTGAGTACTCCAGACGTTCCCAACGAGTTTGATTCAAAGACGTCGAGAAGGACGATCCAACACAGAGCTCATTGTCCTCTGAACCATCATGTGCGATAGCCAAACCTACAACGTTACCACACTTAACGTCAATAGAATTCAAAGTGCGGTGAAACTCCGTTCGCTAACTGATTTCTTGTATGGTACCAGCGTTGACATTGCCCTCCTACAGGAGGTAGTCACAGTCTTAGAAGTGCCCGGTTACGTTCTCATTGATAACATCAATCTCCAGGATGCTGTAGGCACTGCCATACTTCTGCGCGACGGTATACCATTTACGGATGTGCAGCGGTTGCCTAGTGGTCGTGGCATTTCTCTTCGAGTGAATGGTGTGCAGATTGTTAACGTGTACGCTCCCTCAGGTAGCACTCATAAGAGAGATCGCTCAACATTTTATAAAAACGAGGTTCCCATTCTTCTTAGCGCTTATCGTGCACATCTCATCCTCGGTGGTGACTTCAATTGTGTGCTTAACGACAGAGACCAAACTCCTAACACGAACAGATGTATCGAACTTGAACATTTAATTCATGGCATGCGTCTTCACGATACATGGCAACAACTGCACGGTGAACGGGTAGCGTACACCTTCGTAACCAGTCATTCTGCCAGTCGGTTGGATAGGATCTATGTGTCCGAGGCCCTCCAGCGACACGCTGTGAACTGTGACATAGCTCCTGTCAACATCTCCGACCATTGTGCGTATCAGTGTTACCTTAACCTACACCGCCAGCAAATATACCGCGGGAAAGGCTACTGGAAATTGAACGTCAGCCTTCTGCAGGATGCCCAACTTGAAGAGGAGGTGAACATAACATGGCAACAGCTCCAGCGGCAACGACGTCGTTACGATAGCGCTCTCCAGTGGTGGACTCAGTGTGCTAAGCCTAAATGACGCCTCACCCTCATGAGTTACGCCCGACAAAAAAGCTTTTGGCAGAAACAGACTATTGAGTTTTATTATCGCTGTTTGAGAGACCTGTATAGTCGCGCTAACAATCCTTCTGGCGATATCGACATTAAGATCAAACGATATAAAGCGAAAATCACGGCGATACAACGCCAACGAATGCAAGGCATCATCGTGCGAGCCCACCCCAAGGACGTGGCCGCCGAAGAACGGGCCTCTCTGTACCACATCCTGAGAACGACGAAACGGTGTAAAGCCATGTTGATTGAAGCCGTCGTTGATGACGCTGAGAATGCCATCACGAAGCAACGTGACATCATCTCGCACGTCTACGACTATTATAGTCAACTTTACAAGAAGCAAGCCGTTGATGAACACTCGTGCGACGATTTTCTTAGGACCTTGAGCTGTCGCTTGTCGCAACAGGATACTGCAAATCTGGAATCTCTTTTCACAGAGGACGAAATCCGACTGGCGGTCCACAGTGCAAAGAAAGGGAAGTCACCAGGACCCGACGGTCTCAGCGCTGAGTTTTACCAGCGTTACTGGAACCTCCTCGGTCCGACACTCCTCGAGATAGCGAATGAACTCTGGCACCTGGAAGTTATACCCAAGGCATTTACGGAAGGTATCATCCTGCCCTTACCGAAAAAAGGGAACAGCAGGAAGGTCGAAAACATGCGACCCATCACACTCCTGAATGCCGATTTCAAAATCATCACCAGATCGATTAAGCTAAGGATGCAAACCGTTATGTACAAGGTTTTGGGCAGTTACCAGTACAGTGCAGTGCAAGGCCGAAGTGCAATCTCAGCAGCCTGCGATTTGAGGGACATCATCTGTTCGTATGCTGAAACACAAGGACAGGGCGCTCTGATCTTTCTAGATTTTGAGAAGGCTTATGACCGTGTACGTCATGACTTCCTCTTTAAATGCATGAAGAAACTAGGTTTTGGACTTCATCTCATAGAATTAATTCGCAAACTTACTACAAACGCCTCTTCACGGATTCTCATTAATGGCCATTTTACAAAAGAAGTTTCCATTGAGCAATCCGTCCGCCAAGGATGTCCTCTGTCAATGATTTTGTACGCCATTGCAGTGGAGCCGCTCCTGAAAAACTTGGCGCATAGCGGGATCGGACTTAGCGTCGAGTCTGTCACTATCCCATGCATTGCGTATGCTGACGATGTATGCGTCACTGTGTCATCATCGCAACAACTTCTGTCAGCGGAAACTCTTTTACAAACATTCACGTTTCTTTCAGGAGCAATACTCAATAGAACTAAAACCACAGCTTTGCAGATCGGTGGCGGTATCGGAGACATATCCCATGTTCCCTGGTGCAAGGTCAAGGATTCTCACACAACCCTCGGTGTTACTTTTGAGGCCAAACTAGACAAATTCCTGACGAAGAACTGGTCACACATGCTTAATAAATTACGTGCTGCTTTGGTACTTCACTCCGACCGTGACTTGAACATACTACAGAAAGTTAAGACCATCGAGATCGCCATTACGAGCAAGATGACTTATTTGGCGTAAATTCTTCCAATCTCCGACCATCTAGCCAAGAGTATACAACAAGCGTTATGTTGGTTTCTTTTTAGGGGGCACATTTTCAAAGTTCAATTCGATACCTTAACCTTACCTTCGCTCAAAGGTGGCCTTAACCTCATTAAAGTACACAAAAAATGTGTCACCCTGCTCCTAAATCGCATCAGGAAGGAGTTCCGTACCCGGAGGACCAGTATCATCACAAACCTCATTCAGCGGTGGAAGCCTCATAGCCTTGACCCACCCGTTAATATCGCCGGCATTCCACTTTCTTACCGACATGTGCGACTGTACTACATGGAAATGAGTTACATTCGACACAACATCGTCGATAACGGAAGCCTGACGAACAGGAAGCTTTATGGCCTTCTCACGACAACAAACCACAGGAATCGTCTCGAAGAAAAACATCCACATACACGTTGGAGTATAGTATGGCGGAATGTGCACAGCGACGTGTTACCGTCACGCGTCATAGCCGACTGGTATCTAACAGTCAACGATAAAGTAGCAACGAATGAAAAGCTACATAAAATTGGCCTTCATCCAACGCCCAACTGTGACACATGCGGAAGGGTCGATACGCTTCTTCATAGGTTCACGTGCGGACATGCAGAAGAAATTACTACATTTCTTCGTCAACGATTGTCGGTGATAGACCGTACGACGCCCTGTGGTGTAGATCTTTTAGAGATCATTCAGCCACAAAAACTGAGATATCCACGAGCAAAAAACAACGCTGCAACGTGGATCATGGGCCACACAGCATCGTTTATTATGCAGAATAGGCATGCTACTTTCCTCGACTATTATTCTTACATAGAAATTGAACACTTTAAAATGAGACAACACTGTGACTACAGGAGGATATTTGGAAATATGCTGAACATCATAATTAACGGTTAAATGCTTCAAATACACTCTTTCGGATCGCAGAGTTTGCCAGTGACCTGTATGTATGAATCCCATTTGCTTCCTGGGACTTTAGTACTTGTCGGAATTTTACGATACTATTCAGATGCTCACCAATGCAGAAGGCATTTTTTCATTCCCTTTTTCGCTTTCACATTTCCGTTCTCTCACAGAGCAACCTTCCTTCAATGATGATGTGATAGTCTTTTGTGCACCATAAAAAAAAAAAATTCTGTTTACTACTTGGCCCAAAAAAAAAAAAAAAAAAAAAAAAAAAAAAAAAAAAAAAAAAAAAAAAAAAAAGTTGGTAGAGCACTTGCCCGCGAAAGTCAAAGGGCCCGAGTTCGAGTAAAAAAAAAAAAAAAAAAAAAAAAGATGGATAGAGTGTCTGCCATGTAAGCAGGAGGTCCTGTGTTCGAGTCCCAGCCGCAAAAAAAAAAAAAAAAAGTGGTCGAGGGGTAGCGTCTTTGATTCATAATCACAACGTCTTCGGTCCCGGGTTCGACCTCCGCCACTGCCTAAATTTTGATAAATAATCAGCATTGGCATAAGGAGTCAGCCTCATTCTGCCAACGGCCTTGTCAAAGAGGGCGGAGGAGCGGATAGAGGTTCAGGGCACTCTCTTGTCCTAGGGGTGGGAAATTGCCCCTAAAGGCGGAAGAATCAGCAATGATCAACGACATGAGGATGCAGAAGGCAATGGAAACCACTGCATTAAAGACACGTACCGTGTATCCACAGGACATGTGGCCTGAAATTGAAGAAGATGATCTCTCCATTGGCAAAAGATTCCGGAATAGTCCCCCATTCGGATCTCCGGGAGTGGTCTGCCAAGGGGGAGGTTACCATGAGAAAAAGATTGAATAATCAACGAAAGGGTAACGTTCTACGAATCGGGGCGTGGAATGTCAGAAGCTTGAACGTGGTAGGTAAACTAGGAAATCTGAAAAGGGAAATGCAAAGGCTCAATGTAGATATAGTAGGGGTCAGTGAAGTGAAGTGGAAGGAAGACAAGGATTTCTGGTCAGATGAGTATCGGGTAATATCAACAGCAGCAGAAAATGGTATAACAGGTGTAGGATTTGTTATGAATAGGAAGGCAGGGCAGAGGGTGTGTTCCTGTGAGCAGTTCAGTGACTGGGTTGTTCTAATCAGAATCGACAGCAGACCAACACCGACAACGATAGTTCAGGTATACATGCCGACGTCGCAAGCTGAAGATGAACAGATAGAGAAAGTCTATGAGGATATTGAGAGGTTAATGCAGTATGTAAAGGGGGACGAAGATCTAATAGTCATGGGCGACTGGAATGCAGTTGTAGGGGAAGGAGTAGAAGAAAAGATTACAGGAGAATATGGGCTTGGGACAAGGAATGAAAGAGGAGAAAGACTAATTGAGTTCTGTAACAAGTTTCAGCTAGTAATAGCGAATACCCTGTAAAGAATCACAAGAGGAGGAGGTATACTTGGAAAAGGCCGGGAGATACGGGAAGGTTTCAATTAGATTACATCATGGTCAGACAGAGATTCCGAAATCAGATACTGGATTGTAAGGCGTACCCAGGAGTAGATATAGACTCAGATCACAATATAATAGTGATGAAGAGTAGGCTGAAGTTCAAGACATTAGTCAGGAAGAATCAATACGCAAAGAAGTGGGATACGGAAGTACTAAGGAATGACGAGATACGTTTGAAGTTCTCTAACGCTGTAGATACAGCAATAAGGAATAGCGCAGTAGGCACTACAGCTGAAGAGGAATGGACATCTCTAAAAAGGGCCATCACAGAATTTGGGAAGGGAAACATAGGTACAAAGAAGGTAGCTGCGAAGAAACCATGGGTAACAGAAGAAATACTCCAGTTGATTGATGAAAGGAGGAAGTACAAACATGTTCCGGGAAAATCAGGAATACAGAAATACAAGTCGCTGAGGAATGATATAAATAGGAAGTGCAGGGAAGCTAAGACGAAATGGCTGCAGGAAAAATGTGAAGACATCGAAAAAGATATGATTGTCGGATGGACAGACTTAGCATACAGAAAAGTCATAACAACCTATGGTGACATTAAAAGCAACGGTGGTAACATTAAGAGTGCAATGGGAATTCCGCTGTTAAATGCAGAGGAGAGAGCAGATAAGTGGAAAGAATACATTGAAAGCCTCTATGAGGGTGAAGGTTTGTCTGATGTGATAGAAGAAGAAACAGGAGTCGATTTAGAAGAGATAGGGGATCCAGAATTGGAATCGGAATTTAAAAGAGCTTTGGAGGACTTACGGTCAAATAAGGCAGAAGGGATAGATAACATTCCATCAGAATTTCTAAAATCATTGGGGAAAGTGGCAACAAAACGACTATTCACGTTGGTGTGTAGAATATATGAGTCTGGCGATATACCATCTGACTTTCGGAAAAGCATCATCCACACAATTCCGAAGACGGCAAGAGGTGACAAGTGCGAGAATTATCGCACAATCAGCTTAACAGCTCATGCATGGAAGCTGCTTACAAGAATAATATACAGAAGAATGGAAAAGAAAAAGTTGAGAATACGCTAGGTGACGATCAGTTTGGCTTTAGGAAAAGTAAAGGGACGAGAGAGGCAATTCTGACGTTACGGCTAATAATGGAAGCAAGGCTAAAGAAAAACCAAGACACTTTCATAGGATTTGTCGACCTGGAAAAGGCGTTCGACAATATAAAATGCTGCAAGCTGTTCGAGATTCTGAAAATGTAGGGGTAAGCTATAGGGAGAGACGGGTCATATACAATATGTACAACTACCAAGGGGGAATAATAAGAGTGGACGATCAAGAACGAAGTGCTCGTATTAAGAAGGGTGTAAGACAAGGCTGTAGCCATTCGCTCCTACTCTTCAATCTGTACATCGAGGAAGCAATAATAAAAGAAAGGTTCAGGAGTGGAATTAAAATACAAGGTGAAAGGATATCAGTGATACGATTCGCTCATGACATTGCTATCCTGAGTGAAAGTGAAGAAGAATTAAATGATCTGCTGAACGGAATGAACAGTCTAATGATTACACAGTATGGTTTGAGAGTAAATCGGAGAAAGACGATGGTAATGAGAAGTAGTAGAAATGAGAACAGCGAGAAACTTAACATCAGGATTGATGGTCACGAAGTCAATGAAGGAATTCTGCTACCTAGGTAGTAAAATAACCAATGACGGACGAAGCAAGGAGGACAAGGAGGACATCAGAAGCAGACTGGCTATGGCAAAAAAAGGCATTTCTGGCCAAGAGAAGTCTACTAATATCAAATACCGGCCTTAATTTGAGGAAGAAATTTCTGAGGATGTACGTCTGGAGTACAGCATTGTATGGTAGTGAAACATGGACTGTGGGACAACCGGAACAGAAGAGAATCGAAGCATTTGAGATGTGGTGCTATAGACGAATGTTGAAAATTAGTTGGACTGATAAGGTAAGGAATGAGGAGGTTCTACGCAGAATCGGAGAGGAAAGGAATATGTGATAAGGAGAAAAAAATGGTTCTAATGGCTCTGAGCACTATGGGACTTAACATCTGTGGTCATCAGTCCCCTAGAACGTAGAACTACTTAAACCTAACTAACCTAAGGACATCACACACATCCATGCCCGTGGCAGGATTCGAACCTGCGACCGTAGCAGTTGCGCGGTTCCGGACTGCGCGCCTAGAACCGCTAGACCACTGCGGCCGGCTGATAAGGAGAAGGGACAGGATGATAGGACATCTGCTAAGACATGACGGAATGACTTCCATGGTACTAGAGGGAGCTGTAGAGGGCAAAAACTGTAGAGGTAGACAGAGATTGGAATACGTCAAGCAAATAATTGAGGACGTATGTTGCAAGTGCTACTCTGAGATGAAGAGGTTAGCACAGGAAAGAAATTCGTGTCGGGCCGCATCAAACCAGTCAGTAGACTGATGACCAAAAACAAAAAAAACTAGAAGAGCCACTGTTGTCGGCACCAGACAGGTATTAAGAGAGCAACTGGAAGTCGAGCTTCTGTGAGCCCTACTGGTGCGAATAATTTTTCTGCTTAACCTTGTAATGGTGGTAGGGGTGTGGTACACCCATAATGATGAATTTTTATGGGTCTATGGCCACAAAATTTTAGGTTAAAATGTCTCTAAGCACTATGGGACCTAACATCTGAGATCACCAGTCCCCTAGAACGTAGTACTACTTAAACCTAACTAACCTAAGGACATCACCCACATTCATGCCCGAGACAGGATACGAACCTGCGGCCGTAGCAGTCGCGCAGTTCCAGACTGTAGCGCCTAGAACCGCTCGGCCACCCCTAGCAAAAACAGATCGCGTGCATTTTGAAAACATATGTGAGAAAACCAGGGGATGGCAACATCGTGCACGGCATCAGAATGTACAGAGAAACGTGTATCCTCCTACACTACAGTGTCAGGCGGCGTAGCTCGCTGAGGAAACTGCTGGGACATCAAACCCACATCCACCATGGCGGTATGGTTTGAATCCTTGTAAACTTCATCTTTTTAATTTTTTTGACTTCCGTCCCCACTTCTCGTCGTTTATAAGCAAGACATCATTTTTTTGCCCATGACAATAGCCTGTCACGTGACGGTGGGAACCATTAAAGTGCATGGAGGTCTCTACTAACAGCGCAGTACGCAACCATAACTGGTCCTGTCGTGTTCGTTTAGGGTGGTTTCCTGAAGTAGTACAGAAACGCCGAATATGCCGATATGCTTTGGGTGCTGGGTGCTTCCGCTAACCAAGCTGCTGCTGCTGCTCGTGCATATGCTGCAAAGTACTCTCAAAGGCGCCGTCCCGATAATAATGTTTATCGATGTCTGCAGCAACGGCTTTGAGAATCCGGTAATCCTTGTTCACAGATATTGGTCAGAAGTAGGCCAAGGACTCTACGTACTCCACAAACAGATGAGGTGATTCTTCAAACCATTCAGCAGACACTTTGCCAAAGTAACAATATTGCATGGCAGTTCCAGATATCTCAAAGAATGGCTGTTGAGGCGTTGTACGATGACGAACTAAAGCCACATAATTACACGTTAACTCAATACCAGTGGCCAGAAGAGCGTATTCAACGAGTACCGTTTTGTAAATGGCTTTGGTACCAAGTGGTCGATAACCAACATTTTATAAATACCGTGACGTGGACCGACGAATCTAGCTTCATTGTGAAATTTTCAACCTCCACAATAGTCACACAACCCACATGTCATCCGTGAACGTGGTTTTCTGGCAAGCTTTGCCATAAACCTGTGGGCTGGAATCATGAGAGGAGTGCTTTGTGGGATGCCAGACAAGTTGAATATGACCTTTTATTGCAGGTTTTTTTTGCAGTACTTTCCCTGACACATTAGAAAATGTTTCCCTTGAACTTCAGTAAGAGTTTTGCTTTCAGCATAATGATGCACCATCACTCCTTGGAATGAATGTGCATAATTATTTAAATGAAGTGACTTCAGGGAAACTGATTGGTCGTGGAGGCCCAATGTTCTGGTCCCCACGTTCCCCGTGGGTTTGCTAGATACGGTTTTCTCTTCAGCTGGGACGAGGAATCGCATGGTGATCATCAAATGCAGTATTTTTCTTCACCTCATATATTACTAGTTGTAAAGGAATTTGGGACAACATTTATCGAGCTACCGTACCAAACACTATATTGTTAGGTTGGAAGCGAGTAAGTGGGTGACTAGGATTTAGGCAGTCCACAATCTAAGCTGCGTGAAGGGCTAACCCCTCCAATGTGCGTATTGTAAAACAGCGGACTCCCAAGGCTGGCAAGGTATGGGGAATAAGTGACTCATTTCATTGGCTTCTGCTGTCGTAACTGTGAAGTTGCCTAAACATTGGCAGTGCGATGTGAACTGAAATCATCGTTCGGCATTAAGTTAGGTGGGCAGCTACGTAATACAGAAGCAAAAACTAGTGGACAAGGACTCAATTATCGTAACTCGATGGGTAATGCGTCAACTCTGCATAATCATTACGTCGGATATTTTGCAACAAGACGAGCAATGTACACTCTAAATCTTATAGCCGATTGCGTGAGTACGCCTCAATTAACACGTCAGAACACAGAAAACAATGTAACATGGTGACTCTGACCAACTTGAAGCATTCGAGGAATGCACGCATTGTTTCCTAAAATGTGACGCATTTCCTCAACTGGCAATTTGTGCGCAAGTAATCATCAACCAATGCTACGTGTACTCTTATCTCCTGTACCTGCAACCAATTAGATTATACTCAGTGCTTTAAAGGTGAAACTAGCCAAGCTCCAAGATTTTAAAACGTTACTTTAACTACCGAGAAAGTATCCTTTACAGTTTACAGGACATTTTCTAACGTAAAAATCACATAGCAATACACTGTGACGGAATCTCATTTCCAACCTCTTTTATCTCAAAATTCTATGACGTGTATTACTAGAAGACGTTTGAGCCACGTGGCGTGTTAACTGGGCAACATATCCTTCTATCTCTCTATCAACACTTTTTGAACTAGTCGTGTCGTACTTACTGGAATGTATGTCACTGGATATAGTGTAGTCTCATAAGCATGGTGACGAATGTAAAATTTATCTTTCCAGTGTCATCTAAAATCAATCTTGGAGTTTGGTATTTTAATAACGCACTGCTACGAAAGAGACAGTATTATCTAAAATACCTATGAATAATAATGTATTGTATTGAAACTTCCTGGCAGATTAAAACTGTGTGCCCGACCGAGACTCGAACTCGGGACCTTTGCCTTTGCAAAGGTCCCGAGTTCGAGTCTCGGTCGGGCACGCAGTTTTAATCTGCCAGGAAGTTTCATGTCAGCGCACACTCCGCTGCAGAGTGAAAATCTCATTCTGGAATGTATTGTATTGTATGTATGTTAACAGGGGACCTAGAAATGACGGAGAGGCTCCGTTCCCACCGCAGCCGCAGTGGTCTGCAACCCCACGACGACTACCGCAGTCCACTTCAGCCCCCCGCCATCCCACACCGAACCCACGGTTATTGTGCGGTTCGGCCCCCGGTGGACCCCCCAAGGAATGTCTTCACACCAGACGAGTGTAAACCCTATTTTTGCGTGGTAGAGTAATGGTGGTGTACGCGTACGTAGAGAACTTGTCTGCGCAGCAATCGCTGACATAGTATAACTGAAGCGGAATAACTTTGAAATATGCCATACGTAAAGGGCAGTGCATATTTAGTTTTTGCAAAATGTGCTATTAGTACTGAAAAAGTGTGGTGTGTTTTAGAACATAATGGCAGTTTTATGTTTACTGAATACTACATTTACATAAACTAATACGTAAATTACTTTTGGAAATATTTTTGATCTACGTGGCATTTATTATGAATTATCTTAAGAAGAAATAAAAACCAGATTACATTCTACAGGTATACCATTAGCATCTGCTTTAAATGTGGCTCACTATAGAGAAAAATTTATATTATAACTATTTTTTGTGGAACAACATAATCTCACAGAAACATACAAAATATTATTACATTACCGACAAATCTGGAAAATCATAAAATTTTGTAAATGCATCAGCTATAACGTAATTGTGTGAGACACCTGAATCTTTTGATTTTTGTATCTGAAAAACTGAATAAACAGTACTGAAAAGAAGGTGGTATCGCAAATCAGTTAAACCAGGAACTGGCCCTAAATCTTAGTTTGTTATTTGCACCAGCATTCTTCAGCTGCCAACCAAAGCACTTTGAGTATGCGCCATAACTAGGACGAACTGTTTGGCCGAGAAGGCCGGGATGGTGACCACCTAGACCATCAATTCCAAACACAGTGAAGTTTTACTTGTGAGGCCTCTTGAACGTACAGAAGTATGCAGCTAACGTACACAATCTAGAATAATATAGATACCGTCAATGTATTCATCATGGGGGCTGTGTCTTTCGAACTGCTTACGTTACCCTTCAATCACAGTGCCATTGTATCTATGCATGTATGAAGATGGGAAGCGTACACTTGGAGTGCAAGCTGCAGCCAAGTAATATATTTGAATGAAAATTAGTTCAGTAATATTAGTAACGCGTGCTTGTTTTAGTGCCACTCCACGCTACATTTAATAATATTTTAGTATTGACCATTTAGTTTAAAAGACCCATGTAGGTGATTGATTACTTCTCTACAGTAGCGGCGAGTATGGATTAATATCATATTTCACGACAAGAAAAACAGTAATGGAGGTGCCTGTCTTCATCTGAACACACTTCACGTCCAACGTTAAAAACTTTTAAGAAAAACCACCGTACGACTATCATAAGTAAGCATAGGCTTCGGTAATTTTCGTAGATTCCTCGGTCGGTTAATAGCTTAACCGCGTTACCAGTATGCTGGATGTTTTTCGTATGTTTCGCACGTTAACTTATTTCTATCGCTTTGTTTGCATATGCGATCAGCGTCTTATTAGATTCCCCGAAAAATGGGAACTGAGTGGGGATAAATGGAGGGCTGCATAGCCTATGGAACTTTTATCCTCCTGTCTATATATAAACATTCTATATATTGTCTATATATTGTCTATATATGTCTATTATCTATATATTGTCTATATATAAACATTATTTATAGCAAAACGGAAACTGTCAATGTTTAATTCAGGTTTTATTCGAAAATTGTTGATTTGTAACGTGAAACAGAGGGTTGTTCTATAAAAACTAAAGACCAGTACAGACTTATCATAGAGAGCTCGCAGTTTCATCAACAACAAAAAGGCGAAAAAAATATCAAACAACGCTTCAGTTCTTTGTCCAGCTTATATAAAACATGTAGCTGTTATCCAGAAACACTTTCGCACGTACCAGTAACAACAGGAAACCCTTGCCTTTGATTATGATAAAAAATGCCCTTTTTAATTGTACAGATTTTTTTTATGTCTGTACCGTGTAAACTGTACTTGCATCAATACTAATTGCTTTGGTTGCATAAAACGCAAAACTAGCGTGATCAACTAATTTTCAGTATTTATAAATTGCAATTATTATATTATAAGGATTGAGAGCACCCGTGGTCTCATCATCGATGCTTAGTCGAAAAGTCTTCGGACCCGGTATCGAACCCTGCCACCGCTTACCTTTTTAGTAAAACTCATCACCAATGCCGACCGAAGATTTTCGGCATAAGAAGTCATTCTGATTCCGCCAACGGCCTCTTCAAACACGGTGGAGGGGCGGAGAGAGGTTCAGGGCACTCACTTGTCCTTGGGGTGGGAAACTGCCCTAAAGGGCGGACGAATCAGCAATTATCAACGGCATGAGGATGCATACAGACATTAAAGACACAATGTGTATCAACAGGACATGTGGCCTGTAACTGAAAAAGTGTCATGATGATCTCTCCATTGGCAAAAGATTCCGGAATAGACCCCCGTTGGGATCTCCAGGAGGGAACTGCCAAGCGGGTGGTGACTGTGAGAAAATGACTGAATAACCAACGAAAGGATAACGTTCTACGAGTCGTGGCTTGGAATAGCAGAAGTTTTAACGAGGTAAGGAAGCTGGAAAATCTGAAAACGGAAATGCTGAGGCTCAATCTAGATATAGTGGAGGTCCGTGAAGTGAAATGGAAGGAAACAAGGATTTCTGGTCAGCCGCAGGAAATGTTATACGGGAGTAAGACTTTTTATGAATAGGAAGGTAGGGCAGAGAGTGAGTTACTGTGAACAGTTGAGGGGTAAGGGCTATTCTCATGAGAATCGACATCAAACCAACACAGACAATAATTGTTGAGACATACATGCCGCCGTCGCAAGCCGAAGATGAAGAGACAGATAAAGTATATAAGGATTTTGAACGGGTAATTCAGTACGTAAAGGAAGATGAAAATCTGGAATGCGGTTGTAGGGGAAGTGGTAGAAGAAAGGGTAACGGTAGAATATGGGCTTTATAGAAAAGGTAAGGAGAGTAACTGTGTTCTGCAACAAATACCAGTCAGTAATAGCTAATACTCACAAGAGGAGGAAGTATATTTGGACACTGCCGGGAGATACAGGAAGATTTGATTTAGATTACGTGACCGTCATGAAGAGATTCTCAAACGGATATTGGATTTTAAGGCGTACCCAGCGCCGATCACAATGTAGTTGTGATGAAGAGTAGGCTGAAGTTTAAGGGACTACTCATGAAAACTCACTGTCCAAAGAAGTGGGATACGGAAGTACTAAGAAATGAAGAGACACATTTGAAATTCCCTGAGGTTATAGACATTGCGAAGATGAATAGCTCAGTAGGCAGTACAGTTGCAGAGGAATGGACGTATCTAAAGAGGGTAATCAGAAAAGAAGGAAAGAAAACCGTGGTTACAATGAAGTCAACTCCGAAGCAACCATGCATAACAGATGAAATACTTCCTGCTGATCGATGAAAGAAGGAAGTACAAAAACGTTCAGGGAAATTCAGGAATGTAAAAACACAAGTCTCTTAGGAACGAAATAAATAGGAAGCTAAGGGAAAATGGCAGCATGAAAGATGTGAAGAAATCAGAATAGAAATGATTGTCGGAAGGACGGATTCAGAATATACGAGAGTCAAAACAACCTTCTACGAAATTAATAACAAGAGCAGTAACATTAAGCGTTCAGTGGGAATTACACTGTTCGATGCAGAGGAGAGAGTGGATAGATGGAAAGAGTAGACTGAAGGCCTCTATAAGGGTAAGACTTGTCTGAAGACGTGATAGAAGAAGAAACAGGATTCGATAGAGAAGAGATGGGGGATCCAGTATTAGAATCAGAATTTGATAGAGGTCTGGATGACTTAAGGTCAAATAAGGCAGAAGGGGTGGATAATATTCCATCGGAATTTCTGAAATCATTAGGGGAAGCGGCAACAAACCGACTATTCACGCTGGTGCGTAGAATGTGTGAGACATGTGATATATCACCATCCACAAAATTCCGAAGATACCAAGAGCCGATAATTACGAGAATTATCACACAAAAAGCTTAACAGGTCACGCATCCAAGTTGCTAACAAGAATCATATACAGAAGAATGGAAAGAAAATTGAAGATCTGTGAGATGATGATTCGTTAGGAAAGGTATATGCACGAGACAGACACGTTCAAAGGATTTGTCGACCTGGAAAAAGCGTTGGACATTATCAAATGGTGAAAGATGTTCAAAATTCTGAGAAAAATAGGGGTAAGCTATAGGTAAAGGCGGTTAATATGTAATATGTACACTCTTTGACATAAAACTCGACCGGCGGCCGGCCGCTGCAGAGGCTAAGTCCGCGCCGATCACGACATGGGACAAATAAACTGACCAACTCGTTAATTCTCTAAGTCCGGTTATCTGCACAATCTGGCAACACTGTAGACTGCGGCACTTCCTGGAGGAAGTCTTGTCTCATGTTAGAGAAACCAGAGAGTGCTTACGCCCGTGGTCTAGCGATAGTTTGCCTTGTTTCCATTTGTAATGTATGTGGATCAAGATCAGCTGTCGCAAAAATATTTTGTACCCTCTTCTGTCTGAAGGCTGAAGACGTGAATGCAATGGAAGCGCAGATTCCATCATTTTCACTTTCTGACATAGCGATAACAAAATTTTATCCAGTAACGATTTTGCAGTAGATTTCTTGCAGACTGTCCTCCTCTAGACTCCGTATGCGAAAAGCCTTCGGGATCCACTTGCTGGCTACCGGCGGCGGCCGTGGCGACAGCAGCGGCGCTGCACTCCCCCGTTCTTTATCGAAAGCGCCTGCTACAGCTCGTCGCTTTTGATAATTTAAAACGCTTTATTATTATTAAATGTTGCTCCACAGAAAATTCCTACGATTTCCATTCACGCTCCAAAACAACAGAGACAGACGCACTGTTTAGTAGATGGGTACTGTACTAACTAACATTAATCGTCAAGAGCTGAGCATGTCCCGAAATTAATTTTATAGACTGGGACAAAATTAAACCACCTCACTACATTTTTTTCGTCAAGCCACAGTGAGTGCCTGTGGTGTAAAGTGTATTACAGTTTTTGTTTAATTCCTTATTGTAAGTCTATGCGATAAATTGTGTGAATATCTTGCAACGCATGCTCTGTAGCAGTGCAGGAACACTGCACATTTGGAGTACCATGTATGGATTCATGAAGTATTTAACGTTGATCGAAAGTGATAGTTAAGGTCATCATATTGAAACCAGAAAAGTTATCGTTTTTGCGAAATTTATACAGCACTATGCACTTTCTATGCTCTCGGAATGTTAAATGAAACACCAGACACTGTAATTTGGATAACTTTTATTGATAAAACATAAGAGTGCAATCAAATACTGTAAATCGAAACGGTAATTCCACTGTTTTACATGTTCAGTATGTCTAATAACCAGCTTCGTTACACGATGTGCAACGACCAACTATGTTTTCTTCTGATTATCTGTAAGATTTCACGCTCCCCTCTGATGGTATCAAAGACGCGCTCACTAAGTTCAGATATTGTTCCTTCTGGTACTGAGTGCGCATAGGAGGAAAAATTAAAGTTGTTGGCCAGAGTTCCGGTGAAATAAACACGCAACTTCAATGCTTTTTAGATACCAAGTATACGAAATGGATAAAAACCCTCAAGAAAATAGGGCACACAATAAGCAGAGTACATCATTCAAATCATTTACAACGAAATGTAGAGATTATTTGACGTTCCTATAACTGTCTAACTATATTAAAACGCTCTTAAAAGGAAAATTAGTCTAAATACAAGTGGCGGAATGAAGGAGAGGCCCGTAGTTATTGCCTAAAGTTCTAGAATGGAACATGAAGGATTCAATAGTAAAACTATGTCATCTGGACCAAGGAATGTATAAAATTCGTAAAAGTCTGTTGTAATATGCCCACCCGGAGGAAAACGACCATATCGACCATATTTTTAATTGTATTGGGCCATGAAATGGACAGTACTAAGGAATTACTAAATCGTATGAATTGTAGTGAAATATATGAACCGATAATGAAAGAAAGAGAGGCGGAAAATAAAGAAAGTGGCAAGAAAAACGAAATAAATAGAAGGATAAGAAACTCCTGGGTCTTACAGCGTGCACCCTGTGTATCACGGCGAGAACAAGCAAGGGCTGATACCAGCTGATTACTTAGGACACGGACAAGTTCCAAGTATAATTGAAGTATGACCTTTATTTTTACCGTACAAAGTTTTTAAACTTTCTGAGAAGTCGAAAATTGTGTGTCCGTGTTCATGAAGATGTAGTGATTTCGAGTTCGTTAAACTTAAGTCCTCACGAAACCTGATCTCAAAATTCTTACCAATCTGACCAGTTTATGGCACCCGATGCGATACACTCCAGTAGTTGAACATTTGGGGCTTGTGGCATTCTCTCTGTGCCTGTGCTTTTCTCCGACATTATTAGCGATGTCGTAAGCTGGCTTTATACATTTTCCTTTTCAATGTGGAACCAGGCTTATCGAAAATATTGCTCAAGTACAGAACTCTATAGTCTTCATGTCTTCGGGTGCACACGGTAAGACTAAGGAAGTTTTATCCTTTTTATTTTGCCACACTCTCTATCTTCCGTCAGTCTCTTTTCACTATGGGTTCATGCAGTTTACTACAGTTTATACAATCTAGCATTTCTAAAGTTCTGTCTATTGCATGCCCTACACGTTATTATGATTATTTTCCAGCAAGCGAATGTAATAAAACAGACTTATACGAGTTTATCCATCCCTTGGTCCAGCTGATATGCTTTTCCTGTATTTCCCACCAAGTTTCATTCTAGAACTTGAAGCATTTACGATGACCGTCTCCATCACACCACCGCCAGGATTTTGACTCGGTTCCTTTCTAGGACTTTTCAATATAATTTGACTAAAAGTGATGGGCGCGTCCAGTAACCTCTAGGTTTTGCTGTAAATGCTGTTAATATGAGTACTCTGCTTGTGGATGGTTTTTGTCCATTTCGCATATTTGGTATCTAAATAACATAACACTGAAGTTACATATTGATTTCTTTGGATTTCTTCTAAAAAATTTTGATTTTTCCTTAAATTCCTGTCTTTTTTTCTTCTGATGAAGCACCGTTAGGTTGCCGCTTGTACCAATAAAGGATTATTCAACAGGTACTGCGGTTCAGATAGGAATGAGGTCAGGTGGAAGCACACGCCAGAGAACTCGGCACCCCGTTGTTGTATACTCTGTCTGAAATTGTCTATGAGGTATGTCCTGGCCCGACGATCAAAGTGCGATGGCGCACCATCGTTCTGCAACTACCAAATAACGCACAAATACAAGAGAACATCCTCCAGAATTTTAGACAAGACGTTCTTCAGAATGTCAAACAGCATGCACCATTTAAACGATGTGATAAGAGTTGTGGTCCAGCCAGATGATCCTCAGTTCAGATGTTCACTGATAATCTCATTTGGTAACTTGTTGAAAAGGTAATTTGTGGATTTTCAACATCTTACTGATGTACGTGGCGTCTGATCTCAAAAATGTTCAAATGTGTGTGATTTCCTAAGAGACCAAACTGCTTAGGTCATCGATCCATAGACTTACACACTACTTAAACTAACTTAAAGTAATTTATGCTAAGAACAACACACACGCCCAAGCCCGAGGGAGGACTCGAACATCCGATGGAAGGGGCCTCGCAGTCCTTGACATGACGCCCCAACCCGGGCGGCCACTCCGCTCGGCAGCGTTTGATCTTTCGGCCACCACGCATACACTACTCGCTACTACAATTGCTACACCACGAAGATGACGTGCTACAGACACGAAATTTAACCGACGGGAAGAAGATGCTGTGATACGCAAATGATTAGCTTTTCAGAGCATTCACACAAGGTTGGCGTAGGTGGCGACACCTACAACTTGCTGACATCAGGAAAGGTTGCAACCGATTTGTCATGCACAAACAGCAGTTGACCGGCGTTGGCTGGTGAAACGTTGTTGTGATGCCTCGTGTAAGGAGAGGAGGAGAAATGCGTACCATCACGTTTCCGACTTTGATAAAGGTCGGATTGTAGCCTATCGCGATTGTTGCACGCGTTGGTCGAGATCCAATCACTGTTAGCAGAATATGGAATCGGTGGGTTAAGGAGGGTAATACGGAACGCCGTGCTCGATCCCAACGGCCTCGTATCACTACTAGTCGAGATGACAGGCATCTTATCCGCACGGCTGTAATGGATCGTGCAGCCACGTCTCGATCCCTGAGTCAACAGATGGGGACGTTTGCAAGACAACAACCATCAGCACGAACAGTTCGACTACGTTTGCAGCAGCATGGACTATCAGCTCGGAGATCATGACTGCAGTTACCCTTGACGCTGCATCACAGACAGGATCGCCTGCGATGGTGCACTCAATGACGAACCTGGGTGCACAGATGGCATAACGTCATTTTTTCGGATGAATCCAGGTTCTGTTTACAGCATCATGATGGTCACATCCGTGTTTGGTGACATCGCGGTGAACGCACATTGGAAGCCGGAATGATGGTATGGGGTGCCATTGGTTACACGTCTCGGTCACCTCTTGTTCGCATTGACGGCACTTTGAACAGTGGACGTTACATTTCAGATGTGTTACGACCCGTGGCTCAACCTTTCATTTGATCCCTGCAAAACCCCACATTTTAGCAGGATAATGCACGACCGCATGTTGCAGGTCCTGTACTGGCCTTTCTGGATACAGAAAATCTTCGACTGGTGCCCCGGCCAGCACATTCTCCAGATCTCTCACCAATTGAAAACGTCTGGTCAACTGTGGCCGAGCAACTGGCTCGTCACAATACGCCAGTCACTACTGTTGATGAACTGTGGTATCGTGTTGAAGCTGCATGGGCAGCTGTACCTGTACACGCCATCCACGCTCTGTTTGACTCAATGCCCAGGCGTATCAAGGCCGTTATTACGGCCAGAGGTGGTTGTTCTGGGTACTGATTTCTCAGGATCTATGCAATCAAACTGCGTGAAAATGTAATCACATGTCAGTTCTAGTATAATAAATTTGTCCAATGAAGACCCGTTTATCATCTGCATTTCTTCTTGGTGTAGCAATTTTAATGGTCCGTAGTGTATATCATCACGGCAAAGGCGGTCAATGGTACCTTCAGTGCAGGTGCACACGAAGCTCCAACTCTTACGGAAATGCCGGGAGTAATGAGGCTAATGAGCTGGGGCATTACACTGGTGGTGTGTGGTGTAAGTTGAGAATTTAGGTCTGACTGGAAGCGTGCTAGCGTAGTCGGCGCGGGTGTGGTGAGCACTGTTTCCGGATGGCGTAGTGGTAAAGAGGATCTGCCTAGATAGTTGAACACCCGGTTTCGAATCCTGGTCCAGCACAAATTTTCACTTTGCCCCATTGATATAAATCAATGTCCACTAGCAGCTAATGTGTTTAACTGATTTGTGTATTAGCCCAGTGATGGCTGTAGAAACTTTATTTCATATCTCCGGCTATACGTTCCACGTGTCTATACTTTCCGAATATCATCTGCTACTATCTCATGATTTTAAAACGTTATTCTGTTGTACTCTATCGGCATTTAGAGCTGGGTCTGACGGGGTCTTTTCTGGATTCTATAGATTAGATGCTCTGTAACGCCAGTGGACGACGTTTTTGATCATTGTTTCCTATACACAGTTTGTACCTCAAGACACCCACAGTGACTCCTCAAAGTTTGTCGGCGTGTTTTTCTTACACGTTATATAGATTCGAAACCAATAACTTATGTAAATATGAACATCATAAGTAAAGAAAATGTAGTGAAATGTCCCAAATATTTTTACTGTTCCCTGTATACCTTTATAACATGAAGTAAGAACGAAAATCATTAATAAATAGAGGTGTAATATCTGTCGTAAGTTATTAATGACTACATCAACTGGGAAATAAGGTGATAACCTGTTGCATAAAGGTTTCCGAACTGGGAAGATGGATGACACAAAAATGTTAAACTAACAAAACTGGAACATGACACAAAATCATAGCGAACGGGGGTTAACTTTCTAACAAGTGTGAAATAGTTAAAATATAAAAAAGACGAAAAATTTCTCGATACAGTGGTATTAAAGAAAACTATATAAGATTAAAATATGAGAAAAGTGAACAATATACATGGAAAGTTGACGTCAGTTTCATTGTTAGCGAGTATGAAAGATTGGTATCAAGAGTATAATTGGTACACAACTTTTAGAACAGAAGAAATTAAGTGTCAAAATTCTCTGAGAGTGGAAAAAAAAACTGTAGAAGACCACGGTCGAAAAGAGGCATATAGTTAATTTATATGAAATAGGTTGCAGTCCGAGTTAGACAGACGAATGATATATTTCTCAGGCAACCAAGTGAGATTAATTTTAAGCACCTTAAATCAAAGTGGCTGCTGAGAGCTAGAAGTACTTTTGTCTCAGTAGTATATTTTCAGCATTTTTTTCTCGTACTGTCAGAGAAAGTCGAACAGATAAACGCATGGTCTGTAGTTTGATCACAATGTTGCACCTTTAAATAGGTATCTAGACCGATAAACACAGCACAGATAGGTGAAAGACTGAAGAGGCATTGTGGATGATTGATATGACTTCAGAGAGGACAAAGCCTTCAACAATTCAGTTCAGACATTATTTTTTTTAATAGAGGATATAACTAAAGATTTGCCAACGCCTTTGCAGCTGTGGTAACACCGGTTCCCGTCAGATCACCGAAGTTAAGCCCTGTCGGGCTGGACTAGCACTTGGATGGGTCACCGTCCGGTCTGCCGAGCGCTGTTGGCAAGCGGGTTGCACTCAGCCCTTGTGAGGCAAACTGAGGGGCTAGCTCATTGAGATGTAGCGGCTCCAGTCTCGTAAACTGACAAAACGGCTGGGAGAGCGGTGTGCTGAGCACATTCCCATCCATATCCGCATCCAGTGACGCCTGCCGGCGGAGGAAGACTCGGCGGCCGGTCGATAACGTTGGGCCTTCCAAGGCCTGTTAAGACGGAGTTCAGTTGTTGATAACTAAAGATTAAAGCCACATAAACAGGAATGGACTTGCGTGCTGAAGCATTCTTAAATTACTTGGTCAGCTCTTCTAAGAACTATTGCTGCTTACTTTAAAGTTTCATATCTACATTATTTCGTACAGAACAATTATAACTGAAATATAGTTTATTTTTAGTAGCAAATTTTATCTTAAAAAAATTAACGACAGTGCAGGAGAACCACAATTCTTCTTAAGACTACTAAGATAGTTACAATAGGGCATATTAAAAATATTAGGAGATCTTCAGCACTTTTTTTCAGCCTCAGTTGTAATATAAGAAAAAGAGAATATAGCATTTAAAAGATATTGAAACATATAGTACTATACATATTCTTGTGTTAAAACTATGTTGATCATTATGATAACAGTATATTTATATTGTTTAAGTACATTTATTATTTATATTAGTGCTCAAGAGAAAACACATACGACCAACCAACATTTTATCTTAACTTACAAATTTTTATTTTCACAGGAAATGCTGTAAATTCTGCTTTTGCCTCCCGTTTTAACGTCGCTCATTTTTTTTCTCCATTTTCTTTGCCTTTGTGTCGCCAACACTACTCTGTTGTTTTCTGCGTCTGTTCCATTTCTCTTTTCAAAAGCAACGCTCGAAGCGTTAAACTCGTAACAAAGTTCTCGCAGAGCCGAGAAAACGATATGTATGCCACTACTAGCGTGCTTATTACAACCAAAGAAAACGGCCTCGCTTCATTTTCCAGTAGAGAGAGGCAAACGCTGTGTGGTTTTAATCTGATACCAAACAGTAGACTGGAAGTGCTACTTTGATGTCGCTTATCAAATCCATGTTCTGTTGTAGTTGACGCTGTAATTGTACCTAATTGTACATCCTGGGCGCAGTATGGTTAAAAGATGGCCGCCACTGGAAGACAGCCTATCAGAAAAAAAATCAACGTTATTTTGTTAAAAGCTTTTGGGCCTTGTGTGTCATTTACAATTCGTTTATGTCTCCTCTTCCATCCTCCGTTTTTCCCTTCTCCCTTTAAGTCTCTCTCTCCCTCTCTCATATATATATGTGTGTGTGTATAATTTACTAATAACTTTTTTTAGGCCACTCGTCCCATCAGCTAACAACCAGAAACAGATTTCGTGAGTCTACGAAATCAACGCACGTTGGTCCACTTTAAAAACCAAAGCTGCTGAACATCGCCGCAGAAAGTTTGAAGCATCGATGTAATACAATTTACTTATGGACAAAATCACCGTATGACCACTCGTATCATCATGAGGAACCGACGGAACGATGGTTGTTCTATGGACAAAATGATTGTAACTCAATATCTGTTCGACAAACCATTTATGAACCTCTTGCCGAAATTTCAGCAATCAACATAATAAATCTAATTCCTATGCGAAATTCTTGATGGAACCAGCAATCAATGCGATGAACATCGTCTTCAGCCACATTTTAAAATGAGCTGCGTAAAGTCCTTCTCAGACTTTTCCACACTTTTTTATCCTTCAACTATACACATCAAGATTTGCTCTTACATCTTCTCTAATGTCACCTGCCGATTTTACATTAAGACATTGTTTACGCTTTCCTAATTTTGTAGAATACAACAAAGAACTTGCTTCATCCATCTGCTACCCATCCACCTGGGTACGGATCCTGCCCAAGTCCATTACCTGTAGATTACAGTTGGGCCATCCTCACTGATGTCTTGTCGGATCCATTTGATTTGCTTGTTAGTAGCTTATATCAAAAATGCAATGGAAAAATTTACCTGAACTTGCTCTAGGACGAGATGCTAATTTGTGCTCAAATTAATTCTTCTGAAACTGAAACCTCACGTTTATTTAAGTACTGTGGAGACCACTGTGTACTCTCACTACAGTTGCTGAAGAGATGAGTTAAAGCTTCACATAGGGTAGGTAAATTGTTTTACGTGTTGGTCGGCAAATTGTGCATGGCACGGGTTTGTAGCACTATTTTAGAGTGCAGCCTCATATGACCCTAAGACAAGGCGATAGCCGGCCAGTGTGGTCTAGCGGTTCTAGGCGCGCAGTCCGGAACCGCGCAACTGCTACGGTCGCAGGTTCGAATCCTGCCACGGGCATGGATGTGTGTGATGTCCTTAGGTTAGTTAGGTTTAAGTAGCACCAAGTTCTAGGGGACTGACGACCTCAGATGTTAAGTCCCATAGTGCTCAGAGCCATTTGAACCATTTTTTGACAAGGCGTTAGTAAATATTATACAACTCTCAGTATCTCAGGTTTCTTGGGGTAAAGCTAGGCTGGTAATACATGAACAGTTTTACCTGGACCTGACCCATTCTCGTAGCTGCTACATCAGCAGGGTGGTTGATCAGGGCAAATGATTCTTAGGTAATTGTTGTTATCAGACGGTAGGTTAAGAGTAAACGTACAGGCCTACATCCACTCGGGATAGAAATGGAAACAAGTTCTCATATGATGAGAATTTCAGATTTAAGCCATGTATTGAACTGAATTGGTCGTTGTCGTTTCTGTAGCCGGATCGAAAAGAAATGTCAGAGTACAGGGACTGGGAAGTTATTTTAGTACAAGATGAAATTTTGCGGACAGAATTTGAGGTCAAAACTAAGGTTAGGTCACTTATACGATTCAACGTGGCTGTTAACGTAGAATGTTCGACCTTGCTGCAGCGGCTGCACGGGCTAAGGTGCGAAGCTTGCAGAAATGACCAAATGTAAGCGAACCGACCTATGATCTGGAGTTTTATCGGCAATACGTGTCGGACCACGTGCCTTATTCAAAATCGACCACTGGTTTTCGCATAGCTACAACGGAAGGGAGTCCAGCTTCACGGTATCCACACGTGTTGCCAGCGCAGCCCTATAGCCACTGCCTCCCTGCGTGAATTTCTGGTCAGCCGGTCCTGCGATGATCTGCGGCGTCTTGATGTGCTCCAGAACGAGAATGCCGTAAGTATATTTTTGAGCGACAGCCCACAGCATGAGTATACTCATATTTCAGAAAATTCATGGTAACTTTGCTGTACTGAATTTTACCAGATTTCTGTCTTGCGCCACCATCCAGGTAAAAGTAAAAACCAATACGACTTTTACATTTCATGTTTCAGACGAATACCACACTACAGAGCGTATTATGATATACATTACTGGCCATTAAAATTGCTACACAAAGTCCCAGCTTCAAGCGCTAATAGAAAGCACAGAAGCTGAAATCGTTATAGGTACAGAAAGCTGGCTAAAGCCTGAAATAAGTTCTACAGAAATTTTTACGAAGTCTCAGACGGTGTTCAGGAAAGATAGATTAGGCAGAATTGGTGGTGGAGTGTTCGTGTCTGTCAGTAGTGGTTTATCTTGTAGTGAAGTCGAAGTAGATACTCCGTGCGAATTGGTATGGGTGGAGGTTATACTTAACAGCCGAACTAAGTTAATAATTGGCTCCTTCTACCGACCCCCAGACTCCGATGATATAGTTGTTGAACAGTTCTGAGAAAATTTGAGTCTCGTAACAAATAAATATCCCACTCATACGGTTATAGTTGGTGGGGACTTCAATCTTCCCTCGATATGTTGTCAAAAATACTTGTTCAAAACCGGTGGTAGGCTGAAAACATCTTCCGAGATTGTCCTAAATGCTTTCTCCGAAAATTATTTCGAGCAGTTAGTCCACGAACCCACGCGAATTGTAAATGGTTGCGAAAACACACTTGACCTCTTAGCCACAAACAATCCAGAGCTAATAGAGAGCACCATGACTGATACAGGGATTAGTGATCACAAGGTCGTTGTAGCTAGGCTCAATACCGTTTCTTCCAAATCCACCAGAAACAAACGCAAAATAATTTTATTTAAAAATGCGGATAAAGTGTCACTAGAAGCCTTCCTAAGGGACAATCTCCATTCCATCCGAACTGACTATGCAAATGTATACGAGATGTGGCTCAAATTCAAAGATATAGTAGTAACAGCAATTGAGAGATTCATACCTCATAAATTGGTAAGAGATGGAGCTGATCCCCCATGGTACACAAAACAGGTCCGAACGCTGCTGCACAGGCAACGGAAAAAGCATGCGAATTTCAGAAGACCGCGAAATCCCGAAGATTAGCTAAAATTTACAGACGCGCGAAATTTGGCACGGACTTCAATGCGAGTTGCCTTTAATAGGTTCCACAACGAAACATTGTTTCGAAATTTGGTAGAAAATCCGAAGAAATTCTGGTCGTATGTTAAGTACACAAGCGGCAAGACGCAGTCAATACCTTCGCTGCGCAGTGCCGATGGTACTGTTACCGACGACTGTGCCGCTAAAGCGGAGTTATTGAACGCAGTTTTCCGAAATTCCTTCACTAGGCAGGACGAATGGAATATTCCAGAATTTGAAACACGAACAGCTGCTAGCATGAGTTTCTTAGAAGTAGATACCTCAGGGGTTGCGAAGCAACTCAAATCGCTTGATATGGGCAAGTCTTCAGGTCCAGATTGTATACCGATTAGGTCCCTTTAAGATTACGCTGATACAATAGCTCTCTACTTAGCAATCATATACAACCGCTCGCTCACCGATAGATCTGTACCTACAGATTGGAAAATTGCGCAGGTCGCACCAGTGTTTTAGAAGGGTAGTAGGAGTAATCCATCGAACTACAGACCTACATCATTTATGTCGGTTTGCAGTAGGGTTTTGGGGCGTATATTGTATTCAAACATTATGAATCAACTCGAAGGGAACGATCTATTGATACGTAATCAGCATGGTTTCAGAAAACATCGTTTTTTTTGCAACGCAGCTAGCTCTTTATTCGCACGAAGTAATGGCCGCTATCGACAGGGGATCTCAAGTTCATTCCGTATTTCTAGATTTCCGGAAAGCTTTTAACACCGTTCCTCACAAGCGACTTCTAATCAAGCTGCGGGCCTATAGGGTATCGTCTCAGTTGTGCGACTGGATTCGTAATTTCCTGTCAGCAAGGTCGCAGTTTGTAGTAATAGACGGCAAATCATTGAGTAAAATTGAAGTGGTATCATGTGTTCCCCAGGGAAGCGTCCTGGGACCACTGCTTTTCCTGATCTATACAGATGACCTGGGTGACAATCTGAGCAGTTCTCTTATCCGAAACCAGTATCAGTTGGAAAGCGATTTAGAAAAGATTGCTGTACGGTGTGGCAGGTGGCAGTTGACGCTAAATAACGAAAAGTGTGAGGTGATCCACATGAGTTCCAAAAGAAATCCGTTGGAATTGGATTACTCGATAAATAGTACAATTCTCAATGCTGTCAATTCAACTAAGTACCTGGGTGTTAAAATTACGAACAACTTCAGTTGGGAAGACCACATAGATAATATTGTAGGGGAAGGCGAGCCAAAGGTTGCGTTTCATTGACAGGACACTTAGAAGATGCAACAAGTCCACTAAAGAGACAGCTTACACTACACTCGTGCGTCCTCTGTTAGAATATTGCTGCGCGGTGTGGGATCCTTACCAGGTGGGATTGACGGAGGACAGCGAAAGGGGGAAAAAAGGGCAGCTCGGTTTGTATTATCACGTAATAGGGGAGAGAGTGTGGCAGATACGATACGCGAGTTGGGATGGAAGTCATTAAAGCAAAGACGTTTTTCGTCGCGGCGAGATCTATTTACGAAGTTTCAGTCACCAACATTCTCTTCCGAATGCGAAAATATTTTGTTGAGCCCAACCTACATAGGTAGGAATGATCATCAAAATAAAATAAGAGAAATCAGAGCTCAGAAAGGTTTAGGTGTTCGTTTTTCCCGCGCGCTGTTCGGGAGTGGAATGGTAGAGAGATATTATGATTGTGGTTCGATGTACCCCCCGCCAAGCACTTAAATGTGAATTGCAGAGTAATCATGTAGATGTAGATGTAGATGACGAAATGCAGATGATAAACGGGCATTCATTGGACAAATATATTGTACTAGAACTAACATGTGATTACATTTTCACGCATTTTGGTTGCATAGCTCGTGAGAAATTAGTACCCAGAACAACCACCTCTGGCCGTAATAACGGCCTTGATACGCCTGGGCATTCAGTCAAACAAAGCTTGGATGGCGTGTACAGGTACAACTGCAATGCAGCTTCAACACGATACCACAGTCATCAACAGTAGTGACTGGCGTATTGTGACAAGCCAGTTGCTCGGCCACCATTGACCAGACGTTTTCAATTGGTGGGAGATCTGGAGAAGGTGATGGCCAGCCCAGCAGTCGAACATTTTCTGTATCCAGAAAGGCCCGTACAGGACCTGCAACACGCGGTGGTGCATTATCCTGCTGAAATGTAGGGTTTTGCAGGCATCGAATGAAGGGTAGAATCACGGATCGTAATGCATCTGAAATGTAACGTCCACTGTTCAAAGTGCCGTCAATGCGAACAATAGCATCCCATACCATCACCCCGGGTGATACGCCAGAATGGCGATGACGAATACATCCTTCCAATGTGCGTTCACCGCGATATCGCCAAACGTGGATGCGACCATCATGATGCTGTAAACAGAACCTGGAATTCATCCGAGAAAATGGCGTTATGCCATCCGTGCACCCAGGTTCATCGTTGAGTACACCATCGCAGTCGATCCTGTCTGTGATACAGCGACAATGGTAGCCGCAGCCATCACCTCTGAGCTGATAGTCCATGCTGCTGCATACATCGTCGAACTGTTTGTGCAGGTAGTTGTTGTCTTGCGAAGTCCCCATCTGTTGACTCATGGATCGAGACGTGGCTGCACGATCCGTTACAGCCATGCGGATAAGATGCCAGTCATCTCGACTGCTAGTGATACGAGGCCGTTGGGATCCAGCACGGCGTTCCGTATTACCCTCCCGAACCCACCGATTCCATATTCTGCTAAGAGTCATTGGATCTCGACCAATGGTAGCAGCAATGTCGCGCTACGATAAACCGCAGTCGCGATAGGCTACAATCCGACTTTGATAAAAGTCGGAAACGTGATGGTAAGCATTTCTCCTCCTTACACGTGGCATCACAACAACGTTTCACCAGGCAACGCCGGTCAACTGCTGTTTGTGTATGGGAAATCGGCTGCGAACTTTCCTCATGTCAGCACGTTGTAGGTGTCGCCACCGGCGCCAGCCTTGTGTGAAAGCTATGAAAAGCTAATCGTTTGAATATCGCAGCATCTTCTTCCTGTCGGTTAAATGTCGCGTATGTAGGACGTCATCTTCGGGGTGTAGCAATTGTAATGGCCAGTACTGTGTATCAACTGTTATCAGTAAAATATTGTGAGTTATTCAAGTTAGTTAAAATCTAAGTTGAATGAGTCACAATGTTTCACTGATAACTACCGACGTGTATCATAATATGCCCTGTAGTACAGTATTCGTCTGTAGCATTATATATGAAATATGAACGGCGCATTTCTTCTTGTCTCTCCCTGGACGATGCTTGTAAACCGAAACCGGTCGGAAGAAATGTGTAAAATTCAATACAGCAAAGTAAGCAAGTATTTTCTAAATATTTTAGAAGGGACAGCTCTTGAAATAAACCTGGATAAAAGACGTGAAAAAAGGTCTACGGGGTTCCGTACAAATCTACAACGAATAAGGGGATATTTCAGTCATTGAACAGACCCTTCGTTATACACTCGTTCCTGGAACACTGACAACATACGAGAGGCGTTCAGTAAATAAACACTTTTTTCCTGAAAAGAGGTTTGTTTTATTCAGGATTCCCCCTTTTCTTTCATCAGTCTTCGAACTGGTTCGATGCGGACCGTTACGAATACCTCTCTTGTGACAACCTCAATCTCAGAGTAGCACCTGCAACCTACGTCCTAGTTATTTGCTGGGAGTATTCCAATCTCTGTCTTCCTCTACAGTTTTTGCCCTTTACAGATCCCTCTTGTACCATCGAAATCACTCCGTGATGTCTTAACAAATATCCTATCATCCTGTCCTTTCTCCTTGTCAATGTTTCCCACATATTCATATTGCTACTACACTTCTCTTGGCCAGGAATGCCATTTCTGCAGTGCTAGCCTGCTCTAAATGTCCTTGCTCCGTCCGTCTTTGGTGCGTAGGTACTAGAATTCCTGAACTTCAACTACTTCTCGACCGTCAATCCCTTTGTTAAGTTTCTTGTGTTCTCATTTCTGCTGTTTCTCATTACTTTCGTCTTTCTTCGATTTACTCTCAAGCCATATTCTATACTCATTATGCTGTTCATTCTGGTCAGCAGATCATGTAAATCTTCTTCACTTTCAGCCGCGCGGGATTAGCCGAGCGGTCTCAGGCGCTGCAGTCATGGACTGTGCGGCTGGTCCTGGCGGAGTCCTCCCTAGGCCATGGGTGTATGTGTTTGTCCTTAGGATAATTTAGGTTAAGTAATGTGTAACCTTAGGGACTGATGACCTTAGCAGTTTAGTCCCATAATATTTCACACACGTTTGAACATTCTTCACTTTCAATGAGGATAGCAATGTCATCAGCTAATCCTATCACTGATAAGCTTTTAATCCCACTCCTGAACCTCTTTCATTTCCGTTATTGATTCTTGGATGTACAGATTAAACACTAGCGGCGAAAGACTACATCTCTGTCTTACCTATCCGATCGCTTCGGTCCTGGTCTTCCTCTCTTACTATTCGCTCTTGGCTCTTGTGTACATATGGTGTATTACCCGTCTCTCCTTAGAGCTTACCCCTATTTTTCCAGAATTTCAAACATACGTATTGTGTATTACCCGTCTCTCCCTACAGCTTACCCGAGTTTTTCTCAGAATCTCGAACATCTTTTGTCGAAAAATCGCTATTTTTCAACATAATCTCCGTTCAAGGAGACGACTTTACACCACATTACTTGGGAGGGCCTTTATACCCGCATTTTACGATTCCACATCAATAACGTCCCCATTATCCATGTACTGCTTCCTGCAGAATGCATCCCTCATTGGTCCAAACAGGTGCATGTCGGACGGTACGAAATCCGAGGGGCCGGGGGCTGAGAGGGAGCAGTTCAACGAAGTTCTATGAGCTCCTCTCATTTGTTAATAATTGGCAACCAATGCTGTACAATCGCAATAAAGTCGTGAGATGCTCACTTGACTCTTTTATTAGAACATGTTACGCATTTCGGTATTACACCAGTCTTCAGACATCACAAACTTCAGCTCCTAACCAACCAGGCGTGCAGCCTTGACAACTCAAAGAAAGTGTCCAGTAACATATGACTATAACTGCGACACAAGCGTATACACTCTGCTTCAAAACTGCTTAATCTTCAATGACGTCTTAATCCTCAAATATTCGCCGCTATATCTAGATACCACTCAACACAGACTGGTTGATATGGAATTTTTAAATAGGCCACAAGAAAAAAATTCTAAATATTAAGTTGCAGGTCATTTTTGGGGTTACATATCTCTTTCGGTAAAAATGGAACTCTTAGGATCACATTGTTGCCCGTCTGTCTGTCTCTTTGCCTATCTCTCTCTCTCTCTCTCTCTCTCTCTCTCTCTGTCTGTCTGCCTGTTAAAAACCCTTTTCCTCCTTTTCTCCGAAATGGATAGACGCATCAAGCTGAAATATATGTCACATGCAAACTCCCATGTTTCCTTGGTGGTGTAAAACACTGAAGCTTCTAAGTCGGTGCAGTCTAAAGATAAGGCCATTTATGTCACACATTTTAACATTCGCAAACTCACTCGTCAAAATTTATAGGGTATTTCTATTTGGCTTACAGTCATGAAATTTGGCAAGGAGTAAGGCTGTACAGTACAAGTAAAGGGAAATATCGGAAAAGTGTTAATATGTCATTATACCACAGGAAAAATATTCAGTTTTTAATTGTCCTCAATTATTTGCTGGACGTATTCCAGTCTATGTCATCCTCTACAGTTTTTGCTCTCGACAGCTCCCTCTAGTACCATGGAAGCCATTCCCTGATGTCTTAACAAATGTACTCTCATCCTGTTCCTTCTCCTTGTCAGTGTTTTCCATATTTTCCTTTCTTCTCCGACTATGCGCAGAACTTCCTAATTAATTACTTTATCAGCTCATCTTATTTTCAACATTCGTTTGTAGCAACACATCTCAAATGCTTCGATTCTCTCCCGTTGCTGTTGTCTCACAGTCCTTGTTTCACTACCATACAATGCTGTGCTCCAAACGTACTCTCTCAGCAATTTCTTGCTCAAATTAAGGTCTATGTTTGATGCTAGTAACTTCTCTTGGCCAGGAATGCCCTTTTTGCCAGTGCTAGTCTATTTTTGATGTCCTTCCAACGTCCCCCATTGGTTATTTTGCAGCCTTGGTAGTAGAATTCCTTAACCTCACCTACTTTGTGACCATCAGTCCTGATATATATTAAGTTTCTTATGGTTCTCATTTCTGCTACTTCTCACTGCTTCCGTCTTTCTTCGATTTACTCTCAACGAATATTCAGTATTCATTAGACTGTTCATTCTATTCAGCAGATCATGCAATTCTTCTCCATCTTCACTCAGGATTACAACGTCACCAGTGAATCGTATTGTTCATATCCTTTCACCTTGAATTTTGGTACAACTCCTGAAACTTTCTTGTATTTCCATCATTGCTTCTTCGACGTACAGATTGGTACAGATTGAACAGTAGGAGCGAAAGACTACATCCCTGTCTTACATCATTTCTAATTGGAACACTTCGTTCTTGGTCTTCCACTTTTATTATTCCCTCTTGACTGTTGCACATATTGTATATTACCCTTCTCTCCCTGCAGCTTATTCCTATTTTTCACAGACTTTCGAACATCCTGCACCATTTTACATTGGCGAAATCTTTTTCGGGATCGAAAAATCCTACGTACATGTCTGGATTTTACTTTCGTCTTGCTTCCATTATCAACCGCAACGTCAGAATTGCCTCTCTGGTGGTTTTACCTTTCCTTAAGCCAAATTGATCGTCGTCTAACACATCCTTAATTTTCTTTTCCATTTTTCTGTGTATCATTCTTGATAGAAACGTGAATGCGTGAGCTGTTAAGCTTACTGTGCAATACTTATCACACTTGTCAGCTCTTGCAGTCTTCGGTATAGTGTGTATGACATTCTTCGAAAGTCACATGGTTGTCGCCAACGTGAATAGTCGTTTTGTTGCCCCAATGATTTTTATAAATTCTGGTGGAATGTTACCTACGCCTTCTGCCTTATTTGATCTTAAGTCCTCCAAAGCTCTCTTAAATGCTGATTCTAGTACTGGATCCCGTATCTCTTCTATATCCACTCCTGTTTCTCCTAGTATCATATCAGACAAATGTTCTTCCTCACAAAGCTTTCACTGTACCCTTTCGTCATATTCACTCTCTCCTCTGCATTTAACAAATGCCTCTGAGCACTATGGGACTCAACTTCTGAGGTTATCAGTCCCCTAGAACTTAGAACTACTTAAACCTAACTAACCTAAGGACATCACACACATCCATGCCCGAGGCAGGATTCGAACCTGCGACCGTAGCGGTCACGCGGTTCCAGACTGAAGCGCCTAGAACCGCATGGCTACACCGGCCGGCTGCATTTAACAGTGGAATTCTCTTTGCAGACTTAATGCTACCAAGCTTGTTTTTAATTACACCGAAGGTTATTTTGACTTTCCTATATGCTGACTCCAACAATCATTTCTTTTTCGATTTCTTCACTTTCTCATGCAGCCATTTCGTGTTACCTTCCCTGCACTTCCTATCTGCTTCATTATTCAGCGACTTTGTATTTCTATATTCCTGAATTTCCCTTTCCTCCTTTCATCGATCAATTGAAGGGTTTCATCTGTTACCCATGGATTCTTCACAGTTATCTTCTTTATATCTATGTTTCTCTTTCCAACATCTGTGGTTGCCCCGTTTTATAGATGTCCATTCCTCTTCAACTGTACTGCCTACTGGGCTATTCCTCGTTACCGTAACTATAGCCTTGGAGAACTTCAGGTGTATCTCTTCATTCCTTAATATTTCCGTATCTCACTTCTTTTTATATTGATTCTCCCTAACTGATCTCTTAAACTTCAGCCTACTCTTTATCACTACTATATTGTGATCCGTCTATATGTGGTCCTGGCTACTCCTTACAGGCCACTATCTGAGTAAGGAATATATGATGACCATGATGTAATCTTCCCGTACCACCCGGCCTTTTCCAAGTATACCTCCTCTTCCTGTGATTCTTGAACAGGGTATTCGCTATTACTAGCAGAAATTTATCGCTGAACTCAATTAGTCTTTTCCCTCTCTCACTCCTTGCCCCAAGCCCATGTCCTCCTGTAACATTTTCTTCTAGTCCTTGCCCTACAACTGCTTCCCAGTGCCCCATTACTATTCAATTTTCATCTCCCTTTACGTGCTGTATTACCCGTTCAGTATCCTCATATACTTTCTCTGTCTCGAAATCTTCAGCTAGCGACGGCGACATGTACACCTGAATTATCTTTGTTGGTGTTGGCTTGCTGGCGTTTCTGATAAGAACAACCCTATCACTGAACTGTACGCAGTAACACACGGTCTCCCAGACCGTTAGCAGACATCGGACAATGACATTTTTTCATACCATTGAAAGTCCGGAACTTCCGCAAGGCTACTAGCGCACTGTCACCGTTCTTGAAAATAGCTTTCGCAGCAGCAGACGATCGCTCATGGAGGCAGTCATGCTGAGTGCTTCGGACGCAAATTGAGGACCAGGTGTGTGCCCGCGCTTCTGTTGGTGAGCAGTTTCTTTCTGAGGCTTATAGCACCATCTCTTTGGTCAAATTTTCGTTGTTTTTTCTTCTTTTTGTTCCGTGACATTTAACACTGCGTTGATAATATGCTGTTCGAATTTCACGTCATACTGAACAGTGGTTCTCTTTCTAGAGCGTCTTGGAATTGGAACTTTAATTATGGTCAACTGTATACGAAATTATTGGGGCATACGAGTATTGCCACAATTTAATATCCTTAAATTAACAATAGGAGTGAAACCGCCGTTTTATAAATGCGTAGAATTTTGGATTTATATTAACTGTATCAATTCAGTAACAAGAGGAATGCGAAATATAAATGGGTTTATTGATGTTAAAGCTCATGTGCAAATTAAAACTGCGGCAGCTATTCAGCATTTAATATTCGAGTGTGAGCCCGCCAGAGCGCGCTTTCTCTGGCCATATATAGTTTTTTGTATTTCTAAGAAAATGTGTGTGCTGTTTCTTCTCTCTAAATACTCTCAACAGTAAAGTGAGTACGTTGTTTACCTTTTCGTCATCGTTACAAAGACCATGGTATAAAATACGTGTCCCGTAAACTACAGCAACTTCGCTTGATATTTTTCGTTATTTAGTCTACAAGAAACTTAGAAACGTATATCCTTAGAGAGAAGGTACTCGATTTAATGACTCGCTGAAATGTATTTGTAATAACAAGATCTCCATGTTACACCTACAGGGTAGCAAATCGCCAAACATTGCAGTGCCCACAAGTTGCGTTTGTGGTCAGAGAGTATGAACTCGGAACTTCTGACTTGTGTCGGCCTGACCGTGAGAGTTCGCCAATTACTTGCGGCCGTGTAACAGCTTTCCCTCCTCCGGAACGTACAAACACTTTCACTGTTGGAGCTCCGTTCGAATTGAATCAACGGCGCAAGTTAAACTGAGTTAATGCTTTCACGTTGAGGGCTGCTGCAAAATAGATCCTCTAACTACCCCTCAGTTTCAGATAACTGACTACCGAATCGGTAGTCTACTGTACTAAATGTCCAACAATTTGGCAATTTCAGGGGAATTGTTCTTCCACTATGTGCTAAAATCAACGATAAAAACGTAAGGCTTGTGGGGTTCTACGCTTAGTTAAATGTACTAGGAATCTGACGTACGACAGTTCACATAAACACCGAAGTTTTACACCGTACAGGGGAGTATACGAGTGAAGTTACTAGATATTAACTGGCAATAAATGCAAACAATAGAAAGGCTTAATTATTTCTAAGAAAAAAGGTTTTTTTTCTTTTTTTAGGCACATGTCTGCTCTTCTGGTGTACACTGATATAACAGCGTCACACTGCCGTAGCACACTGCTATAGAAACCAAATCAAAATTGCGCAGCCCATTGGTTATGTCAAGTATCGTTCGGTAACATGTTCTCTGTACTGATGCTGAGTTGGAAGTTTACCACGAAGAGAAACGTGGCTGACCATCTGCTTGTAAAGAACTGACATCCGCTAGAGAAATGGACGCGCTGGGGCTCCCATTTTGGCGTATGAAGCACATCGGACAAAATATACGATGGTGCATAAGTTGGTAGCGTTTTTGTTTTGCGTGTTGGAATTCGCATTGCTATGGGTTTAATTATCGCTTGTGTCCTTTTTTTGTAGTTTACTGTTGCTAGATGAGTTTACATATTGTCAGTTTGTCGTTTGGAAGCACTGGGTGGAGACGTGGACGCTAGAAAATGCAGTACCAAGTAGGGAAATCGTAACATCTCCGACAACATTTTCTTCTGTGGGAGTTAAGAAGGGGGGGGGGGGTGACGTCGGTGAGGCAGGTAGAAACAGTTGCGCCGCCAGGGATAACGCCACTGGCCAGAACACGACAAAAAAATGGTTTTCTCGTTTTAGGGGGGATCATTTTAGCAACAGGGACACTCCACGTTGTGGAAGATCATCAGGGTTTGACGAAGATCGTTCAAACGCATTGATCCACAATGATCCACGTCAGTCTACTCGAGAACTGACAAATGTGATGAGCTATGACCATTCCATCGTCGTTAGACATTTGCATGCAATGGAGAAGGCTCAGAAACCGTCTGTATTGTTACCGTATGCTCTAAGCCAATATCACAAAAAATCTGCGGGTGGCATATGTGCACATCAATATGTTATACAAGGGCGTGCTGCAAAACAATGCCTCCGAATTTTTAATGTGAAACTCTTCAAACTTTTGAAATTAAACGAACGGTATTAACATTAACTCCTTTCTCTAGTTTCGAGCGGCTAACAGAAATAGTTAAAGCTGCCAGTCTTGCTTGCAAGATGGAACCAGAGCTCATCATTTGCAGCATAGTCGACAGGACTGATTGCGGAGGGTCCGAATCAGAGGCTCAGACGGTTCTGCAACCGTGTAGGCCGCACATACCCCGACTTGAACCTCAGGGTGGTTGGGTTTCAGGTTCCGCCGAATAGGTCAGTATCGCGGTTCTGGCCACTGGGAGTTTTGTTAAATTCTATATATGCAGTGATTAATCAAAAAAATAAATTCTGAATACTGCAGTATTATTTACTCTGTTAAATATTGTTGGCTAGCATGAGACTCTGAAATAACCCAATACCACGATTACATACGTACGGACATCGACTATTCCGAAGTCCGTACGAAATAATATTTTATACACAGCGCGCGTCTCACTGCCTTCTCCCAGATAGTTCGCATCAGCGCTGCTATTATGGAGAGAAATTACGCGAACTGCCTTTACGCTAGGGGCTAGTCGTAATTTATGTACCAACTTTCACAAAAAAACTGAGATATATATTTTTTATGCATGTTAAACAGAATTTTTTCTGTATTTGCTATTCGTTATCTGCAAGGCAAAAGCTGAGGAGAATCTCATCTGCCGTTAAGCGGCCAACATACTGAACTCATCCAGTACGAAAACATTAATGAATGGAATTTGTCTATACTTCACTCGCCTTGAAACTATTAAAAGGTCAAAATGAAGTCTCCCGCATTTACATTTAGTATTACAGACTCAATTCCTGACTGAAAAATATCGTCAGCGTAATGGCCGACCAAATACTGCTAGGGAAAGAGAGCTCCCCGCAACACGAAGTTCTGAAATAGAGTTATTAATTACAATTAATGGTGGCTATTATTGGAGGTGCTCACCAATTCGATAATCAACACTTTCTAATAACAATTGGTTATATATTCTGAAACTTACAGACAGACTTACATTTGATATCAGTTTGTGATACAATGGTGGCCTCCTACTTGGAGAAACAAGCTAGGACGAAAAAATCTAACCCAAAAAAACTATCTCTGATCTTCTTCATCTCATGCCACAGATACTATAGATAAAAGGCTATTTGTTAAACGCATCGCTGTTTGCGAGCTTCACAGACTACACTTTTTAATATTTGATATTCATCGTGCACACGTAGGCAGCCTTTCAATAATTTATAGTTCACGTGCCATTATTTTTAACACACATAAAAACTATTTTTATTTTTCTCGAATTGTCAATTTCTGTGACGTTCCGTCACATCAGGAGTCCACCATAGGCAAGGGGCTGCTACATGGGTAGCAGTGGCTGTGGGGCACGGACTGGGCGGATTTTTAGGTTAGAGGGTCTCGGGAAACACTAAAAGGGTGCAGGTCGAACACAGGAAGAACGTAGATAGGGGAGCCATCGGCATAACAGTTCTAAATTGTTGTAGCTTAGTTGGGATGGTACCAGAGCTCAAAGCGCTGATAGAAAGCACTGATGCTCATATCGCTATAGGCATTGAAATCTGGTTATAGCCAGAGATAAGTTCACCCGAAATTCTTGGGAAGAACATAACGGTGTCCCGAAACAATAGGATAAACACAGTGAATGGTGGCATCTTTGTTACCATTAGAAGCAGTTTATCTCGTAGAGATATCGAAGTACGTAGTTCTTTTGGGCTAGTATGGGCAGAGGTCATACTTGGCAACCGGAATAAATAGCTGGATCCTTTTACCGACCTTCTAACTCAGATGATACAATTGTTGAATGGTTCAAAGGAAACTTGAGTGATTTAAAATACGTACCCGACTCATACTGTCATAGTTGGTGGTGACTTTAATTTACCCTTGATATGCTAGTGAAAATACATGTTTAAATCCGGAGGTACGCATCATACATCATACGAAATTGTGATGGGAACATTCTCTGAAAATTATTTCGGGCAGTTAGTTTATGAGCACGAGCGAATAATAAACATTTGTGAAATCACTCTTGACCTCTTAGCTATAAATAATCCTGAGATAATAACAAGCATCAAAATAGATGAAGGGATTAGTGAACGCAGGATTGTCATAGCGTGACTGATTATTGTAACCCCCAAATCCACCAAAATTAAACGAATAATATACATGTTGAAATAAAAATTCACTTGACGCCTTCTCCTCCCTCGGGCATCGGTGTTGTGTTGTCCTTAGTGTAAGTCAGTCTAAGTTAGTTTAAGTAGTGTGTAAGACTCGGGACCGATGACCCTAGCAGTTTGGTCCCTTAGCAATTCACACACTTCTTCCAAATTGACACTGTAAGTGTAGACCAGTTACGGCTTGAATTCAAATAAAAAATATCGCCAGCAATTGAGAAATTTATATAAAGTAAGTTAACAAACGACAGAGTTGATCCCTACGGTGCAGAAACCACGAAGAAAGCATGCCAAATTTATACGAACACAAAATCTCCAAGATTCGCGATCTGTTACAGATTCTCGAAATTTAGCGCGGACTTTGTCTCGAAATCTGGCAGAAAATACAATAAGACTCTGGTCGTACGTGAAGTATGCTACCGGCAAGACACAATCAATGCATTCTTTGCGCGATAGCACTAGAAATACTATCGACAACAGTGCTGTCAAAGCAGAATTACTTAACACAGACTTCCGAATTTCCTTCACCAAGGAAGACGAAGTAAATATTCAAGAATTCGAATCAAGAACAGCTACCAACATGAGTAACTTAGAAGCAGATATCCCCGGAGTAGTGAAGCAACTTAAATTACTTAATAAAAGCAAGTATTCTGATCCACGCTATATACTAGACACGATTTAGAGAAGATATTCGTATGGTGTGAAAGTTGGCAATTGACCCTAAATAATGAAAAGTGTCAAACCATCCGCATGAGTGCTAAAAGGACTCCGCTAAACTTCGGTTACACGATAAACGAGTTAAATCAAAGGGCCGTAAATTCAACTAAATACCTAGGCACTTCAATTACGAACAACTTAAATTGGAAAGAACACATAAAAAATGTTATTAGCAGAACACTTAGAAAATGCGACAGATCTACTAAATAGACTGCCTACACTATGCTTGTCCGTCTTCTTTCGGAGTGGGATACTTACCAAATGGAATTAAAGTGATATATCGAGAACGTTCAAAGACGAGCAGCACGTTTTGTATTATCGCGAAATAGGAGAAAGTGTGTCACTAACATGATACAGGATTTGGGATGGCCATCATTCAAACAAATACGCTTTTCGTTGCGGCAGAATCTTCTCACAATATTTCAGTTACTAAGTTTCTCCTCCGAGTACAACAATATTTTGTTGGCGCCGACCTATGTAGGGAGAAACGATCATCACAATAAAATGAGCGTAATCAGAGCTCGCACGGAAAGATATAAGTTTTCGTTTTTCTCTGCGTGCAGTTCGAGACTGGAATAATAGAGAATTATTGTGAAGGTGATTTGATGAACACTCTACGAGGCACTTAAGTGTGATTTTCAGAATATCCATGTAGATGTAGATTTCACATGTGTATTCTTCATGTCTACATAGTAGCCGCCCTCAGCCGCTAGAGGGCTCTGAATCATTGCAGGTAACATGGAAGCAAGCTATGTCGGTGCGTGAGAAACAGCATACCGTAATCTAGTTCTGAATTCGATGAGGTCGCCACACTTGGAGCACCGTCTCTTTCGTCATGACAAAACCAGAACATACAAGAGTGCTGCCACATCCCAATCCGACGCCCTAGGTTCATTGTCATCTATCATCACACAATCCCGACTTTGCACGATCCGATTTTTCATCTGTTTCTAACACTAAAAGAACACCTTCCAGGACTTCACGTTGATAGTGATGATACAATATAAGCACAGGGAGGTTGTGGCTCCGTTAAGAAACATTCTATTATGGTGACGTCAGCAAAATTGTCTTTTGTTAAGGAGAACTGTGTTCGCTGTCAGGGTGACTGTGTTGAGATATAAATATATAAACATGGAAATTAAAGTTCTATATTGTTATTAACATTTGTTTCATTTAAAAAGTCATAAGACTTTCACATAAAGGTTTCGGAGGCATTACTTTTAAGCACACCCTGGTAAAATGATACAAAGTTAATGTGCATTACACTGAATATTTTTTACCAATTCAAGATCAAAAGCCATTTAGTAATTCTGACACGTAATATGAGAACCATAGAGAAACGGTACTCCAGTACAATGTTTATTGTTTTGAAGTGTTGGTAATCGTTTCTTTTCAAAAAATAGAACTCATTACGAGGACCACGATGAATGAATACGACCTGGGTCACAGTCAGCAGTAGTGGGAACAGGCAACGCTGAAAGTGCCAGAGCCAAGAAGCACACAACATACACATAAATACATAAAATTATAAAAGACTGTTGAAGTAAATATAGTTTAGCAAGCCAAACTGATGAAAGAGATTGATGCGTTTCTTTTCCAAAAGGTAATGAAAGTAGCTAAATTTGCTAAAATTAATCAACACCCTCAGTTAAACTTAGATTCACTTTTCACTGAGCTAACAAAAATTAAGATTTATTGAACAATTGTTTGGTAAATTTAAAATGCTAATCTTCTAATTTGTGTGATACCTGTTTATTACAATGATGGGAACAGAATCCTACTGTTGGTCGCGATTTCTTGGGGTCACTATTAGCACTGAATTATAATGAAGTTATCAAAACGCCTCTACTGTTCAATAGCTGATTCTAGTGCATTGGTAAGTCTGTTACACTTTCAAATTTCCGAAATGACACAGGCTTACTTTGAAGTGGAGTTCATTTAGGCGCGGCGTGACGATTTGATAAAGACAGTTTTTAGGCACAGGTTCTTCTTGCCGTTAGCGAGCAGCATTAAATATGCCTAGCCACACAGTACTTTTCTCCTATTAATATTCTCTCTTCTAATATAATTACTGTGCTGTGGCCCATACTATCACTCGTTCTTCATTCTGCGTTGCTCAACATTTGATCACCACGAAGATCATTCAAGGAGTGTTGTGCGCACATTCGCCATTACTCATAGTCTGTCCCTCTCAGTGTCAACTTGCAACTCTCGCAAGTGTGCGCTCTCGCGTACCAACGATGTTTAGTGGTTCAAATGGTTCAAATGGCTCTGAGCACAATGGGACTTAACATCTGAGGTCCCCTAGACGTACAACTACTTAAACCTAACTAACCTAAGGATATCACACACATCCATGCCCGAGGCAGGATTCGAACCTCCGACCTTAGCGGTCGCGGGGTTACGGACTGAAGAGCCTACAACCGCTCGGCTACACCGGCCGGCGATGTTTAGTGCCACACGAAGGTTATCCTTGATTGTTATTATACATGGCAAAACCATGACACTGGCAACGTGTTTGCTAAATTTCTATACAACATTACTTTTAATGACGTTCTGTAAATTCTCGTTACAATACTCCAGACAATTACATTTCACACTAAAATGACAAAATGTGTCCACTTGGAATACGGAATTACGAAAAGGAAAAATCGGAAAAATATAAAAATGTTCAAATGCGTGTGAAATCTTATGGGACTTAACTGCTAAGGTCATCAGTCCCTAAGCTTACACACTACTTAACCTAAATTATCCTAATGACGAACACACACACCCATGCCCGAGGGAGGACTCGAACCTCCGCCGGGACCAGCCTCACAGTCCATGACTGCAGCGCCTTAGACCGAAAAATACAAAGAAATGAGTTGCACTGCAAGTATAAAGGACGATCAAAAAGTTGCAAAAGGTGCATCGAAGTCGCGCTGGGTTGCACTCAAACGGCAACCTTTTGATCGCCTAATATCGAGGATGCGTCCAGAAACAATTTTACACCTTTGAAAACTCATATTGATTCATTCATTCAGCCTGCAGACCTAGGTTTAGTGTCATTTTACTGCAAGACACATCTATTTTTTAACCATATAAACAGATTAAAAGTGAGTTCCGTTGGTTATGTGGCACACATCCCATCTGAAATAGATTTGTTGCCAGACTCGCTGCAGCATGTTTGGCATTAATTGCGAGGTCGAGTGTAACTCTGAGCTCTGGGAGAGAAGCTGCCAAGTGTCGAACAAATAAGATGATTTCCCGAAAGTAAAATTTGAGAGGTGTCGGAATCAGTGAACGTATGGACCATGCAATTGGCGCGCCTCCACCTATTCACTTCATGGGAAGCGGATATTTAGGAAATCCCAGAAGTCTTGCCAAAGAGTCAAAGAGTCTTTCACATACCAGACATTGCGGGTGCTATGAGAATGATGTACATGTGTAATCAGTAGATATAGCTACAGTGGGCGATGTGCTGTGACCAGTTTTCCCCCAAAGCGCTGGGCGAGTTCATTCGTTTGTTAGAAAGGTGAGGCCAGTAAGTGTTTTCCACCTTTCGGTCGGTCAGCGATGACAGAATTGAGGCGCGTGCCCTGCAACTTTTATCAAACGATTTTACAGAAACTATTCGGTAAAAAATCCGTTTTTGCTTTATTTACAGCTGTATATACGTCAGGTTCACGATGACGTGCCCATGATTTCGTTAATGGTAATCATTTCGTGATATTTACAGGAAAGGAAGATACTGCGAGAAATTCGGAAAGGTGTGCAATGAAAAATAGATGTCGCTATGATTTGGCGTATGGTGCATATTACATAAAATTTTGCATATGAAATTTAGCTAACATATTGAATTTTTCTTTAGATTTGGTTAGAGGTATCTGTCATCAGTCTTGAGAAAATTGATCTGATCTAGCATATTCATGTACGATTGCTCCGCGCCAGCGATAAAGCCAGGGAGAAATATCTACTATATTCCTTACATTTCATAAACGGTTTCAGATATCGAAATGAGATGGTCGCAAATGATAGCAAGAAAAGAGGAGAGTATTTTACCATATCGTTTATATGTAAAACTCCATTATCTACTGTGTTATTCCGATAACTACATTATTGTTCGGTGAAAGAATATAATTTTTAAGAGCCATTGATAACTGGTTTTGGAACCACCTATGTGAAGACAATACACGTCCTTTTTGTATGGAGAATGTGTTTTCTCATAAGCTACTGACTTTACTTTTCCTCAGCTTCTCACTCAATAAACCACTGTTTCAGAAATCTCTCACAATTGTGTCTGCACAACATGTTTGTGAGGTGATACAGTGTAAATTCCGCTGTGTTTTGACAAAAGAAGCAAGTTTTGACATGGTAGCCAGAGAAATGGGTAGGTTTTATTCAAGATTCGCCAATCATGACACTTCACTGAAATTTCAGTTGAATTCATTTCAGATACTAACGAAAGAGACAAGAAGAGAATAGAAGCTTTCGAAATGTGGTGCTACAGAAGAATGCTGAAGATTAGATGGGGAGATCACATAACTAATGAGGAGGTATTGAATAGAATTGGAGAGAAGAGGAGCTTGTGGCACAACTTGACAAGAAGAAGGGACCGGTTGGTAGGACAGAGCAAAGGTCTGTGTAAAACATTATTTCACACTTTAACTGCCGAAACTGTAGATCTTTGCCAGAGCAGATGGTCTCGGATGTGAGAAGTGAGTTTCTGTCTTACGTCTGGTCATTGTTCTTTCTGTCTGGCAGTACAATTTCACTTTACACTCAAAGCTTCCTACTTTCTTTTTTAGTCCTTTATTCATGAGCACCTGTTAGCCCACTCCTGCACTTTGATATACGGGATCACAAATTTAGCATTGGCGGGCAGCGTGGAGGGTAAAAATCGTAGAGGGAGACCAAGAGATGGATACTCTAAGCAGATTCAGAAGGATGTAGATTGCAGTAAGTACTGGGAGATGAAGAAGCTTGCACAGGATAGAGTAGCATGGAGAGCTGCATCAAAACAGTCTCAGGTCTAAAGACCACAATAACAACAACAAAAACAACAATGAAAGCAGAGGTGACAGTAGATCTTTTTGAATGGTCACCATGCAAGTGTGGCCGTGGTGGGGCCCACTTAATACTTACAAAAAATGTGAGCGAGTTTAGAACGGCACTTACTCGTCCCCCCCCCCCCCCCCCCGCCCAATCCCCTCCTAGCGCTCAACATTTCCCCTGCAGGCTTTGAATGACCCTCCCCCCTTTGCCGCTCACCCCATGCTTCCCCAACCGACTGCGCGTCTAGCGGCCACGCCATTTTGCACGCACTATTTAACAGGGTCCTGCGCAGCTATCATAGGTTACTGGACAACACTGCTACTTGCTGATGGCTTTTATTCCGATGCGTCCACTTCCACTGTCTTTATGTCCCTCTTCTAGCGAGAAGTTGATTTTTGAAGCACAACACGCGGCGAAATACAACAATGTCAACACTAACGTGAAAGGTATGAGAGAGATACTACAGTTTAACTGCTCACAAATATTCAGCGCTACGGTTGCTACGCAAGAGTAGACATATATCCTCTCTTTACTTGCATTGAGACATATTGGTACAAACTGGCTGAATATTAGTATCGTCGTAGCTTTCCTCCAAAAATTACTAGTGAACGTCTGAAGTGGCATATACTTGAGCTTTCCAATACATCACTTTATAGTGATCAATAGATCACAGAAGAAGAAATGCTTCCCTTGTTCCATGTACTTTTAAACATGCTCGTAAAGGTTAGACATGGTCTACTCCTGTCAAGATAGGCTTTGAAATTGTTCACTACCCGAACTCCAACTGAATGGACATAATTCTGGTTAATAATGTTACAATATGCAACTACAACTACGTTAAGCCATTACAAAATACACCAGCAATTACTTCATCAAATTTAGACAGATGTAATTGGAGGGATACTGCAGCAATAGTTACAACTGACACAGTATAATATCCAGAATGAGATTTTCACTCTGCAGCGGAGTGTGCGCTGATATGAAACTTTCTGGCAGATTGAAACTGTGTGCCGGACCGGGACTCGAACTAGGGACCTTTGCCTTTCGCAGGCAAGTGCTCTACCAACTGAACTACCCAAGCATGACTCACGCTGCGTCCTCACTGCTTCACTTCTGCCAGTACCTCGTCTCCTACCTTCCAAACTTTGCAGAAGCTCTCCTGCGAACCTTGGAGAACTAGCACTCCTGAAAGAAATGATATTATGGAGACATTGCTTATCCACAGCCTGGGGGATGTTTCCAGAATGAGATTTTCACTCTGCAGCTGAGTGTGCGCTGATATGAAAGTTTGGAAGGTAGGAGACGAGGTACTGGCTGAAGTAAAGCTGTGAGAACGGGGCGTGAGTCTTGCCTGGGTAGCTCATTTGGTAGAGCACTTGCCCGCGAAAGGCAAAAGTCCCGAGTTCGAATCTTAGTCCGGCACACAGTTTTAATCTGCCAGGAAGCTTCACAATATAATATATTTGTGCAAAGACATAAATACTTGACAGCTACAGTCCACACATTTGTAAAATCAACTACTTTACATTACGAGATGCTAATATTTTACAGAATGATGAGATGTAAATAATTGACCTGCAAAAAGTACTGTTACTACTTTCATTATTGACCCTCCTTGAAGAACGTGCAATTACTCCAGGATGTTTAATGAACAGCACGTTATCCTCGTATTGTCGTCCGTGAACAGCTTAAGAAAGAATATTATTCCTGTAAAACTGGCTGCTTCTTTGTCTGTGATGCAGTGAAATGAGAAGGAACAGTCTGCAACCCAACTAGAAAATGTCAGCTCGTCTCGTAAGCTGTCATGCAAAGACTTTCACCAGCATATTAATTATTCCTGTGGGTATCTGTATTCGCGTAGAAGTCATCTGACTGCCTTTAAGCAACCTTTTAGCTTTGTTAAGGCATGGTTGCCATTACTTTTCAACCGGAATTGAAATAAATAGTTATCTGTTCTGAAAACAATGTCTGTCAAATCTTGAAAGGAAACAATATGCTTACATAACCCATTTTGGCCGCTTTCGGTAGTTATTGCAAACGAAACAAACGATTCAAACACAGGGAGGACTAGAGGAAATTCTTGTTAGAGCATCTAACGTTTACCAACCCAACAGTAAATAGTTGCAGGAATGCAATGAATCGTTACGCAAACGAAAAATGTATGCCAGTAATGACACTTAACAATATACCCCGCATTCACAAATGTAGCAGCAGAAATTCGCGGCCGCACAGCCTCTTACTTTTAAGGTAATATTGAGGCAGAGCTAAGGGACAGTTGCAGACGAACAATTCAGAGGAAATAGATAATATTTGTTTGGAATTTCTAAAATCATTGTGGAACATGGCTACCGAGCGATTATAAACAATAGTGCGTAGAATCCACCATAACTGAGACATATCATTTGACGCCTGGGTGAATGTCATCCACTAAATTCCGGTCATATCAAAGGCAGATAAATGCGAAAACAAACTACTTAGAAGATTCTGGAACCAGCAGCTGACAAGAAAGTAAGATACAGAGGAAAATTGTTTCAGGAACAGCAAAGACAACGGAGAAGCAATTCTGACATTCCGATTGATAGTGGAGGTAAGATTTATGGAAAATCGTTGTAGTTTGTTGATATTTTTCGTCGTAATAGAAGTATTCGAGAATGTGAAATGGTAAAATATGTGCCGAAAGCTTAAATGTGTGGCAGCCTTTCCCTGTGCCTGTCTGCAACTCAACGTCTCCCCTCTATCTTTGTTGGTCTGCTGTGGACGTGGGGTTGCGGCTCGTCACATATTTAACATGGGAAATAGCCAAATGGCCGTGCAGTTTGAGAAGTTATTTCATTTTCACAGTCAGTTTCCGCTATTCAATATGGCGTCTTCGTGCCCCATAAGCACCTCATGCATTGACACTCAAACCTATCGATATTGGCATACTGGAGGGATCCGTTTCTGGAAGTCGTGAATTCATTGCTTCTTTCGAAGACGTCACAACTCTTGAATTTCAGGAATAGATAGCTCCAGAATGCCAATATCGATACGTTTGAGTGTCTACGCATGAGGTGCATATGGGTATTGAAAATGGCGTTCTGGATTGCCGAAAGGTTGTGAAAATAAAATAACTTCTCAAATTGCACGACTGTTTTCGTTATTATAAATCTCTGTATGCTGATTAGCAATCCATCCTATTCAACATATTATCGTTTTTTCATCATGGCCTTTCCATTGCTTTTTGGTGCAAGATGTTAGAAATTCTGTGAGGAAGAAGAAGCAGACTTAGGGAGAGACTCCTAGGTTACAACACGACAAGAACCCAGAGAGAAACAGCAGAACAGGAAAGCGAGAGATAAGTGCTCGAAATAAGAAGAGCGTAAAGTAGGGATACAGATTTTTCTCTCCTACTACTGAACCTGCACATCGAAAAATCAATGACATAAATAAAAGAAAGTTATAGGTGTGGGTTTAAAGTCAGGGTGAAAGCATTTCAGTTACAAGATTTATTGAAACTGCCATCTTCATTAACACAGGAAGAATTACAGGATCTTTTTCACAGAACGATCAGTATAAACCAAAGAAGGAAAAAGTCATGAGCAGCAGAATTTAGACCTGATTGTTGAAAAATAAACATTACATTACAATAGGAGACCCGTAAGAAAGCGAAGTGACCCTAGTACTTTGGAAGCAAAATATGACGCGATGGACGCAGCAAGAAGCATATGAGAAGGCAGAGGGAGTATTGCTCGGTAAGGGAAATATACAGCAATTAAACATAACAATCAATGTAAAGAAGATGACAGAGCACAGCACTGTATGGAAATGAACCACGAGTTGTAGGAAAGCCAGGAACGAAGAAATCTTAGCGTTTGGGAAGTGGCGTTTTAGGAGAATGCTAAAAACTAAGTGGAGTGATAGCATAAGAAATGAGGAGATCCTCCGCAGAATTGGCAAGGAAAGGAAAGGAAAATGTGGAATACATTGACTAGAGAATGCGACGTGGTGATACGGTATGTGTTGAGATATCAAGGAATAACTTCCATAGTACTAGAGGGAGCCTCAGGGGTTCAGTTCCGTATGGGAAACAGAGATTAAACTATAACCAACAAATTATTGAAAACGTTCGGTGTAAATCGTACTCGGAAAGGAAGAGGTTCGAGCAGGGAAATCATGGTCGGCATCAACCCAGTCAACAAGACTGACGAGCCGGAAATATGTTTGCTCGGAAATATCTGTATTCGTGCGGAACCCCACCATTGTCTTTATTCAGTTTTTAATCTCAGGTAATGTATATTTTTATAATTTACACTTTATTAGTTCAAATGGCTCTGAGCACTATGGGACTTAACGTCTGTGGGCATCAGTCGCCTAGAACTTAGAACTACTTAAACCTAACTAACCTAAGGACATCACACACATCCATACCCGAGGCAGGATTCGAACCGGCGACCGTAGCGGTAGCGAGGTTCCTGACTGAAGCGCCTAGAACCGCTCGCCCACACCGGCCGGCCTTTATTAGTTAATCACTCTGAAAACCTTATACATCATAACTTATTACGAATATAAGACGATATACGACAGTAAGAGAGAGCAAAGGTCTGTGTAAAACATTATTTCACACTTTAACTGCCGAAACTGTAGATCTTTGCCAGAGCAGATGGTCTCGGATGTGAGAAGTGAGTTTCTTTTCTTACGTCTGGTCATTGTTCTTCCTGTCTGGAAGTACAATTTCACTTTACACTCAAAGCTTCCTACTTTCTTTTTTAGTCCTTTATTGGTGAGCACCTGTTAGCCCACTCCTGCACTTTGATGTACGCAATGTTTTAGGCAGCGGACTGCAAGGATTTCACTGCACTTAGTCGAGCGCACGGTTCTATTTCTGGAACGGTTTCACATTCCACGACACGCCCCAATATCACGTTACTACAGCGGAACGTGGGTGTGCTGCCCGCCGGGCGCTACGGGTATTCAGGTCGTGCGTTAATATTTGAGGCGCTGTCCCGTCCCAGAGATGCCCCAGGGAACGAGTCGTGCTGGCCGCCCCCACGTATGTCTCCAGACACGGAACGGGGTCAGTAGGTCTCGTACATACTCTACACCCCTTCCCTTCCTTAGTCCTGCTTCGACAACTAAATGAAATCTGTTCGTCGTGCAACAACCAAAAACTTGAAGGTGATGTCCACGTGGTTGCCTGACATTAGTTTTAGGTTATTTTTAAATTTATTGATAGCAGAAATGCAAGAGCTGCAGCCAAAATATCAAGTAATACTATAACTTCGATTTTCATTTGGTCTTCATGACGTCAGCTGGTTACAATATCGGGAGAATCATGTAAATAATAGAGTCAAATTTGCTAAAGATTAAAAAGTAGTGTCTAAAATACATAAACTTTCACGTCTATACTTCTTCCTAAAAGAGATACATAGTTCCTCAGTGTGGTTAATGTGGCTTTGGAGATGAAAGTTGGTTTTCGAGACAATAAATTTAATGCAGCTGCTGGAAACAAGCAATTAAGTGACTAAGTAAAGACTCATCTGTATGAGGAACTACCAAGAAGTATTAATGAAGATCATTCCACTACATATTTCAACAATACTCAGCCAGTTGAGCTATCGACCTTTCCGGAGTGAGCAGTTTCGTAGCAGATTGAAATACCCGCTGGCGAACCGATTTTATAAAAATGCAGGAAAAATGATTGTAGACAATAATAGCCAGTTTATTTGCTACCACTGTCGTAGAAAGTTTTTAACAAAGAAATGTGCAAGATAGTGATGGTACATCTCAGTGCACATAATTTTCTGTCGTACCTGCCGTTGGTTTCAAGGAAGAACTATATAAAACTGCAATTTATTGCTCTGTGTGTGAGAAATTAGCAAAGCTACGCAAGAGTTGGAAGACAGTAGCTGGTTTCTGTGAGTGAAGTGAAGCATTTTATTGTGTGAACCATGTTATATTACGCGTGAAACTATGATTCCAGATATTGTTTCAAATCAATGATATGTATATATCATTGAGGTTCGAGGTTTGAAAAGGTATCTGGAGTCACAGTTTCACCTATAATATGACATATGGCACACTGAAGTGACAAATGAAAATTTGTACCGAGGTTGGGATTCGAGCCCACGTATCCTGCTCATTTGGGAGATGTGCTAACCACTATGCTACCTTGGCACAGTGGTTTACCACAACTGCACTGACTGCTCTAGCACGCCTCTCTCCTCAATACGAATTTCAATTCATGCCTCACTCCACTTGGAATTCCCCCTAAGCTCATAATCATTGCTCTCCAACTGTATTGGAAAAGTACCTCAGCTGAATCTCGTTATCCATACTCTTGCAGACCTATGCATAAAAATTGCACCCAGTGAAATTTGCACCCAACCGGAAATGTTTGAAAGTTTCACCCAGTATACCTGGAAACTACCTGCTGATTACGTCACATAGTACCTGCGTCCAGAGTCCTCGCTCCCTCTGCCGCAGTGGGGAAATATGCGGCTCCGTCCGAGCCGAGTCCACGCCCGCCATGCAAATGAAGAATGTAAACGAAATGTCCTACCGCCGGAAGAAGAGCAAGCGTGCCACCAGTTGTCAACATACACATATGACATTGATTCTACTTGTTTTACCATTTATAACCTACCTTACTTTCTCTTATGATGCATATCTATGTCTTCGGTCATATGAGTACTCTGCAATTCACACTTAAGTGCCTGGAGGAGGGATTATCGAATCACTACGACCCCATTTCTCAACTGCTCCAATCTCTAATAGCGCGCACAGAAAGAATTCATTCTGTGTGACCTCTGACTTTTCTTATTTTACTTCGATGATCATTTATCACTATATAAGTGGGCGTCAGCAAATTTTTTCATAGCCGCGGTAAAAGTTGGAGAGCAATATTTTGTGAAAAGATCTCGCCCCAAAGAAGAATACCTTTGTTTTAATGTTTGCCACCCCTAGTCGCTTACATCTTCGTCTCCCCCCCCCTCTCTCTCTCTCTCTCTCTCTCTCTCTCTCTCTCTTCCCTGTTCTGCAGCCGGCCGCGGTGGCCGTGCGGTTCTGTGCGCTAAAGTCCGGACCCGCGGGACTGCTACGGTCGCAGGTTCGAATCCTGCCTCGGGCGTGGATATGTGTGATGTCTTTAGGTTAGTTAGGTTTAAGTAGTTCTAAGTTCTAGGGGACTGATGACCTAATATGTTAAGTCCCATAGTGCTCAGAGCCATTTGAACCATTTTGAACCTGTTCTGCAGTAATACAACAGCAAGTTCCCGTTCTTTGAACTTTTCGCTGCCAACAAAATGTAGTCTTTCGTTCACCTTTGCCATAACATTCTCTATGTGATCGTTCCAATTAAAGTTGTTTGCAACTCTTATCCCATTATATTTAGTTGATTTGATAGACTTTATATTTATGTAGTTTATTGTGCAACCGAAATTTAACAGATGGCTTTTAGCACTCTTGTGGATGGCCGACACTTCATGACTTATAGTCATCATTGCCACTTTTCGCGCCGTACGGATATTTCCTCTAAATCATTGTGCAATTTGTTCTGATCTTCTGATGACTTTACTAGGCGGTAAATGAAAACATAATCTGCAAACAGTCGAACCGGGCTGCTCACAATGTCTCTCAACTCGTTTACATCGATTAGGAACAGCCGAGGGCCTATATGATTTAGTTGGGAAACGCCACGTATCACTTCTGTTGGATGACTCTCCATCAGTTACCATCAACTATGACCTTTCTGACAGGAAATCACATGTCCAGTCGCACAACTGGGACGATACTCGATACCCACGCAATCTGGAAGTCGCTTGTGAGGAAAGGTACTAAATGCCTTCTGGAAATTTATAAATATGGAACCAATCAGATCCCCTGTCGATAACCTGCTGTTTTTCAACTGCATCCAGTGAACCAGTAGACAAGATGTTGATCAGTAAACCTGCTATGTATCTCTCTTAATGTACAACTATCATTGCTGGAAAAACCAACCTGAGAGTGGACCGAGAATACTGATTGCAAGCTTAGAGATCAAGAACAAAACTAGGCCTTACTGTTATCAACGGCAAGTACGGTGAGTGAGTGAAACAAGTTTGTCTCCAAACAAGGCAAACAGCGCATACTGTCGGCGTTTTTGCTGTCGTGCAGATATTTTCAATTCAGTAGCTATATAAGGACTAAGAAATCAAACTAAGTGTAATTACCTTGTAAAGAGCCACCAGAGACCAAGAGTCCCTTATGCCAAAACACTCAAAATATACTCCTGGACAGCCTTCAGAATTTTTTCGGTGAAGTTCTGGTTTCCCTGGTGTGCACGCAACTTTATCTTTTCTTCAGAATGACAACGCATCTAGGCATGTTGCAGAGTTCAGGTAAGGGGGGGGGGGGGACTTTGGCCATTTCTGATGCAAATTTCATAGGGTCAGGGTAGTGATGTCACTGGGTGCAGTTTGCAGGCCACATTACAGACGAATCCCTCAAACTTTAATACTAGTTTTCAAATTATTAAAATGTTCTGCCAGCGGTGTTTCACGGAAGCATTTAAATATACTTGAATTAACTCCAGTGATCGAACGACCTTGACGCCTTTGCGACCTCGCGCCGTGCAACATAAGAGATTGTTCCTCACACTCTAGATACGGCTTGACGGTCACCCCTTTCCTCAGCCGTTTCTTAATGGGTGCCAACTCAGTATTCTTATCCTGCTGTTGGGTGACGTCCCGAAAAATGAAGGGTAGTCCAGTCAGAATAGGACATAACATTTCATCTGGTTCAACACCAGTGGCCTGCACTAAGTCACCGCCACTCGCATCTCTCTCATGATGATCGCCATACATGTGGCTTAGGCTGCCTGCAACTACATTTTCAATTCTAATATGTTTTGCCTTGAATTGACAGGCGGATATCCCTACGTGCCACAGGGCGATGTGCCCTGTGCGCCTCGGCAGCGCGAGAGACAGCAGACTGGTTATCTCTCTCTAATTGTAGGATTCTGCGTTCCACATACATTTAAAATTTCTCTAAAGCGAACAAAAGCGTTAAAGATTCAAGATCTTAAATCGAGTACTTATCTTCCACTTGTGAAAGGCTACGAGATGCGTATGTCGCCAACCTCCTTCCTTTAGGATACTCTTGGTGCAAAACGGTGGCCACTCTAGATACAAAAGCGACTGTCTGGGATATAAATTCCTAGTCAAAATCCAGTACTGTACATACTAGCGAACTTGTCAGTGCAGTCTTGAGAATTTCGAAAGCTGGCTGTTGAGAGGGATGCCACTCACAACTTATTCTATAACTTGCTGAGAGGGACCGCTAGTTGCACAAAATTTAGGGACAGATTTTTTTAAAAAAACTAGCCTCGCGTACAAATCGGGTGACCCGTTTAACGTTCTTAGGCGTAGGACATGTAAGGATGGACTCGGTTCGCGTTTCATCATGCTAACGCCCACCGGCGACCGTTCCGGAAAATAAATTTCAGGCTTGGCAAATTTGACCTTAGACGGTTCAATAGTACACCCTGTTTCTAGTAATCGCACTATTATATCCTTAAATGACCTTCATGTTCTTCAAAATTTAGACTAAAATCATTAAATCATCTAGATAAAGGTAGACGCAACCTAATTTCAAATCAGAAAAAAGTATTGTCCAGAATAAGCTATTACACTGCTATCCCCGTGAACAAGCCAGATGGTACATGACTGTACTCATACAAACTCCAGTTGGTTACAAAAGCTGTAACTGGCTTACATTCTTCGGTAAGAGGTATCTGGAAATTGGCTTAGTTAACATCTATTAACTTTTCTTCAAAAAATTCACTATAAAATGAAATAACTAAAATCTTCAAACCAATATACAAAATAACAGAAATTAAGGATAAAGGATAAAGGTAAAAGGTAAAAACCTCTCCCCAGCTAAGTACAATTTTAAAGACCATGGCCATCTGGAATTACGCAGAACTGGAATGCAGGCGGCAAAGGAACAGATTGTAAAACAATCTTCTTATTTATCCCTGTACAAAACCGGAACAGAAGAGAATGGAAGCATTTGACAGATGGTGCTATAGAAGAATGTTTATAATTAGATGAACTTAAAAGGTAACGAATGAGGAGATTCTCCGTAGAATTGGCGAGGAAAGGACAGGACAGGATGGTAGGGCATCCGGTAAGATATCAAGGAATAATTTCCACAGCCCTAGAGGGAACTGTAGAGTGCAATAACTGTAGAGGAAGAAAGACTGGAATACGTCCAACAAATAATTAAAGATGTAGGCTGCAAGTGCTACTCAGACATGAAGAGGTTGGCACAGGAGAGGAATTCGTGGCAAGCCACTTAAACGATTCAAATGACTAATGATCACCGGTTTAACTCCGCCCAGTGGCTTTCGAACTACGAAAATAACGAAGCATAGGGTGTCTGTCAACGTCTGATTACACCATCGCTCAGGAGTTGCTCGACGGCCGCCATCAGTTGTTTGATGCGCGATGGGGAAAGGCAGTATGGTTAGTGTGTTACTTTGACGCTGTCACTTAGGTCTATTTTATATGCCCACTATCGGCCCCAAATAGTCAGTAAGTACATCACGAAATACTTCGCGTAGCTATTCTAACTACTGTCATTGCTGTTGATAAAATGACTCAATTCAAAGTACAGTTCAGTACCATATCAGGCTGTCAACCACCATGTGCGTACCGACCTGCAACCCTGTTTACAAATTTCAGGGACTGAACGTGGCTGAAAATCAATTCGTAACTTCTCATAGCGCCAATCCGGTACCAACCCAACAAGCCTAACAAATTGTGTTCCCAAACTCATATTAATAGGTATGCCTTAAGCTACCTTAATATGACAGGTCCACGTTAACCGTTGAATAGCAGCCATGCATGCAACTCTACTAATAATAATATTTCAGTGAAATTAGGTAGCTTGCACACTTTCTTCTTCTCTTATAATAGGCCAAATTAACATACACCTTATTTGAGTCATAGAATTCCTTACAGATCAACTTCGAAGAACTGGCTATATCCAATAGAAAACAGATTGCTTCTCCATTAATCTGGGCGCAGAGAAAAGGCAATCGAGTTGCTAACAAGGGAACTTCCCCATCGCACCCCCCTCAGATTTAGTTATAAGTTGGCACAGTGGATAGTCCTTGAAAAACTGAACACAGATCAATCGAGAAAACAGGAAGAAGTTGTGTGGAACTATGAAAAAAATAAGCAAAATATACAAACTGATTAGTCCATGCACAAGATATGCAGCATCAAGGTTAACGGCACCTCAGCAGCGCCGTGGTCCCGTGGATAGCGTGAGCAGCCCCGATACGAAAGGTCCTTGGTTCAAGTCTTCCCTGGATCGAAAAGTTTAATTTTTTTTTATTTTCAGACAATTCATTCGTTGCAGTTTATGTGACAAGCTCTCATGTTTTCATCACTTTTTGGGGAGTTATTATCACATCCACAAGAAAACCTAAATCGGGCAAGGTAGAAGAATCTTTTTACCCATTTGCCAAATGTACAAGTAAGGTGGATCGACAACATAATCCTGTCATGTGACGCACATGCCGTATAGTATATATCAGACGTGTTTTCCTGTGGAGGAATCGGTTGACCTATGACCTTGCGATCAAATGATTTCGGTTCGCGTTGGAGAGGCACGTCCTTTCGTCTACTAATCGCACAGTTTTGCGGTGCGGTCGCAAAACACGGACACTAAACTTATTACAGTGAACAGAGACGTCAGTGAACGAACGGACAGATCATAGCTCTGCGAAAATAAAGAAACAAAACTTTTCACTGGAGGGAAGACTTGAACCAAGGGCTTCTCGTTCTGCAACTGCTCACGCTAACCACGGGACCACGGCGCTCCTCAGCTGATAATCTCCTTGATGCTACCTATCTTGCACATGGACTACTCAGTTTGTATATTTTGCCTATTTTTTTCATAGTTCCACACAATTTCTTCCTGTTCTCTCGATTGATCTGTGTTCAGTTTTTCAAGGCCTATCCACTGTGCCAACTTATAACTAAATCTGAGGGGGGTGTGATGGGGAGATTCCCTTGTAAGTGTCACCTCCATAACCACAGCAACTTGTGTTAGGAGTTGCTCCAACTGAGAAAAAATACTCAGACAGACGCTAAGCATCATTCATGTCCTGTCCGTATGGTACATATACTCTAAAATACTGTTCACAATCTCATTTTCAGAAACAAAGGCAGACAGAGCACCTCTTTTTATCCTACACACATTCTCCTCTAAAGTCTCCCCGGAGCACTGTACTGCCAAGCATAATTTAACCTTTCACTCATGACGTATGCTGTTAGAGAATAACTGATTGCAGATACATTGACAAAATCCCAAACCGTCGATATCAACAAAATGATAATACCGAAAATCTTTGAAGCCCATTGCTTCTTCTTGTTCTTGCAGACCTACCAGAACTGTGTCGTGGTTTCCATTTTCTTACTACCCTGAATGGACAGAATGTCACCCTCACACAGTAATCCAGTCAACTTAGCGAAAAATACAGATATGATCTCACCTTATCCTGAGCCTGCCCAATCTTTATTACTTACCTCACCACGATAATGCCTTTCATTACCACAACCAACAGGAGTTTTGCCCAACAACACTTGAATTCTATCTTGCAAACAATTCAGTTGACCCCACAATGGACCAATGGATTTATCAAACCCTTTTACACCTTTGGCGCTTTGCATATCCATGATCTATTTCATACTCTGTAACATTCGAGGCTGAACTCTTACTAATTTGTGATTGACAGGGATCACTCACTTCAGATACTCATGTCACCAAAGTTAGTTCAGCTACAATAGCCTGAATCATGAAGGTGGAATCTCTCACCTCTGCCATCTGCTTGTATTGTGGGTCGAAGGTCGGTTGACTACCTCATAAAAACAAGGATCCACATCAGCTGCACTTCCACCAGCCTCTGCCCTCTAATTTGAAATTCATCCTGTAATTCAGCCTTGTGCAAATCCACCACTCCAGTCACCACTCTGGTGGACATTTGGAAATAGAATGGTAAACAAATAATATTTCCCATTGCAAGAAACCCACACAAAAATTCTAAAGCACAAGCAAAACTCTAATTTTCACCAGTCCCAGCTCATTGTACCCATAATCACACTCCTTTCCTTTCCTTTCCTTTGGGCCTTTGTCCCATTTCAACGCAAGGTCAGCGGTTTGCTACGGATTTGGCAGTGTTACTTGTAGAGGGTGGCCAGATGCGCTTCCTGTCGCCACCCCGAACCCCCTGGGATGGAATTAGTGTACCCCAGCTGTCTGAAAAATACTAAATCACAAGCAAAACTCATATTTTCACCACTCTTACCTCATTGTACCTATAATCATGTTCCTTTCCTTTCCTTTCCTTTCCTTTGGGCCTTTGTCCGGCTTCAACGCGGGGTCGGCCGTATTGTTACAGATTTGGCAGTGTTAGTTGTACAGTTCTACGGATCGGAGTGTGGAATGTCAGATCCCTTAATCGTGCAGGTAGGTTAGAAAATTTAAAAAGGGAAATGGATAGGTTAAAGTTAGATATAGTGGGAATTAGTGAAGTTCGGTGGCACTAGGAACAAGACTTTTGGTCAGGCGAATACAGGATTATAAATACAAAATCAGTTAGGGGTAATGCAGGAGTAGGTTTATTAATGAATAAAAAAATAAGAGTGCGAGTAAGCTACTACAAACAGCATAGTGAACGCATTATTGTGGCCAAGATAGACACGAAGCCCAAGCCTACTACAGTAGTACAAGTTTATATGCCAAATAGCTTTGCAGAGGACGAAGAAATTGAAGACATGTGTGATGAAATCAAAGAAATTACTCAGATAGTGAAGGGAGACGAAAATTTAATGGTCATGGGTGACTGGAATTCGGTAGTAGGCAAAGGGAGAGAAGGAAACGTAATAGGTGAATATGGATTGGGGGGAAGAAATGAAAGAGGAAACCGCCTCGTAGAATTTTGCACAGAGCATAACTTAATCATAACTAACACTTGGCTCAAGAATCATAAAAGAAGTTTGTATCCATGGAAGAAGCCTGGAGATACTGACAGGTTTCAGATTATATAATGGTAAGACAGATATTTAGGACCCAGGTATTAAATAGTCAGACATTTCCAGGCGCAGATGTGGACTCTGACCAGAATCTATTGGTTATGAGCTGTAGATTAAAACTGAAGAAACTGCAAAAAGGTGGGAATTTAAGGAGATGGGACCTGGATAAACTGAAAGAACCAGAGGTTGTACAGAGTTTCAGGGAGAGCATAAGGGAACAATTGACAGCAATGGGGGAAAGAAATACAGTAGAAGAAGAATGGGAAGCTTTGAGGGATGAATTAGTGAAGGCAGCAGAGGATCAAGTAGGTAAAGACACGAGGGCAAGTAGAACTGTTTGGGTAACCGAAGAAATATTCAATTTAATTGATGAAAGGAGAAAACATAAAAATGCAGTAAATGAAGCAGGCACAAAGAAATACAAACGTCTCAAAAATGAGATCGACAGGAAGTGCAAAATGGCTAAGCAGGGATGGCTAGAGGACAAATGTAAGGATGTAGAGGCTTATCTCACCAGGGGTAAGATAGATACTGCCTACAGGAAAATTAAAGAGACCTTTGGAGTGAAGAGAACCACTTGTATGAATATCAAGAGCTCAGATGGAACCCCAGTTCTAAGTAAAAAAGGGAAAGCAGAAAGGTGGAAGGAGTATATAGAGGGTCTATACGAGGGCGATGTACTTGAGGACAATATTATGGAAATGGAAGAAAATGTAGATGAAGATGAAATGGGAGATATGATGCTGCGTGAAGAGTTTTACAGTGCACTGAAAGCCCTAAGTCGAAACCAGGCCCCAGGAGTATACAAAATTCCATTAGAACTACTGACGGCCTTGCGGGAGCCAGTCCTGACAAAACTCTACCATCTGGTGAGCAAGATGTATGTCCAGGCGAAATACCCTCAGACATCAAGAAGAATATAATAATTCCAATCCCAAAGAAAGGAGGTGTTGACAGATGTGAAAATACCGACCATTCAGTTTAATAAGCCATAGCTGCAATATACTAACGCGAATTCTATACAGACGAATGGAAAAACTGGTAGAATCGGACCTCGGGGAAAATCAGTTTGGATTCCGTAGAAATGTTGGAACACGTGAGGCAATACTAACCTTACGACTTATCTTAGAAGAAAGATTAAGAAAAGGCAAACCTACGTTTCTAGCATTTATAGACTTAGAGAAAGCTTTTGACAATGTTAACTGGAATACACTCTTTCAAATTCTGAAGGTGGCAGGGGTAAAATACAGGGAGCAAAAGGCTATTTACAATTTGTACAGAAAACAGATGGCAGTTATAAGAGTCGAGGGGCATGAAAAGGAAGCAGTGGTTGGGAAGGGAGTGAGACAGGTTTGTAGCCTTTCCCCGATGTTATTCAATCTGTATATTGAGCAAGCAGTGAAGGAAACAAAAGAAAAATTCGGAGTAGGTATTAAAATCCATGGAGAAGAAATAAAAACTTTGAGGTTCGGCGATGACATTTTAATTCTGTCAGAGACAGCAGAGGACTTGGAAGAGCAGTTGAATGGAATGGATAGTGTCTTGAAAGGAGGATATTAGATGAACATCAACAAAAGCCAAATGAGGATCATGGAATGCAGCCGAATTAAGTCGGGTGATGCTGAGGGAATTAGATTAGCAAATGAGACACTTATATTAGTAAAGGAGTTTTGCTATTTGGGGAGCAAAATAACTGATGATGGTCGAAGTAGAGAGGATGTAAAATGTAGACTGGCAATGGCAAGGAAAGCGTTTCTGAAGAAGAGGAAATTTTTAACATCGAGTATAGATTTAAGTGTCAGGAAGTCGTATCTGAAAGTATTTGTATGGAGTGTAGCTGTTTATGGAACTGAATCATGGACGATAAATAGTTTGGACAAGAAGAGAATAGAAGCTTTCGAAATGTGGTGCTACAGGACAATGCTGAAGATTGGATGGGTAGATCACATAACTAATGAGGAGGTATTGAATAGGATTGGGGAGAAGAGAAGTTTGTGGCACAACTTGACGAGAAGAAGGGATCAGTTGGTAGGACATGTTCGGAGGCATCAAGGGGTCACCAATTTAGTATTGGAGGGCAGCGCAGAGGGTAAAAATCGTAGAGGGAGACCAAGAGATGAATACACTAAGCAGATTCAAAGGGATGTAGGCTGCAGTTAGCACAGGGAGATGAAAAAGCTTGCACAGGATAGAGTGGCATGGAGAGCTGCATCAAACCAGTCTCAGGACTGAACACCACAACAACAACAACAGTTATACAGGGAGGCCAGATGCCCATCCTGTCGCCACCCCGAACCCCCTGGGACGGAATTATTGTACCCCAACTGTTTGCGTGTAGTGTAAGGCATGAAATATTGAGAACATTGTCAAATGTCTGCGAGTCGTGGAACTGAGGCGGAACGTAGGAACCAGCCAGGTATTCACTTAGTGGGAAGTGGAAAACCGTCTAAAAACCACACCCAGGCTGGCCGGCGTACTGGCTCTTATCGTTAATTTGCTGGACGGATTGGACCCAGGGCCGGGCCCGCGGATTGGCCGAGCAGTTCTAGGCGCTACAATCTGGAACCGCGCTACTGCTACGGTCGCAGGTTCGAATCCTGCCTCGGGCATGGATGTGTGTGATGTTCATAGGTCAGTTAGGTTTAAATAATTCTAAGTTCTAATGGACTGATGCCCTCATATGTTAAGTCGCATAGTGCTCTGAGCCATTTGAACCAAACCCCGGGCCGGTGCACCTACCCGAGTTCAGGAAGCTGCGCATTAGCGCTCTTGGCTACCCTGGTGAGTGTACACGTAATCAAGCTCTGATACCAAAATCTGCTGCTAGAGACAATGGTAGGACTGGGTTGAGCTGTGAGTGGTCTGTCTTTCTTGCCAAAATAATACTTATTACTTTATTTAAACAATGTGTAAACATTTATTTGCCAGTGTATACAGTAAATATACACTACTGGACATTAAAATTGCTACACCACGACGATGACGTGCTACAGACGCAAAATTTAACCGACAGGAAGAAGATGCTGTGATATTCAAACGATTAGCTTTTCAGATCATTCACACAAGGTTGGCGTCGGTGGCGACACCTACAACGGGCCGACGTGAGGAATGTTTCCAACCGATTTCTCACATACAAACGGCAGTTGATCGGCGTTGCCTGGTGAATCGTTCTTGTGATGCCTCGTGAAAACGTGAAAGGAGGAGAAACGCGTACCATCACGTTTCCGACTTTGATAAAGGTCGGATTGTAGCCTATCGTGATTGCAGTTTATCGTATCGTGACATTGCTGCTCGCGTTGGTCGAGATCCAATGACTGTTTGCAGAATATGGAATCGGTGTGTTCAGGAGGGTAATACGGAACGCCGTGCTGGATCCCAACGGCCTCGTATCACTAGCAGTCGAGATCCGCATGGCTGTAAAGGATCGTGCTGCCACGTCTGCATTCCTGAGTCAACAGATGGGGACGTTTGCAAGACAACAACCATCTGCGCGAACAGTTCGACGATGCTTGCAGCAGCATGGACTATGAGCTCGGAGACGGTGGCTGCGGTTACCCTTGACACTGCATCACAGACAGAAGCGCCTGCGATGCTGTACTCAACGACGAATCTGAGTGCGCGAATGGCAAAACATCATTTCTTCGGATGAATCCAGGTTCTCCTTACAGCATCATGAGGGTCGCATCCATGTTTGGCGACATCGCGGTGAACGCACATTGGAAGCATGTATTCGTCATCGCCATTCTGGCGTATCACCCGGCGTGATGGTATGGGATGCTATTGTTGGCATTGACGGCACTTTGAACAGTGGACGTTACATTTCAGATGTGTTACGACCCGTGGTTCTACCCTTCATTCGATCCCTGCAAAACCCTACATTTCAGCAGGATAATGCACCACCGCGTGTTGCAGGTCGTGTACGGGCCTTTCTGGATACAGAAAATGTTCGACTGCTGGGCTGGCCATCACATTCTCCAGATCTCTCACCAATTGAAAACGTCTGGTCAATGGTGGCCGAGCAACTGGCTTATCACAATACGCCAGTCAGTACTGTTGATGACTGTGGTATCGTGTTGAAGCTGCATTGCAGTTGTACCTGTACACGCCATCCAAGCTTTGTTTGACTGAATGCCCAGGCGTATCAAGGCCGTTATTACGGCCAGAGGTGGTTGTTTTGGGTAGTTATTTCTCAGGATCTATGCACCCAAATTGCGTGAAAATTTAATCAAATATTAGTTCCAGTATAATATATTTGTCCAATGAATGCCCGTTTATCATCTGCATTTATTCTTGGTGTAGCAATTTTAATGGCCAGTAGTGAAAGTAAATTTTAACTCATTTTTCACATGCCACAAGGACCACTAAATAACAAGCCAGCTCTGTTCCGGATTGCAAGAAATAAAGAACGATGGGAAAAACGTGCAAGTAGTCTAAATGTTTACTACTAGAGCCCTTATGCTAGACAACATTCCAAAAAATTCAGATGAAGGCTAGCAGTTAAGAGTGGACGGGTTACAGAAAACAAGAGTGAAAGATCAAATGATATCAGACTGAAAGGAGGCCAAACGAACTTGCATTTCCAAAATTCTTTTTCGATCATTCGTGATGTTAGTGGCAGATCACTAATATGTATCAAGAAAAATGTGCCACAGTAAGACATCACACAGCATCGGCTGTTTCATATCCGCGCCACTGGCGCAGCAGTGATGGCGGACTAACTCCTTGGCGGCGCTGTGGCGCGACATAGACGCCACCTCGAGGACAGGTGGAGAGAGAGGCAGGTGAAGTCTAGGGCTGGGGACCGAACGGGCAACAAGCAGTGGGTAGACGCCAGCAGGGAAACAGCCTGCTGGCGTCCACCCACTGCTTGTGGCCCTTTCGCTCTCCAACCCCAGACTCCATCTCCCTCTCTCTCTCCACCCGTCCTCGCAGTGGCGTCTATGTCGCGCCACAGCGCCGCCAAGGAGTTAGTCCGCCATCACTGCTGCACCAGTGGCGCGGAGATGAAACAGCCAACGCTGTGTGACGTCTTAGCTGTGGCACATTTTTCTTGACACATATCAGTGATCTGCCACTAACATCACGAATGTTACAAAAAGAATTTCTCTTTGCGGATGACAAAATACTAATTACGTTGTGGAGCACAACTCAAATGATTTAGCTAACATGGTAGTCGTTAATATGAGACCCTGGTTTTCGAAGAGCATATTAACACTGAACCGCATCGAAACACGATGCATACAATTTCTGGCGTGGAATGCTTAAAAAAGCAAGGTTCATTGTCTCCGCATAGTCAAACAGTCAGGAAGTCGACAGTTTTAAATTCTTAGGACTCAGTGGAGAGCTTTGTACTAAGGATCACGTTCTAGATCTTGTGCAAAAACTCGATGCTGTTATCATTACTATAAAGACGAAGTCTTATTTACTTTGGGTACTTCGCATCCTTGGGCAAATATGGGATCTTACAAGGAATTTTCTTATCGCAGAAAAGATTGCTGGAAGTGAAACAGGATGCCAGTTATCGGACTGCATGTGCACCATTGTTCAGGTGTCTCGAAATTCTGACTCTGCAGTCGCTGTACGTACACTCCATCTTCGGATTGGTATTTGGCAACATTCACTCACTCAGAAAAACTATATTCGATCCGTGAACACTGTATGAAAAACAATTTGGTCTTGGATAACAGTCCTTTCGCAACGGCCTTGCCGCAGTGGATACACCGGTTTCCGTGAGATCACCCAAGTAAAGCGCTGTTGGGCGTGGCCGGCACTTGGATGGGTGACCATCCAGCCGCCATGCGCTGTTGCCATTTTTCGGGGTGCACTCAGCCACGTGATGCCAATTGAGGACCTACTAAACCGAATAGTAGCGGCTACAGTCAAGTATATGATCCTCCTCTGAGGATGACACGGCAGTCGGATGGTCCAGCGAGGCCACTCGTGGCCTATAGACGAAGTGCTAAAAAAAATTACATTAGTAGGAGGACAACCTATGTGCCAGCTCACGTTGCATTGTTGCCAAATTTATTCAAGATGGCGGCGATGACGTCATCCAAGATGGCGGCATGTAGACTTGGCAACATCGCATGACATCATCCAAGATGGCGGATTTTGGCGGGAGAATAGGCCAATTGTGCTATGTCCACTAACCTAACCTCAAGAAAAAATGGCGGGAAGTTTGAATTTTGGCAGGAAAATAGGCCAATGGTGCTACGTCCACTAACCTAAGCCATCAGAAGAAAAAATGGCGGGAAGTTTGAATTCCAACAGGATAATGCATGCAAAGACTGTACTTGTCTTTATTATTATTATCATTAATTATCATTTATTATCATTTATTATCATTCATTATCATTTATTATCATTTATTATTATTTATTATCATTTATTATTATTTATTATTATTAACCTGCCTCCACTAGAAAATTCCCTCCAAATTCAAATTCCAACACAATAATAGCTGCAAAACCTTACTTTTGTTTATTATTATTCATTATTCTTTATCAACATTCATTATCATTCATTGTCATTTATTATCTTTCATTATCATTTATTATCATTCATTATCATTTATAATAATAATAATTATTATTATTTATTATTATTATAGGCCTACATCCACTACAAAATCGCGCCAGATTCAAATTCCAACACGATAGTGTTTGGAAAACTGTACTTCTAGGTATTATTATCATTTATTATTTATTCAAGATCTCCAATGTTCTCGGCGAGAAAGCCATTTTCCTTACATCCATAACAAAAATCTGTCACAAGTTCAAATCGAACACACGTACGAACTTTCTCCCTCACTTATCTTTTTTCACTGGTAGCTATCACAATCGCGTCAAATAATAAACTGCTCTTACAGTAACGTAAGTCACGTCCTATGATTTTGCAGAGGGGGAAGGGACTGAAGACTTTATTTCAAGCAGTGTGGTCATCACTTGTTCTCTAACTCAGCCAGCACACACATCTTTCGTATCGCAGTGCAGTCGCCACGACGACCGCGCTCCAACTGAATTAGTTCAAATCCTTGCCACCCCCTGGCCAGTACACGGAGACACTGCCGACGCCTGTGACGTGAGGCGGCCGGCCACTCGTGGTGGCGAGGCGTGCATGTAAATAGAGATACAGAAAGCAGAGCAAGCGTTCTCCGAATGTGGAGGTGACTCGATACGCCTTGGTTACATTTAGAGGCAATTTTAGAACACAGAACGATATGTCGCGGTCGCTTGGATGGATCTGACATAAAATCGAAAGAAATGCGAAAACTGATTAGCGCATAGATATAAACTAACCTAATATACACCGAAATACGGTCAAAATGAGAACGTACTTGCTTATCTTCTGGTTCGCAGCGGGGCATTTGTACGTGGAGTCAAGTATGTGGCAACAAGAGGAATGCAGGAAAACGATGACATCTAAGCGGTACTGAATAAGGAGGGCAGTCAATTTTTTCTCGTTGAGTTCGTATTATAGTGTATGTCCACTGAGGTAGCAGTGATACACGCGAGTTGAATACTGTATTTGATGCTTTTCAGGAGGACAGAGAATGATTCACCACTAAACTTACATCTGTGTTAAATGATAACAGAGGGTGTACGTGATGATCGATTGAGACAGAGCTTCAACTAGGTACGGTTGAAACGTTGATCATTTATTCTAGAGAAGGACAAATTGGTGAAGGTAGATTTTTTTCCGGTATTCTATTTGGATGCTTTAGTCACGTGATATAGCCGGCGTTCTAGTCGTATGCGGCTACGTGTCTGGTATGTGGTTTAAAGCACTGTCTACTTGCGATCGTTAACGGTGAACCCGTCGGTAATCAGAGAACTTCCATCTCATGTGTGATGAAAGTTGACACATTCCTCAAAACGCACATTGATTTACGCGATCCCCACCCTGTCGCACACTTGGCGTAAAATCGAGACTCCAGCGTAATAACTAAGTTAGCTGTGGGTATTTGTGAGGGGCTGTAATCATTTTGTACACATTTATCCGACAGACGGGTGCTTACAGAGTTGGTGACGGGATGACTTGTAATTTTCACATGTTTGACGCTGCTGTTATGCGTATCTGTTTGCTTGTAGGATGTACCAGCTGCTAATAACTATCATTTTTATATATACCTGATGGAGTAATAGTATTATTTCTGAATTTTGATCTGGTGTGATCATTGGGCGCTAGACGTGTCCGCAGGGCTATATTGGGCTCATATCATATAAAGGAAAAGTTTTACGGTTGGGGTATAGACAGCTCAGCGTAGGGTGACCGGGGAGAATTATATATGTCTGACAGGACGGAAAAGTAAGCGATCTAAGGTTTTTGGCCGCTTTTAAGTGCTGAACGTTATAGTCCTATGAGTGTGTGTGTTTATGTTCTCTCTCTCTCTGTCTCTCTCTCGTTCTCTCTCTCTGTCTCTCTCTCTCTCTCTCTCTCTCTCTCTCTCTCTCTCTCTCAACTACCGGAACCTTCGATGCACCGATCATGGACTCTAGAACAATACTTTACACATGATAGATTGGATGATTTACTTACAAATGTATCGAACTACGTTGTGTATAAATATCGCTCCATTCTTGTTCTTCTTAACTTTATGCTATTAAATTAAGACACTTTGAGATCTGTTACTATAGATCGATATGGTGTGCTAAGCTCCAAACCTTGGTTACATTTCGAGAAATGTGGTGCAGGGGTTAGGACTAGGAAAGCTCTGTTCAGTCAAGAGAGGAGTCGTGTGAAGTTAGCACCCCTTTTTAGAGAAATATATATATTTTTCATAGTTCTTGATAGATGTGCCATAGTTCTAGCGTTCTTTGTACAAAATTTCAATAGTTATACAGAATTTAGCGAAAAAAACAATAATATTCGAAAAAATTGTCGTGTCGAAAAAATTCTTCGTCGATTTCCGCATAATACAAATAAGTACAAGAGTTCTGAGCACAGTTCTGAACAGAACTCCAAGAGTTCTATCGAAAATCTCAGTAACATTTTTTTGTGCAGCTAATAGTTTGCGAGATAATTGCGTTTTAATGACAAAATCTATTCACTTACTGTGAAGTTGGCACCCTTTTCTCAGAAATAGCAATTTTTTTCAGAGTTCTTGATAGATATGGCATATTTCTAGAGTTCTTTGTACAACATTTCAATAGTTCTGCAGAATTTAGCAAAGAAAACAACAATACTCGAAAAAATTTTCGTATCGAAAACATTCTTTGTCAATTTTCGCAAAAATTAAACTCGTAGAACAGTTCTGAGGACAGTTCTGAACAGAACCCCAAGAGCTCTATCGAAAACCCCAACAACATTTCCCAATGACGATAATAGTTTATGAGATAAATTGATTTAATGTGGAACACAATCTCTCTACAGAAAATATAAATATATTCGTACAACAGTTCTGATGACAGTTCTGGACAACACGTGAACAGTTCTATCGAAAATCCTAGTAGCATATTTTTGTGCAGGTAACAGTTCAAGAGGTAATTTCAACTTAATTAAGAACTCCATAAAAGCTCGTACTGTGAAGCTGGCACCCTTTTTTTCCGAAATACATTTTTTTCAGGGTTCCTCATAGATAAGTCATAGTTCTAGAGTTCTTTGTACAAAATTTCAATAGTTCTGCAGAATTTAGCGAAGAAAACAACAGTACTCGTAAAAATTGTGGTGTAGGAGCCATTTTTGTCGATTTTCGCGAAAAGTAAATTCGTACAACAGTTCTGAAGACAGTTCTGAACAGAGCCCGAATAGTTCTATCGAAAATCCAAATAACATTTTTTTGTGCAGCTAATATTTTGCGAGATAATTGCAATTTAAGGAGAAAATCTTTTCACTTACTGTGAAGTTGGCACCCTTTTTTCAGAAATGTATATTTTTTGCTGAGTTCTTGATAGATATGGCATTGTTCTAGAGTTCTTTGTACAAAATTTGAATAGTTCTGCAGAATTTAAAGAAGAAAACAACAATACTCGAACAAAATTTCGTAAAACAAACGTTCTTTAATAATTTTCCCAAAAACTAAATTCGTACAACAGTTCCGAGGGCAGTTCTGAACAGAACCCCAATAGTTCTATCGAATATCCTAATAGCAGTTTTTTGTGTAGCTAGTAGGTTACGAGATAATTGAAATTTAAAGAGGAAACCTCATCACTTACTGTGTAGTTAGCACCCTTTTTTCTCAGAAATATATATATTTTTTTCAGAGTTCTTGATAGAAATGCCATAGTTCTAGAGTTCTTTGCACAAAATTTTAATAGTCATGCTGAATTTAGCGAAGAAAACAACAATACTCGAAAAAATTTTCGTATAGAAAACATTCTTTGTCAGTGTTGGCAAAAAATAAATTCGTACAACAGTTCTGAATAGAACACCAAGAGCTCTATCGAAAATCCTAATAACATCGTTTTGTGGCGATGATAGTTTATACGGTAACTGCTTTGATGTTAGACCCACTGTCTCCACAGAAAAAAATCAATTCGTACAACAGTTTTGATGAACAGTTCTGGATAACAGCCCAAGACTTCTATCGATAATCATAATAACAATTTTTGTGTTTATAAGAGTTTGTAAGATAACTGATTGATTGTGGGTCTCACTTACTCTACAAAAAAATTATGTCTATTCGTACATTCTGGTGACAGCTCTGGATAGCATTGTAAGAGTTCTATCGAAAATACTAGTAACATATTCTGTGCAGGTAATTGTTTACGTAGTAACTACATTTAATAAGGAATGCTTATGAGACTTTCCCGTGAAGTTTGCACCCCTTTTACGAGAAATATACATTTTTTTCATAGTTCTTAATACGTATGCAATAGTTCTAAATTTCTCTGCTCAAAACACGAATAGTTCTCTAGAATTTCGGGAAGAAAACAATAACTCGGCAAAATTTTGGTATGGTAAAAAAGTAATTGTCAGTTTGAGAAAAATTAATTTGTATAACTGTTCAGTTGGCAGTTCTGGATAGAACCCGAAGAGTTGTATTGAACGTGATAAGAACATTTTTGTGGCGATAATAGTTTATACAATAATTGTTTTAATCTGATACTCACTTTCTCTACGAAAGCAAAGTTCATAGAATCGTTCTGATGACAGTTCTGAATAGCACCCACAGAGTTCTACCAAAAACTATAATAACATTTTTTGTGATGATGACATTATATGAGATAATTAATGTGGGACTCACCTTTGTCATGTAAAAGTAATAAATTCGTACAAAAGGTCTGATGACATTTCTTAATAGGACCCTAAGAGTTCTACCGAAAACTGTAATAACATTTTTTGTGGGGATAACAGTTAATGAGATAATATCATTTACGAGAGACCCACTTGGTCTACATTATACCTCATAACAGTTTTATGGTGCCAATAGATTATGAAATAGATTGTGTGTTCACTCTGCAGTGGCTGTGCGCCGATGTGATACTTACTGGCGGATAAAAACTGTGTGCCGGATCGGGTCTCTAACCCCAGGCTGTGACGAAGGAATATTGTCACAATATCCTTTCTTCTAGGAGTGCTACTTCTGCAATTTTCGTAGGACAACTTCTGCGAAATTGGGAACGCAGGAGATGAGGTACCGCTGGAAGTACAGTTATGAGGACGGATCGTAAATTCTCACTTTTATTTTGGAAAACCGAACGAAAATCCGGATTTATATTCTACTAAATACAAAAAGTCAGCACTGTACAAATGCCAGTACACCTTCTTAAAACTGACTGTAATAACTGTAGGGGGAAGCGTGGGATGTGCACCCTTAGATGATTCAACGAGAGAAGGCTAGTCAGTGCAAAACAAACAGATGGCTGAGAGAGCAGATGTATTCACACGCGCCACTAACCAGATGGTGTCACACCTGTCGAGAAGCGCACCAGAGGTACAATGAGCTGTGGTGGAGTGCTGTTGGCGTGGTTACTATGCAACTTACTTGATGGGCACCAATACACCGTTATATTAAGGTACAATACTTGAGAAACAATGTCATTCACACACACTGAGTTCCTTATCACTCACTACTAGACCAAATTACCGGCCTAGTGATAAGCAGCCTATGTACCTCACCGACTACATATCTTCGTGTTATAAGAAAAAAAGAGAAAAATACCAAGGGACCCAAAATATGAATCCGGATAAACCGGAAATCCGGATTAGTGAGTACCAAATAAACGAGATTCTTGTTTACAAATTTCGAACTCCTTATTAACGTTGATACTGTATCCCCTCAACATAATAACACCTCTATCAGTCATGTACTGAATTAGGATTTAAACATACCACTTAGTTCGTTTGTACAATATATTCATTTAAATATACTTACATTTCTATACATTGTAAAGACTTTTGACTCTCGCTGTAGTGTAACTCATCAAACTTCCACACTTCCTTTCTAACTAGAACAAATGTTTGCAACAATATTAAAGACAGAAATTTCAAATTTATTCGTTACACACAGCATACGTTTTTACGTATCCTAGCGTCTGGTGATGTTGCCACCTAACTTTCATCCATGAGGGTCCTGGGCAATTTTCAGCTGTTAGTGGATCCTGGATGTCATGAGAGCTCAAAACAATTACTGTTTTACCTAATAAAATTCTTCCTGATTCTAAAAATACACACTTCATGTACAGTACCTCTTCATTCTCGTGCTTAAATGTCACTTTGTTTAATTTGGGCGCACCGCGCGGTATTAGCCTAGCGGTCTTAGGCGCTGCAGTCATGGACGGTGCGGCTGGTCCCAGCGGAGGTTCGAGTCCTCCCTCGGGCATGGGTGTGTGTGTTTGTCCTTAGGATAATTTAGGTTAAGTAGTGTGTACGCTTAGGGACTGATGACCTTAGCAGTTAAGTCCCATAAGATTTCACACACTTTTGAACATTTGAACATTTAATTTGGGCGCCGCAGTTTCCGTAGAACCGTGTTTATGTAATATCTTTGAAGAACCAGTCGACTGTCGTATGTGCGGGAAAAATGTTTACATGGCATAAAACAAAATTAGAATGCGTTTCAACAGTTGCAATATGTTTTAATGGTGGAGTAAAAATGGTTCAAATGCATCTGAGTACTATGGGAGTTAACTTCTGAGGCCATCAGTCCCCAAGAACTTAGAACTACTTAAACCTAACTAACCTAAGGACACCACACTCATCCATGCCCGAGGCAGGATTCGAACCTGCGACCGAAGCGGTCGCGCGGTTCCAGACTGTAGCGCCTAGAACCGCTCGGCCACTCCGGCCGGCCTGATGGAGTAAAGATTAAAAACAATGAGCAGAAGAGGCAGCAAAACTAGGAACAACATGAAAATTGTGCTGGTGAGGCGGACAGGCAACATGTCACATAAACTGAAAAAGCTGCCAAAAGCATGAAAAAGGAGGCCAGAATAACAAAGAAAAGAAGCAAAACTAAAGAAATGAAAAGGACATGAAAGATAACAACAAGATTATGGAGCAGGAATGGTTTGCAATGTCGCCATTGAGAAGAAAACGACATACAAATCTTTAGTTTCAATTTTCTGCAATCAACGTGTTTGCATACAGAGATACTGTTACCAGTATCTCATCCACTATTAAAGCTACATAAACAAAGCTATGGATGAATAATAATAAAGTGCTTGCCTACACACTGAACCACATTATTCAACAATGGATTAAATATTTTGAGCTGCAGTATGTCATATTATGTTCTTAAATTATTAGGAGAAAAAATTGACTGTTAAAATACATTGTTTTTAAAATAATCAAAACGTGAAACTGGTAAATATTACTGGTTTGCTGTTTCCACAAGGTAATAATTCAAAGAATAAAATTTGTTTTTTATCTTTTATTTGAAATAGTGTGTAAGTACATTGAACCTAAAATAACAATTACGTGTAATTCAGTATGTAAGGAAAACATCAATATTCACTGAACAATGTATTCCACAGATTTACAATGTATTTCACCTAGAGTTCACTATATACCTATTCTTTGATAAAAGTTTCATTCCTGAATCTATTGACAGTCTTGCATTATTAAATTTCAAAGTACCAGTAAAAACTACAGGCCGTGATGTACAGGTCCCCTTAACAGCTCTTCTTCAGAATACACTAAAACCCAGAAGAAAATACATATGTATTGAATTCTGTTATAAATAAGCATAGAATTTATGAGGTGTGAAACAACTAAGAAAAATAAGTGCAGAAAAATATATACGTGAAATTTAGGGCATAAAATGCTCTTATTCTAGTAACTAAAACAGGAGGGCTGTGGTTCCAGAAACAAAGATACTATGAATTAATATAAGAGCTGTATTTGTAATATTTAGATATCAATTTTTAGCAGTTGCTTACCTTACAAAGCAAAGTTCCTATTTAGGAACTACTTGTTTCGTCTCGTCGGTCTTGTAGCTGCCATTTAAAAACTCTCCTGTCTTGACATACATGAACAGGTGTGGAGAAATTATCATTTCTTTTGAAACTCTCTGTACATCTTTATACAAGTCATCTTACTGCTTCCAGTAGGTTCCATGAAAGACATATGCTGTGTAGTGTTTGATGGAGCTATTATAATGAATGGCACAAACAAGATTTCTTTCGTGAACGTTTGCAACACACATTTCTTCCTTTGATTTGGAGGAAACTGATCTTCAGTTAGTGGGCAAGTTGTTGTACTAGTATCCATCATCAAGTAGCATCTAAATCTCTTTTCATCGACTGCTTCTCCTTTACATTTCTTGCATTTTATGATAGTCTTTAGACCTCCATTTGTTGCATCTACAGCCTCTTGCCTGAAATTATAACCAAGTCAAAGCCCATTGTCTTTAATTTTGAAAATTATCCTTCAGTCGCTGCTGACGAAGGAATAGATAGAGGAATATGGAAAGAAGGATACATCACAGTTGTCCACAGTGGTATATAGTACATCAACTCTTTCAGCATCTCTGCAGCATTAGGAATATTGTACAGATTCACATCAAAGAGATTGTCATCCTTAGTCTGATTCGCAATGACTTCAGCTTCACTGTAGATATGTTTTGCCCTATCAATCCACGCGTTTGCAGTAGATTCCTTGGAGTTCAAAATTGATTCCAAAAGACAGTCATCATTGTTTTCAACATCATCAGTTTTCTTGTCATCATCTTTCTTTTCTTCGATATATGAATGACGTGGACCACCTCTGATAATGTTCTCAAGGTGGTACTGGTGTTCCATTGATGAATATTCTTGACTGCACTCATCAGTACCAAGATGTTCACTCAACGCAACAGCCAAAAGTGAGCGCAAAGCACTTTCAATATCACGAAAATCTGTCATCATGTAAATATGGGCCAAAACTCAAAGATAAAGTTGTTTGGCTTGAGATTTACCTCTTGAGAAGCATTTACACCTCGAAATCATGAGCATAAAATGGTTTAAATCTATCCTCAAACAACACGAGGGTAGAATTACTCTTTCATGCAAAGCAATATGACTATATAACCTATTAAAATAATCTGTTAAGTCCGAGCAATTGGCTATTGCTTTAGAAATGGCAAGCAACAAAGCCTTACCAAAATCAGTTACCATGATTTTTTGTCTGGGAGCTCCTTATCTGACGATTTGCATAAAGAAAAATGACAAGAATGATACTTCATGCCTAGAGGATATCATCTGATAAGTTGGGCAACTGATTGGTGTTCCATTGACGATATTTGGATCTTTACTAGTGACGTTTACTTCGAGGATGCACATATACTGATACAGGTATATGTAGTTTGACTTAATTTTCACACAGTCAGCCCTGTTTGACAGATCCTCAAATCGTGAAATAACTCGAAATGCAACGCCACCTCTAGCATCTACTGAATCGTATACACTACTATTGATTTGATGACAGTATTTGTGCAACTGACTTTGATCTTTCAGCCAATATATACAGAAGAATGGGTCCAATACGATTGCATAAATTTCGTTCCGATGGGTTGCATATTTTGCGATTTGCAGGTTTTCAAAAGGCATACTAATTATTATACCAAATCGTTTGTCCCTTTCCTCTTCTTTAGCCCTTCTCAAGACATAAGCATTTGGTAAATTTGGAGGAATCATGTCTCCGAAAGACATATTTTTCGCTTCATAATTTCGCCGAAGAGTTGCAGGAAACCTGTTATCAACCAATTTAGCAGCTACCTGTTGTCTTCTCGTGCCACGAAGTTGTCTTCTTTTCGGGTGATTTCTATCGTCTGAAAAGTTCGAAAGTCTGCAGTTCAGAATAATGTCGTTGTCCTTGTTTTGCATCTTCAGAGCAATCCCTTCGAAAGTGGCTCCGCGTTCTGTACATCTTCCTCTGGTCTTCAAGAAGTTGTTTGAACTTGAACTTCCATACACTTTCGCGTATTTGAAAGAAAAGGCACGTGGAATTTTGTGATGTTCATAAATTTTATCAGCCATCAAATCGGTCCATTTCCCTATTCCCAGTTTTGAAGGTTTTCCAAGTTTCCTCTTTGTTGGTTTTATGGTAGACCATTTTTCTGCTGACAGTAGTAAGTCGAATTCCTTCGTCATGTCCTTGTAGCACGAAAAACCAAAAACATTCCACGACTCATCTTTGCTGTCGTCGTCTTTTTCTTCAACGAAACATTCCAGCCTGAAAGTGTTTCTAACAAAAGTAAGCAGATCATGACGATCTTCTTTAATTGTTGTGTAAATATGTTTGAAGACATTTTCGAGCCGATGTCGGCCATGGCATCGGACAGTTTTTGGAAGACCGGATGAGACGGAGTTAACTGAATACCTCTATCATCGATTACTTTAAATTCCTTCATGCTGAGAAGACGTTTCAATTCTGGTAGATTGTACATTTTTATGGGTATTACGGTTCATAAATATCACTTAACAACGGCACCGACTGCACAACAAGCACCGACTGCACAAGAGCTCTGACTGAACGAGCATAATTATTATTCCCATGAGTGTGAGTAGTATTGTTACGTTTAGTCATTAGGAGCAGATCAAGGACCGAAATGCAGCGCCGGCGGGCGGCTTCACACGACGCGGCGCGTGGCACCCAAAAAGTGCAGCTGTTGTTGTCATTAGCTTTGATGCTACCGCGAGAAGCTTTGATGCTACCTCTATTGTAACTGCTACGCTGACGTCACTTGCCGATTGTTTAAAAGACGCAGTTCAAGTGTTCATTGTTTCCAGATGTAGTGCCACGACTTTTGTATTGTTGCTGTGCTTTGTTTATCATTTTCTGGTCAGGGACGTATCATAGTTTTCATTATCCTTCCAACGGCCCCATCTTTTGATACATGTCGAAATTTTCTGTAAATTACTTTTCAACAACTTGCAGTATTGGCGCGTTCTCGTTAACAGCTTCCCTTCTCCCTATGCCTTCCATTGTTGTGTGATTCTGTAAATTACTTGTCAGCAACTGGTAGCACTGGGACCCTCTCGTTATAGCTTCCTTTCTCTGTATGCCTTTCATTGTTCAGTATCGACGCTAATCCTCTCTTGATGAGATATGAGCTGATTGCTCGTTTTTATCCACTGTGCCCTTTCGTATTTCATTTCAGCAATTAATTTATTTGTTTATCAACGTAGTAAGTAGTACAAAGCTAATCCAGAATGTAAAATGCCCTTAAATTCTGTTTGAACTGTTTAACCGTCAGTGTCCGCTGTCTGAACGTCAAATATCAAATTAATACACTGTGCCTGGTTGCGTTATTTTATAGGAATTTTATTAATTTAAGTGGGATGTACTTGATCATGCTGAAGAAATCAAAAGCATATAGTTCAAAGAGGATAATATTATTCGAAATTTACCTGGACTGATAGGCGCAGCCAAAGTAGCCTTTGAGACGCTGCAATTGCCTCATAGATGATATTTGTCTATTGTAGTTTTGTATTTCAATCAGCATTTTGAGAGCATTAAAGCTTCATTTCAGCGTAAGAGACGGGTAAAATGAATAGATGTTATTGAACTGAAAGCCTTAATCAGTCTCTTGTATTTATTTCTTGTTAACAAAAGCAACAGATAAAGCCAAGAAGATCTCTGTGGAACTGATGGGGATGGCACTGAAAAATTTCACCTCGCAAATGAACATAACACGTTTCAAATGTATTGTGGAGTGCCTTAGATTTTACAGTCGCGCTATTCGTGATGAAAGGAGACAATTAGACAAGCTAACAGCAATTCGGGATATATTTACTGTGCTTGTACGCAACTACTAGAAATCTTATACCCTCGGAGAAAATGTTACAGTAGACAAGAAGCTGGAAGGATTCTGTGGAAGGTACAGTTTTTGCCAATATGTTCCTATCAAAAGCCGGCCGAAGTGGCCGAGCGGTTCGAGGCGCTACAGTCTGGAACCGCGCGACCGCTACGGTCGCAGGTTCGAATCCTGCCTCGGGCATGGATGTGTGTGATGTCCTTAGGTTAGTTAGGTTTAAGTAGTTCTAAGTTCTAGGGGACTGATGACCTTAGAAGTTAAGTCCCATAGTGCTCAGAGCCATTTGAACCATTTGAACCATACCTATCAAAACAAACAAGTATGGATTTAAAATCTATGCTTTTGTGGATTCTTAAGACTTTTACCTGTACAATTTGGAAATATAGGCTGTGTTGCAACCAGAAGGATTTACCAACTGAGCAATAAACATTTTGATGTTGTTCTGTGACTGTGTAAACCTACATGTCAGTCACGTCGAAATGTGAAAGTGGACAACTGGTTTACTAGTACCGCAATGATAATAGAGCTATGAAGGGAGAATTTTTCTTTTGATGGCACGATGAAGAAAAACAACCGTGAGATTTCTCTAAAGTTTGCTATCAGTAAAAGAAGGGCTGCCCACAGTTCCTTTTTTGGCTTCGATACCTAAAAAGGGGAAGTGCGTGGTCCTGGCATCACGTTTGCATGAAGATTATTCGATAGATGCTGACACTAGATAAATGGAAGCCATCCATCGAAAATGTTACAATAGCGTTAAGTGTCGTATTTTCACAGCGGATAAGCTGAATGCTTTGTACAAAGCTGCAAGAAATGTGCGCCGCTGGTCAATGGTTATATTTTTGTAATGATCAATACGGTTGGAATCTATGCACAAGTCATTTTTTGTGGCAACAGTAAGAATTGTATCAGAAGGAAAGGGTTCCTGAATCAGCTATGTTATACATTGTTGTTTTCTTCGCTATATTCTACAGAACTATTAAAATTTTGTGCAAAGAACTCCAGAACTATGACTGAAAAAATATATATTTCTGAAAAAAAAGGTGCCAGTTTCACAGTAGGGTCTCTGATGGAGTTCTTAACTAAGTTGCAATTACCTCTTAATCTATTAGCTGCACAAAAAAAATGCTACTAGGATTTTCGATAGAACTCTTCTCATGTTGTCCAGAACTGTCCTCAGAACTGTTGTACGAATATATTTATATTTTCTGTAGAGAAAGTGTGTCCCACATTAAATCAATTTATCTCAAACTATTATCACCACAGAAAAATGTTATTCGGATCTTCGATAGAGTTCTTGGGGTTCTGTTCAGAACTGTTGTACAAGTTAAATTTCTGCGGAAATTGACAATGAATGTTTCCGATACGAAATTTTTTTCGAGTATTGTTGTTTTCTTCTCTAAATTCTGCAGAACTATTGAAATATTGTACAAAGAACTCTAGAACTATTTCATATCTATCAAGAACTCTGAAAAAATATACATTTCTGAAAAAAAAGGGTGCCAACTTCACAGTAAGTGAAAAGATTTTCTCCTTAAATTTCAATTATCTGGTAAACTATTAGCTGCACAAAAAAATTTTACTGGGATTTTCGATAGAACTCTTGGAGTTCTGTTCAGAACTGTGCTCAGAACTCTTGTACTTATTTACATTATGCGGTAATTGACAAAGAATGTTTTCGATGCGAAATTTTTTTCGAGTATTGTTTTTTTCTTCGTTACATTCTGCAGAACTATTGAAATTTTGTACAAAGAAGTCTAGAACTATGGCATATCTAACAAGAACTGTGAAAGAAATGTATATTTCTCGAAAAAGGGGTGCTAACTTCACACGACTCAAGAGAGGTGGAGTGTAGCTGTATTCGTCTGCTCGTTTGAGGAATAATTTGGTAGCGATGTTGCGGGGTAGGCTGGTCAATGCCGAGGTGAGGATGGTCTTTTAACGTAAGAGGACTGGATAGCTCTGTGACCGCCATACGCATAGAGATTGATCGAGTACTATGCACGAGGTCTGAGAAATATGTATACCGTTGTCTGGTATAATTTGATCGTTTTTATGTGTTTGAGAATTAACTGTGAATGGACGTGTTGAGCAGTCATCTATGAATGTTCGCAATGATACTTGCAAAGTAGAGGAAGTATGGTTTAGCTATGATACTGAAATTAAGAAAACAAGCTGTCACATGATTGGCCAGTGTTGGACTTACTGTAAAATTTTTCGCGATATCAACTGTGATGGATAATATTACAGTAGATCGGTGGTGTCCTATCCATCGCACCTGTGCATTGGGTACGACATAATGATTGACTGACAATGCTTGCTTGAGTTGGGGGACAAATTTTGGTTGATGGACCGCAACTTCCGGGGTTGCTAGCACCGAAAACGATGATCCCGTACTTGTGTGCTAAAATGACCAATCACTAGAAATGGAACGCAGACTTATAAACTATTCGGTCACTGCGACATAAGAGTTTAAATGTAGAGGTGGTCAATCACTTTCGAGGGAAGTCACTACAACGTTATGCTATTGACTGTAAGACTATGATTTATAAGGTGTATGGTATAGTTTCCAGTGAGAAGCTGTGCATCAGTCCATGTTAAGGTCTGTTTAGAATCAGACACCGATTTCGAAGTCGCGGCAGAAAGACGAAATGCTCGGCAGTGTGCAAAAACGTGTTAGAAAACACTGTTTGAACAAGGGCGAGAGGCACCTTCTCATTCGCTTAGAGTATGGGTGATCAAACTTTAAAGGGGTCTCTGCAACGTGTGTGTATTTAATACGATCTTGTCCATATAGGCATCTGTAGTTTGAGGTGTCGGACTTGGCGAACTGTTAGGAATTCTTGGATGGTCCCACTCTGAGTTATTCGGGGGAGTATTGCGAATTCCGTTTGTCCGCGCTGGAGGTGGATCGCATTGGTGCCTTCGTGACTTTTTCACTGTTTGATGGTAGAGGATAAAGATGATAGGGTGTTGAGGATCTGTTGTACTTGTACCTAGTTTGAGGCGTAAAACATTGCGCGCATTTCCGGCGAATGGTCAAAACAAGGTCCTGTTCTAGTAACTGAGATCGTTCTGTTTTTAGACAGGTTGTAGGAGGTAATAGATATGCCTTTCTCCGACTTAAATTGCAGAGATCAGATGGGTGAAGATAAATGCATACTCATCTACGCTTAGACAGGGAGAAGATTTTTTATTATTAAGTGAGTTTTGGCAGGAGTGAATATGGTTTTATATGTGAGAATGTTTAAGATTTGTGAGTGGATATAGTCAGCCAAAGGTGAATGACGTCGGGTTCGCTGGCTGTGGGAGACACTGTTTACATGTCCTGTTGGAGATGCAAGGGGGAGATAGAGAACTGCACTATTCAGGAATCCATTTGTGCACTTTATGTCGTTAGACAATAGCTGGAGAGCAGGTATAGGGAGAGCCCACTTCAGCATTCTGGTCGTGGAGCTGAGTGGACGGCTGTTTATATGGACAGCTATGTGGCTTTGACATGCCGCCGGCGGCGCTCGGACGCTCGCTTTGTAAGGCGCTATGGGATTAGTTTGAGCATTTAGTACTTGTTTCGGTAGTTATTGGATTAAGAACTGTAATATTGAAGGTCATGTCCTCAGCGGAGCCGGCCGCGGTGGTCTCGCGGTTCTAGGCGCGCAGTCCGGAACCGCGCGACTGCTACGGTCGCAGGTTCGGATCCTGCCTCGGGCATGGATGTGTGTGATGTCCTTAGGTTGGTTAGGCTTAAGTAGTTCTAAGTTCTAGGGGACTGATGACCACAGCTGTTAAGTCCCATAGTGCTCAGAGCCATTTTTTCCTCAGCGGAACCACTGTGTAATTGAGTAAGTGTGTTTACGTATTTGAAGATATGTTTCGCAAATGGTGATGTTAAGTTGATGGCGCAGTTTAGCTGCCACTGGAAAAAAATAGCTGTCTGCTGTTGAAAGAAAGAAAGAAAGAAAGAAAGGGGTGACATTGCCCCCAGACCTGAAGAATGAGTTATTAGTTAAAAGCAAGTGATAGCTGAATGATGCTATGTGTCCGGATATAGGAGTCTCTAAACGGCGGGGCGAGATTTTTTTTATGTGGAAATTTATGTAATCTGTAGATAGTGATATTCGACCGCTAGTGACGACAATTAAGAGCGGAAAAAATAGGTACAAATCGAGCGCTGGCAGAATGTTACGGCAATGGTACTAATATTTAATTCAAGGTGGAGGTGGTAAATATGGACCAGGCTTTGAATTTTGTCGTATGTGCTTGATGCTCTGTATAAAAGTTTGACTGTTCAATTGCGTTTGGTATTTTTGTATGTGTGTAAAATTAATTTTACTGTTGAAAGTGCGAGAAAGATCAGTTGATAGGTGTTTAGATAGAGGCTACGTTTGTAATTCGAAAAGAGGGGATGAGAATGGTAAATTGATTGATGGACATGGTTTGTGGGGTGATATATGAGTGTCAAGATAGCGTTGAGGACGTTTGCGTATGTTGATTGTGGGACGGGTGTGAGGTTAGGTGCGGTGGGAGGTGTAAATTAGATCTTTTTTTTTAAAAAAATTGTAAACTAGGAATTATATTGAGAAGGTTTTAGATAGCTGGTCACAGGACGAGGCGAGAGCAGGGATGTGTAGTTATGTTCAATTAATGGGCCGTGTAATGTCGTGTGAGGAGCAATGCGCAGTGTGCTACAGTGTCATAGGAGGTAAAGACATGTGCTGCTATGATGTATCTAGCGTATGGAGGCTGCGCTTTGATAATTATGCTACGTTGATATAAAGTTGACTTTCACCCGCGTTCGGTGGTAGCGGCTCGGGGTTGTGATGGATTGCGGTCCTGGACGGACGTATGTGTGTGCTTTGACCGCTGACGAGCGCGTTGACCGCGCCAACTCACGCTTGCGGAAGCCGAGCAGGGGCTGTGCGAGGTCTGAAATCAAACGGATGGGTGACTTCACGATCCTGTGGGCAGGGTGCGGAGTGGGGGGTACCTGAGCTATTTTGCGAGCGGATCTGCAGGCTCTGCTATGCGTTATTAGGATAGTTTACGAGTACTGAACGTATTATTTAGTAGCAGTTTGCTATAGTGTGTACTGAAATTATGATTGGGTGCGTGTCTGTGGGTTGTGCAACATGGCCCAGGGCACATCTGGGTGGGTGTTTTGTGATAGCGTGATAGATACACTGTATGATTAAATAAGTTGTTCGAAAAATAAATAGAGTGTTCTCAATGATTACACGCGCCTGCAGCGCAGACCAGAGTGATTGGTTTTCCCGTCACCATCTCGGTTGCATGTGAGTAGTAAATGTCTTCCCGGCCGCGATAATCGTGTGTGTCAACGAGCCATGAGCTATTCTGACAATAGACGTGAAGGCAGGTCCAGACCTGAGATGCTGGTGGTATACACGAGAAGGACAATGCAGCTTTCACATGTGTCGGCTGTCACTAGCGCTCGGAAGCTGAACTTGGCTGGAGACTCTGGAACCCCCTTCCCCGCCGTCCGCAAGCGCGCGCGACGTGCCTTGGAGCGTAATCTAAGGCCCAAAGGCGATATCAATTTCTCCGGTGTTAGGTGCGAATGCGACTGTGTTGAGATCATGTTTGGGGGATGCCGAGCAGAGACTTTTGGTCGGTTTGGCAGCTGAGGGTGTTTGGGCGCGTCTGTTGCTCTATTTTGCGAGCATGTCTGTGCACTGTGCGGTGCTTTATTTGGAGAGTTTAAGAGTACAGAGCTCGTCTGCTGATATTGTGTACTGCATTATTTAAGAGCTGTTTGCTATTGTGTGTTGAAATTAGGAGCTATTTACGTGTTTGTGGCCTGTGTCAGATGACCACAGTCGGATCAGGGCGAGTGTTTTGTGACAAATATACTCGACGACTAAATAAATGGGCTTGCTTACTTCCCCAAGCAGCACAGCGCAGTCTGAGTGGTTTTTGCGCAAAAACTGCAGTCTTGTCAGACTGTGAGCGAGTCAACAAATAACTTGGACAAATTTATCCGTAGAGGAATTAGAGGCCTGGATTGGAATGAATATCTTGGTGGGTGTGGTTGTGTTGCCACGTGTAGTGCACTACTGGAGTTCAGAAACTGCCTTACGTCAGCCTTACATATCGAAACCTATGAGAAGCAAAAGTTTCAAAAAGATATGATGCAAATAAATACACTCCTTCTTCCTTCCATCAGCCTATGCACTGAAATTATTGGGGGAAATTAGCAGTTATTTGACTATTTGGACGTAAATGTTTTCCATTATTTACTAGCGGTCCGCATGTCTGTAGGCTATGCTATGAGTTATTTTTAACTGTTTACAATTAGCAAGCGTGTGTCTGGAGCATTATAAATGAATTATGTAGGAGTGTTTTGCAGGTCTGTGTGGTGTGGAAGATGTCGGTGTGATAAATAAACTCCATTCCTAAATAAAGTAAATTGGTTCCTCCATCTATGGGCCTAGTGCAGGGTGAATCCTTTTAGCCGAAAGGTGTAGGAAGAGGTTGAATGCTGGTGGCTTAGTATAGTGGTGATGAGCTTCGATTGCAACAATTTTCTTAGGTTGGTGGCGGTAGCGCAAGTGAGCTTTGTATACTGACTGATTTCAAACTTGGAGCTGGTTCCTAGGAGGTTGGTATAACCTTTCCTTACTGCCAGAATTCAAACTCGGCGCTGGTTCCTAGGAAGAGGTGGCTGTCTGGTCCTCGAAAAGATGTTGAAATTAAGTAGCTGAACTCCTTTGCATACGTATATGAAATCGTAAATTGAATTATTTAATATGATTAAAATCGAAATGGAATTAAGTACTTAGGTATTTACAGAAGACTATGTCCGTCGCATGTATGTTGGGTGTGTGACGTATGCGGGGTGGCGGCGCAGCGATTGTACAGTTATTACGTGCGCGCGCGAGAGCGAGTCAATTAGCGAGCGTTCTAGTGCGGACCAAACGTGCTGATATATGGTCATGGCGGATTCCACTGTCGAGCAAACTTTGCCGCCAAAAGTGTAGCACTGCGTTCTCGCTTGCACAAGGGCACGTGGTGGACGGTGAGCGGTCGGGATCGACAGGTTCGTGCCCAGGAAAAACAACTTTGGCGCCGAAAGTGTCGCAGGGAAACGGCAGACCGTTGTGTGATTCAGCTCCGAGGCAAACAATTTTGGCGGGAAACGTGCGGAGGCGACGAATACACGTGGTGAGCGGACAAGGGGCCGCTGTGACATCAAACTCGGCAACTTCCAGCGTGTCCAGCGAAAACATGTTTACGACGTGGGAGCGATCGCTGGGCTCGCCCCCAGCGTACCACCAGTCCACCGCGTGTTGCCGGCCGCCTCATGTGACAGACGTCGGCAGTGTCTCCGCGCGCTGGCCAGGGGGTGGCGAGGATTTGAACTAATTCAGTTGGAGCGTGGACGTCGTGGCGACTGCACTGCGATATGAAAGATGTGTGCTGACTGTGTTGGAAAACAAGTAATGACCGCTCTGCTTGAAATAAAGTCTTCAGTCCCTTCCCCCCTGCAAAATCAAAGGACGTGACTTAAGTTGCTGTAAGAGCAGTTTATTATTTGACGCGATTATGATAGGCTACCAGTGAAAAAAGATAAGTGAGGGAGAAAGTTCGTACGTGTGATCAATTACGGTGTTGGGATTTGAACCTGTGATAGATTTTTGTTATGGATGTAAGGAAAATGGCTTTCTCGACGAGAAAATAGGACACCTTGAATAAATAATAAATGATAATAATACAGAGAAGTACAGTTTTCGAGTTGGAATTTGAATTTGGCGCAATTTTCTAGTGGATGTAGGCCTATAATAATAATAAATAATAATAATAATAGTAAATGATAATGAATGATGATAAATGATAATGAAAGATAATAAATGACAATGAATGATAACGAATGTTGATAAATAATAATGAATAATAATAAACAAAAGTAAGGTTTTGCAACCATTATCGTGTTGGAATTTGAATTTGGAGGGAATTTCCTAGTGGAGGTAGATCAATAATAATAAATAATAAAAAATGATAATAAATAATAATAAATGATAATGAATGATAATAAATGACAATGAATTATAATCTTTGCATGCATTATCCTATTGGAATTCAAACTTCCCGCCATTTTTTCTTCTGGAGGTTAGGTTAGTGGACGTAGCACCATTGGCCTATTTTCCGCCAAAATTCAAACTTCCCGCCATTTTTTCTTGAGGTTAGGTTAGTGGACGTAGCACAATTGGCCTATTCTCCCGCCAAAATCCGCCATCTTGGATGACGTCACGCGATGTTGCCACGTCTACATGCCGCCATCTTGGATGACGTCATCGCCGCCATCTTGAATAAATTTGCAACAATGGAACGTGAGCTGGCGCATAGGTTGTCCCCATACTAACATTCCTTTAGTACTGTGCAGAAATATGCGAACTACTCACCAGTTTAAATTTTCCACAGGGTTCCTGATGAAATGAAACAGAGAGATAAACCCTCAGTCTTCAAATCTATGATTGTTACCCAGAATATAAAGAAACGGATTCTTTTTATTCAATAATTCTTTATTGAACTTAATGAGAATTCCGGACACAAAAGAATAGTGTTTTATCTACACATCCTATTTTTCCACGTCATTTCCATCCCGTTCGATGGCCTTCCTCCAGTGCCAAACAAGGGCGTGTTTGTCCTGTCAGTACCAGCCCTTGTCCTGGTGGCGGAGCCAGTGCTTCGCTGTGTGAACTTGCTTTGCTGATTGACATATACAGCGCCAACTGCCGAGTCGTAATGCGTCTGTCCTCGCGAATGACATCAGCTCGCTGCAACATGTGTGGTGTGACAGCCATGGATGGTCTCCCCGATCGCTGCAAATGATGGAGCTCCGCCGAACCACCTTTTGATGATCTCACCCTCCATGCCCAGCGACCAACTGTACTTCTGTCCACTCAGACGCTCCATAGACTTTACACAAGCGTTTGTGAATATTCCCTAAAGCTTCTTTCTCTGCAGTGAGAAATTCATTGACGGCACGGTGCTTCTAACGTACATCACCTACAGAAGCCATTTAGAAACTGTCCTGCAGCCACGCTATATGTCGGAAGTGAAGGAAACTTCGCGCTCACTCAGGAGAGTTCAGATAATACGTATTTAATGTTTGGCATTCTTAGCAGTGTTTTCGGACGAGAAAAAATTGCGGTGCATTACTTTCTGACCAACCCTCGTAAGCTGAAACACTCCTTCCGTAAGGTATACGTGGAATGCTCAGTCATTAATGCAACACATTCTATTCCTCCGAAAATTGCGAATGAAAAACGCACAATTTGTTGTGGGTCATCTTGGAATATTCCCCCTACAGTTTCATGAAGTTCCGATGAGTGGCAGCTCTATACGTGGTATCCAAAATGGCGTCTGCAACAGATGTGCTCCCCAAACAGAGAACTGTCATTGAGCTTCTTTTGACGAAAAACCAGAGCATGTCAGATATTGATAGGTTCATGCAGGTAAGTATGGAAACCTGTCAGTGAACAAAAGCGCGGTGAGACGGCGAGACAGTTGGCGAGAGGCCTGCCATCATTGCAATAATCTCTCCCAAACTTGTCCGATATCCCGCGTGCCGGATGGACACATACAAATGTGGAGCATGCAGTGCTGGAACATGCGGACACACTCATTCGAGGTGACTGACGCATAACAAAGAAACACGTCGCTGTTCAACTGTGTGCCTCTGTTGGCTGTGCTGACACTCTCGTCCACCAGTTACGGTAATCAAAAGTCTGTGTCCACTGTCTTCCACACCGTTTAAGAGAACATAAAAAGCAACGAAGGGCCATTCCAATGAATGTTGCCCACCGCGAGAAGCAGTACGCGGATGATGGGGAAGTTACTGACGCAGCAAGACTTTGGCTCCGACGTAGACCAGTAGAGTGGTACCATGCGGGCATACAGGCAGACAGAGATTATGCCGAAAAATAGGCTTTGTAGCGAAAAGACTGGGGAATAATGTGTTGTACCGGAATACTGAATAAAACAACATGCATCCAGAAAAAAAATTTGCAGAATTTATTCAATACCCTTCGTATGAATTTGTCGCGGTAACTGAAAACTTTTGTAAGTAGTGTATTATTTTTTTGTACCTACGTACATAACTTTTTCCTCCTTTAATATTTATTTGGTTTTTTTGTCTACAAAATTTCTTAACCAGATTTCTGTATAGTAGTAAGTTATGTATTATCCGCTTGCAGTCTTCCAATGAGAGCGCATCATAAACTTTAGGTCGGTTGCTCCTGTGTGGCAGCTTTTTACTTTACTGTTTTCAGCTTTCTGTCTGCCACGTTGTGTCTAATGTGGCACTTCTCGCTCAAGGCCGCACAGTGCAAACTGGGACTGCGCCCCTGCGTAAAGCCAACAGTGACGTCACACGTCCAACACGTAACCACGGCTGCCGCAGCTGACGATACAGCCGGCACACCATGCGCCTGCATTGGAGAGTGTCTTTGGCGTCGCAGCACTTCAATCATCGTAGCATCAAACTGAATTAAATATGTTTTACCTTGCAGTAGAGTTTTCCTATCCATCACTGGCCAGCAACACCACCCCACTCCAATACGTTTAAGTCCCACGCGCACGAATTCTTTGGCCAGCCTGCCAGCCCCTATCTCCGCCGCAACCATTAAAGCAGCTCAGCCTGCTGAAGCGGAGATACAAGCACAGTGGTTAAAGCATGGTAGCTTGGATCTCCGCAAGCCTGGCAAGCTCAAGGTAACCCGTCCAGCCTGCTGCTCTGATAACAGGATGCGATACCAATCCAACGTATATATGTTTGCGTAGGTAACTTTATTGCATACCATTTATCCTAACTGTGGGAGGAACAGTGAAGAAACTATGCCGCTGTAGGGAGTGGTGGGACTGGTTTGAGCTGTGAGTGGCCCTTGCTCCTCCCTAAAATAACTTTTTCAAATAATTTCTAAACAGTTATTTTCTCACAAAAATAGTGCAACCAAGAAATGTAAAAGACACTTACTTTTTCCAAACGAGAACTATTACAGTATGATCAAAAAAATCAGCTTTGTACCTACTCAGCAAGAAAAATTTACTCAGCACCAAAATGCTCACGTTACAGTATGAAATTCCACTACAGTATGTGCTACTTCGTAATAAAAAACTGATACACAGGGTGGTCCATTGATAGTGACCGGGCCAATATCTCCTGAAATAAGCATCAAACGAAAAAACTACAAAGAATGAAACTCGTCTAGCTTGAAAGGGGAAAACAGATGATTCCATGGTTGGCCCGCTAGATGGCGCTGCCACAGGTCAAACGGATATCAACTGCGTTTTTAAAAATAGGAACATCCATTTTTTGTTAACATATTCGTGTAGAACGTAAAGAAATATGAATGTTTTAGTTGGACCGCTTTTTTCGCTTTTTCGCTGTAATAGTCACAAACGTGCAAGTACGTGGTATCACGTAACATTCCGCCAGTGCGGACGGTATTTGCTTCGTGATACATTACCCGTGTTAAAATGGACCGTTTACCAATTGCGGAAAAGGTCGATATCGTGTTGATGTATGGCTATTATGATCAAAATGCCCAACGGGGGTGTGCTATATATTCTGCTCCGTATCCTGAACGACATCATCCAAGTGTCCGGACCGTTCGTCGGATTGTTACGTTATTTAAGGAAACAGGAAGTGTTCAGCCACATGTGAAACGTCAATCACGTCCTGCAACAAATGATGTTACCCAAGCAGGTGTTTTAGCTGCTGTCGCGGCTAGTCCCCACATCAGTAGCAGAAAAATTGCGCTACAATCGGGAATCTCAAAAACGTCAGTGTTGAGGATGCTACATCAACATCGTTTGCACCCGTACCATATTTCTATGCACCAGGAATTGCATGGCTACGACTTTGAACGTCGTGTACAGTTCTGCCACTGGGCACAAGAGAAATTATGGGACGATGACAGATTTTTTGCACGCGTTCTATTTAGCGACGAAGCGTCATTCACCGACAGCGGTAACGTAAACCGGCATAATATGCACTATTGGGCAACGGAAAATCCACGATGGCTGCGACAGGTGGAACATTAGCGACCTTGGCGGGTTAGCATACGGTGCGGCATTATGGGAGGAAGGATAATTGGCCCCCATTTTATCGATGGCAATCTAAATGGTGCAATGTATGCTGATTTCCTACGTAGCGTTTAACCGGTGTTACTATAAGATGTTTCACTGCATGGCAGAATGGCGATGTATCTCCTACGTGATGGATGTCCGGCACATAGCTCGCGTGCGGTTGAAGCGGTATTGAATAGCATATTTCATGAGAGGTGGATTGGTCGTCGAAGCACCATACCATGGCCCGCACGTTCACCGGATCTCACGTCCCCGGATTTCTTTCTGTAGGGAAAGTTGAAGGATATTTTCTATCGTGATTCACCGACAACGCTTGACAATATGCGTCAGCGCATTGTCATTGCATGTGTGAACATTACGGAAGGCGAACTACTCGCTGTTGAGAGGAATGTCGTTACACGAATTGCCAAATGCCTGGAGGTTTACGGACATCATTTTGACCATTTATTGCCTTAATGTGGTATTTACAGATAATCACGCTGTAACATCTTGAGTTCTCAGAGATGATTCGGGAACCTCAAGTACATTAAGACATGTTTATAACTTCCTGTTTACTAAAATGTATTTGGGGAATATGGAATGAAAAACAAGAGAGACAAAATAGAATATCTGAATGTGTCTGAGAACAATCAGAGTGATTTAAACAAGAGATTCGATCTATTTAGAGGGTAAATGCTTTCGTCTTGTGGCGATAACCTGCAACCCAACAAAGGTAACTGTGTCAGGTTCCAAACCATGAGAATTAATGTTCCATGCTTACTGGTGGCATTTCTTGTTACGAGCACGATCGTAAATATGAAAACCAAATATTTGAAGCCAGTAGTAATGCCCCAATAGGGAACATTAGGAAAATAAAACAGGCATTTAGAGGCATTAGAGGCACTTTTCCCTCGCTCAGTACGCGAATGGAACAGGAACGAAAATTTAAAATATATATAAAATTTGCCCTCCTCTATGCACTGTACAGCGACTTACAAGTTGTTTTTGTAGGAGAGGACGTAGATCTGTACGTAAGGTACTTTATTGAACCATTTAAAAGTTTAGAAAGGACAATAAAGCTGTAGGGCTTTTTAGTTATGGCTTAATGTGCATAAAACTGTTTTGCCACATCTTCATGATAGATAGATTGGGTTAACTAACAACCAGGGCAAAAGCAGGTAATCAGTTATCTTAATAATGATTACAAATTAACGTATTTTGCAAACTGTATGTCACTCCAAAAGGAAGAACTTGAAAGACTGCGTTTCGTTTTTGCATCGTGGCTGAGGTCCGAGGCAATTTTATATTTTAGAAACAAAATCAGTTGTATATCCTAGATTTTCACTTGTACCTTTAAAAGTATATTCATAAATAATGCAACTATTTTGCTATAAAGTTCGTCACACACATCTGTACCTGTAGTAATTTACGCAGACACTTGTGCCGTTGTTAAGACTCTTAACTAGTTCTGCAGAAGTCTCAGTATCCGTGTGCCACTGACATGCAACTCTGCTACAGAATCTGTTTGCTGTTATACAGGGAGAAGAAAAATTCTCGCACTCGGCCTTTGGAGCCTGATACCTCTGTCACCATACAGCAGTAACTCTGTGTACTTGGTACTGGGGATGGCGTTCTGGTCTAGGGTGCAGGAGGTCGACAGTTCGATTCTGCGACGAGGCGTATTTGTTTTTGTTCGCCAATTTCATTCTACCATATAATACCGTAGCACACGTAAGCCGTTTTTTAAGCCACACGTATCCGATATTGTTACAGTATAGTGATTTGCAACGGTGAACATAACGAAAACGTGGTCAGACAAGTTACCTACCATAGGACCTTAGATGTGACACATTAAAAAACCAGTGACACTAATAATTTCTGTATTAATAACCTATGACGTTTATACATTGTCCTCAGAGCAGATGCTCAAAGCGACCCAGCTACACGCCCAAACATTGCACGATCCGCTGGATCATACAGCTCAGCATTCTTCGCAATATGGCTGCATCCTGCATCCATAGTTGCATGAGCATCATGAACACGAGTTATCTGTTCTTCAACATTTGTCGGCTGAGTATAATACATACACTCCTTCAAGTGTCCTCAATGGAAGATATCCGGGGGGTTTAGGTTAGGTGAACGGGAAAGCCGTACAACCGGACCTCCATCTTCACTGGAAATGTTCCTTATAAATACCATCGCACACGAATTCCAAAGTATAGAGATGCACCATCATGTTAGAACCATAATCTCTGCCGAACATGAAGTGGAACATCTTCCAGTGCGTCAGGCAAAGAGTTTTAGAGTAATGCATGATATCCAGAATGAGATTTTCACTCTGCAGCGGAGTGTGCTCTGATATGAAACTTTCTGGCAGATTAAAACTGTGTGCCGGACCGAGACTCGAACTAAGGACGTTTGCCTTTCGCGGGCAAGTGCTCTACCACTTGCCCGCGAAAGGCAAACGTCCCGAGTTCGAGTCTCGGTCCGGCACACAGTTTTAATCTGCCAGAAAGTTTCAATGCATGATATGTTCGGTCATGCAACCAGTAGGGATCTAATATGGTGACACCCAAAAAAAAGACCCTTTACATAGGGGGGACGATTCTACGTTGCCACCAATGTGAGGGGTGAAATTGGAAATTGGAAATTTGCGGTAAGTTCCTATGAGATCAAACGGCTGAGGTCATCGGTCCCTAGGCTTACACGCTACTTAATCTACACCCATGCCCAATGGAAGACTCGAACCTCCAACGGGTGGAGCCGCGCTAACTGTGGCAAGGCGCCTAGGACCACGCGGCTACCTCTTGCGGCCGGTGACAATTGTAGCGAAGTTCATCAAAAAGTAGAAGAGAGCACATGTAACGTCCTTCCTTTTACATAAAAGATGCACATTTTATTTTAACGCGAAGCTGGTACTGTGCGGAGGGAGTGTCGCCACAATTGGTCAGCCTGACGCAACAAGAACACCGTCTAGACTTTACCCAACAGAATTTCGTGACAGCTACACCTTCTTCCAAGGATTTCTTTTACGTTCTCCGAGAACTTCTTTTCCAGTTCCATGTGAGCTATGCCAACCTGTTACGATTCTAGCAACGTCTGTCAGAATTGTTTCGGTGTCTCTTTTCACGTCTATTTGACGATATTCTAGAACTGATCACACTAGCCTCTTGTTTGTCATTTCCTTTAACGATGCATCACGTTTTCCCGGCAGCCTTCCAACAAATCTATGCCTTCCATTCGTTTTCCCTAATACTGATTTTACATGGATGATCTCATTTTATATCACTTCTTAGTAGCACTCTTAAACTCTCATAAATCAACATACTCCGCAAAGCAGCGTGCTTAGCGGAGAATACCTTGTATCACACCACTCACTATTCTATCCACAAATACAGCGCAGGAAGCCCAATTCATGCATCTCATCTTCACGGTCCTTATGCGAAATGTACGTTGGCGGCAGCAGAATCGTTCTCCAGTCGGCTTCAAATGGCGGTTCTTAAATTTGCACAGTAGTGCTTTGCGGAAAGTGCACCGTCTTTCCTCCATGGTTTCCCATTTGAATTCACGAAGCTTCTCCGTAATACCTGCATGCTGGTCGATCTTACCGATAAGAAATCTAGTAGCCCTCCTCTGACCAACTGCGATGCCCTCCTTTAATCTGCACTGGTCGGAATCCCAAACACTGGAGCAATATTAAAGGATGGGTCACTCTTGCGTTCTACACACAGCCTCCTACGGATGAGCTACACTTTCCCAAAATTCTCCAAATAAATTGAAGTCGACCACTCACCTTCCCTAATACCAACCTGACGTTGGTATATTGCTGCTGCTCTCCACCCATGGTCTGTAGCATATAATAAGAGAAAAGGGCAAGCTGAGTTTCACGTGAGCGATGCTTTCTAAATCCGTCCTGATTTGTGCGCAGAAACTTTTCTATCTCAAGGAAACATATTACAACTGAGAGTGAGTTCAATAATCTGCAAGAAACCGATCTTTAGGCTACTGATCTGTAATTTTGCGGGTCCGTTCTTTTACCCTTCTTATATACAGGATTCACCTGGTCTTTTTTCTAGTCTCCTGGGAATTTTCGCTGGGCGAAAGAGTCCTGATAAATGCAAGCTAAGTAAAGGGCCAATGCTGAAAATGAATTGCGACTCCATCTGAAAATGGTGTCTTATTTGTTTTCAACCATTTCAGTTGCTTCTCTATGCCACAGATACCAATTTATATGGTATGTTCACAACTAATCATCTAATGAGACGCCGTGAAGTTCTTTCTCATTGTTGTAGGAATAACCCTACGTTCATTCACATTTAAAGAGAGTTGCCTTTCATTACACCAAAGGAAATGTTGCTCAAGTCTTTCTGCGATCCTTTATACTCTTCCAACGACGACACTTCCTTGTACACTACTGTCACGTCAGCAAAGAATAGTATAAATCTGCTGATCCTATCTGTTGCTTTATGCAAATTCCTACTTTTCTGTTATACACTGAATTAATCCCAGCCAATGGCCAGCCTATAAATCTAGGACAACTGAACTCTGCCCAGTTCATAAAACCAAATCGTAGTAATGTAAGACGAACAAGTGCAGTGCTCACTGCTGCCACAAAATAATACGTAATTTTAACGTTATACTTGGCCACTGTGCACAAGGACAACGTCGACACAGTGAAGGTTACAAACTGGTGTATTACAGGTTATATACATTTTACTTAATGGATCACCTAACCACTTAAAGTTGTAGGACGAGTTAAATGGCCTTTAAATTTAAGTCAATACTTATTTACTCTCTGCTTTTCGTTAAGTTAATAACAAACTGACAGAGAGAAAATTTATCTAACCATTCAATAAAAGTCACCAGGGAAGATTCAGACACTGTAGGAAGTACCAAAAGTCACCTGGAATACTGCAGGAAAGTACCAAGTTCATACACATAGTGTGTTTCGCCATTTCACAGTTAAAGAATCGAAAACTACAGTTTACAATAAATTAGACTGGCAATACATATTGGGTACTAGAAACACCGAAGTAAGCGAGGTGTTCAGAATATGGATCACACTACTGCAGATTGCAAAGGTACATTTCGTCTAGAACAGAAAAATGGGCTGAAGAGCAAGCCCTTAGAACGGAACCCTCCCAATTTACCTCGCTGTATGACGATTAAGATGCAAGATACCGAACCAAGCAGACTACATTTAGCAAATAAAAGAAACACGCCTCTATCCAGAATCGAACCCTCGACCTCCTGCATGCTAACTAGGGTGACCACTTCTGTATGAGTAGGATGAGGACAAGCGGCCAAAAAAGATAGTCTCGAGATTTTGAGGGACACAGTACAGCATGAAATTCTCTTATTCAGAGAAAAATTAATTCCTAAAATACGATTTAAAATTACATAGCATAAAAATCAGTATTGAAATTACTGTAAGATTAGAAATTATAAAGATATTTTACGTGATTTATTTTTAGAAACACACTTATTATATTATTTCTTGTCAACTGAATTCATACACGTAACACATATTATTCCTGTTTAGTACACTATTTCCTGTTGCTTCTTGCACGTGCCAAAATTCTCTTACAATTTATTGCCTTATCGAGGGATTCTTTGCGCTCTGAGTACAAATTTATTTTCGTTTGAAGCTCTGTTTTAAGTGTGTCCATATGAAACCTATTTCTACTATCTGTCACAACCTTAGTCCCTGGTTGAAAGTTCTTTCAACAAATGCATTTGCTGATGGAACAGAGAATAAATACTCTACCAACTTAACAAGATTGCCATTGTTTTGTTTTTTATCAGAAGGATTTTCGAACTGATACCCATTTACTTACACAAGATTATTTACTGTAATGCTAATTATGTACTTCACTAGTGATAATTGTTCATAAAATTCATGAAAATCTTTTATATTTTCTAAATTTAATTCCTGAACCATTTTCAGAACATAGTAGAAATCAATCTCCTTTTCCGGAGACATAATACTAATTTTACAAATGCATTATTTACTGAGAAATCAGACCTAGATATTAAATACTCCAATGCTTATTCATGCTACTGTATAAACCCTAACTCCATTGATTGCATAACTTCTGCTGGCAGAAGGTTAAGATTGGTCATACTTCTGTACCCAAGAAACTTATCTGATGTTCGTTGTTCTAACCGCCTCTTAAGGGATTCCATTACAGAAAACTCTTCAACAGCCAATTAGTTATCTCCAGCTAAGCACTCCTCAGTCACGTGACACATTTTTGGGCAATTATGAAAAAATAACAAATAACAACGTGTTCTAGACAAATCATCATCACCATCGTGAAGATCCTCGAAAAACTTTTCTATGGCTACTGGACAGCTTTCTCCCTGTGAAACAAAAAAGTATGACTGGAAAACATTGTAGTAGCCTATCAATTCATTCAGTATCACAAAATTTAAAAATCTCCTTCAAACGCACTATTCTTTTCGAAAGCCAAGAGATATAGTTATAAATTTTTGTAACATAACCTTCTAAATCACAAAACTGAAATTTACCAATTGCAGACTTAGATGCATTATGAATTTTATGAGCTGAGAAACTTGTGGGCTTAAAAATTATTTCATTTCGTAACAGAGTAAATAACGCAAGTTTATTTGCAAAGTTGACATCTGCACTTTCAGCAGAGTGTGAAGGCATGCTTTTCTTTGCCTTGTTAATCAGCCTTTAATACGATCGAAAATAGCATTTACAGACTCATGATTGTCACTATAATAGTCTAACCGCACATGTACTGCACCTTTCTTAAAACCGAAATAGCTAATGATAACTTAGTGTGTACACGATTAAGACATCACTTGCTATTGAGTAAAACATATTTCTGTCAACAAGGTCTTTAATATGTTGAGTTATTGAGTAGGTGCAGGCACGTTGATAACTATTGACGTTGCTTTTCTTCATCCCAAAGAAATGTTCCTATCAATTTCTGAATCTGTAAATATCATAGGCACCAGTTTTGATTCTCATAATCATGGTAAGGCACATTGTGTAGAACATGGGATACATCTTTGTCAATTCATAAGCTGTACCGTTATTGTAATGGATGCTGTTTTCAGAATTTGATCCAAAATTTAAGTTATTAATTTGATCTTGACGGAGTGCCTCATGTTGTTTTTGTGTTCTTCCCCACTCACACGTTCAGTAATACCATTAAAGCATCCATAATCAACACTAAATGTCTTCTTACAAGTTGTAAACATGGATTTGAACCGGTTGCTTGCACGTGTTGCCAAGATTGGTGCTTTCATTTCCCACTTCCAATGGTACATTGATAAACACTTTTTAGTTCAGGAGATACTTCTCGGTTCAATCCTCTTTTCGTCACTGTTTTCTTGTGAATTACCTTCACTTTCTGAAACTTCCATTTTCACTTAACAACGGCAGATTAAAACATTAAATTAACTTGTGTAATGTAGCCTACAAATACAGTAACTGAACCAACAGCCGAAAAGCTGAGTCGACTAACGCAAGATATCGATTATCTTGAAACTTCCCCTTAGAACAATTAAGAATGACTGTGCTGGTAAACTTCTACGTTATTTGATTTTCAAACACCTGAGCAAAACTGAACGTACTCAGAAATTTCTCTCTTACTTATTCTGATCATCACTAAGCTGACACACAATATTTTTAGCTCAACGCAATCTGACTTTCAGTAATCCCTACAAAAGAATGGCCCTGACTAAGAATAACCTATACCTTTCATGAATCACTTACCTCATTAAAATCTTAGTTACTCGAACTACAGCAATACAGCGAACGCCAATACTGCCAGCAAAATAAAAGATTCTAACTACTGAAGGCATTAACTACTGATAGGCACAGTTTGCAAATGAAAGATTTTGAAAGTGAACAAACAATGTATTTACCTTAATAGCGTTGAAAAGTCATAATGTTCTTATAATTCTGTGACATCGAATTAAACAAATTTCCTTTCTCTGACGAACACACGTCCAGATCGTCCGTTCAAAACTCTGGCACCTTTCTCCCCACATCCACCACTGCTGGCAGCTCACCTCCTATAGCACAACACTATGCGCTGTTCACATGCAACTGCCCAACACTACACAAGGGAATATTCTAACAATGAGTCCAACCAGCCACAGACGGCACACAGCGCAGTCAGTGATTTTCATACAGAGCACTACGTGGCGTTACCAACATAATATCCTAAACAGCCTACTTACAATCTGAATACAAGCCCGATACGAAAAAAGAAAATAAAACAGCCTAAAACACATTGTGTAGGTCAAAACCGATCCCGCTAAAGATAATTTAAAATGGATCAAAATGTGGGACTGTCTTACGAAATTCTGTACGGGTGGTCACGTTAATGCTAAAACAAAACGCTGTCCATAGCATCAACAACACGGCACTACCACCACATGAAGGCAGAGCTGATTACCGTACATGTGTTTACAGTGTTGCCAGACTGCCGATACTTAACGTCCACTTACTGTCGGATATACACGCAGGACGGAATTTTTGGCAGACATTTTTGTAATGCTAGTATGTGAGCAATCGCGTTGCGACGGCCGAATGCGTAAATTTCTCTTCAGCGTTTATTTCTCCAGCGTTTCTCAGAGCAGAACCTTCCGTTCGTTTCGGGAAAGTATGTTCTTAGCAACTGAATCGAAGTGCGACGGTGCTAAGCATATTTTGTTTATTTTGTTTTTCAGTTTCTCCGCGAGCTTTTCGGTACGCAGTGGGCCCAGAAGCAGTAGCGCGAACGAGGAATGCCGGTAGCCAGGCTGCAGTGCCGACATTTGCATGCAGCATGAATAATGAATTTTCGGCACTTGCTTCGTTTCCTCTTGTGTATTCTTCCCTCGCTCTGCTGTCTGTCTCCGTGTGCGTGTGTGAGCGGCCCAAGGCGGGTAGAGCGGGGTGAAAGAGACAGAGTTGTTCATCCCCACCCGACGGGCGAAGAAAATGTCAGCGCAGTGTCCTTGCGGTCGGCATCCTTATCTCTGCGGAAGTCTGCATTTAGAGCCCCAAAATCACCCCTTGAACTTCTCGCCCTACGCGAACGTGTGATCTCCCTTAATTAGAATTCCATAGTGGTGACGAGGATTTAATTCTCGAGGTGTTCCTCCGCCGCTGTCTTTCTTCGAGCTATCTCTGAGGTCTCACGGTTCTTATACCTCTCCCATGCAGATTAGTGTTTCTCCGATGTAGTAATGTGCTTCAGTGGCCAAGTAAGGTACGGGCAGGGAGCACCGTTATTAAAGTGCAGTCAGCATTCTGCGCTAAATCCGCTCATCGTCGGTGTTCCCTCATGAAAGCCAAAAGCAATATATAGCCAGCGTTGATAGGTATGACACCCGAAATATGTTCCACGTCGTTGCCTCAATTTCTCATTTAGTTAAGGGTTTGCATCTCAAACAATAGGAGACATTATGTGTTCTATTTATATATTTCACCAACCTAGATTTCCGTCTTTGGACGACAGAAAATGACAATAGTATTATATAAAAAGCACTTTCATGAAGTTAAGAAAAATATTGCTCACTTGGTTACTCACCAGATCTCAGTTTATCACGGCATCGATAGATAAAAAACTGAATTTCGCAACCAGAAATAAAATAATGTCCACCTTATACACACACTACGGACACACATAGGAAGGGTATGCACCATGGTGGTATAGTAAGAAGAGTTGTCGTGAATGTCGTGAAGTCACATTAATTCGAGGACACAGTAAAAAAAAAAAAAAAAAAAATCGACAAATAACTACTGACATAACTTGTACTTATACTGATATAAGTTGAAGGAACGAACTCTCATCCAGGCAACATAATAGTTCCTTATGAATTTCAATACAGTAATACAGTTTACAGCAAGCTAGGAGATTCTGGCCATGGTGTAAACTGTCTTAACTGCAAAAGTTTCTATCGCAATTGAGCAACCAGATTAATAACCAAAGAACCTGTAGCTTCTAGAGAAAAGCATAACAACTAATACCAGGTGATCATTACATAAAAAATGCACTAGCCTCAAAGGCGTAAACACAAAACAGCACACTGTTGACATTTACCGTTCAGCATCGGCGTGCGTCTGAATTTCGTGCCCCAAGACTCGAACGGAATCAACCAGCACGGTGTGTATATTGACAATAGCTTCTGTAACACACGCAAATCCAACATTCATACCACGCTTACACCACGCTTGTCCGCACTATTCTGGAGTATTGCTGTGCGGTGTCGGATCCTCATCAGATGGAACTGATGGATGACATGGAAAAAGTACAAAGGAGGGCAGCTCGTTTTGTACTATCGCAAAGTAGGGGAGATAGTGCCGCTGACATGATACGTGAATTGGAGTGGCAATCATTAAAACAAAGGCGTTTTTCGTTGCGACGGGATCTTCTCACGAAATTTCAATCACCAGTTTTCTCCTCCGATTGTGACAATATTCTGTTGGCACCCACCTACATAGGGGGAAATGATCATTACGATAAAATAAGAGAAATCAGGGGTCGCACAGAAACAATTAAGTGCTCGTTTTTCCCGCGCGCCGTTCTAGAGTGGAACGGTAGAGAGACAGCTTGAAGGTGGTTCAATGAACCCTCTGCCAGGCACTTTATTATGAATAGCAGAGTAATCACGTATGTATACATGCAGATGTAACATACTGTTCACAAACTACCAGGATCATCATGGTAGAAAACTAATGGAGATAAGATTCGGCTCACGTTTCTGAAATTCGGTATTGCGCAGTATTATCTACAGTTGATTCCATTAAGACAGCTTAAATCAAATTAAAATTCATTAAAGGGAATCTGTATAGCCACTCTGGAGTTTCACATTGTAAGAAACGAAAACTTGCGTGCAATTTTAACTACTAAGAATACTGACCTTTGACGACACAAGGTTTTCAACATATCACAGCCGCCCAGAGGCAGAAGGTGGCACTCCAGCTAAAGTTGAAAATTATTCTTTAGCATCCAGGAGAGGAATTTATTGACAAATCGTAAAAGTAGCAATTCACTCAGATAAGTTATAAATTCGCCGAATATCGGCCACAACTGACGGCAATCAAGAACTGATAGCAAAATCAACCAGGGCACAAGTCAGTTAATTCCACTCGCGATTAACAGTGATGCAAACGCAGGACTCAAGCGATTTAGTGAAAGCCACTCGAAGAAATAGCGTGACCACACGAAGCAGTCACGATCTGAAAATGGTCTACCAGACTAATAGCTCACTATTTGGAAAAGAATCCACGGAGATGTACAAGCCAGGCCAAACTTCTTGAGTCTCGTCACAATCCGAGGACGGAACGAAGTCTTGAACAGAGCATATATTTATTGATATTACACTTAAATCAATACCATTAGCTGCTGACAGGCGTTGATCTACATCAACGGGGACAGTTAAGAATGTGTACCCCGACCGGGACTCGAGCCCGGGATCTCCTGCATACATGGCAGACGCTCTATCCAGCTGAGCCACCGAGGGCACAGAAGACAGTGCGACTGCAGGGAATTATCGACGGCACGCTCCCCGTGAGACCCACATTCTCAACTTATACTACATTCGTAGTGCCCCTGCCATTATACCCATTACTCGCGGCAGACAATCCATCGAGTCCCGTAACAGTTCAGGTAATTCGTGTGCATCCGCACTGAAGAAGGTCATCAGCCGGTTAGCCTTAACGATATGAAGATGGCATGTGTTCTTTCGGACCTATATTTATTGGTCACTGGAGCCACACTCCAGTTCCGTTCTCCAACAGCCTCAGGCGCCGCAATAACAACACCAGTGCGGCACAGCAGCACACCACGGGCCTACTGATCCCCTGTGATGTCCCGAGCAGAGTTGCTCCGTACTTCTTACCCCCTGCAGAGCGCCGGGCCCCGCATTTCAGGGATTGGGTTGGATTGTTTGGGGGAAGAGACCAAACAGCGAGGTCATCGGTCTCATCGGAATAGGGAAGGACGGGGAAGGACGGGGAAGGAATTCGGCCGTGCACTTTCAAAGAAACCATCCCGGCATTTGCCTGGAGAGTTAGGGAAATCACGGGAAACCTAAATCAGGATGGCCAGACGCGGGATTGAACCGTCGTCCTCCCGAATGCATATCAGGGGGGCGCTAGCCAACCAGCGCGGCGCAAAGCATATCGTTTGGACAGAGAAAACTCCGCGAAAGGAAGAGCATAGCAGGACGTCACGGTACGTCAACGTCCGTTATTTCACCCTGATTACTATCTAAAATATAAACCAGTCATTTTTCATTTGTAAGTGGAATCGTTCAAACGATTTTTCTTTTATATACACGAATTTAGTTGTGCTCATTACTTTCCCTCTAGTGATTTTATTTCTATCTTTAGAACAGCAGACCAGTCCTAGAAGCTCTCTGGGTGAAATGTAAGAGAAGAAAAGATTGGAAACTGAGCAAACGTAGAAAAATTGGTACTCGTTATTTTGGAAAGATGACATAGATCGAACATTAGTTTCGTGTGTCCGTAATTAAGGCAAATGCTGCTTCATCATACTACCCTTATCACATTACATACTTCTCTTTTCGTTTATTCGAAACGTAGAACGTAGAACAAAAACTAAGTTACATTAACGACGTTCAATGCGTCGCATTAGTGGATCAAATACACATTTAAGAACGAAACAACGTCTGACACTATGTGATTCACGAAGTCAAAGTAAAATTTATTACTTCAAACTATTGCTGCAGATGCGCGACGTAAAGTACAATCAAGAAGCAATCGTAAACACTATGCTGCTAACGTTTTGGGCTATGCGCCGGCTGCGAAGTACCACAGAGCGTCAGTCTGTAGCGCAATCTCTCATTATACCTCTATGATGTACGGAGTGGTCAGAAACCGTCAGAAAAGCTTGTAAGGATGTTGCGCAGTAGGTGGTACTGTGTTAAGAAAAAAATTCGATGGTCTGCGCCTTTTCCGCGTTAATTACGCTTTAATTTAGCCAACCAGGACGCTGCGATCGCCTATTCAAGTGGCCCGCCTGATACAATTAGTCACAGTTGTTAGATGATATCTCACGAGACTGCTCAGTCTTTGAGTCGGGCTCGATAATTGCTAACGTCACATGTCGAAATCTTGTACCGCTCTCGTGTTAGGTTTTAGGAAACCTAACCAAGTACACGTTGGGCGTCACCGTCAGTGGCAGGTGGCTTGCATTTAGGTGCGCAACAGCCTGATTAGCTAACTTCAGTGCTAATTATCTCGGAAACGATGCGATGTATAGAACTTCTTTCTTAATTGCTTATTTCTTAATTACTCAGCACAATCTAGGCTGCGACACTTTTACAAGATTTTCAGCCTGTTTCTGACTTTCATGTATACACAGAACAGGAACACTTATGGAGTAACAACTGAGATGCGCGGAGCGGTTTTTGTGAGCGACATATATCAACTCCAAATGTCAGGTGCGTATGAGGTGTAAGGTTATCCGTAAGCGCTTTGGAGACTGTGAATACAGTTAGGAAGATATTACAGAGACATAATGCTGAAAGTACTATGAGGGTTCTGTACACGCGTTTCACAGTCATATTAATTATTTTGCATTCAGTATCTGAAGTGAGCGTGGTTAAAGCTTTTGAGAGTTAATTGCAACAGCCTTCCCCTTGTTTGCAGGAAATGGTACAGCTCAGATGCCCTGAATTTTTTCTGTAGGAAAACATGCGATAGCCACCTCTGACTTTTAGCTTTACTAGTGCGCTTAACTCTACTGGCCAGTCCTTGTTTTATATAAATTATCTGCGACGCGATGTAAAATGTCCTCCTAGTGCCACAACGCAAAAGCATCCTGAAAAACATCGAATTTTGGCTATTACTATCAGAAAATCATATTTGGGGATGAAATTCTTCCGTTTTATACATTTTGGTGTGATATCCGTAACCCTAGAGCGTCTTTATGAAAAAAACTGTCTACACATGTTTATGTCATAAGTAGTAGTGCTACTGTTTCCTGTTCCGACTGGTGGACAAATTTAAGAGATTGTCTGCCAGGAAACTCCCGCAGTACCTAAGCACGTCATTGTAGTTGCAGTTTAGAGCTCAGATGGTATTCCTTCCGCTGATTTCATGCGATTTTTTAGAGCGACCCTCACCAAAATTCGACGGTTCCGGTCGGTCAGTACATCAGGTCTGCCTGCTCTTTGTTTGGCTGTAGTTGTCCCTTCACGTTTCCACTTCACAGACACATTACCAATAACTGAATCTGGAAGCTTTAGGAGGGTTAACGTGTTTAGCCCGCGTTCGAAGTCACTGAGCAATCTTGCCCAACCTGGAAATGATTGTATGGGATTCTTGGCCGGGAAGCCCCATCCGGGGGAGTTCGGCCGCCGTACTACAAGTCCTTTTTTTAGTTGACCCTTCGTCGGCGACTTGAGTGTCAATGATGATGAAGGACACACAACACCCAGGGGCCCCCACGATCACGCAGAAGTGCAACAGCACAACGTGTCATGGACTCAACTAAGTCTGTAGTAGTGATAAACTGACACCATAAATCCTTCAGGGCTGCCCATAAATTCCAAACAGTATGAGAGGGATCTTCTGAACAGCTCGTTCCAAGGCATCCCAGTTATGCTCTATAATGTTCATTTCTGGGGAGTTTGGTGGGCACCGGAAGCGTTTAAACTCAGAAGAGTGTTCCTGGAACAGCTCTGTAGGAATTCGGGATGTGTGGGGTGTCGCATTGTCCTTCTGGAATTGCCCAAGTTCGTCGGAATGCACAATGTACGTGAATCGATGCAGGTGATCAGACAGGATGCTTAGGTACGCGTCACCTGTCAGTCATGTCTAGACGTATCAGGGGTCCCATATCACTCCAACATCACACGCTGCAGACCATTATGAAGCCACCACCAGCTAGAACAGTCCAGTGCTGACATGCAGGGTCCATGGATTCATGAGATTGTTTCCGTCCCTACGCGTCCATCCGCTCAATACAATTTGAAACGAGACACGTCCGACCACACAACGTATTTTCAGTCATCAACTATTGTCGGTGTTGACTGGCCCGGGCGAGGTGTAAAGTTTTGTGTCGTGCAGTCATCAAGGGTACACGAGCGGGCCTTCGACTTCGAAAGCCCATGTCGATCATGTTTCGTTGACAGGTTCGCACGCTGAGCATTGAAATCTGCAGCAATTTTCGGAAGGATTGCACTTCTGTAACGTTGAACGATTCTCTTCAGTCGTCGTTGGTCCCGTACTTGCAGGACCTTTTTCCGGCCGCCGTGATTTCTAAGATTTGATGTTTTACCGGATTCCTGATATTCACAGTACCGTCGTGAAATTGTTGTAAGGGAAAATCTCTAATTCATTGCCACTTCGGAGATGCTGTGTCCCATCGCTCTTGCACCGATCATAACACCACGTTGAAGCTCACTTAAATCTTGATAACTTGCCACAGAAGCAGCGGTAATCGATCTAACATGTGCGCCAGATACTTTTTGTCTTACATAGGCGTTTCCACTCGCAGCGCCGTTTCGGGCTGTTCGTATATCTCTCTGTTTGAGTAGGCATGCCTACATCAGTTTCTTTGGAACTTCAGTGTATAACAATTCGACCAAACGGCAGCGCAATCCCAGGTGAACCGACGACGATACGCCGGGCCCACACAACGTTCGTAACAAGTTCCGTTGGCGCCATAAACGCCGAGAAGCTTCAAGAAGAAGCTCTTCACAGTAACTGGGACTGACTAGGCGACAATGACATCAGCCAGAGAGTCCCGCCTTCGGAAGAATAGGATGAAAGTCCATTTATCGGCAGGAAAGTCAACAGATCATGTTAGTGGGAAGTTTAGGGCACCTGTTAAAGTGATGGATTGGTGCTCTAATTGACGAACAGTCACCAGTGGCCAGTTTTTCAGAAGTGAAGCAGAAACGCACTTGCTTCGTGACTGTCGCGTCACTATGAATTTCCTACCGCAGCAAATCTCTGAAAAAAGTTTGCTTATCCGATCATCCGGGAAATACTAGTAATTTTCAGGGCGTGCATCGATGGTATCCATTCCGGGGTCTACCTGTTACGAGGTCAGGCGACTTCATCCAGCAGATGTCGTTAGCGACCGAGCGATGTGGTGCATTTGGGAGGACGACGGCTCAAACAAACATCCGGTCATCGCGATTTAAGTTTTTCCATGATTTCCCAAAATCGTTCGTGGCAAATGCCGTGATGGTTCCTCTGAAATTTCCTTCCTCACCCTTGACACAATTCGAGCTTATGTTATGTCTCTAATGACATCGATGTCGACGGGACGCTCAACCCAATCCATCTTTCTTGCTTTTGTCTTCAGTGAAACGTCCATATGCGGTAATTGGTCGGTAATGTGCGTAGCTGCGGCTTGTGGTCTTCAGACCTATTGTTAGACCTCCCAAAGTAAGAGCTCAGGATCTTTTACATACAACTTCATCCTGATAGGCAGCAGCTGGTTACAGTAGCCAATTTACGATCGCTTAACTCAAATCGTCATTTAATTAGCATCTTTTCGCAGAGTATGTTTCACTAATTAATATGGGATCTCTTGGATCGAATTTGCATTAGAGCATCACGCTCTCATTATCTAAATTCGACATGGGTCTTCACTGAGACGAATCTGTGGCTAGTTTACAAGTTGTATAAAACATCTCAGATTATCTGTGTTTGCATTCCGAACGATTTTCGTGTTATTCTCAATAAATGATTTTTGAACTGGTCGTGGGTAAGCTATTGGATCCGTGACTCAGTATCTTGTGTTTGTGAGACTTGTAGAAATTAAGTGTGTTGCATACACAATATCACAACTAAGTTACATAAAGAGCTATCGGCAAAATGCCGAGGGATAAATGAGAAGCGTTATAGATGAGAAGCGCAATCATAGTTTGAAAATTGTGGAAAGATCCTATGGGGCCAAACTGCTGAGGTCATCGGTTCCTAAGTTTACACCTACTTAATCTAACTTCAACTAACTTACGCTAAAGATAGCACACACACCCATGTCCGAGGTAGGACTCGAACCTTCGACGGGGGGAGCCTCGAAAACCGTGACAAGTTGCCGCAGACCGCGCAGCTACGACACGCTGCGTAATCATGGCAAAACGATTGTGACAGAGTAACTGTACATTATTTCTGTAGATTATCTCTGACTTCAGAATCCAGTGGGGGTTGAAGGCTCTGCGTGCAGAACTTTTGTAAGTCACTACATGTAGGTCCTTCCACACGCTATTCCTCTGGTGCTCAAACCAGTGGCTGACGGAGGATCGCAGAGATTTTACTTGATATTTTAGACAGGTGGCAGTTAAACGATTGTCCGGGCCAGGGAAGCAGTGTTACCCATAGGTCTTTGACGATGATGCGTTGATTTCACTCTATGTGGGCTAGAGTATTCTGCTCAAATATAATGTGTGGAGTTGTCAGGATGTAGGGCGATACCTTGAGCTCTAAGCATTGTAACGCCGGAAATGCATATCCTTCTATTTCCATCTATTGTACTATAGATTTTTCCTTATTTTGTCACCTGAAGGTATGACATTTCTGTCTCTTTATATATTGTAATTGTTTTACTGTTTGTATATATATATGCATTTATGTTGTTTTGTTTTGTGAATATTATTTGTATTTATACGCTGGGTCTGGCCTAGGGAAAACTATGCTATCGAACGAATACATCGATGGGTCGTGTGGAGAACCAAAGTGTTTAGGATCTTTGGTAGTGTTAACTCTGTCGCGCGGAGCACGGGCAGAGAGGGGGAGTCTGGCTGGGGTGGTGCAGTGGAGCAGGCGTGTTGTGTGAAGCTCCCGGCGAGTTGCCGCGCTATCGGCGTTTGGCAGCATGTAATTGCGCTCGACTTGCGATGATAGTTTCTGACATGGTGTCGCGGACGAGAAGCATTAGCTGGCGCACATCAAGAGCCCGTTTCGTCTGGTGACCGTGTCGAGAAGAAGGCGCGCCAACATCCAGCTTCTGCAACAGCGACGGCCGACAATGAGTGACTGTCGCTACCTCCTCGATCGACGGCTTCAAACCTTCAATCAGCCAACAAGGAAGACTGAAAGCACGTAAAGTTTTAGAACTGTATGGCAGACCACAGCTTTTCAAACTTTTAAAATTGCTGCATCACAAAATTACAGCAACTTAGCATGAACCTTTGTTGCTCATTGTCCCAATTGTATTGCCAAGCCGGGTCCCTTCCTTTTCCGGAATGAACCCGAGTGTCGTTGAAATTCAAACGCCTGCATCATTCGATTTCACTGCTTTAATTTCAAAGTTCAGTTAAGGTATTCATAGCTGGCTACAATATTTAGATTACACAAGCACAAATTAAGAGTACCACTTGCCAAGTAATTACGAGAGTGTCGGAATTAGAAAAGAAACTTGACGAAAAACAGAGCTATGTGCCAATCTGTGCACATAGTTCGGAATTGTTGACGAAAGAGGAGTGGTTCGACCCCTTGAAAAAAGGCGGTATACACGCGACGGATTTCATTAAAAATTGTGAAAGAGTTTTACCCAGATCATGGACTAATGAGAGAGAAATTAATGCGGTTATTGATGTGTTGGCTGGTGATGCCAAGCGTTGGGGCTTAAACCTCAACATTACGAACCTGACTTGTGACGAGTTTAAAAATTTGTTTCTGGCTGAATACTGGTCATAGCAAAAACAGCAAAGTGTTTGGCGCTAATTTGTCGTATCGAGGCCTTTCGATGCGAATTCGCGCGGCTCGATGAAGGAGTTTTGTGAGGGCTGGATCCGCAAGTTGGAATATTTGCGTGATCGCCGCACGGAATCCGAAATAGTCTGGGAACTCTACAAGAAGCTTCCAGATGATACAAAACGCTACGTAGGAAGCAATTACAAGACAATCAATGATTTCCTGGAAAGAGTTGAGGACGAGGACAATTGGCGCAATAATTGCGACAGTGGTAGAGGCCGTGGTAGCAACAACGGAACCACGACAACGATAACCATGGGAATAATGCATACCGCAACCATGGCAGCAATAACAATAGTGGTTCGGGCCGTAATGACAATCGGTACAATGCAAATAATAACAGGAATGACGGAAACCAGTATCATACTAGCGTGATACGGGCTTCGCAGAATAGTAATAACGCCAGAGGGTGTGATCAGCCGCCTCAGCAGCATCCGGGGAGCGTATCTGCTGGGACGAGACAGGGAAACCATTAGCCCCGCTGGTGAGGGGCCGACCGGGCGTGGAGAAATTTTGGAGGCCCAATAACAAGAGAAAACCCAGGTGTCGTCGTTATGAAAATTCCGTATGGAATAATCAACGGCGGGAGAGTGTGCCAGTGTTAAGAGAAAGGAGTGCGCCCACAAGTAGTAGATCAGCTGTATACACGGCAGTAGAAAGTACATTCACTGTCAGTGAGAACAATTTAAGTAGTGTTCCGGAAATCGATTATGAAGTGGCAGCTGTAATACCCACAGCGGAACTGGAGATTGAGTTTAAGAATGATTCGCAAGTGTTGAGAGAAGATCAGATGTCGTATAAAACGTCCGTCATCGAGCGAGGGGATGCAGAGAGGGATGAGGTCTGGTTAAGGCAGTTCGGTCGCTTATACGACGAAGTAAGAGATAATAGGGGCCTGTATGGGAAAAGTGTTCATGGGGAGCGCGTGCAGGATTTTCCGCGTCTCGTCCCGCAGGAAGATAGTGTTTTTGAAGTGATAGAAATTTCTGGCCCTAACCGGCAGACTTTACCAGAAACAGTTGATGTTAATGGGAAGCACGAGCAAGATTCGTCGTGTTTCGTCCCGCAGGACTTAGATGTTGAAGTAGTAACGGAAAGTTCTGGCCCTAACCGGCAGACCTTACCGAAAGTTGTAGTGGTAGAAGTAGCCGACCCATCCGACGCAAACCTCCAGTTTAAACATTGCGAGAGTATTAAGGAGAAAGATTACGAAAATTTAAGTGATAGCCGGACACGATTGGTAGAAAAGCACGTAGATTACAGCGTGTATGAGGTTAGAGCTGTCGTTATACGGTCAGGCGGTACCAGTGTGGGTTGCGCAGATCCAGAGGAAGTAATTGCAGATACTACTGGGCACATTCCTCCAGGTAGATTGGCAGATGAGATCAATCTGACCAAAGTGGAATCAACGAAGGTGACAATTAGTGAATTGATAGCAAAGCAACACTCACTAGTTGACGAGTTACAGGAAAAAGTTTCGGTATTGGAGGCGAAGCTACAGACTAAGCCTCAGGACAAACGTGTTGAAATTAAAACTGTATGTGAACAGAGGCTGAAAAGGCCGCCAGATAAGCCGGATTTAGGATCAAAGCCGGATGTTTTTTTCTGGAATGACCTGGATATAGACGAGGATTTACTGTGGGAAAATAAAGAAACAGTCGAGGACAAGTGTAGACAGGTAGTAGTGTCTGTTAATATGCACGACCTACAACTAAACGTGTTGATTGACACCGGTGCAGAATTGAGTGCTGTAACTGGGAAAATATTTGAGTTACTGAAAGACAGACCCGGCATCGTAGTTATGCCAGTAACAGGAGTGATAATAATCGGTGCTACTGGGAAGGCCAGTAAACCGGTCATAAAACAGATTTTTGTCAACTTCGAGATATGTGGGGCACGATTTGAACAAGAGTTTGTCGTAGTGCCAGACTTAACTACGGAAGTAATTATCGGGTTAGGTTGGCTATTAAAGTACCGTGCAGTGATTAATTGCGAAAGCAAAACTTTGACATGTACGTCACAAGATAAAACAATAGTAGTTAGTTTTGACGAGGCAAGAGATGGTCTGCATAGGCAATACCAGCCTATGCACATTGTTAACTGGCCGGACGCCATTGATGTAGGTATGAATTTGAAGTACTGTAACGTGAGGAATCTCGGCATTGACAATAGTGTAGAAAGTGAATTGGAAAGTATTGTAGACGGTGTGTCAAACATAACACACGATCAAAGACGAGGCCTGTATGAAGTAATAATGAGGAATAAGAGTGTGTTTACAGACAAACCGAGTATTGGTGTGAAAAAAGATCGTTTGCCAGAAATAATGAAGCTAAAAACCGATGGTTGCATACGTCGTCATGACGCTAAAGCGCGTTTTGCTAAGTATGCAATCGGAGACTTAGTACTTGTAAAAGCTCATGAGAAATCGAGCGAGATAGACAATGAAATCTCTAAATTTAAGTTTGTTTATAATGGACCATATAAAGTCATTGACATACATCACACAAATGCTTATTGCTTAGAGTATCCAAGCTGTGGAAAACTATTAGGTATACGGAATATTGTAGACTTGAAATTGTACCAACCCAGGATCGATTAATACCACACAATCGGTAATTTGTACAGTACGTAAATATAGAGTGTAAGATTTAAGGTTTGCTAGATTGCCATGCTTTTGCCTGACCAAGAGGACATTAAAGAAGTTGTAATTAATAAGTAATTAATTTTGACTAAATGATTTAAGAGGAATTGATTAATAATCAATTGAAACATCCAAGCTGCTATTTTAAGTTTTCAGCTGAGTCACAGTAAATTAAGGAATGTAAATATGATTTTCTAACTAGCTGTAAGATTTCATAAATATGTGATTTACTAGTCATTGCCGATGTACTTAGACGCTGTTTTAAGTTTCAGGCTAGTACATGCGTGATGATGGACAGTGTTGAGTCATCCACTGTGATAGTAATAATGGACTCCTTGAGATTACTCGGGAGTGAGTTTTTCCGAAAGAATTCAGTGAAACGGACGTTCTGGGAATGCAGTTACACAGGCGAGTGAGATCAAGCATGCCGCACAGGCGGGCGCAACAATACTGACGAGGCGGAGCCGCTGTCGGCTCTTGTGCCGCTGTCCGCATTCTTTGCACTTGCGGGTACGGAAGGCGGAGTTGTTTTTCTTCCCGGACAGCTGATGTGAAAGAATTCTGCTGTCAATATTTATGTTTTTGTCTATCTGCTGTATATTATTTTCCTGTTTAGCGTTAAGTGGACTCTCATGACAAGAATATTAATTATGAAAAGGTTATATAAAATACATATTCTATGTAATTAATTATAAATTTGCGTATTTTGATATACCTGTTCTTTTATGACCATGTACTCTGATTAATTTTGTAAATAGTACAACATTTCTTGATACTGTTAAGAATTTTGATTTTTTGAATAGCTAAACCACTTTCTATGTTTTCTATGAATTTTAATATATTGTCAACCTGTTTTCTTTTGTGTAAGATGACGGAGTGGAAGAAGGTTAGGTGTCTCCACTCAATTATTATGGTCTAAAATTTGGTTTGTGGTTAATTAGCCTAATGCTAAATTTTCTTGATGTTTTGAGCATATGCATTTCCGCTGTTTTTTTTTCCTTTTTGGGACATTTTCTGAGTCTGTTTACGTTACACGAACATCCTCAGACAATGTGGGGCACGTGTAACGCCGGAAATCCATATCCCTCTATTTCCATCTATTGTACTACAGACTTTTCCTTATTTTGTCGCCTGAAGATATGACATTTCTGTCTCTTTATATATTGTAATTGTTTTACTGTTTTTATATATATATATATATATATATATATATATATATATATATATATATATATATATATATACATATATATATTTATTTATTTATTTATTTATGCATTTATGTTGGTTTGTTTTGTGAATATTATTTGTATTTATACGCTGGGTCTGGCCTAGGGGAAACTATGCTATCGAACGAATACATCGATAGGTCGTGTGGAGAACCAAAGTGTTTAGGATCTTTGGTAGTGATAACTCTGTCGCGCGGAGCGCGGGCAGAGAGGGGGAGTCTGGCTGGGGTGGTGCAGTGGAGCAGGTGTGCTGTGTGAAGCTCCCGGCGAGTTGCCGCTCTTTCAGGGTTTGGCAGCATGTAATTGCGATCGACTTGCGATGATAGTTTCTGACATGGTGTCGCCGACGGGAAGCATTAGCTGGCGCACATCAAGAGCCCGTTTCGTCTGGTAACCGTGTCGAGAAGAAAGCGCGCCGACATCCAGCTTCTGCAACAGCGACGGCCGACAATGAGTGACTGTCGCCACCTCCTCGATCGACGGCTTCAAACCTTCAATCAGCCAACAAAGTTTTAGAACTGTGTGGCAGACCTCAGCTTTCCAAACTTTTAAAGTTGTTGCATCACAAAATTACAGCAACTTAGCATGAACCTTTGTTGCTCATTGTCCCAATTGCATTGCCAAGCCGGGTCGCTTCCTTTTCCGGAATGAACCCGAGTGTCGTTGAAATTCAAACGCCAGCATCATTCGATTTCACTGATTTAATTTCAAAGTTCAGTTAAGGTATTCATAGCTGGCTACAATATTTAGATTACACAAGCACAAATTAAGAGTGCGAGTTTTGCTACCGTATTTTAGCTTACCTGTGACTGCAGCTCAGCTTGGTGCGTACTAAATTTTACTATTGTTAATTGTTCAGAATCATTTAATTCAAGTTCAAAGTTAAATCTCTTATTTCTAAATTGCGTAGATTCAAGTAGCTTTTGAAATGATTGTTGAGGTAGTCCAAGACTAACCGTATTTTACTGAATTTCGATGTGCTTCAGAAAGTAAGCTCACTATTAACTTCAGTCACTAAATTAACTTTCGATTTTCCGGTTTTATTAATTCTTTTGCTAAATTAACTCAGAGTGTAGCGAAATTTATTACTTCTGACAAACTTTCGGTTTTCACACTACACGTGTCAACCTTCAGTTGCCACACTTCTAGTGCTAATTGTATGTGTAAGAGCCTTTCATTTTTCAGTTACTATAGTAATTGTCCTTAGGACTGGCGACCGTAATTTCCCCCAAATCTCAAATACCTAATTACCGCTAGTTAATTGTTAACGTAACGGCTGCACACTTACTTACTTTATTAACTTTACCCCTTTCCAAAATTAATTTCCACCAGTTTCATTTGCATTTTTCCTTTCATTTAGATGTAACCCTTTCCTCCCCCTTTACCGACAAATTGACTTCGGTGACGATTGCTTTTCCCAAATTTCCATTAGGTACACGCGGTTTAATTTTTCACTGTCATTAAGGTCGATAAGTGAGGGGGAGGTTACAGGATCTCCCTGACATGGTGGTTGGCTTTCGAGTTGTTCCGTACGCTTGGAAATGGAAAGAGTCGTTGAAAAATGCTGGCTGGCCGATTTCGGTCGCCATGATATTGTCCAACATACATCAGGTCCTGAGGTGGAGTATACTGTTGTGAGTCTGCTCCAAAAACTTAACGATTTGTTTCCCCAGGACCTTTGAACGAGAGCGGATAGGACTACGCGTGTATTCATTGCATTGTTGCAACAGCTAGCCAACGGTGTGAAGGGTGGTGAACGGTTAACAACAGTCATGGTGAGATGCTGCGGTTCGATTGCGTGGATCTCTGCTCACTCGCTGTTACGTTCCGCTCCAAGTTCTCTTATCCACTGGTTAACGCACACCTCGCTGTCGCAGCAGCATACCTTGAACGAAACGAAATGTTTTTCTTGGACTAGAAACATCCCAGTTCCAAATTCGATGCATTCCTGTCGGTACCAGTACCTCTACCTGTACTTGAACCTGTACCTGCAATATCAGAGAAAGCTATCGACTGCTTATTCATGCCTTCTAAAGTGTTTATGTAATACAAAGTGACAAAAAAGGCGGAACATGCCATGTTTGCATGAACCACTAATTCATTGGTGTGCAGTCCTGTCTGTGTCCCTTACTTTCGGCTCGAAAGAGAACTCTGGACTGCTGACACTACCCTTGATCAGATATGCAGAGTGGCCACTGGTCAAGAAAGACTTTGTCTGGAATATCTGTATATAGATTTAGATTACAGATTATCGGTCTTTAGTAAGTCAAGGAAGGAAAAATTCTGGAAAAATGTGAATCCTCTGAGTCGCAATCCCTTCTAAACTACGGAGTGTTGAACTAGAGATCGTTGTAATGAAGATCTCGACATTTCATTTTTTTTTAGTAAATGCGCAATCGACAGACACTCGCCGAGATGTGATCCTTACCATTTCATGTACAGCGCTGAGTAGCGTGGTGTATGCGCACTGGTGATGCGGAAAATCTGCCTCGATATGTAGGCGAAATATGCAGTTCCACAGATGACTCCGGACATCATTTTCCATTAGAATGGGCCGGCCGGAGTGGCCGTGCGGTTCTAGACGCTACAGTCTGGAGCCGAGCGACCGCTACGGTCGCAGGTTTGAATCCTGCCTCGGGCATGGATGTGTGTGATGTCCTTAGGTTAGTTGGGTTTAATTGGTTCTAAGTTCTAGGCGACTGATGACCTCCGAAGTTACGTCGCATAGTGCTCAGAGCCATTTGAGCCATAAGAATGGTGCCGACCCCTCCCCCCCCCCTCCCCACACCCCTATCACATAGACGTTACCGCATTTCTCCATGGCACGTTTCCCGAGCATTGAATCGGAAAGATGCTGGTTGGGGAAAGGGGGGGGGGCGGATCCCATTACCTTACCCCACAGTCTTCCGATCATATTCCTGGATTTTAGTGCATGGGGTATGTCAAGGACATTATTTACAGAACGGATGTTTGATATCTGCTACTTTAAGTGTCTTGTTACATAATCTTATTCCCTTAGCATCACCTGATTTAATTTCAGTACATTCCATTATCATTATTTTACTTTTGTTGACGTTCACCATATGTCGTTCTTTCAAGACACCGCACATTCCGTTCACTTCTTTGTTGTTTCTGACAGAATTACAATGTCATCGACAAACCTCAAACTTTTTTTATTTCTCGTCCCCGATCTTTAATTCCTACTTCAAATATTCCTTTTGTTTTCTTTACAGTTTTCCCAGTACGCAGAGTGAATAGCGTTGCAGATAAGTTACATCCCTGTCTCACACCCTTTTCAACGACTGTCTCCCTTTCATTCCCCTCGACTCTTAAAATTGCTATCTGGTTCCTATGTAAGTTGTAAATAGCTTTTCGCTTCCTGTATTTCACCCCTGGTACCTTCAGAATTTAAAAGAGACTGTTCGAGACAACACTGCCAAAAGCTTTCTCTGTGGCCACAAACACTACAAATGCGTGCTTGCCTTTCCTTAACTTATCTTCTAAATCAGAGGGTTCGTACTACTTCGTTTGTTCCTACATTCCTCCAGAATCCAAACTGATCTTCTCCGAGGTCAGCTTTTTCCATCCTTCCGTAAAGAATTCGTGTTAGTATTTTGCAACGATGACTTATTAAACTGATAGGTCGGTAATTTTCACACCTCTCAGACCTGCTGTCTTTGGAATTACTACATTCTTCTTCGACTCCAATGGTATTTTTCCTGTCTCTTACACCTTGTACACCAGATGTAAGAGTTTTGTCATGGCTGGTTCTCCCAAGGCTGTCAGTAGGGCGGACGGAATATCGTTTACCCCATCGTCTTGTTTCGACTTCGATCTTTCAGAGGATTGTCAAATTGTTTTCGCAGTATATCTCCCATTTCATCTTCGTCCACGTCCATTTCCCTTTGTATAATATTGCTTTCATCTCTCTTTTATAGATCTTCTATACACTCCTCCCACCTTTCATCTTTTCCTTCTTTGCTTAGGACTGGTTTACCATCTGAGCTCTTGATGTTCGTACAGCGGCATCTCTTTTCCTGTAGGCGATATCCGTCTTTCCCCTACTGAAACATACTTCTAAATCCTTACGATTGTTCTCTAGCCATTCCTTCTTAGCAATTTTGCATTTCCTGTCAAAACCATTTTTAAACATTAGGATTTCCTTTCGCCTGATTCATTTGCTGCAGTTTTAAGTTATCTACTGTCGTCAGTCAAATTAGCTATCTCTAGTGTTATCCAGCGATTTCTATTAGGACTTACGAATTTACTTATTCGATCCTCTGCTGCCTTCACTATTTCATCTCTTAAGGCTACCCACTTATCATCTACTATTTTTCCCATGTTACAGTCAGCTGTTGCCTAACACTCCATCTGAAACTCGCAGCAACCTCTGGTTCTTTCAGTTTGTCCAGGTCCGATTGCCTAAATTTCCTACCGTGAAGATATGGAGTCGCACGTGGAGAGAAAGGGAATTCCGATAAGACATTATCCGTGCCATTAAGGGTATACACATTGAGGTGTATGAATGAGGAAACAAAACTTTATGAGTTATCTTATCACATGTCGAAAACCGTTTGTTAATATCTAGGACACGTTTAAAGGTAATAAAGACTTATGTTGTCATCATAGTTTGGGACACCTTGTAATTATTTAGATGAGCGGTTTCGGTAAGATTATGTTACCATGTTGGAATCTTCGACTTTACAATTCATGCAATCTGCGCCATATGACAAGCTACAAAGTGCAAAAGACAAAGATTGTATTAACTGTAAAGTTGAAGGTTCGAAGATTTTAACATAGGCTAGTGGAAATCGGTCGTCAAAATAAACACTTTATCAGCAACCTTGACTGTTTGGAGTTATTCTGGAGTTGTACATTCGAACACTGTAGCGATGGCCTTCTGATAAACCAAATCGAAAGTGGAGAAGCCTTCATTGGATGGCTTAGATTCACAAGGGCTACATAGTGACATAAATCTACGTTTGTTTTTACAGTTTGACTAGGATAAATTAGTGCGTCAACATGACAAATAAAATTCGTTAGAACAGTGGCGAATTAAAAAATTTTGGGCCCCTAGGCACACCATATTATATGGGCCCGCCTCCCCCCCCCCTCCTCCAAAAAAAATATGTTTTAAATAATAACTATTACCCAACCACTTCACGATTGCCGTTTTGGGTGGGAGCACTGTGAGCTTTTCCTGTACTCTGCTATTCGTTTTTATGAAGAACGCGTCAGCAGTCTAGTTGCGCTCAATCAAAATTTAATATGTTTCCTGACCTGTACTTGGTGTACGGCAGTGGATAACTTAAAACTGCATTGCGTTTACACATTCTTCTGTCGGAAAACAACAGAAACGAACACAAGGGAAAAAACTCTTCTTTTACGGCCTAAAAATTCAGCAGGGTGTGTAGGAGACAACGGATTTTTATTATAGATTCACTTTTAATTTGTCCTTTTACACGAAACTGTTGAAAATAAAAATTAAAAAGTTGTGTTACGATCTGAAAATTGAAGCGAACGTGTCTCACATTAGATATTAATACGTACTTTTACAGAGATGCTTTCAAAATTAAAATTAAACTCTTGTTTTACGGTGTAATGACTTGAATGTGTAGAAGACAAACAAAACACGTTCAGTATTTATATATGAATCTATAGGAAAACGTAAGAAACGAAAATGAAATAGAGGTTTCGGTACACGAGCTAATACCTTCACACAGACGAACAAACACAGAACTGGATTTGCTATTACATAATTTTACAGACTAGCATGGAAAAATCAAATTTGTTTCATAATGTAATAGTTAACGTGTAAAGTGCTAGGGTCTGTGTTGCTAGATGCTGCATAATAAGTGGACACAATACCTTTAATCCATGTAAGGTCTGAACAGTTTTGTACTGTAGCTACTGCTCTCACCATAGCTCTTTCTAACGTTATTAGTAAAGCTTTTACGTATTTATCGACAGAACTGAACTATATTATTTATCAAAATATTGAAGTTGGCGTCTGGCTTTGATGGCAGAAATCTCGTTGATCATATCTACATAGTGCAGACGGTTAAGTGGTCGGCTTCATTTTTAACTTTTGTTTCGTCTGTATTTACTTCTTTTACGACAGCTGCTGTACCAGAAGTATCATCTGTACTAATTGAATTCGAAGTCGAACCAGTTACATTTTTTGCGAAAAATTTATCTACTATGCCAAACATTTTAAGAACATTGGCTTCTCGTTCTCGCTTTTCCTCCGATGGTTTCCGAAATGCAGCCCCACTTGATTTTGCACGTTTGCTTATTTCACTGTTATCCATGTTGAGGCACTCACAAAATTGTCAACGAACCAAAAAAAAATTGTAAAAGGAAAGGGAAAAAGACTGTATCCAGTTCCAGTCGTACTTCACAAAACCTTGGGCACAAAGCTTTTTACTTTAAACACGGCACACAGGCACAAAGATTTTTACTTTAAACACAGAACGATGAATTGACCAACTCGGATTACTCAGCGTAACAGTGCTATGAAAGAACGACAATGCAGAATAATTTAATTTCTTTGTCGCCTGTTTCTCTGTTATCAGTGAACAGTAGAAGCACACCTGCCAGATGCAATTCGTCTCGTAAAGAACACGGGACAGTTCCCTTTATGGCTTCTGTTTCCCGCTTCTGTTTCAGTGGAATTGTAGATGGGACGCAAAAGTGTATTGAATATTCGTGACACTGTCTTTCTAACTTAAAAAGCAAATACTTATTGCAGTTTCTTGCACTGAAGTGTGCAGGATCTACTCTTATCCCACTTATTCTTTTAACACATTAGCGGTTTCTTTGGCTAGAGAAGAGAGGCTGCGAAGTTTAAGTAGTCATGTTGGCAGTTGATTTTGGGTGCTGTCATTTGTGTGAACACTGCTGTTATGTCTACTCGCAAATGCACCTCTTGTTCCAACATAAAATAGAAACAACCTTTTCTCCACGAAAAAAACTTAGTTAAGTAGTTTAATATAAAATTTGCATAGCTGGGTACAATTCGATTACACAGAGTGGGAACTGTGATATCGTGTAGGCTGCAGCACAATAAATAAGACAAACGAAAGTTGGTGTCTTCCTCCTTTTTTGCCAAAAAAGTAACTAAGTAAATAAGTAAATAAAATTTTTAAACTGTTGTGAAGTGTATTTCACACATTATTAGATGTTCTACTTATGTTCTTTTCGTATAAACATGTGTTTAAAAATGTAAAACATTCCCAGTATCAACATGTTTTGTTAAATGGGTGTCATTAAATCAATGCTGAGATATTGAAGACCAGTGGACGGTTGACATGGTACTTCCCCGTAATTTCTACAAGAAATTTGAGTTGAGTCGGGTTTTATGTACTGAGTCCCACACATGTTACAGTATTTAAGAAACTGCTGATTAGTTTATCACAGCTTTTCAGGGGTCCCGGTATTTTCATGGGGAAAATATGGTGGGGTTAAGTAGAAGCCGACAACATTCTCGTAATAATAACGTTACAAACATTGTATGGTACATTGCCATCCTGACAGCTTTCTCCAAAATATTTTGAACAATCATGAAGATGATACCAAACAGAAACCCAATGCTAAATTTCCATTCAGTCACAAGTAGACTATGTATATTTCCAAGCTTGTACCGTCGAATTTCGTTCTTACGGCTTCTTTTAACTAGCAATTTGTTTAATATCAAAAATTTTTGTCGTTCTTAAGCGCAGTTATTTTAAAACGTATAAAGTTAAGATGATTACAGAGCAAAAAATGCCGCCCCCCTTTAAGGTGCCGCCCCTAGACCCGTGGCCAGGGGGCCTATAAGTAAATCCGCCACTGTCTTGGGGTCCTCTATGTAGAGCAGTATAACAATCATTCATGCTTACTAGACTTTCCCTGTCCATGGAGTGAAACTATTGCACCAAGCATGACCTTTCAATTTATTACTTCATTATTACTAATCCTATTTGAACACATTTCGCAGATAGTATTCACATGTACCACTGAATGTACTCACAAAAATCTATTATTGTCCGACACTTTATAACGTATCAAATTATTATGAGTCGTCAGCTTGTATTGAGAACATAGTTTGCTGTAGAGCCGGGAGGTTAGGAGGTGCTGGTTCTCACGCTCGCATAGCTGACTATGGCTACTGAGATTGGCGGGCGGTGTACTTGCTTAAGGGCACATTGTACGTGAAATTCCTTGAAATTTGACATTTTCTGTTTTCTATGTGCTTTAGTCTTTCCTGAACATTTTTGTATATAATACATTAAAACCAGACAACTGTGAGACATTCATATAATATTTTAAATGTTGACATGTGACTCAAATTTCGTAGCTACGCATGTACTGCCACAGTTGAGCAGTCATATCTTGGGAAATACACAGTGTAGAAGGCTGTGAACTGCTTTTTTTGTGCCTACAGCTACGTCTCGGAAGATGGAATTACGAATAAACAAATCAGTTATTTGTTTCTGATACTAGTTGAAACATCCCCTTGGAAAAATTATACATGACTGTGCTTAAACTGACACACAATATATTTTTTTTTTTTTAGCGCAATGCAATCTGACTTTCAGTAATCCCTACAAGAGAATGGCCCTTACTAACAATAACCTATACCTTTCACAAATCACTTACCTCACAAAAATCTTCGTTACTCGAACTACTGCAATACAGCGAGCGCCACTACTGCCAGCTAAATAAAAGACTCAAACTACAGAAGGCACTAACTACTGATAGGCATAGTTAGCAAATGAAAGATTTTAATAAAGAACAAACAATGTATTTACCTTAATAGTCATCAAAAGTCATAATATATATAGTAGTTCATGACATCCAGTCCTACAAATTTCAAAACTCCGCCATTTCTCTCCCCACATCCGCTACTGCTGCCGGCTCACCTCCAACTGCGCAACGCTATGCGCTGTTAACAGCCAACAGCCCAACACTACAATAGCGAATATTACAACAATGCCACCCAGCCACAGACTGCACTCAGCACAGCCAGTGATTTTCATACAGAGCGCTACATGGCGTTACTAATAAGAAAACCTAAACAGCCTACTTACATAGCCCCCATGCTCCCCACAAAAAATTTTACAAATTGTTTTGGGCAGTAGCCAATACTGATTTCAAAAAAATTTTCATAATTGCAATAACAAAGATATCAGAGTAGTGTTGTCCTTCCAACTGAAAGACAGTGCTGACTCTTGACATGCAGACAGGTAATGGGTCACAACAGAGCAAACCCACAGCAGAGTCAGTCGAAGTTTTGAAGAATGTTGGTAGGTAGGTCATCACAGAGCAGACCCACTGCAGTCCTGGTAGAGATTATGGTATTGGTGGGCCATCAGAGGTGCAGACCCACTGCGGTCCATGTAGAAATAACGGTATTGGTGAGTCACCAAAGATGCAGACCCATTGTAGTCTTTGTAGAGACGGCCAACAACCATCTGTTGCGACTGTGCAGGTGCACAATCACCAACGAAGAGTCTTGTGGACAATATACAAAGTCCATAAACCACCACTTGCTGTTATCCAGTCCCTTGCTGAATTATCAACACATGTGCAAGCACTAACAGTCACAACTTCTCACATACTGTGCATATATTATGACCAACAGAAACGTGTGCAGTGAAATGATACTTAATTTGAAGAACTGGTGTCTATACAATTATAAATTTACAATATAACAATACAATTCCAAAGGTACAAAATACATCATTAAAGAACATAAAAATACAGATAACAGTTGTAGTAACACAGGCTTTACAAAAGAATAGAAATAAACATATACATCAGTGTTACAAGAATTATGACATAAGTAAATACATAAAAGATCAGAATTACTTTTGAAACATCAACTTCACACGAGCATTAAAACAAAACAGAATAAATAATGTCTAAACATCTTTACAAAGTAAATAACATATTATCAGAAAAATTCTACAACTTAAATCTTATTAGCTAAACACTTAAAGACAGGAAAACGACAAATACACAAGGGTACATAAACACATAGCGGAATAATACAAAAGGAAAGACAGGGTTCGTTTTCAGTGTGACATTTGGTACTGCAGTCCAACCCAAAAATTCATTCCATAGATCTTTCCTCTTACTCCAACATTTGTTTCCACCAAAAAAATCCTATCCAAGCATGCTTTCTGTATTTATATGTTCACATATTTCTTACCTCATTATTTATTTTCCATTATCTTACCTCATCATTTATTTCCAAGAAAATCCTACCTAAACCTGTTGTCCCTAAACCCTAGTTTTTTTGTCCATATCCTCTTTCAAAATACTTTTTTGGCCATACCATTTTCATATAGCTTCTCTATGCATTTCTTCCAATTCATCATAACTCGTTCTCACATATAGCCTACCCCATCTTAAGCTAACTTAAATCTACTGAGCTCAGATGCTAAACTAAGGGACAAGGCAATGCAGCAGCACAAAACAATTAACACAAACAGCAATGACAAAAAAATGCAAATTGGCAAAGCAAGCAGCAATATTAGAACTAATATAAGGCAATGAGCAACAAACAAGAAAAATAAATCAGTAGTAAAACTGGCTCAACAGAGTAATGTAAAGTGAAATTTAGTAGCACTGTGCCTGGCAAACAGCAGCAGCAAATGCAATAACTTATATCTAAACATGACATAGCTCAATCAGAAAAAAATATTACACTAAAGACAACAGTGCAGACAAGGGAAATGTACATTCACATCTTAATGTCTATGTAATTAAAGTGGTGCACCACAACTTATTCTACCATAAAAATTGCCAAGTACTTGAAAAGTAAATTATGTATGTAATTACTGTTATTAGTCCCTTCTTACTGCTCTTTCCTTTTCAAGTGCTCCCTTTTTTTTTTTTTTTTTTTTTTTTTTTGAAGAATGTGGATCATAAAATTATTATCTAACAGATCTGTTGACAGAAAGTGTTCACATTAGCAAATGCATTGAATTTTATTTTATAAATGCAATAATGCAACACACCTGGAAAACATATCAAATAAATATTCGTCGACACTTCTTCAATATTTCATCATAATAAATATATAGCATAATCAAATTCCTCATATAACACCAGCTTATTGATCATAAACATACCTCAACAGCATAATACACATTGTTATCATAATAATAACATCATAACACCGCAGTCAAATCTCAAAAACGTCGTAGCTTTCTGCAATAATTTCAAAACCTAAAAAAAATTCTCTACTCATTTCAATAGTGTCATCTACCTCAAACGTACTTTAAAAATCATGATCCCATACCAAATGCATCATTCAAAGCTCTCACAGTATCACAATGGTTCGGAAAAAATATGAACAGTTCACAAAGTAAAGACAAAATACAGTTTCATAAGTGTGAAGTTCAAAATGGTTCAAATGGCTCTGAGCACTATGGGACTTAACATATGTGGTCATCAGTCCCCTAGAACTTAGAACTACTTAAACCTAACTAACCTAAGGACATCACACACATCCATGCCCGAGGCAGGATTCGAACCTGCGACTGTAGCAGTCCCGTGGTTCTGGACTGCGCGCCTAGAACCACTAGACCACCGCGGCCGGCAAGTGTGAAGTTATCCAACTGTGTAATTATGTAAACATCGTTCACTGATGTAGTGAAAAAAATGTTTGTTTCTCTGTTAAATAATCAGGTAGCTGTGTAATTCTGTGTTGGGCAAATATGGTACCGATGTGTAAAGTTGTATAAGCAAATACCATATTAGCTAGGGATCCTTGTGCTTGCCACACACATGGTACACAAAGTAAGCGTGTACTCCTCTGAGGATTAATGTAATTATACCCTCAGGTGTTACAGATTACAGCAATGGAATGAAATGTATCACGGAAAACCTTTATATCATTGTACTTCAAATACCCTTAAAAATAAATGTTTTAAGTACAAAATTAATCACTCAAATACGTGTACTGTAGCGCTAAACTGTGCGTCTTGTTGTAAGATAATCTCTGTGGAAGTGTCGTAGTTATCGTCCTCCGAAAGCTACGTTCTGCAGAAGTCAATGTAGTTACCTCATGATGAACAAAAGTGAAATGCTTTTCGTATATATATCGTTGTTATTACGTACCTTACCGTGATCAAGAAAGTACTATAATGTGACATATTGTTGTGCTACGAAAAAGGCAGTCTCATTGTAGCTATACCACAAAAGTTACTACTAAAACATGTTTTACTTTCCAGAATAATACAGAACAACTGTGCAGATATAAAACAGAAACACCGCAAAAGCAATATTGTAAATTGTCACTCAATAGTAGCGTCGTGATAAAATAGTGTAGCTGTCACATTAACTAACCACTGTGTCATCTGGTATCTCACAGAAAGTACTTTAAATCCAGAATGTATATTCAAGTAAACGAAAATGTTGCATTAAAATCTCATTAGCAGTGCCAGTATATGTTCTAAATATGTAAGCCTGATAGTCGTTACGTAGTCGTGCAACTAACAAGCAAGAATGTACAAATAACAACAGTGTCGTCTGTTCACTATAACAATGCATTTGTGAATACTGTCTAAATATGTTCCCTAGGTTCTAGACTGGATAGTTAACATCAAACATTGTTGCATGTTAACAGATTCTAAGTCTGACAAAGCGTACTAGTAATGTGAAGTGAAAAGTTTTATGGAAAAGACAAAGTTAAAAAGCAGATTATCTCTCAATAAACGGTTTTACATGTGAAATGTGGTGCAATCTTTTACCCTTTTCTCAGTACGCAGCAAATTAACTTGAACGCAATTATCATGCGGTATACGTCGTTAAAGAATGCTAAAATTTTTCTCAAGGTTAGCGTCTATGTTATTTTTCTCTGAGCCAGCCGGCGCATGTGGCTGCCTGTGGTGCGAGTCATTGTCTGTCTCTTTGTTGGCGCGCGTCGTTATTAGGATTAGGAGACCTAACTTCTATAAATTCACCTTGTCGAGTGTACCCTGCTCTGTTTGAATCTCGCCAGTTCTGATGCAATTCAAGTCTGTCGTTACGATTATATCGTCTGTCGTCATGTCGGTAGATTCCATAGTTTCTTTCTTGTCGGTCACATGGTGGAGAATTTCACCCTGAATCGTAACTGCGCGCTGGACCGTTGCGTCTAAAGTTATTCTGTCTCCCTTGATAATAATTATTTTGGTTCCCTTATTGTCTGTTTCTCTCATTGTCTCTGTGATAGTCACTACCGCGGAGAGGTGATCTTTCCCTGTAATTATTATTCTGCCAACGGTTGTCATGCGGCTGGTGTTTGTTTTGGTCACGATTTGTGTTTTGAGAATAGCCTTGTCATGTCCAGTTATCATTTCTTTCATCGCGTAATTGCGACGGATGTGACCCGTAATTGTCGTGTTCGCGTTCCGCGATTGTCAGTGTCAATTTCTAACTCTTGTAAGAGTCCCTGAAAAGCTTCAATGTCGTCTTTGCAACGTCCCACCAAAATAATATGTCGTAAATATTCAGGTAATTTGATTAAGCAAATGCGGATGAGTTCTGAGGGGCTGTATGGGTTTGACAGGTACTGATTCTTGTGCAACAGGTCTTCAAAATATTTCACAAGACTGGAAAATTCAGATTGTTCGAAACGTTTCATCATTATGATGCTATGTTTTACTCGGTCTTGTGTAGCTTGAGACCAATATGCTGAGAGGAAGGCATGATAAAATTCTCCTTCACTGTGGCAATCGTGAATGACCGGTCGCATTCTTACAGCTGGTTCATTCTCTAAATAGCCACACATAAATTCTAATCTGTGCTCTAATGACTAGTTGGGGGGGAAACAATGAGAGAATTGATGAAGCCACGCTTGTGGATGAACGTCGTTGCCAGAATTCTTAAATGTTTTGAATTTGCGTGTTGTAATGAACAGCTTATAGTCAAAATCATCATGTCGGCGAGTCGCATGTCGGTCATTGTTGCGTCGTTTCGGAGGTTCCATTTCAAAATTCGGTGCACCTTGCCAATTTATTTCATAATTTCCGAAATGCGCTGTGTTATTATTTTGCGGCTTTTCCGTATTTCTAACTCCCTCTTCCCGTATTGCAGTGCGAGTGCCCTCTGAAATACGTAATTCTTGTATTACCTGTGTCAGCTGATCTTGTACTTCCCGGATTTCTCTTTGGTGTTGTGTATTAATTTGATTCTGATTTTGTTTGAATTTCCAAATTTGTTCGTACTCTTCTGTGTCATTAAACACTACCGGTCTAGCGTCATTCAGATTATCATGTACCTTCGTAGATAAATTATTTAGCTGATCCGAAAGTTCGACTACTTTCTCTGATAGTGAACTAATTTCCTCCATGTGTCTTTCTGAACCAATTCTCAGAGTATCTACTGTGTCCTTTAAGTGTTCCTGAGTTTTTGCAAGTTGCGTAGCCGAATCGGTAGATGCAACTGAGTCAATTTTAGCTTGCAAGGTCTCATGATTTTCATGAACAATAGTTTGCAGTTCTTTTATGGCTGCTTCGTGATTCTGTAATGCATTTTAATGCCGCGAAAAAATAGGTTGAAAATGCTCACAAATTTTTGTTTTTACGTCATTACAGACTTTTTGACATTTCGATTCGATTTTACGTAACACAGTAGTTAAATCTTCACGTGTTTGTTCAAGCGTATGTTCCACTGAGTCTAACTTTTGAAGCTTTTGTTCCATTGTGTCTAACTTTTGAAGCTTTTGCTGTGTTTGTCTCTGATTTTGTTCCATTGTGTCTAACTGTTGCTGTGTTTGTCTCTGGTGTTGTTCCATTGTGTCTAACTTTTGAAGATTTTGTTCCATTGCGTCTAACTGTTGCTGTGTTTGTCTCTGATTTTGTTTCATTTGCTGCATTAATTGCAATAATAATGTATTAGTGTCTGGAATCTGTTCCTCTATGCTTTTCGGCAGTGTATTTGCTCCGGCAACATTTACATTTTGACGAGCAGAAAATGTGTCTTGACTTATTTGAGAAAACGGTGAGGACCCAAAACCTGAGTCTACAGTATTTGCAATATTGTGTTCTGTCATTTAGGATTCCTGAGGCGAGCTGTTGCCGACCGATCGATCGATAATGCTTCCCTGTTCACTACTTGTTTCACTGTCTACACCATTATTTGCTGCCCGCTCCATTTCCCTATGCACAATTACCAAATTACTACTTTTAATGTCTGTTAATTCATTACACAGTGGTGCTGATAAGCTACGCTCGTCGTCACTATTATTTCTCAGTTTACTTTGGAGCCTAGTGTTACGTTTTTCACACGCCATTATTGACGCAATATTTCACCCGATAACACAGAAAAGCACAATTTGAAGAAAAAAAAATAATAGAACACATTAACATAGCACTGAAAAAAATATCTACTTAATTGCAAGCGCAATTGCGAAAATACTTGGTGCAAATTTACATGCATGCCACAACTGTTTTTCCGTACAACAATGAAAGACTGCAACTATAAAGGATTTTTCTCTCTACAATTACGCGCTAGCAATAAACTAAAGCTACAAATTACACAAACTACAAGAAAAAATCAGAAGATTCCAGTGAGGTATCCTCGGCTAAGGATCGACATATGAAACGTCCCCTTAGAAAAATTATACATGACTGTGGTTAAACTGACACACAATATTTTATTTTTTAGCGCAATGCAATCTGACTTTCAGTCATCCCTACAAGAGAATGGTCCTGACTAACAATAACTTATACTTTTCACAAATCACTTACCTCACAAAAATCTTCGTTACTCGAACTACTGCAATACAGCGAGCGCCACTACTGCCAGCTAAATGAAAGATTCAAACTACGGAAGGCACTAACTATTGATAGGCACAGTTAGCAAATGAAAGATTTTAATAGAGAACAAACAATGTATTTACCTTAATAGTCATCAAAAGTCATAATATATGTAGTAGTTCATGACATCCAGTCTTACAAATTTCAAAACTCCGCCATTTATCTCCCCACATCCACCACTGCTGGCGGCTCACCTCCAACTGCGCAACGCTATGCGCTGTTAACAGCCAACAGCCCAACACTACAACAGCGAATATTACAACAATGCCACCCAGCCACAAACTGCACTCAGCACAGCCAGTGATTTTCATACAGAGCGCTACATGGCGTTACTAATAAGAAAACCTAAACAGCCTACTTACATAGTTTTCGTAGAAAGTAGATTGATTAGAGGCTATTTTTGTAGTAAGCTAACTTGTATTGATGACTAAGCGTAAAAGTAACTTCAAGAAACGCAAATTTTTGGGTAACAGATATGTGAGACCTCCATTTTCTTCTTAAGTACTAGAAAACACGTGTACTAGCAGTGAAGGAAATCACGATAATGTTTCTGAAGGGACCACGCCCCCTAGTGCATCGAAAAGGAATGTAACTTTACAAACGGGTGACAGTGGTAAAAGTACTGATACTGTGGACAACGTCATTATTGATCTGTAAATTCTTGCACAAGTGCTTTCTGAAACTGTCTCGTGCTGTCATTGTGGCGGTGAAGTTAAACTTGATGAGGATATTGAAGATAGAATAGGTGTTGTGTCTAAATTAGTTATTAAATATCAGAAAGGCAAAAACGAAAAAGCATTTCATACTTCATCAAAGTGGTCAGGAAATGAATTGTATGAAACTAATGTGAGACTGTTCTATGGCCTCAGATGCATTGGTAAAGGTGCAATGGCTGGTAATGTTAACTGCACTGTGTTGAATTTGGCAAGCTAAATTTTCTGGCACCCTGCATGAATTTACACGTAAACATTTTCTTCTTTTGCCGATAATGGAGGCAATCAAACCTATTTACAGAGATCTGGCAAATCCTGAGCTACTAAATAAGTGTTTACATGGGAAGTTCATGAATGTGAATGAGTCCTTCAACAATGTTGTGTGGTGCTATGTGCCTAAAAATATATTTGTTGAACTTATGAGTCTAAACTTAACAGTGTCTGATGCTGTAATAACTTTTAGTGGTGGGAACTATAAAAGATTTAAGTTTCTGGAGAAGTTAGGGGTAAGATTTGGACAGAACACAGAAAAAGAACTGCAGAAACTGGATGAGCCCCGTGTGAAGCAGAGTTAGCTGCTCAGCAAATGACAAAAGAAACAAGAAAGAAAAGGAGAGGCAAGCACTGCGCTGTTGTGACACTGAAGTAGACACAGATAATGGGCCAGGACAATTCTAGTGCATAAAAGACCCAGAAATGTAAGTCTGTATAGAATTTGTAACAAAAAAGGTTTAAACCTCAATATCTCTGAACTACATTTTTTGCAATAAATGACCCGTTTTCTAAAACAGTACTGATGGTAGAGATATGAAATTTTCACAGCATGCCAAGTGTGAGATTCAACACATATGGAACAAGAATAATTAAAATATCCTGAGTTGTTTTGTTTTTACGTTCATTTATTTAAAAAATTCTGTCAAAAAATTGTTTGAAAACAAAGATAACATGCCCCACAATACAATTTTAGTAATAATTCTAGTTCAGTGTATCTAGAGAGGCGCATCCAATAATTATGGAAAATTGTAAGTTGGTGTCTTAAAAAGTTTCCAAGATAATGGGTCACAAAATTGGATAACTTAACATTGGTAGCATAGGACATACAATGTCCCCTTAACAGTGCATGCAATGGATTACACATACTCTGTATAAATCTGAAGAGATGCTATTAAATGTTCATCGATCTTTTTCGTATTTAGTGTACCAAATTCTGTGGATAACAGAATAATAGTGCTAAAATTTCAAATCAGTAACTTCGACACTTTTGGGACATAAATTTTTACCTAAAACACATAATAACTATGCTGGCATTGTGAAACAGAGTTAGTACTTTAATGGATTCACCTGTAATGTCAACTGAAGCTACGACCTACAGTAAACGTTCATATAACCAAATTTTCCGGAATTTTCTTCAGTTTCATTGCCACAATTTAAAGAAGTAAGTAGCAGTACATTGGATAATTATTATTTCATTGTGTTTTGGTTGCCTCAATGTTTTGGAGCGACCGAGAGAGTGAATAGAGTAGATAAATAAAGTGAGAATGTGATATTTTATTTAAACTATGTAAATGCAAGCGTTAGAAAGTTGTTGTGTAATAAGGAAATTTGTGACGTATGTCCAAGAGAGCCTTATCTTATGTAGGGCAGCCAGAAGGAGCCTTGAGTATTAAATTTATTACTAATTTATTTTGTGGAAAGGGGTCTTATATAGTTTTTATTAAATTTTATCTTGTTTCGGAATTACGAAATTTGTAGTCTAAATTATGTGTGGTAATTTGGTTGGCTGACATAGGAAATACTACTTCTACTACAGAAGTGCTGGAGATGATCTGGTTAGCTGGTTAACATACCTGCCAATATGAATTCTGTATTTCCCCTCGCTTTTGAGTAGGGATTGGTGCCTCAGATCTACGAGTCTGTAGAGTCGGTCAGGAGCGGACGTAACATCGCGCTGAACAAATTTGAACCCAAATTAAGAAAGCGCCTACAGTGTTGAGCACTTTGGGAAAGTTTCAGTTTTGTGAGTGATTTATTTTTGGAGATATCGCTCGTGAAAATTTCAAGTCGTACACAAAATTCGCGTGGCGTGTTTCGTGCAAATAACGACACGTTATGGCGCGAACTTCTGTAAAAGAAGACTACTGAACGACTGATTGTGTTAACTCGCTAATATCCGTTGGTGAGTGACTGTTTAGGACGCTTAAGATAGCGGTTCAGTATAAATACCTTCTCGCTGTTTTTGGTCTGAACTTGCTGCAGAGACTGTCAGTAACATTGCATAATTAGTGTAGGGATATTAAATACGGACTTGATACCCATTTTCTTGTTTTAGTCATAATAAACCAACTAAAAGTTAATTTTAGACATTTTTTCAAACAAGTCATGCAACTATCGCGAACACTAGAAAGTTTAACTAACTTTCACCTACTGCCCATGGTCTGTAACTACGTGGACTTTGCGTGGTGGGCATTTAGTCGAATTTTTGTAAAAGCTGCTTTTGTCGACTAACCCAATGTCTACCATCGCAGAGTGAAGGAGCAGGCAACCTGAAAACTATCCAGGTAGGTGGTGAGGTAGGTAAGGAAGAGCCTCATCCAACTATATGTCACAGTAGGGCGCAGCAAACTTCAAGCAAAGAAATTTAGTGTAGCTCAGCACCAAAAGACAGTTGGAAGAAAGAGTCTTACTGCTGGGTAGTAGTCATGGGAGGGATGTAGACTAGACGGTACAGGACAAATAGGATACGAGATCACAAGTACCGTGAAGCCAAGTTCTGGACTTAAGGAGATGACAGAGGACATAGGGAATTTGTCCAAAGCTTTTGGCAAAGAGCATGAGGTTATTGTAGTTGATGGAGGAGGGAATAGCCTGGCTGAGGACAGTAATTACAGCAGTAGGGGTGACCTGGATGTAATAAGAGTAGTGACCGCTAACAAATGTTAATTTTATGGAGGTTCTGTAGGACCATGACAGTCCTGGGTAGACACTGCTGTGAGCCATGTCAAAACTGAGTTGAGCCGGCTGCGGCTGACTGAAATGATACATGAGTGCAGTACCAGTTGCAACAACTGGGAGATCGGAATATACAAGACATGGGGTTACACCTGAATAGGATGGGGAAAGATTGGTTGGCTGAGCTTCTTGCAGGTTTTACACAGGTGAGCACCATCACACATAGCAGGATCGCTGTGGTTACTGGTGTCAGAGGTGTTTAGATTAGTAGCAGGGTTCAGGTTTTCTGTTTTTAAAGAAGTGAATGTAACAGAAGAACCTTCCAAAATGATTAATAATGCAAAAAAGTTAGGTTACCTTATTTCCTCAAAATATTGGAGGAATAAGTACTAATGCAGAAGAGCTTCTTGTATGTCGGGAAAATTTAGAGAGCTGTGAAAAGACAGACATCCTTTGCTTCTAGGAGCACCACATAACCACAGGGTTAGATACGTTACACATAAACAATTACACTATTGCAACTTACTTATGCAGTACTAATATGTCAAAAGGAGGAGACGGAATACAAATTCAAAAACATTAAGACAAATAGATTTTGTGGTGATCAGCACACAGAAATACGTGCTTGTGAATTAATACTGAAAAATAATTCACCTTTTATTCTAACTTTATATGGATCCCCTCTGGGAAAATATGAACTGTTTGTGAGGAATCTGGACTCCTTACTGTGCTATCTGTCAGAGAGCATCAAGCAGTTAATGGTCTGTGGTAACTTCAAAGTAGAGTTTGTAAAGGGTTATGGTAAGAAAAATGATCAGGAAACGTTATTTGGATCCTGCAATTTGATTTCAGTAATTAACTTCCCAACTCAGGTGGATAAGGACAGTAGGACCCAAAATGATATTTTTTCTTTGATGAAGTTCAAAGCAAGAAATTAACTGTTTACCCAATAACAAATTCTCTCTCTGATCGTGATGTACAGTTACTTAGCATAATTAACAGAGCACCATACAGTAAGGATACTTCTCAGTGAAAATCAGAATAATTAACGACTCAAGGGCTAATGTGGTAAGAATATTTTAGAGTTGAACAGTACAAAAACTATTCCAAATTACTAAGAAAAGTTGTTAGTTAATAAAGGGATATGCACATAATATCAGAAGTCTGTGCTTCTGACAACAGACTTAAGGCTATATGAAATGTAGTTAAACGAGACACACCACAACCAGCCACAGAACAAGGCAACATCACTACTGGACTGAACAGAAGGGATATGAATAATGAGTCACAGGTAGCAAATGCATTTAACAATCATTCCTTAAATGTAGTAGGCCGGCCGTGGTGGTCTCGCAGTTCTAGGCGCTCAGTCCGGAACCGCGCGATTGCTACGGTCGCAGGTTCGAATCCTGCCTCGGGCATGGATGTGTGTGATGTTCTTAGGTTAGTTAGGTTGAAGTAGTTCTAAGTTCTAGGGGACTGATGACCGCAGCTGTTGAATCCCATAGTGCTCAGAGCCATTTGAACCATTTTTTTTAAGTGTAATAGAAATCATATAAACAAACAGTTCAAGGGCAGTACACTGAAAATGTTACTCGAATAAAATTTAATTATATGTATGTACCACCAACTTCTCCTTTTCCAATTAACAAAGATGTTTATTTCCTCAAAAATAAAAGCACATTTGGTTTTGATGGTGTTTCCAATAGAGTAGCAAAGAATTGCTCCCATGTTAAAAGCCCAGTATTACCTGAAACATGTAATGGTTCACCAACTCCAGACATTTTTCCAGAAAGACTGAAATATGCCACTGTTAAGCACTCTTCAAGGACCATGGTAAGAGATATGTGAAAAATTACCAACCTGCTTCAGTCCTAACACCATTCTCCAAAATTTTTGAGAGGATGATTTATTCTAGAATAATATCTCACCTTAGCAACAACAGTATCCTTAGAAAATCTCAGTGTGGGTTTCAGAAGAGTTACTCTACTGAGAATACCATTTACATGTCCATTAACCTGATTTTACAAGCATTAAATAATGAAGTAGCGCCGGCTGCTATTTTCTGCCACCTCTCTAAGGCATTTGACTGTATGATAGTATTCTCCTAGATAAATTTACTTTTTTTGGGACAGATGGTGTAGCCAACCAACGGCTGATTCATATCTAACGGAAAGAACACTGAAAGTGGTACTTAGTAATTCTATCAATGTAGTCCGGGGACATAACTCTGACTGGGGAGAAATCACGTATAGAGTTCTCCAAGATTCAGTCTTAGGTACACAACTGTTCCTCATGTATGTAAACGATCTTCTGTATAATACACAACAAGCAGGATTAGTTCTTTTGCATATGACATTAGTTCTGTAATCAAAGAATACATACAGACGCAGAAGAACTAGTCAACAAAGTTCTTAAAACTATCATTGACAGGTTTTCTGCGAATGGTCTCACTCTCAGTTTTAAAAAGATACAAAATATTGAGTTCTACACGCCTAGAGGTAAGACACCAACGATAAGTGTAACATATGGTGAGGAAATAACAAATAGACTCGAAAGATCAAAATATCTTAGGGGTCCATATAGATGAGAACTCAAATTGAAAATAAAACAACATTTTGCAACTCCTAAAACAATTTAGCTGAGGCAGATTCGCATTTAGAAACGCTAAAATATCTTGAAGAGAGACTAATCAGTTCCTCGATATTTTTGGATATTTTCATTCAATAATGTCATATGGAATAATGTTCTGGGATAAGTCATCTTTAAGAAAAAGAGTCTTCATTACTCATAACCGTGTTGTAAGGGTAACATGTGGCACTCACACACGATCGTCTTGTAGATATCTGTTTAATAGGTAGGGCATTCTAACTACTGCTTCACAGTTTGTTTATTCCATCATGAAGTTTGTTGTAAATAATCTATTGCAGTTCAAAAGGAACAATGATGTACATAATTACAACTGCTGAAGGAAAAATTATTCCGCAATAAGGTTATCTTTAGCACAAAACAGAGTGCACAATGCTGCGACAAAAAATTTTGATCACTTACCCAGTGATATAAAATGTCTGACAGACAGCAATGCAAAATTTGAATATAAACTGAGAACCTTTCTCCTTGACAATCCCTCCATTTTGTAGAAGAATATCTATTACTGTAATTTGTAAAAGGTGGTAACTAGGACATCTGTATACCTTTTTCCTTAAGTAAGAAAAGAAAAAAAAATAAATAACGAAAATAATTTAGAAACGTTCAGAATGTAACTGTACGCACAGATTACAAAGTGAATGTAAAAAGGCTCGTGCACATCAGTACGACCTATCGTGCAAAATCATCCACGGGACATGCAACTAACTAGCGAAATAGCTAAGTATCCACATGTATCACTGGATATGACTGAAAAAATTATATTGTTGCACGAGATATAGCTCAAGACATGCGTCATAAACACTGCACAAATCGATAGGAGCACAGTCCAACGTGTGACCCTTTTTTCACCTTGGACGAGAATCTGAAACTGCTGAGATTCCCCTTGATTGATTTCCCAGTACTGCACACAGGAAGTGCAGAGTGAAATTCACTAGAGATACTGCTGAAATAAGTGTACAGATATGTGTCAAATATGTGAAATACATGAGACATGTCCGTACATGTGGAAAGCCACGGGTAAAAAGCCCCTTAAATACCTTGAATCGACTTCACTCAAACTTAGTACACAAGCTGCTTTTCTTTTTGCGTCATCAGTTTTCTGACTGAGTTGATGGGGCCGGCATCGAATTTCGTTCCTAATGCAGCCTCTTCATCTCAGAGTAGCACTTGCAATCTACGTCCTCAATAACTTGCTGGATGTATTCCAATCTCGGTCTTCCTACACGCTTTTTGCCCTCTACAACTCCCTCTAGTATCATTGAAGTCATTCCCTGATGTCTTAACAAATGCCCTGTCATCCTGTCACTTTTCCTTGTCAGTGTTCTCTACATATTCCTTGTCCGCCCCCGGTAGCTGAGTGGTCAGCGCGACAGAATGTCAATCCTAAGGGCCCGGTTTCGATTCCCGGCTGGGTCAAAGATTTTCTTCAATCAGGAACTGGGTGTTGTGTTGTCCTGTTCATCATTTCATCTCCATCGACACACAAGTCGCCAAAGTGGCGTCAAATCGAAAGACTTGCAACCGGCGAAAGGTTTCCCGACGGAAAGCCCTGGTCACACTACGACATATTCCTTTCCTCTCCGATTCCGTGCAGAACTTCCACATTCATTACCTTATCAGTTCCCTTAATTATCAACATTTGTCTGCAGCATTACATCTGAAATGTTTCTGTTCCTTTCTGTTCCGATTTTCCCGCAGTCCATGTTTCACTACCATACAACGCTGTGCTCCAAACGTAAATTCTCAGAAATTTCTTCCTCAAATTAAGTCCCATGTTTGACACTAGTAAACTTTTGTTGGTAAGGAATGCTCTTTTTGCCAGCCTTAGTCTGCTTTTGATGTCTTCCTTCCTCCTTCCGTTGTTGGTCGTTATGCTGCCTAGTGTGACGTACCCTCTCCCCTTTTGTTGTTGAGCTGCTTATGTTGAGCCGCAAATGCTACAGCTCGGCCGGTGGAATGGAGACGCGACGCGCAGAGATGGTTGTCGCCGTCGGATAAAATGGAACAGCACCTGAAAACCTCTGAAGAAAATAGTTCCTCGCGTAATGTATGAAAGACCGTTAGCGAGTCCGCACCGTCTTCTCAGCGATGCGCACTGCTGATTTTAATTGTCTGTTATGGTTTTATCCCCCCCCCCCCCCCTTGCCGTTGGTGGGGAGGTTTGCGTGCCTCAGCGATACAGATGGCCGCACCGTAGGTGCAACCACAACGGAGGGGTATCTGTTAAGAGGCCAGACAAACGTGTGATTCCTGAAGAGGGGCAGCAGCCTTTTCAGTAGTTGCAGGGGCATCAGTCTGGATGATTGACTGATCTGGCCTTGTAACACTAACCAAAACAGCCTTGCTGTGCTGGTACTGCGAACGGTTGAAAGCAAGGAGAAGCTACAGCCGTAATTTTTCCCGAGGGCATGCAGCTTTACTCTATGGTTAAATGATGATGGTATCTTCTTGGGTAAAATATTCCGGAGGTAAAATAGTCCCCCATTTGGATCTCCGGGTGGGAACTAATCAAGAGGACGTCGTTATCAAGAGAAACAAAACTGGCGTTCTGCGGATCGGAGCGTGGAATGTCAGATCCCTTAATCGCGCAGGTAGGTTAGAAAACTTAAGAAGGGAAATGGATAGGTTAAAGTTAGATACAGTGGGAATTAGTGAAGTTCGGTGGCAGGAGGAACAAGACTTTTGGTCAGGTGAATACAGGGTTATAAATAAAAAATCATATAGGGGTAATGCAGGAGTAGGTTTAATAATGAATAAAAAAAATAGGAGTGCGGGTAAGCTACTACAAACAGCATAGTGAACGCATTATTGTGGCCAAGATAGACACGAAGCCCATGTCGACTACAATAGTACAAGTTTATATGCCAACTAGCTCTGCAGATGATGAAGAAACTGATGAAATCTATGATGAGATAAAAGAAATTATTCAGGTAGTGAAGGGAGGCGAAAATTTAATAGTCATGGGTGACTGGAATTCGAGAGTAGGAAAAGGGAGAGAAGGAAACATAGTAGGCGAATATGGATTGGGCGGATGAAATGAAAGAGGAAGCCGTCTGGTAGAATTTTGCACAGAGCAAAGCTTAATCATAGCTAACACTTGGTTCAAGAATCATAAAAGAAGCTTGTACACGTGGAAGAATCCTGGAAATACTCGAAGGTATCAGATACATTATATAATGGTAAGACAGAGATTTAGGAACCAGGTATTAAATTTTCAGACATTTCCAGGCGCAGATGTGGACTTTGACCAGAATCTATTGGCTATGAGCTGTAGATTAAAAGTGAAGAAGCTGCAAAAAGGTGGAAATTTAAGGAGATGGGATCTGGACAAACTCATTAAACCAGAGGTTGTAGAGAGTTTCAGGGAGAGCATAAGGGGACAATTGACAGGAATGGGAGAATGAAATACAGTAGAAGAAGAATTGGTAGCCCTGAGGGATGAAGTAGTGAAGGCAGCAGAGGATCAAGTAGGTAAAAAGACGAGGGCTAATAGAAGTCCTTGGGTAACAGAAGAAATATTGAATTTAATTCATGAAAGGAGAAAATATAATAATGCAGTAAATGAAGCAGGCAAAAAGGAATACAAACGTCTCAAAAACGATATCGACAGGAAGTGCAAAATGGCTAAGCAGGGATGGCTAGAGGACAAATGTAAGAATGTAGAGGCTTATCTCAAGAGGGGTAAGATAGATACTGCCTACAGGAAAATTAAAGAGACCTTTTGAGAAAAGAGAACCACCGATATGAATATCAAGAGCTCAGATGGAAACCCAGCTCTAAGCAAAGAAGGGAAAGCAGAAAGGTGGAAGGAGTGTATAGAGGGTTTACACAAGGGCGACGTACTTGAGGACAATATTCTGGAAATGGATGGGAATGTATATGAAGATGAAATGGAAGATACAATACTGCGTAAAGAGTTTGACAGAGCACTGAAAGACCTGAGTCGAAACAAGGCCCCAGGAGTAGACAACATTCCATTAGAACTTCTGACGGCCTCGGGAGAGCCAGTCCTGACAAAACTCTATCATCTGGTGAGCAAGGTGTATGAGACAGGCGAAATACCCTCAGACTTCAAGAAGAATATAGTAATTCCAATCACAAAGAAAGCAGGTGTTGACAGATGAGAAACTTACCGAACAATCAGGTTAATAAGCCACAGCTGCAAAATACTAACGCGAATTCTTTACAGTCGAATGGAAAAACTAGTAGAAGCCAACCTTGGGGAAGATCAGTTTGGATTCCGTAGAAATATTGTTACACGTGAGGCAATACTGACCTTACGACTTATCTTAGAAGAAAGATTAAGGATAGGCAAACCTACGTTTCTAGCATTTGTAGATTTAGAGAAAGCTTTTGACAATGTTGACTGGAATACTCTCTTTCATATTCTAAAGGTGGCAGGGGTAAAATACAGGGAGCGCAAGGCTATTTACAATTTGTACAGAAACCAGATGGCAGCAATAAGAGTCGAGGGACATGAAAGGGAAGCAGTGGTTGGGAAGGGAGTGAGACAGGGTTGTAGACTATCCCAGATGTTATTCCATCTGTATATTGAGCAAGCAGTAAAGGAAAAAAAGAAAAATTCGGAGTAGGTATCAAAATCCATGGAGAAGAAATAAAAACTTTAAGGTTCGCTGATGACACCGTAATTCTGTCAGAGACAGCAAAGGACTTGAAAGAGCAGTTGAATGGAATGGACAGTGTCTTGAAAGGAGGATCAACAAAAGCAAAACGAGGATAATGGAATGTAGTCGAATTAAGTCGGGTGATGCTGAGGGAATTAGATTAGGAAATGAGACACTTAAAGTAGTAAATGAGTTTTGCTATTTGGGGAGCAAAATAACTGATGATGGTCGAAGTAGAGAGGATATAAAATGTAGACTGGCAATGGCAAGAAAAGCGTTCCTGAAGAAGAGAAATTTGTTAACATCGAGTACAGATTTAAGTGTCAGGAAGTCGCTTCTGAAAGTATTTGTATGGAGTGTAGCCATGTATGGAAGTGAAACATGGACGATAAATAGTTTGGACAAGAAGAGAATAGAAGCTTTCGAAATGTGGTGCTACAGAAGAATGCTGAAAATTAGATGGGTAGATCACATAAATAATGAGGAGCTACTGAATAGAATTGGGGAGAAGAGAAGTTTGTGGCACAACTTGACAAGAACAAGGGCCGGTTGGTAGGACATGTTCTGAGGCATCAAGGGATCACATATTTAGCATTGGAGGGCATTGTGGAGGGTAAAAATCATAGAGGGAGACCAAGAGATGAATACACTAAGCAGATTCAGAAGGACGTAGGTTGCAGTAAGTACTGGGAAATGAAGAAGCTTGCACAGGATAGAGTAGCATGGAGAACTGCATCAAACCAGTTTCAGGACTGAAGACCACAACAACAACAATGGTTTTATGATGATTTGCTGTGCCCAGTTAGTTAGTTGTTGCAGTATTGAGTGAATCATTCATACCGGCGTCGTTTCACACCACTGAAGCGACGAAAAATTCATTTGCGGTTCACTATCAGTGATTGTTGTTACGTTGCTAGGCAGAATTGTTCACTGGGGCACGACGCAAATCCAGAGTTGATCTGTAATGCTATCTTGCTTTCGTGCATCGTGATATTATTTCGGCAAAACATTCCTTTCAATGCTCAATTTCATCAAGTGACTCTCAATTAAAATGTTCACAGTTAATTAATTTTGATCATCAACTATCACACAGTTCAATTAATGATGGAGCCAACACGTGAGATTTCATTACTGACGAACAGTTTTATTGTTCCTTCTTAGAAGTTAGTTTATAATCATCACACCACACACACACACCGATGGATCAGATCAATTAACGATTCTTTTCAGTTAGGTAATCGTGACAGTTAGGACAACTTTTACAAATGGCGTATTTGTATTATCTTCGTGTGGGCGTATTAATGTTTCCTACTCCAAGCTAATCACCTATTGCTGTCTTCGGTACTACGTCCATTCTTCGTTGTAACTGTTCACTTTGATGAAGGTTGAGTCCAACAATAATATCTCCAATAATTAAAGTTCATTAACTCGTCGTACATTTTTTTAAAATAGAAACAGTCTCGTAGCGTTCCGTTTGTAGTACTATAACAAACGGTGCTCTCTCTCGACTTGATAGCAAGCAAGCTAGCAAGCGACTAACATTTCCATGATCGAGTACTGTAGACGCATTTCACAATAAATGTTATCTCTGATCTACATATTACTTTGGACTTAACTTCCGTTGTACTGATTTGCAGTTATTATTAAGATGTTTGACAGCTGATTAAAATATTCTTTCTTTCTTTTTAGCTTTATATCATGACATACTCAGTAATTATTGAAACTAGTGTTCATGAAAACTTTTAGGTGTTATATTATTGTCAAAGTTGTCGTACCTGTCAGGATAATGCTGTTCCCTACTTTAAATTATCATGACATTCTTATTTGGGTTTTCGGGTTACTGAGCGTGTTACACTAGGTAGTAGAATTCCTTAACTTCGTCTACTTCGAGATTATCAATGTTAATTTTTTTAGACATCTTCAGGGCAATTTACACTGTAAAGTTATAATACTACTAAGTAATCATGTACGTAATCTACAGGCAGTTAGTCGTAGTTACACAAATATACATATTTTTATACCCATTTGGTCCCTACCTGTGCACGGTTGGTAACTATGCAAAAATGGCTCTGAGCACTATGGGACTTAACATCTATGGTCATCAGTCCCCTAGAACTTACCTAAGGACAGCACACAACACCCAGCCATCACGAGGCAGAGAAAATCCCTGACCCCGCCGGGAATCGAACCCGGGAACCCCGGCATGGGAAGCGAGAACGCTACCGCACGACCACGAGATGCGGGCTGGTAACTATGCATGGTTGGCTCTCTGCATGAGCTTAAATAATGGCCAACAACACGTGGGCAGACGGTAACGCCCTCCACGGTGACCAACGGTAGTTACATGCTTAAGCAAGAAATCGTAAATTTTAAAGTTTGTTCCAGTTGTAATATAAAACACAATAAATAACAAGTAATAAATATAACTAATTAATTGTAAATTTCTCGAGGTTTAATTAGTTATATTTTACTTATTATTTTTTGTTTTATATTATAACTGGAACAAACTCTAAAATTTACGATTTCTTGCCTAAGCATGTAACTAACTTTGGTCACGTTTGAGGGCGTTACCGTCGGCCCACAAGTTGTTGGCCCTTATTTAAGCTCATGCAGAGAGCCAACCATGCATAGTTACCAACCGTGCACAGTAACCAACCGTGCACAGGCAGGGTAGCGACTCCAGCGAGCGACCAAATGGGTATAAAAATCTGTTTATTTATGTAACTTTGACTAATTGCTTGTAGATTACGTACAGGATAACTTAGTAATATTATAATTTTACAGTGTAAATTGCCCTGAAGATGACCCCGTCGCGGGTTGAAACCGGTTGGCGGCAAAATAAATAATGCGATTTTGACTGTCATTTTGAATAACGTTAAGTTTCTCGCTGTTCTCACTTCTTCTTCTCATTACCTCGGTTTTTTTTTTCGATTTTCTCTCAGTCCATGCTCTACACTCATTAGAGTGTTCATTCCATTCAGAAGATCCTCTAATGTTTCTTCACTTTCACTCAGGATAGTATTGTCAATTTTGTGAGCAGACCTCATATATAGTATTATTCGCATAACGTAAGAAACTCACAAAGTTTACGTCCACAGACACCAACACTATTTCCTAAGGTACAGAACGACATTATGTAGAGTATTATTCGCAATCCTTGACTACTTAGGATTCATTAACAACGTTTCAATCTCCTCTTGTAGTCCAAAGACGACGCAGAATTTGTAATATGAGTCCGGAGGTTGTCCTTCAGTGGGGATAAAATTAGACATTTCAATGATATTAGAAACACGGTAGTTCCTTAATGTAATTGTACTCTATAAAGGAGGTCCGGCAGTTGTCGAATAAAAGGATATTTTAACACTTCGTAAAATTTTGGTTTACTGCGGAAGTAGTTAAGAATTTATGCAGTCTAAATGTAGGTATAAATAGTGCTATTTTCTCATTGGCAGAAACATTAGTTACGACTTTCAAGTAGACAGCTTTAAAGCAGACAGCTTGAACAAAGTCACAGTCACACTATGAATTACACAGAGGTGTTTTAATATTAAACTGCAGTATTTACAAAAGCGGGCTATTTTCTCAGGGTTATTAGTATCCCCTTTTTCACTGTTTTGAAGAATTATAGCATTAGTTACGGTTACAGCTGTTTATAATAGCCTTGATTTCGGACATCGTCACAAGTGTAACAGAATTTCCAGGAGTCGTGCCAGAAAACAGCAGAGGGCAACGCGCTGACAAAAAGCAATATCGGCGCAAAGTAAATAAAACTTCGAAATGGCCCTGCATGCCATATGTAACGTGTTTATCTTTGGAGCACAGGCGATATTTGTTTATGTACTAACACAAACAAGGATAAATGTAATGGAGATTAAGCATAGCAATAAGCAATATCATACAAATGCAAACAATTCTATTGAAGTACTGTGTCGTCCAGAAATCAACAATAACGCCAGAACGATAGCTGATAGTAACAGAAAAACTGGAGGACTGTTGCCTGCAGGATTTCAAACTTTTGCAACAGATTTACGTTTACGTTTATAACACGAGAATAATGACTATGTTGGTATTTGAAAGAATTGAGGTGAACACGATTGCCTAAACATGGCAAGCAAAGATTCTAGACAACTCTACAGCTGGATCTGTAAAGCGTAGTGACGAATGCCGTTGACAGATCTGTTTAGAGATTCTGTCTTCACTTGTTGTACCCATAATGTAATAACGATCAAATGGAAATCGTTAGACACTGTTGATTAAATAAATTCCTATTTATAAGATTTACGTCATTACAAAAAACATACTAGTAGGAACGCCTTGACGAATATGCAAATATTATTTACAGAAATTCATGCTTCTTAATTCGACCCTGTGCAACGAGCGTATGCAGGGACAGCAGTCCATCCAGTCTTTTCAGTATTTCACACTAATACAAACAACGTCAACTTGTGTCAAACTTTCATTTTTGACTACCAAACGTATATCAATAGCTCCATCTGTAGGATTAAGGTAATGAGTATTCAAGGATATTCAGTTGCTAAAATTTCGTAATTTTTGTGGACAACTGTACTTGGACTTAGACCAAGATTTGGCTTCTCCTTTTTTCTATGAATCTTCCAGCAAAGTTCTTAAATTATCTCTGTTTCCACATGCGAAAAGAACAACTGAATAATTCAATAAGACACAGCAGATATCCTATGCAGAATCGGCGTAAACTTTTTATTCGTGCCTTTTATTAATTGGTTGGAATTCTTTGATACAAGATCGTCGTTAAAATTACGTCATCCTGGAAGTTTTCAAAGGTAACAGATTTTAGTAAAGTGCTTAAGTTTTGTTTCTAAGTACTAGGCGTTGAGACACGCGGCTAGCATCTAGTTATAGAGGAATGGGGGGAAAGAGTTGAAGAAACAACCGGCTCGGTATTTCATAATAAATTATTGAGTTTTCCACAACTGACTCCGTTTTATTTGTTAATAATAAAAATACTGGTTGTTGGGATTGCCGCGGAACGCTGCTATTATAGTTTGATAGTAGTGCCTTGAACCTTCCAGAAGAAGGCCGAAGTGATGAATACCTGGAAGACGGAGTTTAACACCATCTAGCAGCCATTGCAGTGGCGTGAGTAGCCGGTGGTACATTTCAAACTGACGCTTCAGTCTCATGTCAATAACTGCGTATCATCGCAATTTTGATTGTGTATATCTCATAAGCGGGAATAGAAAAGTTCGGTTTAAGGCTTAATATTAAGAAACATCTAAGGTTTTAGTAGCCGTTTAACAGACTTGAGTGTGTGCGCCATCTGTAGCACACTGGATATCTAACTGACATTCCAACTCATCCCACGTCCAGCCTAGCATGTCTTCATTAACGCGTGCAGTTGCTGCTCTATTCCGAGCTTGCAGTTCCTGCAGGTGCTGCAGCAGAGTCTACTAGATAATAACATTCTAATGAGGTTATGTCTCGAGGCCTTGCAGGGTACGAAGTTTGTCTCCCTCTGTCAGTCCGGCGACCTGGATACACACCGAAGCGCCAAAGAAACTGGTATATGCATGCGTATTCAAATACAGAGATGTGTAAACAGGCAGAATACGGCGCTGCGGTCGGCAACGCCTATATAAGACAACAAGTGTCTGGCGCAGTTTTTAGATCGGTTACTACTGCTACTGCAGGTTATCAAGATTTAAGTGAGTTTGAACGTGGTGTTACAGTTGGCGCACGACCGATGGGACACAGCATCTCCAAAGTAGCGACGAAGTGGGGGTTTTCCCGTACGGCCATTTCACGAGTCTACCGTGAGTATCAGGAATCCGGTAAAACATCGAATCTCCGACATCGCCGCGGCGGGAAAAAGATCATGCAAGAACGGGACCACCGACGAGTGAAAAGAGTCGTTCAACGTGACAGACGTCCAAAACTTACTCAGATTGCTGCAGATTTCAACGCTGGGCCACCAACAAGTGTCAGCGTGCGAACCATTCAACGAAACATAGTCGATATTGGCTTTCGGAGCCGAAGGCCCACTCGTGTAGCTCTGCTGACTGCACGACAGAAAGCTTTAAGCCTCGCCTGGGCCCGTTAACACCGACATTGGCCAGTTGATGACTGGAAAAATGTTGCCTGGACGGGCGAGTCTCGCTTCAAATTGTATAGAGCGGATGGACGTGTACGGTTATGGAGAGAACCTCATGAATTCATATACCATGCAAATCGGCAGGGAACTCTTCAAGTCGATGTAGACTCTGTAATGGTGTGGGGCGTGTGCAGTTGGAGCGATGTGGGACCCCTGATAGGTCTAGATACGACTCTGACGTGTGGCACGTACGTAAGCGTCCTGTCTGATCATCTGCATCCATTCATGTCCATTATGTATTACGACTGACGTGGGCAATTTCAGCAGGACCATGCAACACCCCACACGCCTAGCATTGCTGCAGAATGGCTCCATGAGGACTCTTCTGAGTTTAAACACTTCCACTAACCGCCAAACACCCCAGAAATGATCATTATGAGCATATCTGGGATGCTTTGCAGCGTGCTGGTCAGAAGAGATCTCCGTCTCGTCGTACTCCTACGGATTTATGGACAGCTCTGCATGACTCATGGTGTAAGTACACTCCAGCTTTACTTCAGACGTTAGTCGAGTCCATGCCACGTCGTGCTGCGGCACTTCCGCGTGATCGTGGGGGCCCTACACGATATTACGCAGGTGTATCAGTTTCTTCGGCTCTTCAGTGTGTATTTCACAAATCCTTCCTAGTAATCGAGGTAAAGTGAGGAAGAGCATCATCTTGCTGCAGTTACTGCGTGTGAAAATCAAAGTACCCAACAGCTATTTCAGAAACCGTTGTATCTATTTGTGGGGAAGCGTGTTCCTCGCATTCGCAGATGAGAAGACTTCTCGCACCGTCTCAAAGAACAACATACCAAGGTGTTTGTTATAATTCTCAGTTTTTGTGTGGTCTCCCTGATCTCTAAGAACCATTCAAAGACTGAATTATTACTCAAAGACTGCAACTGACAAGTATAACATGACCTAGTACTCTCGCCTCACTGCCTATAAAGCACCGAGACTATGATTTCGTTAAATCGTCACAAATACAGAAAGTCCTAGCGCCGAAAGAGGCCACAACTAAGTCTTTCATACCAAATTAAATTCAAATTGCCATACTCATCTGACAGATTCAGCTTAGCACGCAGTACTTAAGATTTGAATAAATATAGCTGTGACATCGTGTCGTGGCTAGATTTTCTTCTCTGTCTGTCTGGTATGGGCCAGGCAACAAACTCACCCTGACTTACAATCTCACAAATAAGAAAATAAATTTATTGTAATGATCTTTGCTGGGAAGTTAACTGTTTGCTACTGGAACTGCTATGAGCTGAAGTATGGCAGTTACGTTTACTGTTGTATAATGCAAAGAGAAATCGAATAGATATGCGCTACTGATGTGTATCAGCTGCTCGGTGTTACGTGAGCTGCTCGGTGTTGCGTGAGATATTCGGATAGAAAGTAGTAATAGGGTACTGATTGTTGCAGTGTTTCGTATTAATGCGTTAAGCAGCAGAGTTAGTTTATCACAATATAAAACAATACTCAACGCAGTAAATGAAAGAAGTACTTACGAAACGATAACGTGGCATACTGTTACGTGTCACGTAAAGCCCTAACTTTAATCACAGTTCCATTTATATTGCACAAGTACCAATTCTAACTGTGAGTTGTAGTTCTATGCGTTTATGTAGTTGAGATACAATGAAATTTTGCTAATTATTTTTTCTTAAGGACGGCCAACGTTGTTGTTCTGAATTTGTCTATGTTCACGTAGTAGCTGGTTAAAGATTGTGTTCTTCACACAATGTAAGACACAAGATGGTGGCTGGACGATATAATCGGAAACACTGACTAGCGTTGTAAAACAGTGAAGGGAGCTCTTTGCCGCCGTCACAGTGCTGTAGTTCCTCGAAGATTGCTGGATGAATTTTAGCCTGCTTAAGACTAGCAAGAGGGATTGAAATATATCGAGCTATTAAGTAATGCAGATGCAGATTTGCACTCTGCACAATGACAACTGCAGGACCATACGTTTCAAAGCAGATCGTCTGTTCATTAATCATTTCAAATTATCTGTAGCTTTGGCCCTTACACAGGTCAAGCAAACTTTCGACAAAGTTTTCGAATTTGACAAACAGAACAATAACTGTCAGTCTCCACTCGCATGAGGGATATATATCTAAACTACCGTCGCCGGTGTTGGTTTGCTCTCGATTCTGATAAGAACAACCCTATCACTGAAATGTTCACAACAGCCCCTTTCTACTCATAACCAATGCTAGCCTTTTAATACCATTTTATGGTGATGTTGATGTTACCCTACACTCATCTGACCAGAAATCCTTGTCTTCTTTCCATTTCACTTCACTAACCCCTACTGTATCTAGATTGAGCCTTTGCATTTCCCTTTTCTGATTTACTAGCATCCCTACCACGTTCAACCTTCTGACATTTCAAATGGTTCAAATGGCTCTGAGCACTATGGGACTTAACTACTGAGGTCATCAGTCCCCTAGAACTTAGAACTACTTAAATCTAACTAACCTAAGGACATGACACACATCCATGCCCGAGGCAGGATTCGAACCTGCGACCGTAGCGATCACGCGGTTCCAAACTGAAGCGCTTAGAACCGCACGGTCACACCGGCCGGCTCTTCTGACATTCCACGCCCCGACTCGTAGAACGTTATCCTTTCGTTGATGGTTCAATCTTTGGCAACCCCATCTCCTCCTCTATCCCCCCTCCCCCAACCCGGAAATCTGTAATTCGTTGTCACTGGAGGGACCATTATGACACTTTTTTAATTACAGGCCATACGACCTGTGAATACACGTTATGTGTCTTCAATACAGTGGTTTCCATTGCCTTCTGCATCCTCATACCGTTGATCATTGCTGATTCTTTCGCCTAGAGGGGCAGTTTTCACCCCAAGGACATGAGAGTGCCATGAACCTCTGTCCGCTTCTCAGCCGTCGGCGGAATGAGGTGACTTGATACGCCGGAAGTCTACGGCCGCCAATGCTGATTATTAATCAAAATTTGCGCGATGGCGGGTTTTGAAACATGGACGTTATGATTACTACCAAAGACACTACTCATATATCACAGGTGCCACCTCTATCCATCTCAAAACTTCCGAGCCCGCCATAGGCCACCACACGTCAGCTGTTACTTTCATGCTGGCATTCCCATATTTTTCATACATTAAACTTTTCCTGCCAGGCCAAGGATCCCAAAGATCCATAGAAGTTATTTGCATTGAAAGAATAACGTTATCAATTTATACAACAAATTTATACAAGATGTATCTTTACGTGTTCATATACATAAAGCCATGAAACAAATGAAGGAAATTAAAAAAAGTAGATACAACTTTATCTTACCTTCCTGTGACATATTTAGTTGCCGTGAAGATGTGTATTCGTAGTTTATGGTGATAATGCTCCAATTACATCTTCACACCTTCTGACGTCATCCATTTTGGCAGATGGCATGCATTACATCGGACTTCTTCTGGAAGATTTCAGACACTGTTGCATGGGAGATATAAACGGAACACTGACAACGGCGAAGACAGCTGGCGAATTCTCGAGAATCTTAACAGAACTGTTGCAACTTGACTAGTGAGGGTAATTTAATATGGCATGACGCTGCGGAAGTCTCCTAGGAAGAGACCCAGTCTGCACTAAACAAGCACGTGGCGAATTCGTGGGTCTGAGTAGTCATTAAAAAACGTGACGAGAACACAGAGGTATGAAGGTGATGACCATTCTGAACTGACGTTTCCCTCTCCTGGAGACAGTAATTTGCCAGTTCGATGGAAAATAATAGTAGTGAGGTGCAAGTTGTTGTGTTTGGGAAGCCAGAGACAGCTCACCTCTGTAAGTCAGATGTATCTCCTAATCCGCCAGCAATCCGCCCCTATAAGTAGGTCGTTGGCCTCGTTTTCGGTATAACCCATAAATTACCAAGAAATTTTCATATTTGCCATTTTATTTGCAGAGAGCTTCAGTGATCAAATTACTCTGAACTATAAATTTTATTTTAGTTCACGATCACTTTATTTTTTTAATGACTACTCAGACCCAGACTGAAGAGACCAACCCATAAAGCGTCAGTCCCACAAAATGCGCCAAGCGCTAAGCACCAGCTCCGTTAAGTATTTCTTTACTGGCCTAAATTGCTTTGAGACGTCAAATCTCGTCGTTAAATATTTCATGAATCATTTTGATCTAAAGCCAAAATTAGACACAAAAATGATACTGTTCAGTGGCACGTATTTCCTTAATGTATGGTATGACTATTAAGTCTATTCCATTTGTTGTAACGAATAATATCTCCAGCATACCACGAAATTCGCTAGTGGAACGCTCAAATTACCTCATTTTCAACAAATACTTCTGTGGGTAAGCAGTTCTTTTTGCAAGACTGAGCCGTCACAGATAGTTTTCTTATCCCAAGACCATAAATGATGACCCGCCATAAGTATTTCAATTTAATGCCTTTAACTTCTTTCAGAATTGGAGAACGCAGTGTGTACTGCTCTTTGCTGTTATCTCTGACCCTGGGACTGTAAAACTAGAACGTCGGACTAATGAGTGACGGTTAACTTGTCAGCATTGCTGCGCCACAAAATGAGAATCACCGTCCAGAGAAATGTTATAAAGTGTTGTGATGTACTACAGATTGAAGTTTGAACAGTAATATTTCCAGCTCTGCTAAATACCTGCGGAAAAACTGAGCATGCGAAATGGTGCACAACTTTCTGTGCAAAGTTTAAGAGGCTGTTAGGCAAATCTAAACAGCTGTAGCTAGTTAATGCTCATATTGAACGATCCCATACACGCTTTCTTTACAAGCGTTTATCCCGTCGTATGGGGCTAGACGAATACTAGGTAATATCAACAACAGATGGAAACGGTACCACTCAAGTATACTTTGTTATGAATAAGGGGGTAGGGAACTGAGTGTGTTTCTGTGAACAGTTCAATGCCAGGATTATCTCATCAGCTATGATGGAATTTCTGTTGGAGATTTCTAGTTTGTACACTTCTGAACTAGACATACCTGAAGCCTGATAAGATAGCTGTTGGCGGGACGTAACGGACAGGCGATGTATGAAATGCCTTCTGTAACGGCACTGTCTCCCAGACGCTAGCCGTTGTCGAACTGAAGCTTGTGGCTCACGCATGCCGTGTGTCCTAAGCCATCGAATTCACCACCCGGTAGTATAATTCACTTCTTCATGTAAGCAAAACCTTGCATGCCAATTAACTCACTTTATCTTGGGACGCTAAAAATTTATGGCTTAGTAAAAGCAACCCATAGAGCATAAACGACGGGCATTAATTTTACCAAAAACTAATTTACTATGAAATGATTAAGATTCTTGATGTAAAAGTGTCTGCTTAGGGTTTTAGTGTGCTGAATTACTTTCACGAATTAACTCTTACTAGAAACACAGAGTCAACGGCTCAGGGGAAATAAAAGTAGGAAGATTGCATTTATAGTTCATTCAAGTAGCTGGTGTGCCTCACCCTTTCTTTATATAAATGTCTGCGATTGATTCACACCATTGTAAACATTTACTTAAGTGTTACTTAATTAATGCTTCATCTGAGGATCTTTAAAGCAGCACATAACGAATTACCAGTTGGTTCCTGGATGCTGGTCTACATTACGTAAATAAACTGACAACTGAATTCTGGAAGTGGGGACACTATTGGTGCTGAAAAAATCTGGCTTATATTTTACATATCCTGGAATAATAACGTATGGCGTGTATGCTGAAATGAAGAAACCGGTAAATAGAAAGAAATGGTAATCAGGGTAAAAATATCGGGAGATGTTATGCCACTCTCCAGCTTCGTCTGCTGAAAGGCTTCTGTAAATTGAATTCTGGACACAGGTGTTCAACAAACGAAATATGTGAAACTTCCCCCATAATCTTTTATAGTGTTAAGTGCTCTGTGGTTTCGTTCTTTTATTTTAGTATCTCCAAGAGATGGGCAATTACCCAATTAAATGATAGCATTTGCACTCGTGTCTGTGGCTTTCATGGTTATTGGAGGATCAAAAATGTTACTCATTCTGTTTCAGCTTAATATTATTAGTGCTTCATGAGCCACTGAAAAAATGGCTACGCCCGTACATCGTGATTCATCCATTCCACTAACAGCATGAGCCCGTTAAGCTAATGCCCGTTCTAAGAAGCGCTATGAACATTAACTAAGTGGGACGTGTTAATGTTTCTTACTTCTAATCATTAGCAAAGCTTTTACTACGACATATTCGTTTATCCTCAAAATGGAACCCCAAGGCTATTAATGGCTAAATCTCGATTCGGAATTATGCGATTTCTAAAACTCGTATCCAAAATCTCTCCCTTTTTCGGTTAGTTAAGAATTTTATACTGTTACTTTTGTTGCTAAGGGTTTATTTATCGTCATCTTTTATTTATAGTTCCCTGTTGCTATTTGAATTTACTTATTGTCATTTAGTCTTTTGGAGATAATTAGTGTAGCTGTGGACGTTAGTAAATGGCGTGCCAAGTGGATAAATAACATTTCCGATATATTGTTCTTTACGAGTTCAGTAGTGGGATGACAGCAATGGAGCCAGCCAGAAACATTTGGTACCACATGGGACCGCGTACTCTATACCAAAATCACAAATATAACGGGTGGTCTTATGAGCATCTCTGCCTGTTCGTCATCAATTCGCTCGTGAACGACACCTACCATTCCTGTCCTGTATAGTTACTGGTAATGAGAAATGAAGCATTCACGCTAACTTAAGGTGCTAACTTAAGGAAAAGAAAGGAATGTTTGAGCCCAAACAAAGCAGCAATTCTCCTTACAAAGATCTGCACACATCCACAAAAGATAACGTTATGCATCTGGTGGAACAGCGACGGTGTGGTGTACTAATAATTACTTCTCCGAGATGTAACCACCACTGCTGACATTTATCGTTAACAACAGATACGTGCTGCAGGCGCAGTCCAAGAACAATGACCACGAAGATTGCACACAGAGATGGTACTCCACGACAAGGGCCCCATGTCTCTGCTAGACTAACAGAAAACACTGTACAGAAGTTGGATCGGTAAGTTTTACCGCACCCACATTATTGACCCGACGTTACACTCTCAGCTTTTCAGTTTTGCCACTCTCCATCAAACAATTGGCAAGGAATTTCCTTTCCGGATGAAAATGCGCTCCGAATGTTGCTCCACAAGTTATTTGCCCTGATACCACGTCACTTCTGTTGTTGTTGTTGTTATTGTGGTCTTCAGTCCGAAGACTGATTTAATGCAGCTCTCCACGCTACTCTGTCATGAGCGAGCTTCTTCATCTCCGTATAACTATTGCAACCTATATCCTTCTGACTCTCCTTACCATTTTTACGCCCCATACATACCTCCAGTACTAAATTGGTGATCCCTTCATGTCTCAGAATGCTACATATCAAATGATCCCTTCCTTTGCTCAAGTTGTGCCACAAATTTCTTGTCTCCAAAATTCTGTTGAGTACCTCCTCCTTACTCGCGTGATCGACCCAACATTTTTCTTTAACATCACATTTGAAAAGCTTCTATTCCCTTCTTGTTTAAACTGTTTATCGTCTATGTTTCACTTCTATACATGGCAACAAGCCATACAATACCTTCAGAAAAGACTTACTAACACCAAAATCTATATTCGATGTTAAGAAATTTCTCTTCTTCAGAAATGCTTTTCTTGCCGTTACCAGTCTACATTTCATATCCACACTATTTGGGCTATCGTCGGTTATTTTGCAGACATAATAGCAAAACGTACCTATAATTTGACTACATCACTTCTACAGTCGTGGAATCGAGAAGTTACCCCTCTTTTGGCAGACTGTTCTAAATAGTGATGGAGAATATATTACTGTTGGTTAAAGTCTCTGTTATATGTATCTATTGTGTATATCAAAGTAACGGAGAAACGCTACGAACTTACTCATCAATTCAGTAATTAGCGAGACATGCTTAGCTTACTTCACCGTGTGTTTTTGAATTTTAGAGTACGCCTTGATATTTTATTTGGGGAAAGTGCTTTTGTTTTATTCTATCAGTGCTAATTCTGGGAACCTTACCGTTTACAATATTTATATTGAGCGCATGTTCGGTTTGGGGATCGTTTCCTGCTGTACAAGAATGAAATCGAAATTTTTGTTCAGCTGTGGCTCGATTTACATTTATATTCAAGTTACGTTTCTTGTTCTTTTTTTATCTGTTGATGCAATCTTGGTTCGAAATTAAATATTCAAATCTTATGATGTTTTTAAACATAGAATATAAAGAACGGCTGCCAGGGATTACATGGAAACTACGAGTAGGGGAGGGTATTGTACCTTGAGGACAGTTTATATGGGAAAAATTGATGTCTCCCGGTCTGTGTTTCAGTATAGTGACCGATTGTAAATATAACATGACGGAATGTGCACTAGATACCTTCATAAACAGTTTCCGGAATTTTCTACTGTTTTTGTTGTCGTCAATTATGAGGTCGTGTTTTGTGTAGGATTTGTAAATATTGTAAGGTCTACACTTTCAAGTGCTGTATAATGTAGTAAAGCTGTTTGGAAGCTGATTCTTCAAGTACAGAACTTTCTAGTGAGTATTACGTATGGAAGTTTGAGCCGTAATGAATCGGTCGTGCACCAACTTGTACGTCGAAACGGATGAAGGTTTTTTGTTGGTTTCTAGTAGCTTCTACTTCATAATATATTTACCTTGTAAGTAAATTTTGATAATACTTCTGATTAACTTGATTTCTCATAATGATTATTGGTGTGCTTTACAGTAACAACGTAACACACGGGAAAAAGGCTGCAGCACAGAAAAAGTGAATGACATCAAATAAAATTTGTATAGGAAACGATATTAATCTTGTATTGCAGGGTTAAGGAATGGCAAAAGCCTGAAAATCGTTTCAACGTGCAACTCTATACCGTATATCAGCCCACTATATCATATGGGTTCCAAGTACCATACTTTAATCTTCAGTAAGTCTTTCGATTACCTTGCCGCTATGAGCAGGTTCTAAGTGCAGCTAAGCTTAAGAAGTAATGATTAGTTATATGATAAATTTTATCATAGTTGAAGAACGTGCTATCAACTGTGCTGGAAACGAATTATGCCCTGTTCAGTCAGACAGACCAGTGGCAATTATGTTATCGGAACAAAAGAGACTGTAGGGAACACACTCAACCTTTACATAACGTATACCAACAGAAAACACAATTATGTGGACAAATATGTTCTACGCAAACATCACGCACAAATTATTTACAGAAGAATGAATAAAAAGAAGGAACTGGTAAGGCCGATCTCGGGGAGCAACACTTTGGCTTCTGGAGGGACCTAGAACCACGCTAAGGAGTATTGACCCTACGACGTAACTTAGAAGATAGCGTGAAGAAATGCAAATCGATATTTATAGCATTTGTAGATTTAGAGAAAGTTTTTGACAATACTGACTGGAATGCACAGTTTGGAAATCTGAAGGTAGCAGTGAGTAAATGCGGAAAGCGAAAATTTATCCACAATTTGCAGAGACATCATACTACAGACATGGAATGTCTAAGGATGTGGAAAGGGAAGAAGTTGATAGTGGGGAAAGACAGTATTCTAACCTTTCCCCGATGTTATTTAATCAGCACACTGAGCAAACGGTAAAGATATCTAGAATAAATTTGGAATTTAAAGTTCACGGTTTTTCGGTGATACTGAAATTAAGTCAGAGACCGTAACTGATTTTCATCATTTTAACGGAAAGTAAAATTCTTTCTGAAGAGGTTATAAAAGGAATATCCGCAAAAGTAAAGCAAGATAAACCATAACCTGCAACGCACTCGAAATAAAATCAAGAGAAATTGGAAGAAATTGATTAGTCGATACATTTTGCTATTTGATTAGCAAAATGACTGACGATAGTCGAATCTTGCTCCTCCCGACTGCGTGTTGCTAGCTACTATATCACATCGCTCTGTGCCCTTTTAGGCCTACTCATACCAAGCGAAAACCCATCACAGGTTTCATATTCTCCTTCATTGTATTCTAATATAGGTGTTAGTTGCCATGAAACTTTTACAGCACGCAGTAACAACGTTGTCATTAATTTCGACTGTGTGAAGCTCCATCTTTGCAAGTCTGTCGAGATGACAGAGAACTAATCAACTTCTGAAAGTAGGAGCACGGATAGCTTGAACTTCTTCCAGCAGGCAATTATCCAGTTCCTCTGATCTCGTTAGACTTTTTTTGTACCGATAACATCGAGCTTCGAGGAGTAATGTTTGAAATGTTTTGAAAGGAAGAAACTCCTACGCAGCGCAGTACAAACTCGCTGCCTCTTAATCAGAGTTTCTGGTCGTGACAGAGGAATTACCATCAACAAGACACGAAATACAAGGTACACACAGTCTCCGGAAACATGCACCGGTTTGGTATTTGATTAAACATATTGTGTGTAATACTGAATAGCTGTAACAGCTTCACTGTTTTAAGTATGTTAGTAGATAAGAGTATATAATAAATATTTCAGTATTCTACACTCATAAATAAGAAATACTGTCTATATTATTTTCCATCTAAAACACTGTATCTGAGGTAGCCACCAGTACAAAGAATACTGGTTTGTAGGTCTTACGTTAGACATGTCGGTCAGATCTCAGGGACTGAAAGCACGAGAGGGACGATGAGAAAAAGAAAACTCTCTCTAGCATTGGTTAAGTCCACTGAGGGAAATTACACAGGTAAGGTACTGTTAATTGGGAGAAACTTCTCTGTTAGCCTGTAAAGGGCGATGTCAGTATAGATTTACTCAGTGGCGGATTTAAAAAATTTGCGCCCCCCCCCCCCAAAAAAAAACATGTTTAAATAATAACTATCATCCGATCACTTCACAATTGCTGTTTTGGGTGAGAGGGCTGTGAGCTGTTTCCGTACTCTGCTATTCGTTGATCTGAAGGACGCGTCATCGGTGTAGTCGCGTTCAATCAAAATGTAATATGGTTCCTGAACTGTACTTGGTGTACTACAGTGGATAAAACAAGCTTAAAAATGCATTATGTTAACACATTCTTCTGTCGCAAGACATCAGCAACGAACATGAGGAAAATAACTTTTTATGGCCTAAAAATTCAGCAGAGCGTGTGGGAGACAACGGATTTTTGTTATACATTCAGTTTTAATATGTTCTTTTACACGAAACCGCTGAAAATAAAAATAAAAAGGTCGTGTTGCTATCTAAAAATTCAATCGAACGTATCATACATTGGAAATCTATACGTACTTTTACAGAGATGTGTTCAAAATTAAAATTAAACTATCGTGGTACTATCTAATAACTTGAATGTGCAGCAGATTAAAAAAAAAAAAAAAAAAAAAAAAAAAAACACGTTCGGTGTTAATACGTGAATCTACAGGAAAGAACGAAGTAGAGATTTTTGGTGCGCGAACTAATAACTAAATACAGACGAACAAAGCCGGCCGAAGTGGCCGAGCGGTTCTAGGCGCTACAGTCTGGAACCACACGACCGCTACGGTCGCAGGTTCGAATCGTGCCTCGGGCATGGGTATGTGTGATGTCGTTAGGTTAGTTAGGTTTAAGTACTAGGGGACTGATGACCTCAAAAGTTAAGTCCCATAGTGCTCAGAGCCATTTGAACCATTTTGAACGAACAAACACGGAACTGGATTTCCTGATACATAATTTTACAGACTAGCTTGGAAAAATTAAAATTGTTTTATAATCTAATAGTTAACGTGTGAAGGATTCGTGTCTGTGTAGCTAGATGCTGCATAATAAGTGTAGACAATACCTTTAATCCCTGTAAGGGCTGGTACTGCTGCTACTACTTTCACTATACCTCTTTCTAACGGTATTAGCAAAGCTTTTACGTATTTATCGACAGAATTGAACTACGTTATTTATTAACACTTTTTCATCTGAGCGTACTCTCCGATAATTTATATTTCCGCGACAACTATACATTTCAGAAGACGCCAAGAATACGCATCAGCTGTAATATCCTACAGTATCAGTGTGACTTGACCATACAGCGCCGAGACGACTGGGTCATTCGGGTGTTGTTTAGTATTGTCGGGCGCCTTCAATCACATCTGCACGTTAACGAGGTTTAGTTCCGCGTTCTGCCATCGGCAATTCTAAAATAAACAGGTAATATGTAGTTTGTAAATTCCAATGAATGTGCTCTAAGTTATAAGTGAAATCACGTTACAACCTCAAATTTTTAAACCTTATATGAATATATGAACAGACTCACCAGACAGCAAAGTTTGCTTCTGGCTTTGATGGCAGAAAGCTCGTTGATCATATCATCATAGTTCAGACAGTTATCAGTTCGGAGTTCGGCTTCGATGTCAAGAATGGACAAGGCGTTCAGTCTCTCCTCAGACAAAGTAGAACGTAGGTACGATTTCAGTCTTTAAAGAGCTGTAAACGAGCGTTCTGCTGAACAGTTCATAAGTGTCATGAATAGGAATATTCTAAGAGCAATGTCAACATTGGGAAACACGGACTGTAACCTGTCTTTTCGTGAAAAGTTACTCATTTCGACTGGTATATCACTAATCTCAGAAGATTTCAGAAGCCCCGCGAAATGTACACATTCACTAGGGAAGGAAGTCTCTAAATCTGTGTCATATGCCACTGGAGTTTTGCTGCTCGTACAGCAATATCGCCAGATGAACTGTTCTTAAGGTTACTGGAAACTGTGAAGGAGACAAACAGTGGTCTGTAACTTTCCTTCCACCTCACTAATTCGGTGTACAATTTGCCGAGTACTGGGAGAAATATTTCGACTCTAAATTTTTGCCTTCCAGTCAGAAAAATTTCTTCTGAATCCGCTTATTCGCCATCATTAAGTTTGCGTTTTCGTGCTCTTTTATAGGTTCATTCATAGTCTGTATCACTCACAATGTCCATGGATTTATTTTCATAATAGTCGAACATGCCAGGAATAGATGCAACAAATCCTACAAGTGATACATATAAATTGTGCACTATTTTAGTATCAATATTTACACTTTGCTACTTCAGATTTACACTGTTAAATCTCTGGAGTATGTCCTCATAAACTGTCATCATGAATACTGTTTTTAGTCTGCTGAGTTGATTCAATGAAGATGAAGGCTCATTTCACACAAGTGGTTTATCCAACGTATTTTTGGCAACATGTGTGAGGGCATTGATGACGCCCTCCCAGACTTCCACACGCTTCTTCTCTTGCTAAACAAGGTGTTTTTGATAAAGTTTTTACCGTCTTGCTTTCTGGTTTCATGAAAGAAAGAAGTTATCCCAGCGCTATGTATGAGCAGAAAAAAATTATAAGGACTTTGCACTACATTGAAAAATGAACGTGCTTCCCGACAACAGTTTGCAGCACTAGTGCCGACTAAATTCAAAGAATGTGCTACACGAGGCACATAATACGCTTTCGAATTTCGTTCCTTAAATGCGTGCCTTAAAACCAGTGTAGGTTTCCGACATATTGCTTGTGTTGTCATATGACTGGTCTCTACAGTCAGTAATGTCAATGGAATTTGTATACAGGACTTTTAGTACGGCCTCAGCTAAGTTTTCGGACTCGAGTCCCAGGTTTGCTAAAACAGAAGGAAACGTTCACCAGGTTCACCATTCTCTTTCACATATCTTAATATGAAAGATAATTGAATAATATGTGAAATGTCCGCAGTACAATCTACTATTATAGAGAAATATTTGGCCTGTTTTATTTCACTTATGATAATTCTTTATATTCGTTCGGAAAGAAGCTCTATTATTTCATCACAAAGTGTTGAAGAAAGGTAACTTGTATGTCCCCGCCCTGGATTTCAATATCGTTCAGTGTGCTCTGCAAAAAAAGGATCAGACTCGGCTATAAGTTCAAGGGACATCATAAATTGACTATTGTGTGATGAATGGAATATTTTAACGTGTCCACCTAGAGGAAGTCCACAACTTGTTAGCTTCTTCACCACTGCAAACACCCTTTTCAACACAGAGCGCCAGTACATTTTTTCTGTTTCAACATATGATTCAAATGGCTATCTATTGTTCCAAGTCACTTTTTTCTTGTTAAGGGTGATAAATTCAGAATTTTTGTGTTCTAGTGAATTCTATTGACGAGATAAAATATTAGAAACATTTTTCCAATCTGCAATACCATTAGTGGCAGTCGTGGCCTTACCTCCAAACAATTTAAGTGGCGCATAAGAAACAACACTGGTGCTACAGGAGTATGGTAGAAAATCACGCAAAGTTGATTCACCATTTAAAAGTTTACGATAAATTACATTTTTGTTCAAATATCTGGTTTTATCGTCTATTGATCTTCTTGAATTAGAAAAAGCACTGTTACAATTTTGATGAATGTCACGTTGTAAGGGAATGTTGATTGTTGATTCAATGACACACCGTTCTGCAGGATCATCACTAACGAGCTTACTTCTTTTTGTAATGTCTGACTCGACACTTAGTTTTACATGAAACTCGAAATCAGAGACAATTCGCTTTGCTTCATTTTTAACTTTTGTTTCGTCTGTATTTACTTCTTTTACGATAGTTGCAGTGCCAGAAATATCATCCGTACTACTTGAACTCGAAGTCGAACCAGCAACATTTTTTGCGAAAAATTTATCTATCTGCCAAGCGTTTTTATAACATTGGCTTCTCGTTCTCCCCTTTCCTTCCATAATTTCCGAAATGCCGCAATCACTTAAGTTTGCACATTTGCTTTTTTCATTGGTATTCACGTTAAGGCACTTAAAAAATCGTCAAACAACAGTCAAAACAAAAGAAAAAAACTGTAAAAGGAAAGAAAGAAAGACTGTATCCACTTCCAATAGTACTACACAACACCCTGAGCACAAAGCTTTTTACTTTATACACGGCACAAGAGCATAAAGATTTTTCCTTTAAGCACGGAGCGATGAACTAACCATCTCGGATTACTCAACTTAACTGCGCTATGAAAGAACAACAATGGAGAATGATTTCATTTCATTGTCGACTGTTGCTCTGTTGTTAAGTGAACAGTAGAAACACACTTGCAAGCTGGAATTCGTCTCGTAAAGAGAACGGGACAGTCCGTTTTTTGGCTTCTGTATTCCGTGTCGCCGGAATTGTAGGTGGAACGCAGGTATGTTCTGAATATTCTTGAAACTGTCTTTCTAATTCAAAAAGAAAATAATTTTCGCAATTTCTTACAGTGAAGTGTGCTGGATCGTCTCTTACCGACGTATTCTTAAAACATTTTAGCGGTTTCTGTGAGCAGGAAAGACGGACTTCAAAGTTTAAGTAGTCTTGTTAGCAGTTGATGTGGTGTGTTGTCATTTGTGTGAACACAGCTGTTATGTCTACTCGCAAATGCACCTTTTGTTCCAACATAAAGTAAAAATAACCTTTACTCTAAAAGAAAAGCTTAGTTAAGAAGTTAAATATAAAATTTTGCAATGCCACGTACTATCCGATTGCACAGAGTGGGAACTTCGATATCGTGTAGGCTGCAGCACCATAAATGAGACAACCTAAAGTTGGTTTCTCCTTCTTATTTCGCCCAAAAAAAAATAACTTAATAAATAAGTAAATAAAATTTTTTAACTGTTGTGAAGTGTATTTCACACATTATTAGGTATTCTACCAATGTTCTTTTCGTAAAACCTTCCCAGTATCAACATGTTAAACGGGTGTCATTACATCAAAGCTCAGATATCGAAGACCACAAAGCTTTCACATGAATTACAGTAATCGAAGGTTGACTTAACACTTCCCCATAATTTCTACAAGAAATTTCAGTAGAGTTCGATTTTACATACTGAGGCCCATTTAAGAAACGCTGACTAGTTTATCACAGCTTTTCAGGGGTCCCGGTATTTTCACGGGGAAAATGCAGTAGGGTTAAGTAGAAGCTGAAAATATTCTCGGAATGATAACGTTTCAAACACTGTATTGTAGACTGCCGTCCTGACAGCTTACTCCAAAATATTTTGAATAACTATGAAGATGATACCAGACAGAAACCCAATGTTAAATTTCCATTCAACCACCTAGTAAACTATGTATATTTCCAAGCTTTTATTGTCTATTTCCGTTCTTAAGGCTCATTTACACTAGCAATTTCTTTAACAGTATTACAGACTCTTGTCGTTTGTAAGCACAGTTACTTTAAAACGTAAAAGATTAAAATGAGTACAGAGCAAAAGATGCCGCCCTAGGCCCATTCCTAGGGGGCCTGTATGTAAATTCGCCAGTGGATTTACTTAATTGGTTTCTGAAAACCTACCCTTTGCTGCGACTTTGATGGATCGTATAAAGCGTTAAATAGATTGACTACACCTGATACAACTATTTTTGTTTTGTCCTTATAGTCGATAATGTAATCCTAACTATAGGATTTTCTGCAGCGTGTGTTAACAAAACAAGTCATTGTGCACATGGGTGACCATATTTCCACTGTCCCATCCAGGTCCTTGAATAAGTGTCCAGTTTTGATGTTATTACCAAATTAGACGACAACATTAGTGAATCTAAGGCTCTTGTAAGAATATTAATGAATTCTATGAAAGGTGCGAGTCTTCTGATGACTTCAGATAAAATAGGTACTTCATCTTAGCTCTCTAAGCACCAAATAATAATACACTGCAAGTTACTAAGACACCTTTTGCTAAGATCAGTGAATTTAATTGTCTTGACACCATCCTAACCTCTGACAAGTACTAAAGCTGAAATCAATCTCGAATTTAGAAGAATAACAGATTTTATTAAGGTCTTATGACAGTTACCAAATACAGTTACTTCGTGGGAAATTTTACAAACATTAACTGTAACGGTTTTTACCTATGTATGTATAGTTTTTTCTCTCGTAAATAAGGAAAATTAAGTCTATTTGGAAGAAAAATCTTGTGGAAAATATTTAGACTTGGGAGAGACAGAATAATTACGAACGTCCAAAGTGCTAGTGTAACTTAGATCAGAAACTTCTGTTCATCAATAGAATGAAAAGCCAGTCCCAGACGCAAATATTTTATTTTTCATTCGATGACTAGTTTCGGGCCAATACCGATTTTGAAACCAATCTACGAGGGCAGTTCAATAAGTAATGCAACACATTTTTTTTTCTCGGCCAATTTTGGTTGAAAAAACCTGAAATTTCTTGTGGAATATTTTCAAACATTCCCGCTTCGTCTCGTATAGTTTCATTGACTTACGACAGGTGGCAGCGCTGTACGGAGCTGTTAAAATGGCGTCTGTAACGGAAGTGCGTTGCAAACAACGGGCAGTGATCGAGTTTCTTTTGGCGGAAAACCAGGGCATCTCAGATATTCATAGGCGCTTGCAGAATGTCTACGGTGATCTGGCAGTGGACAAAAGCACGGTGAGTAGTTGGGCAAAGCGTGTGTCATCATCGCCGCAAGGTCAAGCAAGACTGTCTGATCTCCCGCGTGCGGGCCGGCCGTGCACAGCTGTGACTCCTGCAATGGCGGAGCGTGCGAACACACTCGTTCGAGATGATCGACGGATCACCATCAAACAACTCAGTGCTCAACTTGACATCTCTGTTGGTAGTGCTGTTACAATTGTTCACCAGTTGGGATATTCAAAGGTTTGTTCCCGCTGGGCCCCTCGTTGTCTAACCGAACACCAAAAAGAGCAAAGGAGAACCATCTGTGCGGAATTGCTTGCTCGTCATGTGGCTGAGGGTGACAATTTCTTGTCAAAGATTGTTACAGGCGATGAAACATGGGTTCATCACTTCGAATCTGAAACAAAACATCAATCAATGGAATGGCGCCACACCCACTCCCCTACCAAGAAAAAGTTTAAAGCCATACCCTCAGCCGGTAAAGTCATGGTTACAGTCTTCTGGGACGCTGAAGGGGTTATTCTGTTCGATGTCCTTCCCTGTGGTCAAACGATCAACTCTGAAGTGTATTGTGCTACTCTTCGGAAATTGAAGAAACGACTTCAGCGTGTTCGTAGGCACAAAAATCAGAACGAACTTCTCCTTCTTCATGACAACGCAAGACCTCACACAAGTCTTCGCACCCGAGAGGAGCTCACAAAACTTCAGTGGACTGTTCTTCCTCATGCACCCTACAGCCCTGATCTTGCACCGTCGGATTTCCATATGTTTGGCTCAATGAAGGACGCAATCCGTGGGACGCACTACGCGGATGATGAAGAAGTTATTGATGCAGTACGACGTTGGCTCCGACATCGACCAGTGGAATGGTACTGTGCAGGCATACAGGCCCTCATTTCAAGGTGGCGTAAGGCCGTAGCACTGAATGGAGATTACGTTGAAAAATAGTGTTGTGTAGCTAAAAGATTGGGGAATAACCTGGTGTATTTCAATGCTGAATAAAACAACCCCTGTTTCAGAAAAAAAATGTGTTGCATTACTTATTGAACTGCCCTCGTACATGGCAGAAAACCAAATTTACTCTCAATCATAATGCAGGTATTACCAAATTTGTAAGCATATGCCAAAGATGCAGAACATATCGTTTTAAACTTACATAACAAAGTTATAAAGGGCATTTTCCAAGATGTCAAGAAATTATGTAAAGTGCATTCACAGTGCATAAAGTTAAAGGGCAGTTTACTTCTTCTTCTGTCGCAAGGAAACCTCGGGAAGGGGCCCCCTGTCGGGATGCAGGAAACCTTTTTATTTTTAAAATGTTCTCCAGCCACCAAGAAAACAGTAATTCACATAGTAACCGTACAATTCCACAGTAAAACGAATACTATTTTTAAATCTTTAACAAAAAGAGTCAAATACTATGCGATTAAAAAATTGTATGCCATGTTGGCACGTAAAAGTCATTAAATGAAAAACCGCCCAAGTCAACAATAAAATTACAACATTTATAGAGCCTCTACGAAAAACACTCAACTATTTAAAAGCACTGCACAGTAAAAACGAAACAGCACCATATATGTCACATATTACAAAGTTGTAAACCTTGTAGGCACATAAAAGTCATTAAATGTCAACAGTAACAATGGTATTAAAACAATAGGAGAACTCTTTAAATCTTTACCATAACGAGTCAAATAGTTAAAATTACTAATCAGTAACACACAGCAGCGCCTACATATCACACAACTTCGTAATACGCACCGTATGTGGTGCTGTTATGTTTTACTGTACATTCGTTTTAGAAAGTTAACCGTTTTTAGTAGAGGCTTGAAAAAGATAGTAATTTTATTGTTCACTTGCACAGTTTTTCATTTAATGACCTTTGCGTGCCAACATGGCATACAATTTTTAATACAAGTCGTATGTTGCGCTGCTGCATATTACTGGTCAGTTTTTAAGTATTTGACTCTCTTTGGTAAAGATTTAAAAACAGTATTCATTTTATTGTGGACTTGTACAGTTATTGTATGAATTACTGTATGCTTCATGGTTGGAGAACATTTTAATAAATAAAAAGGTTTCCTACATTCCGATAGGAGCCTCCTTCCCGAGGTTTCCTTGCGACAGAAGAAGGAGTAAAAACTGCCAGTTATCAGTATGTACTGTGAATGTACATTACACATTTTGCTGAGATCTTCGAAAATGCCATTTTCGACTTCGTAACGTAAGTTTAAAACGATATGTTCTGTAACTTGAGCATATGATTAAGAATTTGATAATAACCGTGTAAATTTGGTTTTCTGCCCTGTAGGTTGACTTCAAAATGGGTGTAAACCAGTCATCGAATGAAAAATAAAATATTTGCAACTTGGACTGGTTTTTCGTTCTGTTCAGAATAATAACAATTGAGGACTACTACATTATGATAAATTTTAAAATTCGTTCAAAGAATCAAATAAGGCATAAAAATTAAGGCAAAAATATTGCAACGTGCTGGGAACGGCATTAGGGCACTACAGCACCGAAGGAGATCATCAAGAGAGTGGGCTTCCTATTAGAAGATGACCTCTTTGCACAGTAGTTAGATACTCCACTCCCATTCGGGAAGACTGCCGTTCAGATCTCTGCCTGGAGAGCCATAGGTTTTTTTTCTGTCGTTTGCTAAAGTCACTTAAATGCTGGGATGGTTCCTTTGAACAGAACACATCTTATTTCATTCCCACCTTCACTCTGGGTATCTAACGATCCCGTTTAAGCCCCAGTTATTCGTTATATTCCTCGCCTCATCTTGCAGAAAAAGGTACTCTTCTGATATTAAAAATGATGTGTAAAATTTAGGACAGGACAGGGACTGGAAAATTATTTGGGATGGCAGGCCTTCATACCTCAATATTGGTTTCATGGCTTGTAATAATTCATATCGATAAGTAATGTATCTTATTCTATGTATCTGACAGTAACCAATATGCTGCGACTCGTCAAAATGTCATACTTCACAATACTGGGCGATGCGTTACAATATTTTTAGCGAAACGGTTCCAACACAAGACCTTTATACGTCTTTTATCGCCAGTTTATGTCAGTCTGGACTTTGCTGTGGACAAGTGCCACTTCATGTACGATTCTACTGGTCAACAACAAGCATTTATGCCAGACACAGAGTAGACAAGTGAGTTCGCTATATTCACAAGAGGTGGAGAAGAACTGCAAGACCTGTAGATTTGATTGAACAAACAAGTACAGAATATGAATCGATAGTAAACCGAAGAAAGACCGAAGTTGGGGATGCTACAAGTAGTCGCACAGGAAGTATGCGACCATATTATATAACTGGAAAAGTACTGCATAAATGATGAATAGGTCATTTAGTAAAACTTCAAACCTCATCAGCTGGTGATTGAATGACTTTAATAGTACGTCTTTCGGGATAACCCAGCACATCAGCTACGTTGAGTTGTACTGATGTACTGAATTTGTATGTTACATACATAACAGCCAGAGGCAGACTGTGAGTCTCTGTCTTCCTCTACAGTTTTCACCCGCTACAGTTCCATCTAGTATCGTGTAAGTTAGTCCCTGACGTCTTAACAGATGTGCTATCATCCTGTCCCCTCTTCTTGTTGGTGTTTTACAGATGTTCCTTTCTTCGCCGATTCTGATCTGAACCTTCTCATTCCTTACATTATCAGTCCACCCGATTTTCGGTAAGTTTCTGAAGCACCACATCTGAAACCCTTAGTTTATCGTCTGTTCCTGTATTCCCATAGTCTTTGATTCGCTCTATGATTAACTACCACAAAGTACTGAGTCCCAAATGTACGTACTCAGAATCTTATTCCCGAAATTTAGGGGTATTTTTGATACTACTAGACTGCTTTTGGCAAGTAAGGCCTTCTCCTATCACACGCTTATTTTATGTTTCGTACGTTATGGGATGTTTTTCTTCCAAGATAGAAGAGTTCCTTAAACTCGCTTAATTTGCTTATTGAGAATGTGGAACACCTGAAATATAATGTTCTGTCACTGCGATAGAACTTGCTGATGTGTGCTTTACTAACTATATTTTTTCCCAGCCGACTCGCCATGATGGTGTGTTACAAAAACTGGAAGGCTTACAGTGACCAGTTCGTCATTGTTGCAGTATCCCTCAGAGATGCCATCATAACCGTTATCACTGTCAGCGTTCATCACTTTCTTCCCAAAATGAAAGTGCACTATGCTGTACATACTACTGCGAATAGAATCTATATTGTTTAGTTTGCTGATCAGTTAGTTATGTGCTGTGCTGGTACTGCGAACGGCTGAAAGCAAGGGGAAACTACAGCCGTAATTTTTCCCGAGGACATGCAGCTTTACTGTATGATTAAATGATGATGGCGTCCTCATGGGTAAAATATTCCGGATGTAAAATAGTCCCCCATTCGGATCTCCGGGCGGGGACTACTCAAGAGGACGTCGTTATCAGGAGAAAGAAAACTGGCATTCTACGGATCGGAGCGTGGAATGTCAGATCCCTTAATCGGGCAGGTAGGTTAGAAAATTTAAAAAGGGAAATGGATAGGTTAAAGTTAGATATAGTGGGAATTAGTGAAGTTCGGTGGCAGGAGGAACAAGACTTTTGGTCAGGTGATTACAGCGTTATAAATACAAAATAAATTAGGGGTAATGCAGGAGTAGGTTTAATAATGAATAAAATAATAGGAGTGCGGGTTAGCTACTACAAACAGCATAGTGAACGCATTATTGTGGCCAAGATAGACACAAAGCCCATGGCTACTACAGTAGTACTAGTTTATATGCCAACTAGCTCTGCAGATGATGAAGAAATAGATGAAATGTATGACAAGATAAAAGAAATTATTCAGGTAGTGAAGGGAGATGAAAATTTAATAGTCATGGGTGACTGGAATTCGTCAGTAGGAAAAGGGAGAGAAGGAAACATAGTAGGGGTGAATATGGATTGGGGGGAAGAAATGAAAGAGGAAGCCGCCTTGTAGAATTTTGCACAGAGCATAACTTAATCATAGCTAACACTTGGTTCAAGAATCATAAAAGAAGGTTGTATACCTGGAAGAATCCTGGCGATACTAAAAGGTATCAGATAGATTATATAATGGTGATAAAGAGATTTGGGAACCAGGTTTTAAACTGTAAGACATTTCCAGGGGCAGAAGTGGATTCTGACCACAATCTATTGGTTATGAACTGCAGATTAAAAGTGAAGAAACTGCAAAAAGGTGGGAATCTAAAGAGATGGGACCTGGATAAACTGAAAGAACCAGAGGGTGCAGAGAGTTTCAGGGAGAGCATAAGGAAACAATTGACAGGAATGGGGGAAAGAAATACAGTAGAAGAAGAATGGGTAGCTTTGAGGGATGAAGTAGTAAAGGCAGCAGAGGATCAAATAGGTGAAAAGACGAGGGCTAGTAGAAATCCTTTGGTAACAGAAGAAATATTGTATTTAATTGATGAAAGGAGAAAATATAAAAATGCAGTAAATGAAGCAGGCAAAAAGGAATACAAACGTCTCAAAAATGAGATCGACAGGGAGTGCGAAATGGCTAAGCTGGGATGGCTGGAGGACAAATGTAAGGATGTAGAGGCTTGTCTCACTAGGGGTAAGATAGATACTGCCTACAGGAAAATTAAGAGACCTTTGGAGAGAAGAGAACCACTTGTATGAATATCAAGAGCTCAGATGGCAACCCAGTTCTAAGCGAAGAAGGGAAGGCAGAAAGGTGGAAGGAGTATATAGAGGGTTTATACAAGGGCGATGTACTTGAGGACAATTTTATGGAAATGGAAGAGGATGTAGATGAAGACGAAATGGGAGATAAGATACTGCGTGAAGAGTTTGACAGAGCGCTGAAAGACCTGAGTCGAAACAAGGCCCCGGGAGTAGACAACATTCCATTAGAACTACTGATGGCCTTGGGAGAGCCAGTCATGACAAAACTCTACCATCTGGTGAGCAAGATGTATGAGACAGGCGAAATAACCTCAGACTTCAAGAAGAATATAATAATTCCAATCCCAAAGAAAGCAGGTGTTGACAGATGTGAAAATTACCGAACTATCAGTTTAATAAGTCACAGCTGCAAAATACTAACGCGAATTCTTTACAGACGAATGGAAAAACTGGTAGAATCGGACCTCGGGGAAGATCAGTTTGGATTCCGTAGAAATGTTGGAACACGTGAGGCAATACTAACCTTACGACTTATCTTAGAAGAAAGATTAAGAAAAGGCAAACCTACGTTTATAGCATTTATAGACTTAGAGAAAGTTTTTGACAATGTTAACTGGAATACTCTCTTTCAAATTCTGAAGGTGGCAGGTATAAAATACAGGGAGAGAAAGGCTATTTACAATTTGTACGGAAATCAGATGGCAGTTATAAGAGTAGAGGGGCATGAAAGGGAAGCAGTGGTTGGGAAAGGAGTGAGACAGGGTTGTAGCCTCTCCCCGATGTTATTCAATCTGTATATTGAGCAAGCAGTAAAGGAAACAAAAGAAAAATTCGGAGTAGGTATTAAAATTCATGGAGAAGAAGAAAAACTTTGAGGTTCGCCGATGACATTGTAATTCTGTCAGAGACAGTAAAGCAATTGGAAGAGCAGTTGAACGGAATGGACAGTGTCTTGAAAGGAGGATATAAGATGAACATCAACAAAAGCAAAACGAGAATAATGGAATGTAGTCAAATTAAATCGGGTGATGCTGGGGAATTAGATTAGAAAATGAGACACTTAAAGTAGTAAAGGAGTTTTGCTATTTAGGGAGTAGAATAACTGATGATGGTCGAAGTAGAGAGGATATAAAATGTACACTGGCAATGGCAAGGAAATCGTTTTTGAAGAAGAGAAATTTGTTAACATCGAGTATAGATTTAAGTGTCAGGAAGTCGTTTCTGAAAGTATTTGTATGGAGTGTAGCCATGTATGGAAGTGAAACATGGACGATAACTAGATTGGACAAGAAGAGAATAGAAGCTTTCGAAATGTGGTGCTACAGAAGAATGCTGAAGATAAGGTGGGTAGATCACGTAACTAATGAGGAGGTATTGAATAGGATTGGGGAGAAGAGAAGTTTGTGGTACAACCTGACTAGGAGAAGGGATCGGTTGGTAGGGCATGTTTTGAGGCATCAAGGGATCACAAATTTAGCATTGGAGGGCAGCATGGAGGGTAAAAATCGTAGAGGGAGACCAAGAGATGAATACACTAACCAGATTCAGAAGGATGTAGGTTGCAGTAGGTACTGGGAGATGAAAAAGCTTGCACAGGATAGAGTAGCATGGAGAGCTGCATCAAACCAATCTCAGGACTGAAGACCACAACAACAACATCAGTTAGTTGCTATAATAAAGGAACCAGTGATTCCTCTGTTTGCATTCTAAGAAAGTTACCGTCGGAAGATGTGGAATACATACAGAAAGATTGCCGATGTCGGCGAAGGGGTAAGGTCATGTAGCACTGAGCGCAAGATGTGTCAGCAGCACGTCTGAAGCTGCAGTCAAAGTTCATCTGAATGACTGCGAGATATATCTGCTGTCAAGATTCATGAGCCAAAGAAGGACAGCACCTTTTATATTATCGAGAAATAGAGGAGACAGTGTCATGGACACGATACAGGATTTGTGGTGGACATCACTAAAACAAACGAGTTACTCGTTGCAGTAGGATCTTATCACGAAATTTCAATCAGCAACTTTGTACGTGATCGAAATTTCCGTGCGCTGTTCGAGAGTGGAATAACAGAGAATTGGGGGAAGATGGTTTAATAGACCCTCTGCCAAGCACTTAAGTGTGATTTGCAGAGTAGCCATGTAAACGTTGCAGAAGGTCAACCTGAATTTCTCAACAGTGGCACCTTTGCATGATTTATCGCAAAAGAGTGACCAATAAGGACGCAGTTGATCTCGAAAACAGTGTTCATTAGTATTTTCTTACTTGCCTGTTAGGCAAAAAATCTATCTATATAAGAATGTCAGTCCTTATTCTCAAGGTACCATGTTGTCAAACTGTAACTGGTATTAGTATTAGACCTCTCCTTGCCTGATTCCCAAGAATGTCTAGCTCTGATCTGTGATCTAAATGCTTTTTCAGAAGAGAATGTGAAGGTGAAATAATCGCTTAAAAGAGACGGATTTACAAAATCTGCAGACTTTCTTCTTTTTTAAATGTATAATAGGTATGAATGTTCTTATTACACTGAAATGTTTGAGTATCGATGTAAAACAACTGGTCAATCCGTACAGTGAAGATATATTACTCATATTATATAGAGCTTTCCCATAAAACGAAATTCAAAGCCGTTTCGATGAGACACAATGTTAACAAAATTCTCCTCTCTAGAAACTCTTTTCTTGCCTTCGCCAGTCTACATATCATTCCTTCTCTACTTCGACCATCGTCTGTTATTTTGCTACCAAAATAGCAGATCTTGTCTATTAATATAAGTGTCTCATTTTCTAATCTAATTTCCTCGACATCACCTGATTCTGTTCGACAATATTCCGTTGTCTTCGTTTTGCTTTTGTTGATGTTCATCATATATCCTCCTTTGAAGACACTGTCCATTCCGTTTAACTGATCGTCCATACCTTTGCTGTCTATGCCAGAATTACATTGTCATCGGAAAACCTCAAAGATCTTATTTCTTCTCCATGGATTTTAATACCTACTCCAAATTTTTCTTGTTTTCTTTACTGCTTGCTCAATATACAGATTGAATAACATCGGGATAGGCTACAGCCCTGTCTCACTCCCTTCTCAACCACTGCTTCCCATACGTGTACCTCGACTCTTCTAACTGTCATCTACCTTCCGTACAAACTGTAAATAGCCTTTCGCTCCCTGTATTTTACCCCGGCCATATTTAGAATTTGAAAGAGAGTACTCCAGTCACCATTGTTAAAAGCTTTCTCTAATTTTACTGATGCTACACATGTAGGTTTGCCTTGCCTTAACCTGTTTTCCAGTGGGCGCCATCTATCTTCCACTAGCAATATATGCTTCTACATCCTTACATTTGACTTCTAGCCATTTCTGATTAGCCATTTTGCACTCCCTGTTGATTTGATTTTAGAGACGTTTGTGTTCTCTTTCGCCTGCTTTATTTACTGCATTTATATTTTCTCCTCTCTTCAGTTAAATTCCATATCTCTAGTGTTATACAAGGATTTCTACTAGCCCTCATCTTTTAACGTACTTGATTCTAGGCTGCCTTCATTATTTCACCTCTCAAAGGAACCCATTCTTCTTCTACTGATTCCTTTCCCCAGCTCATGTCAATGGTTCCCTAAAGTTCCTTCTGAAACCCTCTCCAATCTCTGGTCCTTTCAGTTTATCCAGGTCCCATCTCCTTAAATTCCTAACTTTTGACCGTTTCTTCAGTTTTAATCTACAGTTACTAACCAATAAATTGTGGTCAGAGTCCACATCTGCCCCTGAAAATATCTTCCAGTTTAAAACCCGGCTCCTAAATCTCTGTCTTACCATTATATAAACTATCTGAAACCTTCCAGTGTCTCCAAGCCTCTTCCACGTATACAACCTTCTTTTCATGATTCTTAAATCAAATGTTAGCTATGGTTAAGTTATGCTATGTGCAAAATTCTACCAGACAGCTTCCTCTTTCATTTTTTACCGCCGGTTCATATTCACCTACTACTTTTCATTCTCTTCCTTTTCCTACTATGGAATTCCAGTCCTCCGTGACTGTTAAATTTTCGTCTCCTTTAACTATCTGAATAATTTCTTTTACCGCATCATTCATTTCTTCAATCTCTTCATCAGCTGTAGAGCTAGTTGGCGTATAAACTTGAAACTGCTGTGGTGGGTGTGGGCTTAGTGTTTACCTTGGCTAAACTAATGCGTTCGCTATGCTGTTCGTAGTAGCTTATCCGCCTTCCTATTTTTTTAATCATTATTAAATCTACTCCTGCATTACCCCTGTTTAATTTTGTATTTATAAGTATGTGTTCACCTGACCATACTTCACTAATTCCCACTATATCTAACTTCAACCTATCCATTTCCCTTTTCAAATTTTCTAATCTACTTGCCCAATTAAGGGATCTGACATTCCACGCACCAATCCGTAGAATGCCAATTTTGTTTCTCCTGATAATGATGTCCTCTTGAGTGGTCTCCACGCGGACCTCTGGAATATTTTACCTGAGGAGATGCCATCACCATTTAACCATGCAGTAGAGCTGCATGGTCTCAGGAAAAATTACTGCTGTAGACTCCTCTTGATTTCAGCCATTCGAAGTACCAGCACACCAAAGCCTTTTCAGTTGATGTTACAAGGGCAGTTCGGTCAATCATTCAGACATTTGCTGCAACTACTGAATAGGCTGCTGCCCCTCTTCAGGAACCACACATTTGTCTGGTCGCGTAACAGATACCCCTCCGTTGTGGTAGCACCTACAGTACGGCTATATGTATCGCTGAGGCATTGAAGCCTCCCCATGAGCCGCAAGACCCATGGTTCATGGGAGGGTGTTGAGGGTGGGGGAGAGTAAACATCGATATCTATATAACATCTACACTTAACGAAATGTATATATTTTTAATTTTATACTGCGGTAATAATGTACCCCTCTACTTGGCGTAAACGTTATGGAAAATGTGGCATTACTAAGACTGTGATAAAGTGTATTTTGAGGTTCTGTACCCCGCTTATACATCAGCATCTATTTAAAAAGCAAGCTGTTAATAAGAGTTAAGCCCATTAAACCCCCCACCCCAGTGGTATTACGCGTTATGGAACAAGCGTTCGCCTTGTTAGGGTTCAGGCAGATAAAGCAGTCAAAAACAATAGAGATGTCTCAAATATTTACTCAAACTGTAACAGCCTACTGTTACAACAGACAATATTGTAAAAAGTTTTGAAAATGAAGCTTAAATTCGTATGTTTCCACTGCGTTTGACAGAATACAGTGCCAAAAGATTTGTACTGCACGTCAAAGCTCACTGTCAACGTCGTTTGAATATTTTTATAATAAAATTTATGTATCTATAGTATTTTTGTTTGATGTCTATATTTTCCTTCCATTCCCTCAATACAGTGTTGTATGATGAGGCAGACGACGTAATAGAATAATTAATTTTTATGAAATTTAATGATGAGCTGTGGTGGAGAGAGACGGAGTGGGTAAGTGAGACAGCTGGTAATGGGGTAGATGTGGAAATATTTTTTGAGCGCAAGTGAGATGAAATTTGATGATAATGCAAAAAGTCAAGACTTATCAAGATCTGGTGTGGCAGCTACTTACCTGTGCACAAGAGATCAGAAATGAGCTCCATATACTCGCTTTAAACTCGCCGCCGAGTCCTGTGACGTCATCGCCGAAGTCGCCGTCTCCTTGTGCTGGAAGGCCGTGAGCCTCTGGCGCTGCCCACTTGCCGCTTGATTCTGTAGTTGGATACAAGTGGATTCGACTCGCACAGAAAGAAGAGCAAACACACGAGTTTGCAAGTATAACTGTGGATTCCTGGCATGCTAGCAACGTACGCAACAGTTTTGAAAGGAATTTCCGCCATGTTATTGTAAATTACTATTCATTTACACATTTACACTGAAGCACCAAAGAAACTGGTGCAGGCATGCGTAATATATATATATAAATGCAGCAAACGGCGCTGCTGTCGGCAACGTCTACATAAGACAAGTGTCTGGCGCAGTTGTTAAGATCGGCGCACGAGCGAAGGGACTCAGCATCTTCGAGGTAGCGATTAAGTGGGTATTTTCCCATTTCACGAGTGTACCGTGAACATCAGGAATACGGTAAACCATCAAATCTCCGACATCGCTGCGGCCGGAAAAAAGATCCCGCAATAACGGGACCAATGACGACTGAAGAGAGTCGTTCAGCGTGACAGAAGAGCCACCCATTCGCAAATTGCTGCAGATTTCAACGCTGGGCCATCAACAAGTGTCAGCGTGCGAACCATTCAACGAAACATCATAGATACGCACTTTAAGAGACGAAGGCTCTCTCGTCTACCTTTGATGACTGCACAACACAGAGCTTTACGTCTCTCCTGGGCCCGTCAGCACCGACATTGGACTGTTAATGACTGAAAACATGTTGCCTGGTCGGGCGAGTCTCGTTTCAAATTGTATCAGGCAGATGGACGTGTAAGATCTGGCGACAACCTCATGAGTCCAAGGATCCTGCATGCCAGCAAGGGGTTCTCTTCGTTCTGTTGCTCAAACAATTTCATAAGAAGTTAGTTTGGCTTTAATTTTATTATCTTTAATTATTTTAATTTGTAGTTTTAGCATGTTTGATTTTATAAATTATCAGCTTTATTGTTGATTTATGATTATTTCTTTTCCTTTAGCTTTAGCTTGTTTTGCTTCTTGTTTAGCTGAAACTAACCGTACTCCTTCTGACTTTGCCGAAGGTGAAGCTGGTGGAAGCTCTGTAATGATGTGGGGCGTGTGCCGCTGAAGTGATACGGGACCCCTGATACGTCTAGATACATGTCTGGCAGTTGAGACGTACGAAAGCATCATGTCTGATCACCTGCATCCATTCACGTCATTGTGTATTCCAACGGACTTGGGGCAATTCCAGTAGGACAGTGCGACAACCCACACGTCCAGAATTGCTACAGAGTGGCTCCAGGAACACTCTTCTTAGTTTTAGCACTTCCGTTGGCCCCCCGACACCCAAGATAAGAATATTATTGAGTATTTCTGGATCCCAACCCCTCGTAAGCTTATGGACATCCCTGCACGATTCATGGTGTCAGTTCCCTCCAACACTACTTCAGGCATTAGTCGAGGTCATGCCACGTCATGTTGCGGCACTTCTGTGTGCTCGCGGGGGCCCTTAATGATAGTAGGCAGATGTGCCAGTCTCTTTGCCTCTTCAGTGTATTTCACACAGTCATGATTTCCACGTTATAGCCATTCTGAAGTGTAAGTTCTTTTTATACGTACTGTAAGCGTATTGTCATATCGCTGGTTTTGGTTGCGGAGTATCTTTGCCAGCTGCTGCGTTTTGGCAGAGTCGATCACATGACACGGAGCAGTTATATTGTGCTGTCAGTAGCTCTACATGTGAAAGACATTATTATGGAAGTTCAAGTGTTGCTACAAGTGCTGATACTGTGAAGTAATGAGATATGGAAGTGGATTCAGCGAAAATAGCATAAAGAAGTAATTAAATATGAGCAGTGCCGCCGATGACGTTTCTGAGTATCCGCCCATTTGCGTGTCGTCAATACATCAATCATCTGCTCCGTGTTCGGCTTCTCAGAATGAAATAATGTCAATCAGTAATACTATTTACCACATAAGAGAGCATTAAAGTGCCAGTATTTTGTAGCGAGCTTGAGAACGTCCGTTCGTTCATCGCGTTCCACATCGTCAACAATCAGCCACTCCGTAACGGTTACGCGCACGCTCGTAGAAGTGAGAACTGAAAATTTAACTTTATGAACAGATATTATTACTAGCGCCAAGGAGGATTGGTACCAGATATCTGTGTATGCGTGAGGAGCATAAGAACTTTCGTTCGATCATTCGGCTTCCGCATCATCAAAGAGTCACCCACGTCGTGTCGATTACACGTGCCCTCGTCCGAGTGATATTGTGGACAGATAATCATCAAGAATGTTAATTGGCATAAACACTTACGACTTAGAATGTAAACAGTGCAGCCTAATGTTTTTTATTATCTCAGAATATAGTTCTTCATACCAGATGTAAGACAGTGTGTGTTTGATGTTGAGTGGCTCCCCTAAATTACTTGCAATTTAAGGCAAGTAAGCAGCAGTGTGTAGCAGACCAATACGATCGCTGCGGGAGTTTCAGGAACGTGGTGTGGACAAGGCGCACGGTTAAGAAGTGACCCCTGGGCGTGTTACAATACATGGATTTATACATAAATACAAATATACGTACATCTGTATACACACACCAAAACAGTTTTGCATCAATTTGGTTCCGAGAGTCCCGGAACCTGTACATCATTCCCGCCCTTTTTATTGCTCATGAAAACCACACATTGCATGTTGTCCCACCATACAGCGAGATTTTAAGAGGTGGTGGTCCAGACTGCTGTACACACCGGTACCTCCAATACCCAGAAGCAAGTCCTCTTGCATTGATGCATGCCTGTACTCGCCGTGGCATACTATTCACAAGTTCATCAAGGCACTGTTGGTCCAGATTGTCCCACTTCTCAAAGACGATTTGGCGTATATGTCTCAGAGTGCTTGGTGGGTCACGTCTTCCATAAACAGCCATCTATATCAGGCGTGTTCGATGGGGTTCATGTCTGGAGAAAATGCTGGCCACTCTAGTCGAGGGATGTCGTTATCCTGGAGGAAGTCATTCACAAGATGTGCATAAGATGGCGACGCGAATTGACGTCCACGAAGACGAATGCCTTGTCAATATGCTGCGGATATGGTTGCACTACCAGTTGGAGGATGGCATTCAAGAATTTTACAGCCGTTACGGCGCCTTCCATGACCACCAGCGTCGTACGTCGGCCCCACAGAATGCCACCCCTAAACAGCAGGAAACCTCCACTTGGCTGCATTCGCTGGCCCATGTGACTAAGGCGTTCAGCCTGATCAGGTTGCCTCCAAACACGTCTCCGACGATTGTCTGGTTGAAGGCTTATGCGACACTTATTGGTGAAGAGAAGGTGATGCCAGTATTGAGTGGAACATTCGTCATGTTGTTGGGCCCGTAGTACCACGCTGCATGGTGTCGTGGTTGCAAAGATGGACCCCGCCATGGACGTCATGAGTGAAGTTGCGCATCATGCAGCCAACCGTGCAGAATTTGAGTCGTAACACGACGTCCTGTACTAGCCCTTGGGCGGCCTGAGCGAGGCAAGTCATCTACAGTTCCTGTCTCTCTCCTCCATGTCCGAAAAACATTGCTTTGTTTCACTCCGAGACGCTTGGACACTTCCCTTGTTGAGAGCCCTTCCTGGCACAAAGTAACAATTCGGACGCGATCGAACCGCGGTTTTTACCTTCTAAGCATGGTTGAACTACAGACAACACGAGCTGCGTACCTCCTTCCTGGTGGAATGATTGGAACTGATTGGCTGTTGGACCCCCTACGTCTAATAGGTGCTGCTCATGCAAGGTTGTTTACATCTTTGGGCAGGTTTAGTGACATCCCTGAACAGTCAAAGGTACTGTGTCTGTGATACAATATCCATAGTCAACGTCTATCTTCAGGATTTCTGGGAACCGGGATGACGCAAAATATTTTTTGATGTATGTAGATATATAGACAAAGTTTTCCGAAGACTGCCTTAAATTTTGTTTAATATGTAATATCAATTGAATGAATTTCTAGCAACTACGATGATATTTACACATTTTTGAGACATTACAAATCTGTAAAGACGGAGGTAGAAAACATAAAATTAGGATGAAGTATCTTCTCTAAGTGGTATTATTTATAACAATGAGTAACAAAAATGAGCGATAAGCTACACAACTCGCTGTTTGCGCATAAACGAAAGTTACTGTGTCCAAATCAATGCAGGAAGCGTGTGCTTCTTTGTCATGGGGTATAACAGTGACTCTCTGCACCCAGTTTCCGTCTGACGTAGTATATACGTTTCCTCATATAGGAGGTGAACCAATCAAGAACACAAATATTTCGTTTGCATAGCACGAAATTTAGATGTTGTTTCGTCTTAAGCGTGTACTATAGAGTGAAACTTATGTCTGTCAAGAACATTACTCTTATTGTGTACCATCTGACAACCTGGCGTTCTCCGGGTATGTATTTATTTCATTTCTGTTAGTCAGTCTCCTCTTTCTCCTCTCTCTCTCTGTGTATCTCCTCTCGCTTCAAACGGGAAACCTAGCACAACTGGCCTCAACACTGGAGCCGACATGGCTTAAATCCCTGTCGGTATCTTCCAGAAGTCCACTGACTCCCTTCCTGCACATCTCACAGCGATCTGCGCCTCAGAAGGTAGTTATTCATTCTTTGGACAAGCGGTCATATTAATGTGAATGGACAGCGTGCACTTCTGTAAAATTATTATATGTAAATGGTAGACATGGTGCTTCCTTAGCACCTTCTTGTAGCCAACTTCACTTAAGACCATACGCAGTCTCTGCTATACACTAATAATCAGTAATAAGAAATTAAATTAAGAAGTATGTTCAAAAAGCAATTACAAGTTAAAAACATTTTGAAATAGATAATGTTGGCAATGAAAACAATATTCATTTGCAAGGCAGAGAAACTGTTGAAGCCATTAAAGAAACTTTCTTCATTTGCAGATATCATGTGTTTTATGGTAGAAGACCTCCCATTGAAAGAAACAGGATGGTGTATGACTGATGAAGTATGGCTTAATTTTCCACACGTTATGTAACTAGTTTTAAAAATATGCACAATTTTACACCTCATAAAATACTGCAACTGCAGATCAAACAATATCCTCCAAATAACTATAATATATTATACAGCACTTAAATATTTAGAACTCGTAATATTTACAAACGCTACAGTAAACAGAATCTCATCTCACACAACAGGAACAGTATAAAATACCAATTACTTATATGGCTTTACTGTGTCTTCCTTCCTTGCATTTCAGACTGTAACGTTTTTGTATTTTTGTTCACTTTGAAACGGCCTAACAAGCGTATGTTTGCTTTGTTCCAGGAAACTGGTGACCTTGTCAAGAAAGTTATACAGGGTGAAAAGTATTTCAACCGACAAACTCTGGTAGGTTGCAGGGGACATCAAAACAAATATTTTTCCCTAATGTCATTTTTTCCTATGAGGATTATTTAAACCAGTGGAGGGCGTATTACGCTCTTCAGTTGCTAGAGGCCGTATTACGATCTTCAGGTGTTAGAGGGCGTATTACGCTCTTTAGTTGTAGGCAACTGCTGTCCACCAATGTAGTAGTGCATTGTCTCTGTTTACTAATGGAGCGATACTCCTGGAGTGAGTTGAGTACACTGACATGGTTTGTGCGTAGCTCATCACAACGGACGAGCTGCACAGCGGGTTAATCAACAACAATATCCTAATCGCCGTATCCCGGATCATACGACCTTTACTGCTGTGTACCAACGTCTGCTTAAGACCGGATCATTTAGATGATTACCTGGACAGGGACACCGTCGCACGGTAAGAACGCTGCAATTTGAGGAAGCTGTCTTGCAGCATGTGGAGCGGGATCGTTCCATCAGCACTCGTGCAATTCCACGTAACATGGGGACGAATCAGATGAATGTAGGAACAGTCCTTCGAGAGCAATTGTTACGTCCATTTCACCTACAGTGTGTCCACAACCTGGAACCAGTTGATTATCCACCCAGAACACATTTCCATTACCGGTTTAAATACTACTTATAGGAAAAAATGACATTAGGCAAAAATATTTGTTTTGATGTCCCCTACAACCTCCCAGAGTTTGTCGGTTTAAATACTTTTCACCCTGTACAAAGCCATCTGCAATTTTCTTCTTCAAACGATAAAATAATGCCGGATCTCATTAACACAAATAAAAAGTTTGGGATCCGCATTTATATTAAGAACTCACCGACTTGTCTGGAGGTAAAGGTACAACTCAGAATATGCCGTGCAATGCGTCCAGAAAACGAAAGAGCACTATGTCGCCCCCGTCAAACAAAAGAAGTAAAGGGAAGCACAGATACAAATGCTCAATGGTGGCAGCTTATCGCAATACGATCATCGTAAAACAACCTAATCTCCCGCGATACTAATCGGAAAGTCTACTGTCACTGATTCCATAAGGAAACAATTGTAGGAAGAGATATATAACATATGAAAGAGATTATGGACGAAGTTCGCTGATTTCCGTATGTTAGATTAGAACGTGTGTTACAGTGATGAACTGATCGAAAGACTGAAGGAGATAAAGGAGGGCTGTAGCCCATGAATAGCTCTCACCAGAATGAAAGGAAGTGTGGAGTAAGACTACCTCCCTCCATCACTCGTCTACTAAAATTAGATTTGACATAAGGCGACAGGGCATCTCTAGGTCACGCATGTACGTTGAACGTATTTACATGGGTTTTGAATTTCGTTCCGTATCGGCTACAGGGAGCGAAAAAAATCGCTTCCCCGCAGCAGACAGTGCCGAAATCCCTGAGACGCGAGCTTCATGCATTTATTCATCTGCCGCCGCAACGCCAGCGGGGCGCGTCCCGCGCGCCACTAGAATGGCGCCAGTTCTCCATCTGCCGCGCTCCGACGGTGCTGACAACTGCCACCCAACGGTATTAACTCTTCCGAAGCAGCGAGAACCAGCGGACAAACGCATGCATACATTGGCGCTAATATGCTTTAGAACATCCGCATCCAGTTCTCCTCTATTTTTCCCCCCCGACAGCAATCGTTATTGTCGCTGCCGCTTCAATTATCTCCACGCATATAACAATCCGCTGTGTCCGAAAGGGTATGTATAATAGCTGATACACGTTTTGTTTTGCACCCGTGCGCCGTGCATGTAAAATTACAGATAATGGAAAAAAGTTGGTTCATTAATGCAGCCGACAGTTGCGTCAATCAGTTAATTAACGGATACCGGAGAAGGACGCTCAGTTTCCGCTCCATGCAGCGCTTAAATCAGTAAAGCAATTTAAGTTACTGCGTTATTAAAGCCCATTCGCAAGCGACTGTCGTTCGTCGTTTTGAGGGAAAAACAAACGTTTGTCAGCTGACAAAACCGCTTTTGTAAGTAATGAACACAATATTACGTTCTTATCTATCATTCATGAATATGTATTTTGATAGTTAGCTGCCTTTTAAAACAGAAATTTGTTATATATGACATATTTCACCTGTTGATGTCACACGTCTTAAGTGGCTATTCTGCTTGTTGGAGTATATATTTCTTCCAGTAGATGTCCAGCGAATCACACTGGCACCATTGCTTGTTGCTAGTAGTAAATATGAAAACGTGAAGAAAGTAACAAATTTGTATTTTAAATCATTACTCATAGCTAATAGAAACAATAGTGGAAAACAAGACAAAACTATTCTGCCTCGTGTGTAAGATATATTGTAACGGGACATCCTCCTCTAACATTACTTTTCCTCAACAGTAGTTGTCGACACCAGTATTATTTTTCGTATTTTGGGCAGGTCAGTATCATCTCAGTTCCTCTTCCGGAAACTTTAATGTAATTTTATACACAGTATGCTATATTTCAAGTTGAAATTTGTGAAAATTAATTACTTTATAAAATGTTTTAGTCTCGATGTTATAATCGGTAAATACTAGTTCTGAATGTACAATTAAAATAATTTTTATTAGAATCATTTGAAATTACGAACTATTGGCATACTTAAAATTTCTACTCCGTCGGCGGTTCGAGTCCTCCCTCGGGCATGGGTGCCTGCGTTGTCCATAGCGTAAGTTAGATTAAGTAGTATGTAGGCTTAGGGAGCGATGACCTCAGCAGTTTGGTCTCATAAGACCTTACCACAAATTTACAATTTCTATTATTAATTGCGCATTACTGTATTGGATACAATGTTTATTTCTGGATTTACTTATGAAATAATAATCGAAAGTAACAATGAAACAGAAAGTAGCAGAAATTCATTAGTTAAGAAAAATTGCAAACTCTTTGGAATATGGTTATTTCCGCAGTGCGTGGGAGTGATAAGCGTGCCGCTAATGTGATCTGACGTATGTTTGTATTTTTGTGCGAACAATGTAATTTCGGCTTTGTTAGTGTGAAAAATCAAAAGACTGTGTGATATACTAAAAAATAAAAAAAATATATTTACGTAAAAACAAAACTTCTGCAATAACAATCTTCAAATTTATCCACATCAATTCTACCGTGAGGACCTAAAATGTGACATTTTCAGCTTCAAGAATCAGACCCGTAGACAAGTAGAACTGTAGCCAACTTACATGACGAACTAAGTAAACTACAAAGTTAATTGTTTAATCTTCGCTCCTCTCAGATTTTTCATAAAAGATTTTTCTTATTGTGGACAATAGCTGCAGGCAGGAAGTAGGGGGTCAGATTACAATTTGAGAAAGGGGAATGAGCCTCGGACTTCAAGTGTAGTCTCAATTCAGAAGCTGTCAGTATCCGATTTCCAAAGAAGTCAGTTGCTAACAACTGAAAGTATTACCCAGCCATTGGTTTCATGTGTCATTGTTGCAAAATATTGATGCGGATTGTGTTACACCAGACTGAGCTGTGGATACGTCTGAAGAAACGTTTTTAATCCGTACTCTGCAATTTTTGTCAGTTGGAACTTCTTAAGTTAATTCGTCGGTCCATAAGAGCTTGTAAGTACATTTCACACTGTGTCTAGATTGGCTCCGCATAACTGTCTGTTACATTTCCCACACGTAGGTTGATAATTTCATGTGTGTGTGTGTGTGTGTTGCAGCCAACTCGTTGTTCTCGGAACGTCGCCATGAAAACATGGGAAGATCCGACTATAAGGAAAAAGACTGAGAGGTTCCAATTTAACGTCTCATCGACGATCGTTATTAGAGAGAGAGAGAGAGAGAGAGAGAGAGAGTTGAAGCTCGGATTATGGAATAATGAGGATAGAAAGTGACCATTTCCTTTTGAACTGAACATCCCGATGTGTGCCTTTAGCTATTCCTGGCATACACGGAAAACCTACCAAAAAATCTGGACGGCGTACGGGAATTACAAGCGCTGCCGTACGGAATGCATGTTCAGTGTCTTATTACTGCGCCCCTTCTATCGGTAAGATCCAAGTAAGATGTGTGATCCGATTATTAAGCGCGATCGTGTCACAGAGATGGTTATAGAACTCCAGTGGCCACAGAGATTTTTACTGTTCTCTTAAAATTAACATGCTCTGAAAATTGGAAACATTTGATTTCGTTCTTCCTTCTCATGATTCAGGAATGATGGTGGCAACATGGGTCGATGGTTTAGCTCGTAAACATTCGTTGTGAAATCGCTTTGTAAGATAGTGAACAGTACAAGGAACTGCCATTACATAATCGACCCTTGGAGTCGCAATCAGCATTCAACAAATGTAGCTCTACACCAGCGTTTTGTTAGTCCTCTCTAACATAATATTTACTGGCCGTTTAAGCCTTTTATCTAACGTATAATTCTCTTTATATTTGCCTCTCGTACATTTTATATTGTTTTGTAATGTTATCTGGGGTTAGCGCACCCACTTGATTCTGTATACAATCGTCATTAATCAACTCTATCAGCCTGTGGTTGAAATTACCCCATATACTATGTGCATTTTGCAATGTGTCCTGTTATGTGGCTCATTAACTTAGGTACGTAATTTGTCCAACTCTAAGCAGTCAGATATCAGCTAATTTAAACAGAGGTTTTTTTTTTATCTTTTCTTGACTTCATAGTTGTCAGATTCTGATCTGGTGTCTCATTCATTTATAAGCTACTTCTGAGTAGGTTTTTGTAGCATTGGTCTTGTGCTTTACACACATTTATGGCCTTGTTGTAATGGTTTGTATTTTCACAAATTTCGTAGATTTCCGAAGATAATAGATTAACGTGTCGAAACCGGTTACGTGCGATGAAATGTTTCAGTACTGCAGCTGACGACTACTTAATTTTGTAAGATTTTATTCCAGAATTGTTGCAAAAGATAGCTATAAGCAAACACCGATTCGCGAATTGAACAGGCAAAGAGCGAAGCAGTAGTGACACATGAATTACCTCCCTCTTCCTTTTCCCAACACACACGATAAAAAGGTCTGCTATGTGGCGATAAAGATAACAATTCCTTGTCATCTTTCCTGGGGACGTCGCTGCTTATTTAGTGTATCAGTTTGTCATTTAACTTACGAGGCTAACTATATCTCCTTCAATAAATCATTACATAGAAAATGATGATTCCTGCTGTAAGTAGGCTGTTTAGGTTTTCTTATTGGTAACGCCACGTAGCGCTTTTTAAATTTTTTTATTTAAAAAAACATAAAAATAAAATTTAAAAAGAGGTACGTGGCGTTACCAATAAGAAAACCTAAACAGTAGTAATATAAACACAAGGCCACTGAAGTGAGTTTTCCTTCTGCATGTAATTCAGGATGTATCGTGTAGAAAACGTACTGTATGAACATTCCAAACAGTAACCAAATAACCAATAGATCAAATATGTTAAAAGTTGTGTCGCATTTACGCTGTTTCGAAAGGGCGAGTCAACAACGAATGAAATAGCTCATTGATGTGGTCCCTTGGTCATTTTGTAAGCCTTGCACACATAAATACAAATGATACTATTTTCTTCGCTGATATGAAATATTCAGTATGTCGGTTTCTCAGTGTCAGATGATTATGGTTTACCACACACGGTGCAGTTTCCTAACATTCATTGCGGAATACAACTCGAAAAATTTATTGTAGAAAAGGATTCCAGCAAAGCCAAATTTCTTTCAGAGAAACTAATAAATTTACCTTCTAACTACCTCTCATAAAACTTTTCTACAAAATTACAGTGGGATCATTTATTAACAGCAAAATCTTTGTTGGAAGTTCCGAACTTAAATACACACACCTAAGGCAAATTCGGTGTTTATTTGTGGTGAATGTGACTCCCTTACAAGCATGTTGTAAAGCTTTTTAGAGAAATTTGATTTGTCGGATTCGTTACAGTTTTCTTCTAACTTATTTGCAAAAGAAACATCCCGAGACTTCATCTACAATGATTTTTCAAAGCATGTTTCACCTGTATGATGCATTAAGATATGTATAAAGTTTAATAATCCGATAAACTAGGAAATGACGGAGCAAGTAGCGTACATGTATTTTAAGATAGGGCCCGACTGTCGCGTTCGAAAGGAGCAACACAACTTATAAGACCGGTGACTTTTTTCACAGAAATTGCCAATATACCACTTGTTTTTACTTCCACACTTTTCTTGTTTTCATTCATGTATAAACTTCAGCCAGAGATAAGCGATAGAATGTCCCTCAAAGCCTTGCTCTGGCTATAATATACTTCAGTAATACGTGATATAGCTTATTTTTGTTGCTATCCTTTTTGGTCGTTAATGGGGGCCTTGAGCGATACACTGATAAATTATGTAATGTACCAATAAGTATCAAGTATGTTGCTACCTGTATGTTTTAAAATGATAAGAGGCTAGATAGATGGCTTTCAGGACCAGAGAACAGACAGATATGATGTTATGATTTCAGAAAATATAATACGTGGAAAATGTAGTAACAGCGTATATCTTTGAAGTTAGTAAACACTGTGTTAATAATGTAAACCAGCGAAATGGGTAACACTTTATCTGCATTATCACTGGTGCCTTTCAGGTTATCTGAGAAGTAGAACAAACGAACTAAACCTTTGTCCAACAGATTTCAAAATCCGTTGCTATGGTTAAGCACTGCCACACGGTGGAAAAATAATAGCTTTTAAAACCTTCATTTGAAGTGTTACGTCATGCTGAACAGGGACTCTGTGAGTGCACGCATGGAATATGAGGCAATGAGGATACGGGTCGACGATAAGAATTTCCACCGTTTCATGGAAGCACTGATTGGCAAATGCTGAGATATAAGGAAGAAATAGTTAAAACCAGTTTTGTGGAAATACAACTACGTAAGGAAGAATCAAATTGCTGCATATATTGTCAGACATGACGACCTACTATTTACAGTTTCGGAAGCTGCAATGCAAGTCCGAAAAGCTTAGAATGATTGTATAGAGTCTAGGCTAGAGAAAACTCTTCGCCCAAGCCAAACTGTTGACTGCTAATTCGTAGAGACATATATGGAAAACAAACAGGCCACAGAGAACTTTACATGGTTGGGAGGGGGAAGAAAGTTGTTGCTTTCAGCTACCGATGACAATGTACAGGAGGTGCAGCGGTCACGACATGTGAGTGGACCGAGTGAGGTTGCACAGTGGTTAGCAAACTGGACTCGTATTCGGCAGGAGGTCCTGATTTAGTTTTTCCGTGACATCCCTAAATCGCTTCGGGCAAATTTCGGGGTGGTTCCTTTGAAAGGGCACGGACGACTTCCTTCCACATCCTTCCATTATGCGATGGGACCGACGACCTAGCTGTTTGGACGTCTCCCCCAAATCAACCACCAACCAGCCACCAACAACTTGTGGCCGTGGGGTTCTAGGCGCTTCAGTTTTGAACAGCGTGACCGCTTCGGTCGCAGGTTCGAATGCTGCCTCGGGCATGGATGTGTGTGATGTCTTTAGGTTAGTTAGGTGTAAGTAGTTCTATGTTCTGGGGGGACTGATGACCACAGATGTTAAGTCCCATAGTGCTCAGAGCCATTTTGAACCAACAACTTGTGACTGGGCATCGGAGACGCTGTTACATGGCAGAACAGAAAATTAGGTAAAATATTTCCAGGTACAGAATACGAAGGAAGCACCTAGGGAGGGAGTTACCAGGTTTAGGCCAGTCTAAGTGGAAAAACAATTAAATAATTAGGCAACGGAAGGGGAGAAGGTTCATGTTAGCGCCCCGTCATGCAACGCAGAGCCGGAGGCTCTGTTCCCAAGAAAGACGTCTGTTCTGCGCGAGACCTGGATCTCAAGACAGTGAAGCAACTGTGTTCTGCACTGCCGAATCCTATAGCGCCCACATACGTGACCTGTACCCCATACAAGCTATTGGCTAAGTTCGACGGTGTGAATTCGCGAGTGATTTCAGCACGGCTCTCAAGGCGTCTCTTATTAGCAGCTTTAACTGGACAGAACTGCCTCGGTTCTCAAACGCGGGGAACTTGCAAGCACAGCGGAATTTGCTCCGGGAGAAAACTGGTAAAGATTTGGCTTGATCCTTTGAAATAAAATGTTTTAAACCAATTGCCTAAAATATTCCTTGACTCGCTGCCACCCAGTACGAATAATCTGTGACAGGTTTATTTCTGACGTAATAAAACGTGACACTCAGCACGAAGTTACAGTGAGGTAAATGTCCGATGGCAACACTAGGAGTTACTCGTCGTTGCGTAGCTGTCAGGAAGCGGCACGGTATTTTCGCATTTATGCACGAGTCATCCGCTTCCGTCTGCCTCTCTGTGCCGTCACTAATTATTCAGCTGTCCAGCCACGCTCCCGTCCGGCACTTCATAGCACCATGTCGGGCAACGCACCGGAAAAGCCGCCATGACAGTCACAGGTGACGAAGTTAGGCGTCGTCTGTGTACGCAGACTGGTCCCCGTTCTTCTGAAATGTCGCAGCCAGCAATTTCCCCTTGAATATTAATCACTTAAAACACTGTCGCCGTGGATCAGTGAGCCGGGAATGGAGGCCGAAATTTATGACCATGCTTTTTATCGGATGCTATACGGAAAATGCAGCTTGACTTTGTTCCGTGTTGAATTTGCCATAAGAGTAGCACTAGTTCACCTGCTGAACTATCCACAATTAGTATCTCGATAACACTGTCACCTCATTTGTGTGCCATAGATACATACCTCCCCAAGCTGGTTCCTACTTATGTTTACGTACGTGTATTTTAGTGGGATGTGTCGGTAGTTGAGATGACCAATAAAGACAGTCAGAATCTAGAAAACGATAACACAGTCGTAAGTTTACATAAAATATGTGCACCTGATAACTGAGATTTACATAAATTGGAAGTGTTGTAGATCCTTCAGTGGTGCCGAGTTATCTTTACTAATAACGAATCTGTAAAACTGTCTTGTCTGTCTGTTGTCTTTGAAGATGCTAATCTCCTTAACTACTTGACGAATTTTTATGGGGTTTTCGCTGGTAACTTGAGCGTGGGTTTGGACACAGAATAGTCTTTGGTTAATCGAAATTGGATCATGGAAGAACACGTCGTGAATTAAACTTGTACTAAAACCTCCTTGTGTGTACGTCTGCCTGTCTGAACATGCTAATTTCCAAAATTACTACATACATTTTTATAGAATTTTCACTGGTAACTTCCGCGTAGCTAGGGGCACGGTACAGGCTACATTTAATCAAAATCGGATCATGGAAGTAAAAGAAACTCAAACGTATTACAAAAATGTACGGCTATGTTCCACATCTCCTCCAAAACCACTGGATCGATTTCCACCAAACTCGGTACACATATCACCCACTGTCTGGATAGGATCGTTGAGGGGGTATGAAACACCTACGTGTCGAAGGGGTAAGGGTGAGGTTAAAAATAGGTGTAGCCCACGACGCGCCAATAAACAAGATCCATTCATCCAGTGTTTGAGAAAGAGAGCTCTTAGTGAGATGCAACAGTCAGTACACAATTTCAAACTTTCACGAGGCTTTTTCCCGCTCAGCTCGACCCCCTCCATACATAATGACTAAAGGAAAAAAAAAGTTTATCGCGTACCACATTTTTGCAGTTCATTTTCGTATCAGGCTTGATGTTCTAATTTATAACTTCTTCACAATCACCTAAATATCACATTCTGCAGACAGAGTTCACATGTAACACTGAATGTAACTGCATAATTATAACATTCTACAACACATAGTTTAGGATATATGATGTCGTACACAATGAGATGCGTGAAAAACTTCCATATCATACGTGAATGAACGGATTTCAGTGAAATTTGATAAGTAGGTAGCTTGAACGTGGAGCATGAACATAGGCCACTTTGGGAAATGTTACGTACAGGATTGATTTAAAGAATATTACGCGAATTAGGGAAAAGAATTAACTCTTAGGAAACGCTTTTTACTCTTTGACTTTTTAACTTCATCATATTTCTGGAAGCACTTTTCTTGGTTGATATGTGCTACGTGATACGATTAAAAGTAATAAATGCAATGCATATACAACCTTCAATGCGTTTGAGCCATATTTGCACACTATTTCTTGCATAATGTGCTCACTGCAGAGCGAGACTACTTAGTGACTTGCAACAAACATGATTTCCAATCCTTACGAAAATTTTTCTCGTTTACAACTCCCACGGAATGATGAAAGGGAAAATAACTTTATCGCTTACTACATTTTCCCTGTCTATGCAGTAAAACAGTCGCATGAGGCATAACATTTTTACTTATTACTTCTTTGCTATTAAGTGTATACACGACAACTTTTGCAGACAGTGTTCACATATAGCACTGAATATACATGCAAAATTATGACACTATGAGGCATATAATTCAGCAGATATGACGTCATAAGCCCGAGCGGTTCTAGGCGCTTCAGTCTGGCCCCGTGCGACCGCTACGATCGCAGATTCGAATCCTGCCTCGAGCATGGATGTGTGTGACGTCCTTAGGTTAGTTAGGTTTAAGTATTTCTAAGTTCTAAGGGACTGATGACCTCAGATGTTAAGTCCCATAATGCTCAGAGCCATTTGAACCATTGGAACGGTTAAGGTCATCGGTCCCAAGACCTACACACTACTTAAACCACCTTATTCTAAGAACAACACACACACCCATGCCCGAGGGAGGACTCGAACCTCCGGCGGGAGGACACGCGCAATCCGTGATATGGCGAATCAAACCGCACGACCACTCCGCGCGGCAAGAGAGAAGGAGATTGGTTTACTAACTGCCTTTTATTTTAGCCGGCAGTTAGACCAATTTGGTACCTCTTACAATTCTGTGAAGTATCTTATTTGCTCCCTAAACTTTTAAGAGAAAGTTTCCGTGTGCTACAATGGTAGCGGTCTTATTTTGGTGTCTTGTCAGCGATGAGCCGTCTACACTTTCCTGAGCTGCTGTTTAGCATTTTTCTATCATTCAGTCAGAATTTTAACAACATACTTTATTGATATTGATTTAGTTGCAAAATGTACATTCTTCATGTCGGATGTGACTGAGTAGGTGAATGTGCATGACAATGGGAGAAAGTGGTGGCCTTTTTAAATGACAGTATAATTGAGGTACTTTTAGTTTTAACTGTTTCAACCACATTCGTGCGAAAGATGTTTGCCGGTGAGTCTCTGTCTTAGCTCTAACTTCTCGAATTCTCTCGTTGTAGTCACTTCGTAAGATGTCTGTAGGCGGAGGCAACACGTTGCCCGACTCTCCAGGAATGTGCTCACTCAAAATATCAATCAGCGAGCAAGGTGAGGGAGAGGTTAGCGCACTAAACTCGCATTCAGAAGGACGACGGTACAAACCCGCGTCCTGATTTATGATTCTCGTGATGTCCATAAATCGCTTCAGACAAATGCATGGATGGCTCCTTTGAAAGGGCACGACCGATATCCTTCCACATCCTTCCCTAATCCAAGCTTGTGCTTCGTTCCGTCTCTAATGACCTCGTTACGTCAACACACTGATCTCTCTCCCCGAAATATCAATAGTAAACCTCCATGTGATGCGCAACGTCTTTCTCGTAACGTCTGCCAGCAGGGATTGTTGAGTATCTCTGTTACGCTCTCGCACCGGCTGCGGAGATGCTAAACAACTCCACTGGCAGACGTTACAAGAGAGACGTTGAGCATCATGGGGAGATGTACTATTGATGTTTCAGGACAGCACTTTTCAGGAGGAGTCGGGCGACATATTGCTTCCCCTCACATAGACCTCGCGTATTGACCATGAAGAGAAAATTCGAGAAATTAGAGGCTATACAGAGGCTTACCAACAGTGATTCTTCCCACTCACTATTCGCAGGTTGAACAGGGTTGGAGGGATCAGATAGTGATACCGAAAGTACCCTCCGCCACGCAGCATTAGATGGCTTGCGGAGTGTTATGTGCATATAGATGTAAACAAATAGCGCGGCTATTCGTTGGATCTTCTATATTCTGCCAGTTCTGCCTGGTAAGGATCCAAGCTGGCTGAACAGTACTGAAAAATCGATCGAAAAATCACTAGTAAACAACGGACTTTGTCGACGAGCTACGTTTGCTTAACATTTTTGCTAAAAATCTCAGTCTGTCATCTGCTTTTCCTACTTTTTGTTTTATGTGGTCATCCCACTAAGATCGCTCTGGATAGATAATCCCAGGTATTTTACAACAAATGAAGTTTACAGAAATTTGTCATCAACAGTGCAATTGTACAGCAGCGGACATATTTTCCTAGGTTTGCGCGATATCATTCATTTGTTTACCTTCATGGTTAACTGCCAGAGCCTGCACTGATCATCAGTTCTCTGTAAGTCATCGATAATGACATTTCTGTTCCCTTATAGACAACCGCAGCCGTAAAGAGCTTCCGATTCTATCCACTAGCTCATTTATATACACTGGAAACAGTAATGGTCCTATCATTCTTCACGGGGGTACTCGGGTATTACATTTGCGTCTGTCTATTTTGTTCGGCTAAGAGCGACGTGTTCTATCTGTAAGAAAGTCTTGAATGAACGAACAGAGGATTTAAACTACTTACGAATTTTATCTAAGACCAAAACTCTTAGGGTTGTTTCTCAACCAGTTGACAAAATTTTACTTTCAAAGTCATTGGACGTTCCTCTCATTGCTCTTCTTACGTTCATTTTTCTCCTTTCAGCTTTTGCTTCTCAGCTAGGATTTGACTTTCGTTTAGGCTGTGATGAAGCTCTCTTTGTTTAATCAGCAGTTTCCAAACAAGGCTGTAAAATCACGACGAGTCTGTCTTACCCCTTAAGGCCCTGCTCGGAGAGTACTTGCCTGAGGCACCTTGAACGGTGCTTTCGGATTTTTTCCATTTGTGCTCCACAACTTCGTCCTCAGTGCTGAATATTTGATGCTGACTACTTAAATATTCTGCGATAGGTATCTTGTCACTCCAGCTCTAAACAAATATATTTTTCTACCTTTAAACACGCCTTGTAAAGCCCGTAGTCATTGATACTATCTTTACCTTACGATCACTGTTACGTTGCTCTACGCTAACTTGCGTTAACTGGTTCGATAAGTTCAGGCCTTAATGAAGAATAAAAACAGCCAACCGGTTGCAAAATTATAACTGCATTTACTGCAGTGAAATTTGTGCAACAGGTTGGCTGTTTTTCTCCTTCATTAAAACTTAAATCCAGTTTCTGAATGTTATCCGAGTCTAGATTGTACGTTCAGACCTCTCTGTTGCACCGGCCGGGGTGGCCGAGCGGTTCTAGGCGCTACAGTCTGGAACAGCCCGACCGCTACGGTCGCAGGTTCGAATCTTGGCTCGGGCATTGATGTGTGTGCTGTCGTTAGGTTAGTTAGGTTTAAGTAGTTCTAAGTTATACGGGACTTATGACCTCAGAAGTTGGAGTCCCATAGTGCTCAGAGCCATTTCAACCTTTCTGTTGCTAGAGGTCTAAGACGTTAAGAGTTGGTTCTCTAAATTATTTGCTCGAAGTAGTATTTGGACAAGATATTCAGAATAATGACTACGAATCCCTGTCTGTGGTGCTAGTTTTTATTGAATCTTAATAATCCTTATTGGACTCTAGGCCACAGGTGACATGGAGATACCCCGTCTGCCATGGAGAGGGGAAAGGTTAAAGGTCTGCAGAAAAGGCGCTTAGGGAGTCTACAACATCGCCACATGAAACGAAACATGTGAATCGGAGTGCGGCTGCCGTTGATGCGAATAGCGGCGCGAGTTATTTATTTTATAATCATTATCGTACAATTTGAAACAGTATGAATTATGTGATCAAAAATATCCGGACACCTGGCTGAAAATGACTTACAAGTTCGTGGCGCCCACCACTGTGGCCGAGCGGTTCTAGGCGCTTCAGTCCGGAACCGCGCTGCTGCTACGGTCGCAGGTTCGAATCCTGCCTCGGACATGGATGTGTGAGATGTCCTTAGGTTAGTTAGGTTTAAGTAGTTCTAAGTCTAGTGGACTGATGACCTCAGATGTTAAGTCCTATAGTGCTTAGAGCCATTTGAAGCCTTTCCTTAGCCTTGATGACAGCTTCCACTCTCACAGGCATATGTTCAATCAGGTGCTGCAGGGTTTCTCGGGGAATGGCAGCCCATTATCCACGAAGTGTTGCACTGAGTAGAGGTATCGATGTCAGTCGGTGAGGCCTGGAACGAACTCGGCGTTCCAAAACATCCCAAAGGTGTTCTGTAGGATTCAGGTCAGGACTCCGTGCAGGGCAGTCCATTACAGGAATGTTATTGTCGTGTAACCATTTCGCCACAGGCTGTGCATTATGAACAGGTGCTCGATCGTGTTGAAAGATGCAGCCGCCATCCCCGAATTTCTCTTCAACAGTGAGAAGCAAACAATGGTTCAAATGGCTCTGAGCACTATGGGATTTAACTTCTGAGGTCATCAGTCCCCTAGAACTTAGAAGTGTGTGAACCTAACTAACCTAAGGACATCACACACATCCATGCCCTGGGCAGGATTCGAACCGGCGACCGTAGCGGTCGCGCGGTTCCAGACTGTAACGCCTAGAACGGCTCGGTCACTCCGGCCGGCAGTGAGAAGCATAAAGGTGCTTAAAACATCAATGTAGGCCTGTGCTGTGATAGTGCCACGCAAAACAACGAGGGTTGCAAGCCCCCTCCATGAAAAACACGACCACATCATAACACCACCGCCTCCGAAATTTGCTGTTGGTACTACATACACTGGCTGGATGACGTTCACGTGCAGTTTGGAATTCCCGTGTAATGGCCTGGATAGATGTCTGCCTATTACACTCTTCAACTGTCGGCGGTCTCTGTCAGTCAACAGACGAGGTCGGCTTGTGTGCTTTTGTGCTGTACGTGTCCCTTCACTTTTCTACTTCATTATCACATCGGAAACAGTGAATATATTGATGTTTAGATGTGTGGAAATCTCGCGCACGGGCGTGTGACACAAGTGACACGCAATCACCTGGCCAGGTTCTAAGTCCGTGTGTTCTGAAGAGGCCCTCTTTCGGCTGTCTCACGATGTCTAATGACTACTGAGGGCGCTGATATGGAGTACCTGACAATAGGTGGCAGCACAATGCACCTAATATGAAAAACGTATGTTTTTGGGGGTGTCCGGATACTTCACATAGTGTATTTATATATGCGGCGACCGAAAGGAATCCTAAACGGCTAATTCTAGTGAAAATGTCTATAGTGTGTTAATGTAATCTGAGTGAACGTTCGACTGACAAAGGTACTTCTTTCATGAATTGAAGAAATAATAAACGCAGTGTTAATCACAAATTTTTAATAGGAATATCCTTTTTTCTTCACTATATATATACTGAGTTACCTACGTTGAAAGTGGAAGTAGTAGATTGTAAGGACAAGTGTCAACTAGGCATACGGTTAAGGAAGTTATGCTGTCTACAGTTAGTTCGGTGCTGAATCAGTACGGCAGCAAACAAAAAGTCAAGCAAACTTACAATGTGAGATTTAAAACTAAATACCCAACGGGTAACAAATACTACATCGTACGTACCCGAAAACAAGTTGAAGGTAGGAACTTAAAGCGTCCCTTTCATCCCCGTGGACTTCATTGAATATGAACTTCAAGTTCAATCGTAAAACAGTGTGACTAGAAAGAGGATGAGATAAATTTGGAGAACTATTGAAGCATCTGTCTGGATTGGTTTAGGTGATCAACGAAAGACATGAGATAGTGTGCAGTCAGCCTCGCGGTCGTGGGCGCCTTGATATGTTGTCGCGTGGCTGCCCCCGTCGAAGGTTCGAGTTCTCCCTCGGGCTTGGTTGTGTGTGTTCTCCTTTACGTAAGTTAAAGTCAGATTAAGTAGTGTGTAAGCCTAGAGACCGATGACCTCAGCAGTTTGGTTCCTTATAAAGTTACCACAAATTTCCAAAATAGTGTGCAGTGCTTAATCCACTTCTGTGCATTACACATTCCATACTACGCATTAACGCTACTAAATTAGAGTAATGAGAAGAAGTACTGCGAACAGGCACAGTTTCATGCATTGGACAACCTATTTTTGCGAGACTATGATCTACGTCCATTACCACATGGTTGACCTCATTTCCGAGAAATTACTCTTTACCTAAAATACTGCAGAGTACCTGTAATAGAGATTAATTTCTTTTGTGTACGAGAAATTAGTTACATGTTTATAAAAGTAAAAATTCCTCCCTTAAAATGAACGTGGAACTTGTTATGGCGGGACAAGCTGCTCACTGAAATAATGCTCCGGACCTTTTCTTTCGATTGCTTATTTCTATACAGTCGAGGTGTTCCGAAATAGTAATCAATGCAATAAAAACAATAATATTTTGCTGTTTTTCTCCCCCGCTTCTTCATCATTTAAGTACGCCGAGGTAACAGTTCAAACTGATACAATATGGTACGAAAACGCTATCTCTGTATTGGGGAAGACGAATGAAAGAGTCAAATTTCTGATAAAGCACCGACCAATTGTTAGACCCGTATTACACTCTCGACGCTCTTAAAAATGATAGGAGTACGCTGTAACTTTACTACAGGAATCAAAAAGATACAGCAGTACGTCAGAATCACATAGGAGGTCAGTTATCAATATATTTGGTAAGCCTGATAACGAAATATCGATCTTAAATCCCACAAAAGGCGCCAGTGCGACGTATTACAGTGCGTGGAGTCGTTATCGAGTGAGCAGGACAACAGACATGGAAGGAATCTAAAAAAACGCCCCTAGGTTCGCAGGAGTTCCGAATAGTTGGATCACCCGTACTTAAGTTTAACGGCGATTATGTTCGCCTCGATAGCTCAGGGGCCAGTGCGGAGGAATGCTGTTCAGTGGGGCCCGGGTTCGATTCCCGGCTGGGTTGGAGAAATTGTCCGCTCACGGACTGGGTATTGTGTTGTCTTCATCATCATCATGTCATCCCCATCGACGTACAAGTCACCTAAGTGGCGTCAACTAAAAAAAAAAAAAGACTTGCACCAGGCAACCGGTCAACCCGACGGGAGGCCCTCGCCACATGAAATTTCACGGTGATTGTGAAGGAACTTAAATGTGTGTCTTTCGAACAAGACGTTAGTTGTTTTCAAGAAACCATATTACACAAATTTAAAGAATCGTTATTCGACGTAGACTGTGTAACTATTTCACTGCCTCTGTCGCATGTAGTGCTTAGGGATGACTAGAATTAGACAGGTAAGGTGTATAAGACGTCAGGCAGCTCCATGTTTTTCTACTGCCTGAATAGAGAGGACGAACCATACACGCAGTATCTTCGGAATGAAGTGTAATTTTATATACAGACTGAGTCACATAAGACGTAACAGCCGTTTTATTTCATTATCGGTTCCAGATATCGAAACGAGCATTTCCTCTGTTGACAGTATGCTGTAAAGCACGTAATGTTCTGTATGGATAATGCTCTGAATTCTGGTATCAACCGAAACATTGAAAAACGTATTCCGTTTTATGGAACCGTACACTTTTTACAAACGTATTCAATAGCTCTTGGAAAGATAGTTACAGAGATGTAGCGCTTATTAGTACTGACGATGAAACCTTTCGCAAAAGATTCCGAGGAATGTAGACATGTATCAAAATTAGAAGGCAGCGCGGCAAGAGTCGGCTATTGCGGCGTAAACGGCGCCAGACAGAGCTCTCGCGCCACGTTCCGTCGTTACATGCAGCAAGACAGGCCTACGCTACTCAGAAAAAACCTCAATCTGTATGCAAGACATGTTGAAGCAATAAGGACTTACCGTTAAACAACACAGATCCCGCAGTGCAGAAAGGTAAACAGTTGAAAAGGCTTGACGCAACGACTTAGCCTGTCATGAGCGTGTTTACAACGCGATAGCTGTTTTCGGTGGACTTGCTTTTCAACTTCAGAATATTTCTTGGATTCTTTTGCAAAGAGTTTTCACCCTCCAAAATAACAAGTATTATATTACTGCACTTATCTTTCCCAAGCGCTTTCGGATGCGCTTTAAAGAATACATCATTCTATTTAAAGAACCATAGTTGCTTCAGTATCTCGATCGATACAAGAATTAAGATTCCTTATCACATACCGAAATACGTGCCCGTTAGTGTACTGTCGTTTGCCGAAAAGCTGGTTTTGATATCTGGAACAGTCCACGAAGAAAATGTGTGTTACGTCTGGCGTGGCCCACCCTATATGTTACATGTTAAAAGTATGAACCAGTACGCTATCTTGAGAGACAGTATGTGAAATGTAAAATTCATAGTAATTTAATATGAATGTCAACGCTGGCTAAACTGTAATTGTTTCCACAAAAAGCATGGAAACTTACATATATTTGAACTGGATTGATTTGAGGGATAGGAGCTTCCTTTACCATCTGCGCTCGTCATGTCCGCCTCTCCCTCACCCTCACCTACCTCTGATTCACAATTGAGCGTCATCTCACCTGGATCCCTCATCTCCTCTCTATACAATCCAAGGCACACAACCGCCTCCATCACCTTAAACTCCTCTCTGGCCGGAAAAGGAGGTTGAACCCTTCTTCCATCCTCCACGCCTACAAATCCTTAATCTGACCCATCCTCTGTTATGCCAGTTCCACCTATATATCCGCCCCTCCCCCCCCAAATTCAGTAAGTCCCTCCAGATCCTCAAGCGCCATACACGCCACCTTCCCTTCCATACATGCCCCGTTCCCCATGCAGATACTCTATGACCTGACTCCTTTTCCCCATCTGCTCCTTTTCCTCGAACATATCCGCTTCCTCTACACCTCCCGCCGACTTGAACCCACTCATGCCCTGGTTACTCCTCTCCTCTTCAACCCTCGCCCTCTCCCAAGCCTTCACCGCTGTGTCCCCTCTACCCTCCATCTCTACACCATTCATCTCCTTTCCCGAGGTGGCTTCCATCAACTCCCCCTCCCAAATGAAGCCCTCTCTCCCTCCATTTATCCCTCCTATCAACTCTGCTCCTCACCTCCCCCTCCCTCCCTCTGTCCTTTTCCCAGACTCCCTCTTACCCCCTCTTCTATCTTGTTTTCTCTCCGCCTACCCTGACTCCTTCAAGCCCCGAGTCCTTTTGCTTTCCCCTCCACTGCCTTCCCCAATACTCTCTCCATCTGCCCTGCCCCCCTTTTTTCTCTGTCTCCCTCCATCACTCCCATTTTCTTCTCCTCCCCCCTCTTTCCCCATCATCGGCCCAGGTCTTCACCCACCCCATCTGCCACTGTGTCGCCTCTATAATGTTCTTTAAAGTGAATGTTCAGTGTTCTACATCCCTTGTCAGGGTTGCGAACAGCGACCATACTGTCGCTAGTTATGATTTTTGTCTCGTGCGAACCGAAACCAGACTCTCACCGTGTTTTTTTAATTGTGCCTGCCTACTTACTGTGTGTCTTCATCTGCATCGTCAACACCGTCTATTTATGTTTTAAATTCCACAAATTTCCACCATTTTACATTTTTACAATTTCACCATTTCGTCGCCTGTTTTTATTGTTTGTTTATATTCTCAATATGTTTTTCAACTTTTCTGTAGGCTGTAGAGCATCCTATTACGCTACTGCCAGCCTGCCCTGCCCCTCCACACGGGGGGGGGGGGGGGGGGGGAAGGAATCGAAATGCAATAAAGAAAAAAAAGGAGAGAGGAGCAGGCAACGAGATCTTCAGTCTCATCGGATTAGGGCAAGATGGGGAAGGAAGTCGGCCGTGCCCTTTCAAAGTAAGAATTGCGGCATTTTCCCGAAGAGATTTAGAGAAATCACGGAAAAACTAAATCAGGATGGTTGGAATGGGATTGAACCGTCATCCTCCCAAATGCGAGTCCAGTGTGCACCACCTCGTTAGCCCACACAGTTGAAATAGTTTACCTAATTCCCGTCGTCTTAGAAGCTAAAAATGGTTCAAATGGCTCTGAGTACTATGGGACTTAGCATCTGAGGTCATTAGTCCCCTAGAACTTAGAACTACTTAAACTTAACTAACCTAAGGATACCACACACATCCATGCCCGAGGCAAGATTCGAACCTGCGACCGTAGCGGTCGCGCGGTTCCAGACTGAAGCGCCTAGAACCGCTGGAGCGTATGCCTGCCTTGCTGCATGTAACGACGGACGTGTTGTGACAGCTCTATTTGGCACTGTTTACACCGCAATAGCGAACTGTGGGTGAACTGCTTTCTAATTTTAGTACACTTCCCGAAATCTTTTGCGAAAGGTTGCGATGTTAATACTCGCAAGCGCCACATCACTGTAATTGTCTTTGCAAGAGCTACTGAACGCAGTTGTGTAAAGTACACGGCTCCATAAAAAAACACTTTTTTCAATATCTCGTTTGATACCAGAATGCAGAGCATTGTCTATGAAAACATTATCTGCTGTTCAGCACACTATCAAGAGAGGAAAAACTTGTTTCGACATCAGGAACCGTTCAGGAAGTAAAATAGGTTTTATGTCTTACGTGACTCACCCTGTGTATGAAATTACACTTCATTCCGAATATACTGCGTTTGTGTTTAGTCCGGTCCATTCAGCGAGTGGAAAAACTGGATCTGCCTGCCGCCTTATCAGTCTTACCTGTCTAATTCTTCTCATCCCTAAGCAATATATGCGACAGAGGCATGACTTAATACTGTAAGGCTAATGTCCAGTATGAGTCCTAATGAAGCGAGAAAGCTAGCATAGCATTTCTTGGACGATCGCCTTTTTTCCGACATTGTTAGAGGCTAACGACCCGGTCCGTCTTCGCATGGGAAGCACTAAGTATCTACGTCCGGACGATCTGTCTGGCCTCCCCCACCCACCCCTTACCCCCAAACCCTTGTCAAGAATTTCGTTATGAGGCGAGCTGGTATTATTTACGTGGCTATAACAGCGTTAACATACTCAAATTTTTACCTATGCTCATATGCTCAACCCGTCTCTTACGTTGAACGAGATACAGAAGTCTGTCGCTTACGATGCTGTCCAGCTACAGTACATTGGTACATAATCTCCACAGCGTGAGGGTCGTTCCTGTCGTTTAAGATTAGGATACTAAATCGCACAGCCTCCCGTCTTACGAACTATGGTGTTTTTTTCCGGTATCATCGATGTACATTATCAGTCCTCAGGCCTGATTAGGCCAGCCGGAGCTCCCTCTCTTTTAATATTTTTTTCATAATGTGGGGCCACAGTCACAATATATTTCAATATGTTTCTTTAAAGTCAGTATCGCCATTAGACTGATTTTTATTTGCAGTGTTACATGTACACGATCATAATTGTGGCTTTAAAGTGCAATCATCAAGTGTTGTAATGTTATACACTACAGTGTCTCAGATGGCTTATTTACGATCTCTCGAAAGGGGGAGAGGGGGGGGGGGGGGGTCACGACGTTGGGATCACAGATTTACTTCAAACTCTCTTTACACCTTTAGTAGGCCACTAAAACAACATAATGTGCAAGTGGTAAGGTGCAATACTCTGGCAATTCCGAGAAAATCGCAAGAGAAGTTTTATGCGTTATGTAACTGAAGTATCTGTGCGTAGATACAGAACGTTAGAACTCATCGTGTCCAAGTGGTTAGCGTTCGAACTGTGAAATAGAACCGTGTATGAAGTGACGGTTCGGCTCCTGGTCAAACTTAAGATCTAATTTAAATTCTTTTTTTGATAACTGGTCATATTACTTGATTCATATGACTTTTGAGAGGTAACCTAATTGAAAACAACCAAGTGTGTTTGCATGAAGTGTTAGTGAATTTCAAGTTATGTGGCTACTTACAATTAAATTTAATTTTTAGAGCAAACATATTTGAAACTATTGACAAGTAAATGAAGAAACCCAAAGAGTTTTCCTGAAAATGTATACCTGTTCTAATTTGCGAAATCCTTTGTACAAGCAATCTGATGCGGTACCCGGAACTACTTTGTACCTCGATGTTTCAGGTTGCAGACACAAAGGCTGGGCCCACTTGGCAATCAACCCGCGTATCGGTTAGACGTTGATAATGTACATAGAACGAATAATGTATAGGTGCAAATTTTTTGAATAGCACAGAATATATACTTGTACTACAAAAATTAAGGTTTGAGTGGGAGTAGAATCGCCGCCTGATACGCGTCTGTCTTACGAAGCTCTATCGCTAACCAATTGACCACCATGACCGCCTAACGCCCAGCATCTATGGACAGATACATTTTTTACGTAATAGAAACGTAAAACTTCTCTTGCCATTTTCTCTGAATTCCACCTTGCTACTTGCCTTGAACATTATGATGTTTTAATGGCTTACCAAAGGAGTACAAAGTTTGAAGCAAATCCGTGGCCTCCCCTTGTCAGAATAGGAGTTACACCTGACGTCCTCAAATATTTGTTGGATACACATTTCGTTCTCTGTAGCTGTGTCATTTACCTTGGAAGTTATTGCTATATGTCTTTAACACATGGCGTATCATTCTGTCCATATTCTTGTCAATGTTTTCGCATGTTACTCTCCTCGTCAATTCTGCGTAAATCTTTTCTCAACATTCCATCTGATTTTTAGCGTCCTTCTGTTGCACCACATCTCTTCTTTCCGTTATTCCAACAGCCAATGGTTTATTTCCATACAATTCTGTGATCCCAAAGTACTTTCAAAATAGGGCCCACGTTTAATATTGGTATAGATCTTTGCGCTAGGAATTCCATATTTCCCCTATGTCCCATTGCTAGTGGGCTTTATATGTGCTCCTTGCTTCGTCTGTCATGTTTTCTTCTTCCCCCCCCCTAGGTAGCAGAACTCCTTCACTTCGTGAATTCAAATTCTGTTTAGGTACATCGCGAATCTGAAACTCATTATTGCCATGTCTCTTCATTTCTCTCAAAGGACATTCTGTCCTCATTACTATGTTCACTCTAGGTAGTGGGTCCTCAAATTCATCTTTACTTTCACTGAGAATAGCAGTGCATTCAGCCAATATTACCACTGATATCCTTTCACCCTGGGTATGAATCCAACTCCTGATCATTGCTTCCACAGTAACATCTGCTAATGCAGACACGGCCGGTTCAGTTAATAACTGGGGTAATAACCGGGCCGGCCGGAGTAACCTAGCGGTTCTAGGCGCCTACGGTCGCAGGTTCGAATCCTGCCTCGGGCATGGACGTGTGTGATGTCCTTAGGTTAGCTAGGTTTAAGTATTCTAAGTTCAGCGGACTGATGACCTCAGATGTTAAGTCCCATAGTGCTCAGAGACTTTTGAACCATTTGGGGTAATAATCCTGCATGTAAGAACGAAGTCCAGTGGATGTATTTGGTTTATGCTTAATTTCCTTGTCCACACAAATTACCAAAGAGAAGACGACGGAAGAAACGAAATTTTTGCAAAGAACTGGTACCGTTATGAAGTGGATACCCTTTACAGCTAGCTACATGTCACCCATGCAACATGTATTGTAAGTTAATAAGTTAATGACAGGTATGACGTGATAGAAACACTTCGGATCATAAGGTTCGATACGGCACTGATTTCAGGGGCAGGACTAAGTATCTATGCTTGCTGTTTCTCTGTTGAGCTTCTGTATGTGGAGATGTAAAAGGTGGACGCTGGGCAGCCCGGGGCCGACGAGAACGAGGCAGCGAGGGACTCGAAAACAGATGCTCTGCCTCTTTGGAACGATTGCCTTAACTGCGTCGGCCATCCGAGCGTGCCCCCCCCCCCCCCCCCCCCCCGTTAAGCCCAAATTCCCACATACCGCACACTACACACTGTATGTGGTGTCCTCCACCCATTATCCGCTATTTCCTCGCAGCTATTCAACTGAATCCCGAGTGGGTTCGGACGAGTCAGTGTTTCCGCACAGAATATATCATTTGCCTCTCAAGCAGCATTTATGCACGAATTTATACGAATCCATTCTCTCAGTCATGTCCAAGACAACAGACACCATTTGTATGAATCTTTTACTTTTTTTTTCAATAATCAGTTGCGGCCACCACGGATTCTCCTCCTGTGTCGAAATCTTCATCTCAGTAGCAATTGTAACCTACGTCCTCACTTATTTGCTGGGTGTCTTCCAGTCTCTGTTTTCTTATACAATTTTTGCCTTCTCCAACTCCCTCCTGTATCGTGGAAGATATTCTATGACGTCTCAACAGATGTCCTGCCATCCTGTTCCTTCTTCTTGTCATTGTTTTCCATATATTCCTTTCCTCGCCGATTCTCCGGAGAACCTCCTCATTCCTTACGTTATCAGTAAACAAGTTTCAACACTCTTCTTAGCACCATATCTCAAATGCCTTGATTCTCTTCTCTTTCGGTTTTCTCAGAGTCCGAGTTTCACTACCACACAATGCCGTGCGCTCCAAACGCACATTCTCATAAATTCCTTCCTCAAATTAAAGACTATGTTTGATACTAATAGACTTCTCTTGGCCAGGAATGCCATTTTTGTCAGTACTAGTCTGCTTTTTGAGTCGTCCTTACTTCGTTCGCCATGGGTTAGTTTGCTGCCTAGGTAGCAGAATTTCTTAACTTCATCTACTTCGTGATTGGATGCAGCTTTTCAGCTGATTCCCGAAGAATTTGCACAGTTGTGTGCATCCGTACAGTAGATATCACTTCATTGTCAGGGCAGACACATGCATATACTTAAATATGTAGTGTTTGCCTCTTTGGACGTAGGCAACTATAAGGTCATTTTAGGCTTTCAAGAAACGGGACAATACGGCACTTGTACAACTCAATTTTAATTTCTTAACTGATACCGTATCGCGATACATGTATAGCAGTTGGCTGAATTAAAATTTGATAATTGTCGCCGTCCACTGTTGGCAATACTGCTTGCGGAATATGAAATACTGTACACTGCTGTGTTAAAAATGATTAATTAATTTTGTGACTCAGAGAAACAGATCAATGAACGCAGAATAAGCGTGGTTCACTGCTTTAATAAGCAGCCCATAGAATCACGTGTAAGAGGTATGCGCTGCCTGCGATATAGAATCGCTGACCAGAGAGCAGTGTTGACTGCAGTACGAACTGTATAACTGTAGCAGTTAGTTGTTGCTAGTCGCTTGTCTGAGGTTGTCTGCGCTTGTCTGCAGTCTGCTCTGGTCGGGAATCTGGAGATGGAGTATTATTGTATAAGGTAAAGAAGCAGCGTCGGCTCTCTGGTCAGCGATTCTATATCGCAGGCAGCGCATACCTCTTACACACGTACTAGTAATTTAGGTCTAAATTCCGTACCTGAAATAAAAGTCAGTACTAACATATGTTCACTTTTTTCACCAGTGACAGAAAACCACAACGTAATGTAAAGGCAAAGTGCAAGTTGCATAAATAATATTTTACTCAAACTGATGATCTTCATCGTAATTCGTGCGTTTTCAATGTATGTTTCATCCTAAACTGTTCCAATGGTAACAGTGCAACTTCATAGCAACTTTCGTTATGCGTCATCAATCCTCTAAGTGGTTCGACTTCGCACATCATGACTTCCCCCTTGTGGCAACATCTTCATCTCAGAGTAGCAGTTACTCCGAACCTCAATTATTTGTTAGGTGTATTCCATTCCCTGTCTTCCCCTACAATTTTTATTCTCGCTCACTATATTATGATGGAAGTTACTCTTTGATGACTTCATGGATGTCCTACCACAGTGTCCCTTCTTCTTCTCCATATGTTCCTTACTCCTTTCCTTGTGCGTTCTGTGGAGAACATGATAATTTCTTATATTACCATTCCACTCAATTTTTAAGATCCTTCTGTAGCTGCACATCTCAAACACATCAACTCCCTTCTTTCTTGGCTTACCCACAGTCCATGATTCACTTCGACGGTATGCTCCAGATGAACATTCCCAGATTTTTTTCCTCAAGTTTAGGCCATTGTTACACTACAGGACTTCTATGGCTATAAAGCCCTTTCTCTGTGCTTTTTATGACCCACTGCTTCGTCCGTCTTACTTTCAAGGTATCAGAATTCCTTCACATGTTTCACAGTCCCCAGTTACGGTGAAAAATTTCTCACTAATGTCGTTTCTGCAACACCACAGTACTTTTGTCTTTCTTCAATTTATCTAACTCTACACTCTGTGCTCAGTAAAACGTCCATTTCAGTGAGTATATCCAGTAACGCCTCTTCACTTGCACTGAGGATAATGATGCCATCAACTAATGTTGGTGTTCTTTCAAACTGGATTTTAATCCTGCTACTGAACCTATCTTTTGATTCCGTCGTTGCTCCTGCAAAGTGTACATCGAACAGTAAGGCTGAGAGACTGCATCCCTGTGTTAGAATAGTTTAAGCCGAGCACTTCGTAGTTGGTCACTTCTGCTGTTTTTTCCTAGTTCCTAAACATACTGTATATTACTCATTCTCGCTACAGCTTAAAGCTATTTTTCTAAGTAATTCGAACACCTTGCATCGTTCTAGAACGTCCAATGCTTTTTCTAGATCGCAAATCCTATAAACAGGTCTTGATTTTTCTTAACCCTTGCTTCCATTATTGGGTGCAACGTCAGAACCGCCTGTGCGATGCTATTACATTTCCGAAAACCGAACCAATCATTATCTAACAGATCCTCAACTTTATTTCCATTCTTCTGTGTATTATTCCTGTCAGCAACTTGGACGCATGGGTCGTTAGTCTGAGTGTGTGATAATTGTCGCGCTTATCTGCCATTACCTGCTCTTCGGAATTCTGTGGATAACATTTTTCCGACGGTCTAGTGGTTCGTCTCTGGACTCAGATTCTACATCTCTACTTGAACAGATGTTTCCTCCAATGACTTTAGAAATTGCGACAGAATTTATCCCTGCCTTCTGCCTTATTTGACAGCAATTCTTCCAAAGCTCTGTCACAATTTGATTGTAATACTGGATCCAATATGTCTTCCAAGTCGATTCCATTTCCTCTTCTATCAGATCGCACATAGATTTTCCCCTAGGAACGCTTTCAGTGCATTCTGTCTGCAGTATTATCAGGAGTATATTTTACTTATTACAAGCATATGAATTCTAAGAAGTACCTTTTACCAACAACCTGTCCGCTTGCTCCTGTCTGTTTAACAGTAGCATTCTGCCTATATTCTTAAAGTTGACACCTTTGCTTTCAATTTCATTCTAGATTATTGCAGATGTAGTCTGTATTGTTTTGACGAGCAAGTCTTTTTCGATTTCACGTTTCTGCAGCATTTTCTATTTTGCTTTCCAGTACTTGCTGATTATTTTATGGTAATTTAAATTTCTGTTTTCCTTTCCAACTTTCCTCGATAACTTGAAGTTATTCTCCTATTATCCGTGATGTCTTCATCGTTACCTCCTCGTACCTAAGTTCGTCTGTTCAACTTCCGTCTCCTTCGAAAGCTATTACCGAGCGTTCACAAAATGTTATGAGAGAGAATTATGCACTGAAATAAACCCCCCTTAAAAACGCGATCTGTTCTTGAAATAGGAACAGGAGATGGGAAAGTGCATAGCGCAACGAAAGAGGGTGTGGGGGAGTGGGACGATAGTTACTCAGAAGTAGGAGAAGTAAGACAACTGTCTGTGTGAAATCTTATGGGACTTAACTGCTAAGGTCATCAGTCCCTAAGCTTACACACTACTTAACCTAAATTATCCTAAGGACAAACACACACACCCATGCCCGAGGGAGGACTCGAACCTCCGCTGGGATCAGCTGCACAGTCCATGACTGCAGCGCCTCAGACCGGTCGGCTAATCCCGCGCGGCAAGACAACTGAATATTAAACTTGAACATGAAATGCCAACGTCATATTACTCTGCCTCAAATTATAATAAATCGTACCTCATAACACCGATTTTCCCTAGACCAAACTTTTTGTCGTCTGTTCCTACAGTACCTAATAACCCGAAACATGGATTTTGTGTAGTAGAAGAAATAACTGACAATGACTTAATCTCTGGCGCTGTATATATCGAAGAGCTTTTTCAGCTGAAATTTCTTACGAAAAATAAATCTAAGCGTGGCATGAGTGTGCAGTGTAGTCCCTGAGGAAGAGGCAGCGTAAGTGAATGGATAACGTTTTGCAGAAACCAATATTAAGTATTCAAACACGGAAGCAAAACATACATGCTAGAATTGGTAAATAAAGGAAAAGTGAAACAGAATACTCGTATATAAATAGTGCAGTATAATGCAAAGGGAGATCATTTGTTGAAATTAGACATTGTGGCTACGAACAGACATCGAGTCAGAACATTTAACATCCCTTCCGGACGTCATATCACGGAATCAAAAAATAATAACTTTACTAATTGTTTATAAAGCGACTAAAGTGCGAAGCAGTGTATACGTCAGCTGAATTCACAGATGGTTAACACAAAGATTACGCTCACAAAGTGTTCTGAAGCAATTTCAAATCAAATCAAGAGCGCAACATTCCGCTAGGCAGGTCCACATAAAAAACACTGCGCGAGAAGGAGAGTTTTTATCCAGCTTCAATATTACCACTGTTCATGGTAATTTGAGTGCACCTGGAATGCTCTTTGGAAACTGTTTTCTCACCATTGTGCCGAATGTTGCTGCTCGAAAGTGTCTACTTCAAATACACAAGACAAATGTCTGAACACTTCTGCTACAGCGTGCTGACGATGGTGAAGGATAAAGCCAGAGTGCCTTTGTATTTCGAACCAACAGAACAGTACACATCTAGTGCCCTGATAGCTCCAGCCAAAGCCTTAGCCTTGTAGCAACTACCTGCACTTTGACCACGATGCGTCACTCTCGCGGACAGCGACGAATATTGAATGTATGTGAATCAACAAACGACTCACGCCTAGTGCTGTTCTGCTGTGTTTGAAAGAGTTCCTTACAAAGCTACAACCTTTCGCTGTGATTGCAATTGCTCTGACAGATGTCCATTACTGTGATTGTGCTTTGTAGAGATGTGCATTCCTCTTCAAGAGAATTTTCTGTTATTGTAGTCATTACCGTGTTTCTACAGCTTCAGACAACTTCAAACGGACATAGTCATTCGTTAGTATTTTGCTGGCCTCTGTGGCTGAGCGGTTCTAGGCGCTTCAGTCCGGAAGCGCGAGGCTGCTACGGTCGCAGGTTCGAATCCTGCCTAGGGCATGGATGTGTGTGATGTCCTTAGGTTAGTTAGGTTTAAGTAGTTCTAAGTCTAGGGGACTGATGACCTACGATGTTAATTCCCATAGTGCTCAGAACCATTGGAACCATTTTTCGTTAGTACTTTGATACACCAATTTTCCAAATTTATTCTTCCTAATAATTTTCTTAAATTTCAGAGTAGTCACTAAATTGTAGTCTGAGTCTGTATCTTCTCGTGGGTACAAAGTATATTCAAGTGCCTGATTTTGGGATCCACCATGACGTAACGCAGCTATGATCTACTCGTAACTCCAGATCTCTTCCATCTCCTCGCCTTGTGACTTGCGAATAATGTAGTCGCTGTTACCAGCTAGAATTCAGTACTGAACTCAGCTAGCGTTCCTCCTTTTCCATTCCTAGGAACGACATGATAGTTTCCCGAAACTTCATCTTCTATTCCTACTCCTGCTACCACGTTCCTGTCTCCTATATTACTTTACGTTCTGAATTACCCGTTCAGTATCCTCAAATGCACTGAGGAGGCAAAAGTCATGGGATAACAATACACACGTATACAGATCGTGGTAGTATCGCGTACACAAGGTTTAGAAGGGCAGCACATTGTCGCAGCTGTCATTTGTACTCAGGGGATTCATGTGAAAAGATTTCAGTCTTGATTATGGCCGTAAGAAGTGAATTAACTGACTCTGCACGTGGTTGCAGATAGCATGGGACACTTGATTTCGGAAATCGTCAGAGAATTCAGTATTCCGAGATCCACAGTGTCAAGAGTGTGCCGAGAACAGCAAAATTTCGGGAATTATCTCCCACAACAGAAAACGCCATCGCTGGCAGAATTAACGACAGGGAAATAACCGCAGAAATCAATATGGGACGTACGGCTAACGCGTCCGTTAGGACAGTGCGGCGAAATTGGGCGTTAACGGGCTGTGGCAGCAGACAACTGACGCGAGTGCCTTTGCTAATAGCACATGACCTCCAGTGTCTCTCCTGAGCTCGTGACCACATCGGTTGGACCGTAGACGACTGAAACGTAGTGGCCTGGTCATATGAGTCCTAACTTCAGTTGGCAGGAGCAGGTGGTACGGCTCGAGAGTAGCGCAGACCCCACGAAACCATGGACGCAAGTTGTCAACAGGGCCCTGTGCAACATTGTGGTGGCTCCAGTATCGTGTGGGTTGTGTTTGTATATAATGGGCTGAGTCTTAGAGATGTTCTACTACTTGGGGACCATTTGCAGCCATTCACAGACTTCACGTTTCCCAACAACGATGGAAATCTTTGGATGACAATATGTCATGTTACCGGAATCGTAGTTGTTTGCAATTGGTTCAAATGGTTCAAATGGCTCTGAGCACTATGGGACACATCTGAGGTCATCAGTCCCCTAGACTTAGAACTACTTAAACCTAACTAAGGACATCAGACACATCCATGCCCAAGGCAGGATTCGAAACTGCGACCGTAGCGGCCGCGCGGTTAAAGACTGAAGCGGCTAGAACAGCTCGGCCACACCGGCCAGCGTTTGAAACTGGTTTGAAGAACATTCTTGACATTTCGAGCCAGTGATTTCGCCACCCAGATCGCTCGACATGAGCCCATCGAACATTTATGAGACATAATAGAGAGGCCAGTTCGTGCACAAACTCCTTCATTGGCAACACTGTCGTAATTATGGGTGGATACAGAGGCAGCAACGCTCATTATGTCTGCAGAGGACTTTCAACGACTTTCTGAGTCCATGTCACGTCGATTTCCTGCACAACGCCAAGCAAAAAGGAGGCCGTCTCGATATTAGGAGGTATCCCAAGACTCTTATCACCTGACCGTACTTCCTTTATCTCTTATTCTTCTATTTTTGTCTACGGTTTGGTTCTGATGAGAACAACCCTATCACTGAACTGTCCACAATAACTCTCTCTGCCGGCCGAAGTGGCCGTGCGGTTAAAGGCGCTGCAGTCTGGAACCGCAAGACCGCTACGGTCGCAGGTTCGAATCCTGCCTCGGGCATGGATGTTTGTGATGTCCTTAGGTTAGTTAGGTTTAACTAGTTCTAAGTTCTAGGGGACTAATGACCTCAGCAGTTGAGTCCCATAGTGCTCAGAGCCATTTGAACCATTTTTTTAACTCTCTCTCTCCCTCTCTCTAACCTATCTCCTTATTCATAACGATTCCTACTCCCATTTTACCATTTTCTACTCTGTTGATGTGACGTTGGATTCGCCTTATTCCAAAGCCTTACCTTCTTTCGATTTCACTTCGCTACATGTATAGTGAAGCTATTCACGTCCCTTTTCAGATTTTCTAGCTTCCACATCGCTTTTAGACTTCCAAAATTCTACGCTCCGATTCTTATAATGTTATCCTTCCATTTATTATTCCATCTTTTTCGCAAGGTTACCTCCCTCTTGTTCCATTGTTTGGAAGCAACTATTCCGACTCAAAAACTATATTTTTTCAGTCAGGTTCCTAAATATTTTTTGTATTTCAAAGATAAAGCGGTTGGAGATGATTTTTTGAGTACGAACTAGAATCCTAGTCAGAATAGGATATATATACCTACACTCCAGAGCTCTTACTGTCTTGCTCTGGTCATCAGTCTGATTACTTGACTGGCGCCAAGGAGGCAGTATAATTAATGGAAAACTTTCTGTGATTCAGGTCCTTTCATTTGTTTCTTACTTTTATACGTTTGTTTGTGTCTGTGTTTTTTTATGTGTATGATGAAATGGGATTTGCTATGCCTCAAGCCATGCTCAATATGTAGAGTTTTGTGGCTGATTAAATTCCAACGTGAAAATAAATGTATTTGGCAAGTAAACTGTTTTAATCACTTTAAATGTTGCAGAAGAGCAGACAGTAATCTGAACTGGTTACGGTCGTGTCCCGGCGCGGTAATCTCCTAGTCTCACAGGAAGGGATTACACGTACCCATTTGGCGCCCTCAGACATACCCCTGCTCCTCTGCCTGAGCCGTGACTTGAACTTTTAATTAATTTTAAAAGTAATTAAAACAAATTTGCACACTCAACAAGGCTTTAAGGCCGAAGCTTTCATTTACACCTTCAACAGTAGGCCTAATGTGAGAGAGGAAGACCAAACAGAAATTTCGGTACGGAATTAAACCATTCATTGACAGTGAAAGGGGATTAAGCCGAAAAGTTTGCGGCTCCCGGGCCGACATCCTGGCCGGAATTAAATGTTTCAGCGCCGCCGCCCTGCAGGCAGCAGCTGCTCGTCGGGGAAAAATCCAGTTTCCAGCGCGCTGCGTCCGACTTGCCAGTGTTTCTGCACTGCGGGCGCTAATGAATTCACTGTGTCCGCACAATGGCGGGCGGCAGCTGCCCGCTCCCATCGTCCCCTAGTTCTCGCACTATGTATATATATTTTAAAATGCCATTTCGGCTTCCATTTAGACGCAATTGGATAAACGGTAGTGACTGGGCGAATACGGATTCACTGTTATTAAATTTCAGATTCCAACTCTCAAAACAACATTCTTCCAAGTGATATGAATCGACGGCAATTTCGTTTATGGATTTTGTTATTATGGGTTTTTCAACCTTCACATAACAGACCGCATAAATCTGTGGTACCGATAAAGAATAAACGGTGCATTTCGAGTACCATTTATCATCTCGGGAGCACTGTTGATGGAGCAATCAAATCCATTCTTTTACAATTACACTCACCCATTTCAGTGGAGACCTGCCCGGATAGCCCCGAGCGTTAACTTGCCGTTTCTAGGATTTGGGGAGGGTTCTAATGGTTCAAATGGCTCTGAGCACTATGGGACAGCTTCTGAGGTCATCAGTCCCCTAGAACTTAGAAATAATTAAACCTAACCAACCTATGGGCATCACACACATCAATGCCCGAGGCAGGATTCGAACCTGCGACAGTAGCGGTCGCGCGGTTCCAGACTGTAGCGCCTAGAACCGCTCGGCCACTCCGGCCGGCTTTGAGGAGGGGCACGGGCGCTGGATTGAATACACCCGAGAGATTAAGTAGAAGTCCGATTTGCCAGGTAGTTTTTAGGAAGTTGCCTACAAGCGACTGGGTGAATACTGGGCCGATACGCATGTCTGGCCTCCGTTACACGAGTCTCAGACATTTGGGAAACGTTTACATTATTTCACATGGGGTAACACTAGACGCGGACAGTCGAGGTAGACAATGTCTGCCTCAGGGGGGAAGGGTCTTCGATTGGATGGGCATCTGGTGAACCTCTACTGCTACCATTGCCAAATCCCTTAATGAACGTGCCAATCTACGAAGACACGGGATGAACACAAATAGAAAAACGAGGATATTCGTCTATTTCAGTGCATTCTGAATCAACAGTATTCTCGTGAGAGATCCCCATCACCTCCCTGCTATTTTGCTTCTTGATTATTAAATTTTAATATTTACTTATTGAGTATTTCTATCTTCGTGTGAAACGAAATGCGCAACTATAGACAAACATTTCTATGTGTAATTTCGTCTGTGAAAGCAGGTAAAATTAATTATGGAGATGTTTGGGGACAATGTTGCAATATGTGGGAATATGGGGATCAATTAATGTGACGTATGCTTCAAGTCCACAAATTACCACATGAAAGTATGACGTGCTATACGTTTTACTTCACACAGTGAGGCCGATAAACCGTGATAAATATGCTGCTAAAGGCCTTATACAGCTATAGACAAACAGTTCTATGCGTGATTTCGTCTGTGAAAGCAAGTAACATTAGTTAACGAGATGCTTGGCGACGCTGTTGCATTATATGGGAATCGGGGCGTCAGTTTATGTGATGTGTGCTTCAAATGTAAAAATCACCACATGGAATTGTAATGTGATATATCTGCAGCTTCACACAGCGAGATCGATAAACTGTGATATATGCTGCCAAAGACCTTACCTGCACCCAGTAAGAGGAGACCAGAAATATTTACATGAGCCTGCTCACTGACGTCATGCTGGAAACAAAACTTGGTGGAATTAGCTGTATCCTGTTGTGCTCCAACATCTACCTCGCTGACGCTGTTCATTCGTGGCTGAGCTGTTTATTGGATCACACTTGGAATAGTCTTGAGGTTGCAAATGCTTGGTTATTTCGGGACTAGAGTGATAATAGCCCATGAGCATTTTTCTGTAGGTAGCCGTGTACAACAATATAACGATCCAGAGCTGACTGGTTTTGTGAACTGTCAAATGAAAATTGTGTGGCAAAGACTGTTCGTTGCGTTTAAGCAAGGATAATGTTGGCGGCGGGGATATGATTTAAACACCATGTTTATTACGGCGATAGATGGTTCCGGAATTCTTGAAACTGTGGCAGCAACAACTTCAGCTTCAGATGCAACAGCAGTCACAACGAGAACAACTACAAAAGTAAATCCTGGAAAATGAAGTAATGCAGCAAACGTAAATTGTGGAACAGCAGCTGACACTAACAGTAACTCACCAAGCAACGTTGCCAACTTCGGGGGTGCCCCCTTTCCCAAGGCTGAGTGGAAATATAATTTTCACAGGCGAATCTAGTGGGGGGAAATGGGTCAGGAGGATTTCTTGGGATATTGTTAAATGTTGAAGTTTGTAGTGGGAGTTCTTGCTAAAACTTTGTTGCTCCTTTAGTACGGAAATACCCATGGTAGTGCAGTTTTTCCTTGTTGTCACTGTCTAAAATTGCTTACGGTACTGTGATGAGTTCATAGGAAGTGAATCATCGTAAGGATACGACAGTGATACACGTTTAGGAGAAGGAATTCTAAATTCTGTACGACATGATCTAGTGGCCCGGAATTCACCGTGTTCATTGCATTAACATATACGATGAGCACTTTAGTCGATTAGCGAGCGTCATGTTGATGTACGACCTTCTAGATTTTGAAATCTCAATGTTCCGTTTCAAATTAGCGCTACATTTTAGAAAGGCATGGCGTTTATTGGACGTGATGAAACTGTGGTTCATGTTGTAAAATATTCTATTAATTCTACAAAGCTAAGCATTAACACATTTTAAAATACAAATTAAAGAAAATATTGTGAATATTCAAGCACAAGAAAGTAAAATTATACGAAATTTCTCAACATATCTCATTATATAAACGTTTGTAAAAGCTAATTTACTTTTTCACACATTTGCAGATTGGTTAGCCCCTGATACATAGTAGTAACGCGTTCAGTAGGTACTGTCCTACAACTCTCAACTTCCAGAACAAGGATTCAATCGCGCATGCAAAAGCAAAGACGGCGAGAAAGTGAAAATGAACAGAATTGCTAAACTTTGTCAAAAGGTTCAGCAGTGGAGAATAAGTAACAGTGTGAGAAATGCTTAACTCAAAGGTGCAGTTTATTTTGCTCAACACTCTTTCTGTTGCAACTGTTGACTATTTCGGGTAACTTTTGCCAAAGTTTGGTTCTTCAATTTTGTTCCAAAATTTAAAGGTTCAGAGCACCAAGCGCACAATGTTGATTCATCGCTTCCAGTTTGCAAGAAGATTTGATTTTTTTAAAAAGAAAACAATTCTTGTTCTTTAATTATCGACGAAAGTACATATCTCACTATTACAAAACAGATGTGTATTATGATGGCCTATTTCTCCATATGCCAAAATCATTGTTTGATAACACTTTATTGCCTGAGAGACACAATCAAAAATAAACTGAAAAATGTCAGTTTCTAATTCAAAAATATGATACGTACAGGAGATATCGACGTCGTCGTCGCACAACTGTCTACAAAAACATAGAGAACATAGAACTCACTACAACCTCTGGTCACAAGAAGATCGACGATAAGCGGGCAGTCTGGCTGCTGGAGGCCCAGCATGGGGAACTATGCTTTATAATTTTTTTCAAACTGTTGCATCCTTGAGCCCCCGGTTCGAGATGTACCCTTGTCCGGTTAGTGGCTGACGCTACAGATCTTTATTTATGGAAATATACAGTACAGTACAAGGGTACATCTCGAACCGGGGGCTCAAGGATGCAACAGTTTGAACAAAATTATAAAACATAGTTCCCCATACTGTGCCTCCAGTTGCCAGACGGCCCGCTTATCGTCTAGACGGTGGTTACGTAACCGTCTGGCTCGGCGTTGGCGGCGCGCCAGCGAGGACGCGCATACTTAGGTCCGGGATAACGCTCCCCCTGGCCACTGTGAAAACACTAAGTCCACGCACAGTATACAGGGTGTGTCACCTAACGTTACCGCTGGATATATTTCGTAAACCACATCAAATACTGACGAACCGATTCCACAGACCGAACGTGAGGAGAGGGGCTAGTGTAATTGTTTAATACAAACCATACAAAAATGCACGGAAGTATGTTTTTTAACACAAACCTACGTTTTTTAAATGGAACCCCGTTAGTTTTGTTAGCACATCTGAACATATAAACAAATACGTAATCAGTGCCGTTTGTTGCATTGTAAAATGTTAATTACATCCGGAGATATTGTAACCTAAAGTTGAAGCTTGAAACCTCCGCGTTCAGTTGCGTGTTGTAACCAACACGGGCCACGGTCGGCGAGCAGCATCTGCAGGGACATGTTTACGATGACGACCGTGTTTACGAGTGTGGCTGTAGAGCACTGTTGTGGTTTGGTCTAGCTGTCGCAGTGTCCGCATGTAGCGCTTGCTGCTATTGTTATTCTGCATTCGTCTCCGCACGCAAACCAACTGTAGTACACCGTGTTACGAGACGTCTGTGATAGTGTAGTGTTGTAGGAACTGTGACCATGGTGTATTCGAACTCTGAAAAGGCGTAGATGATACTCATCTATGGCGAGTGTGCAGAACGGTACCCGGACAGAGAGCATCCAACGTGCCGCACATTGCAAAACATCTACCGCCAACTGTATGCAACAGGTATGGTCGTAGCACGCAAACGGGTCCGTAACAGGCCCGTCACAGGAGAAGCGGGTGCAGTTGGTGTGTTAGCTGCTGTTGATCTGAACCCACACATGAGTACACGGGACATTGCGAGAGCCGGTGGACTGAGTCAAAGTAGTGTCATGCGCATACTGCATCGTGACCGCTTTCACCCGTTTCATGTGTCGCTACATCAGCAATTACATGGTGATGACTTTAATCATCGAGTGCAATTCTGTCAACTGGCATTAACAGAGAATGCGTTGCAGTTCTACCTGTTTACCGATGAAGCAGGTTTCACAAACCACGGGGCAGTGAATCTACGGAACATGCATTACTGGTCCGTGGACAATCCTCGCTGGCTCAGACAGGTATAGCGACAGCGACCGTGGACTGTAAATGTATGGTGCGGAATCATTGGCGACCACCTCATTGGTCCTCACTTCATTGCAGTGGCCCAAACAGCTGCAACATACATCGAGTTTCTACAGAACGATCTGCCAACGTTGGTCGAAAATGTCCCACTGGAAACGCGTCGACGTATGTGGTATCTGCATTATGGTGCACCTGCACATTCCGCAATTAACACTAGGCTGACCCTTGACAGGATGTTCGACGGGCGTTTCATAGGACGTGGAGGACGCATAAATTGGCCAGCCCGTTCTCCTGATCTTACACCTCTGGACTTCTTTCTGTGGGGTACGTTAAAGGAGAATGTGTACCGTGATGTGCCTACAACCCCAGAGGATATGAAACAACGTATTGTGGCAGCCTGCGGCGACATTACACCAGATGTACTGCGACGTGTACGACATTCATTACGCCAGAGATTGAAATTGTGTGCAGCAAATGATGACCACCACATTGAACATGTATTGGCCTGACATGTCGGGACACACTCTATTCCACTCCGTAATTGAAAACGGAAACCACGTGTGTACGTGTACCTCACCCCTCATGGTAATGTACATGGGCAGAATTTGAAATTGTGTGCAGCAAATGATGAGCACCACATTGAACATCTATTGGCCTGACATGTCGGGACACACTCTATTCCACTCCGTAATTGAAAACGGAAACCACGTGTGTACGTGTACCTCACCCCTCATGGTAATGCACATGTGCGTCAGTGAAAAAGACCAATAAAAAGGTGTTAGCATGTGGACGTAATGTGCTGTTCCAGTCTCTTCTGTACCTAAGGTCCATCACCGTTCCCTTTGGATCCCTACGTAATTCGGTGCTCTCCGATACACACGATCGAACAGCGGAGGAGTGGTGCTCAAGCATCAACTTTGGGTTACAATATCTCCGGAAGTAATTAACATTTTACAATGCAACAAATGGCACTGATTACGTATTTGTTTATATGTTCAGATGTGCTAACAAAACTAACGGAGTTCCATTTAAAAAAACGTAGGTTTGTATTAAAAAACATACTTCCGTGCATTTTTGTATGGTTTGTATTAAACAATTACACTAGCCCCTCTCCTCACGTTCGGTCTGTGGAATCGGTTCGTCAGTATTTGATGTGGTTTACGAAATATATCCAGCGGTAACGTTAGCTGACTCACCCTGTATAAGCGAGCGCTCTCTCGCGCTACGCTCAGTCTGTGTCTTGCTGCTACACAGGCAACTGCATTGAACGCCGCCAACATGCCGTACAGGAGATATCGACGTCGTCGTCGCACAACTGTCTACAAAAACATATAGAACATAGAACTCACTACAACATCTGGTCACAAGAAGAATCCCATTCCAGTGAAGAGTGTTGCAGCCCACGCCCTCGTCGATGGACCTCGTGTATTTCTTGGATGCTCTTTTAATTTTAGCCATGATATAAACAATACATTCTCACATGGAAATGGATGGTTCACTGTCGCCATTGTGAGAGGTGGTAGCGGAGTGTCTATTGTAACTGGACTTGAAAGTTTTAATGATAGAGATTTAATTGCCTATCGTACCTACCATATGTTTGAAGTTGCTAATAAAGGCTTTGGTAAATCTGGTTATGACTCTACCTCGCCACTTGTATTGTTGGCGTACATAATTTTTTTATCAGTCCTGTTTCAAAATGGCAATCCTGATATCATTATAATGCAATAATGCAATGTGTCATTTCCTTCATGGCTATGCTGAAACGTCGTCCGAAGTTCTACCAAAGCCGACTGGAGTTCCTTTTTTTTTTCTTTTTTTTTCTTTTTTGGTCATCAGACTACTGACTGGTTTGATGCGGCCCGCCACGAGAGTTCCTTTCCTGTGCTTTCTTCATCTCAGAGTAGCACTTGCAACCTACCTCCTCAATTATTTGCTTGGCGTATTCCAGTCTCTGTCTTCCTCTACAGTTTTTGCCCTCTACAGCTCCCTCTAGTACCATGGAAGTCAGTCCCTCATGTCTTAGCAGATGCCCTATCATCCTGTCCCTTCTCCTTATCAGAGTTTTCCACATATTCCTTTCCTCTCCGATTCTGGGTAGAACCTCCTCATTCCTTACCTTATCAGTCCACCTAATTTTCATCATTCGTCTGTAGCACCACATCTCAAATGCTTCGATTCTCTTTTGTTCCGGTTTTCCCACAGTCCATGTTTCACTACCATACAATGCTGTACTCCAGACGTACATCCTCAGAAATTACTTCCTCAAATTAAGGCCGATATTTGATATTAGTAGACTTCTCTTGGCCAGAAATGCCTTTTTTGCCATAGCGAGTCTGCTTTTGATGTCCTCCTTGCTCCGTCCGTCATTTGTTATTTTACTGACTAGGTACCAGAATTTCGTAACTTCATTGACTTCGTGACCGTCAATTCTGATGTTAAGGTTCTCGCTGCTCTCATTTCTACTACTTCTCATTACCTTCGTCTTTCTCCGATTTACTCTCAAACCATACTGTGTACTCATTAGACTGTTCATTCCGTTCAGCAGATCATTTAATTCTTCTTCACTTTCAGTCAGGATAGCAATGTCATCAGCGAATCGTATCATTGATGTCCTTTCACCTTGTATTTTAATTCCACTCCTGAACCTATCTTTTATTTCCATCATTGCTTCCTCGATGTACAGATTGAAGAGTAGGGGCGAAAGGCTACAGCCTTGTCTTACACCCTTCTTAATACGAGCACTTCGTTCTTGATCGTCCACTCTTATTATTCCCTCTTGGTTGTTGTACATATTGTATATGACACGTAGCGTTCCTTATAAAAGTAATACATAACTGGTCTTCCTGCAGCCCCAAGATGTTTGCTCTGTACAGAGAATAGGGCAGAACCTTTTAATGAAAACTCTACAACAGAGGAAATTCAAGGCATTTGCGGCACACGTAGGCTTGCAAGATTAACAGCTGTCGTGACAATTTCTGAACTTTGGTGAAACCCCCCCAGTTTATAATTCCGTAACCTCCCAATAAAAATGGGTGACTAACCTCTCAATAAAAATGTGACTCATATATAACCTATCAATAAGTAAGAGACTGTGAATCTAAACTGGCAAACCTGGACGTCAGCAATGCTGCGTCATGGCTTTGAAAAGTCCTTCTGAATAAATTGAAAAATCTTACCTCAATGAAGTCGCCGGATAACGTGTATATATCTGCTCCTATATGAAATTTTTCTGGCACGGCCCAGTGCAATGCTGGCCACTAGATTTGTTATGTATAAAAAGAAACAACTGATTTTTCTTTACGATAATAGGGATGACCATGGATAGGAAAAATATGTAAAACCTTTAAATTCAGATGAATAATTGTCAAAAGTTATCTTTATAAAAAAGATTATTATTAAAAGATTTTTAAAAACATTTAAATGGGACTTGATATAACGCTAGAACGAAATCAGGTGTTACAAGTTACATATGCGCGCGGTTGCTTTTACCTTATACAACATCGTTCATGCGCGGTCATCACTCTCCACATCCGACCCAACCGCCCAACTGCGAGCTACTACCACTACCGCTGCCGACACTGCTCCTACAGCAGCCGACACTGCTCTCTGGTCAGCGATTCTATTGTATCTTACATATCACAAGTAGCGCGTGAGCAATCCATCGAAATTACATCTGCTCGTGTGCGCTAGCAATAAATTCATTAGTCATGGACCTCTTACATAACCCTCCAATGGGGGGGGGGGGGGGGGGGGGGGGAATTTGGTAGCGATGGTGAGTCATTTGGACTTGCCATGAGCAACAAATTTTTCTATAACCTATTTAGTTTACGAAGTCTACAGTCACAAATATATATATAAATATATATATATATATATATATATAAAACGAAAGCATATGTGTTTTTTAACACAAACTTATGTTTTTTTAAATGGACCTCCTATATTTTTTCTTCAGCAATCCATAGCATGACAAAGTACATACACAATGGCGTAGATTGCATCGCAATATTCCCATTACATCCCGAGATATTAAGACGCGAAGTTGACGCTTCAAACACCCGACATGCGCTGCTAGCGCACGTCCTGAGGCTCAAGCGTGAACCCCATGCTGCCCGTAATCGCGATGTGATTGACATGCGTAATCACACTTCCATACTTATCAAGAGGTCCGAAACGAATAATACGGTCTGCTGCCATCCTGCATTAACGTCGTACATTCCAGCAGGTATTTATCCCATAGGCTAGGGGTGATGCGTTTCAGTAATATATCTGTGTACCGCAACGTTAGTCACAAAGTTAACTTCGCTTATCGTTAATCCGTAACTAAAAAGGTAATGCCGTTCAACGTTAAAACTTTACTTTACTGTAGATCTAACGCAAGTGACAGTTAATCATTCACTCTTAATAGTAAAATTCATGATGATGGTTTTAGTGAAACGAGCAAGTGGACTAAAAGTTTTACCGTTGTTTAGGTAAAAATGTTTTGATTTGGGAAGTTCAGGTAGGACATAGAAGATGAATGTAAACATGTTTAACCAGTTAGTTTTATTATCACGTAATTATCAATGTTATGTTTATCTAATGCGTTAAATGACAAATTGTTGCAAACAAATGTTTCTTAACATCACTGGGTAAAATGGCCCTCTGTAGAAACTTCCACTGTGATGCCAGCACTTCATACTAAACATAGCGTTCACATCTCATGCTCAAAGAGATGCCCATTGGCTTGCATACATAGGGTCACTCTGCGGATGAAGGATGCCCTACTTCATGCTACTGTTTCCTCTTTGACGGCTGTACAAGCATCAATAATGCGTTGTTTCATGTCCTCTGGAGTTGTTGATTCATGTTGGTAAACAGCATCCTTCACTGCTCTCCAAGGAAAGTATTCGATCGGTGTAAGGTCCGGAGGTCGGGCAGGCTACCTAACTGGGCCACCTCGTCCAATCCACCTACCAGGGAACTAACGGTTCAGAAGTCGTCGTGCTCGTAAAGCGTTATGTGCAGGGCATCCGTCATGCTCCGGTTTAGAGGTACGGTGTCCAAGAGAACAGGAAGATTGTGTCGTATAAATCGGAGTATTGTCTGCCATTTTGGATGCCATTTATAAAGAAAGGTCCGATAATGGTATCTCCAATAATCCCACACCAAACGTTAACTTTCCACGGACGTTGATGCTCTACCTGACGGAGCCATTTTGGATTGTCTGCGGACCAATAATGCATTTTTCTCATATTGACAATTCCTTTGTTGGAGAATGATGCCTCGTCGGTAAAGAGAACATCTGCAAAAAAATTTGGATTAGTCAGAAGTTTTTGCTGAGCCCTCCGACAAAATGTTACCCTATTGCGGAAGTCATTTCCATGAAGATCCTTGTGCAAATGAACATGGTAAGGATGAAATTTATGACGTTTAAGAATACGCTGTGCACTTGACTTCCACACACCAACTTCACGCTCAATTTGAGGATTCACAACTATGGTAGCGAGCACAGCAACTTCAGCACGTTCATCTGTGCGTGTTCTAGGACGATGTCGAGGTCTTGGATTTAAGCTTCCCGTTTCACGTAGACGAGATGTGAGACGACCAAACATCCGGCGCGAAGGCGATGGCTTGTCAGGGAATCGTCTTCTGTACAGTCGTTCTGCCTGAACAGCATTTCGTCCACCTACAACAGGGTACAGTACAGGTATGTAGAGTAGGGTACAAAGCAGACATATTAACTTAATAATCATAATGTTCGCTAACAGTACTATCAACAAACAAGCAATCTCATAACGTATTTCCCATCAACGTACATTCTCCATAGATCAGCAGCATTTCTACCATATCTTCAAGTGTGTACATTATACTGTACAGTATAAGTTCCACAACACAACGTTTGTTCACAATGTGTACTACCTCCGTGCCGTCACTAGATTACTCTGATGCACGACTACACTGGCAAGCGGTGTACTGCACGCCAGAGCAACAACAAATGGGATGCTCGGAGGGTGGTGGAGTACAGGAGTTTGCATGGGTCGCAAATCATAAACAAGGCGAAGTGGTAACTGTGGCAGTAGTGGGAATTACGTTGGACACTTGACTAGTTAGAGCAAGGCCCTGCGCGACAGGCACAATGGCTCATATAACGCATTAGATAAACCTTATTTTGGGTGTGCAGGATAAAAAAGACAACCTGACGGGTGTACACCGATCGGTACTGGTTCATATTGTGTACGTAGATACGTAAAACGTGCAAGAGGGAAACCATTATGTTCTTATGAGAGTTGATGGCAGCAGACCGTATTATTCGTTTCGGACCTCTTGATAAGTATGGAAGTGTGATTACGCATGTTAATCACATCGCGATTACGGGCAGCATGGGGTTCACGCCCGAGCCTCAGGACGTGCGCTAGCAGCGCATGTCGGATGTTTGAAGCGTCAACTTCGCATCTTAATATCTCGGGATGTAATGGGAATATTGCGATGCAATCAACGCCATTGTGTATGTGCTCTGTCGTTCTATGGATTGCTGAAGAAAAAAAATAGGAGGTCCATTTAAAAAAACATAAGTTTGTGTTAAAAGCACATATGCTTCCGTTTTAGAATGTTTCCAAATATGTACATTCATGGGTCCCAGCCTTACATTGATACCGGTGAAAGTCGTTTTCCAATAGCTATTATTGTTCCAGAGATATTTTGGGTGGACAAGATAGCTGGGACACCCTGTATATAACATTATTGATAAATAATATAAATACAGGACATATTAAGAAATGACATAAAACGCATACGCAATGAGTACAGATCATATTAAGAAATAACAAAGTGGACACACACTGAGTGCAGTACATACTAAGAAATGAAATAGGGAGCACACACACACTATAAATCTTTAGCATTTTTACAAGAACTAGGAAAGGAATGGGAAGGATAGCATCATGGCTATAGCACATTGGGTTGTACATAGCTACACTATAAGTCCATATCTTTCTACAGAAGCACAACACCAAGTGAGACAATCGGAAGTTCTATTCCCTGAAGTATTTGCCAGTGTAGCCAAGACACTGAAATGTTGTATTAATATTGTATGTTATCATTTTGGTAGTACATTAGGTACACCAAACAGTAGGACCATAATAACATCTCCGTCATTCAAGGTGGTGGACAGCTTGATGTCAACACCACATTCTTGCAGAATCCACACTCTTACATCAACGTGGAATTAGTGCAAAAAACAAATATAGTGCTCCATGATCATGAGGATTGACAGGACACACGGATATTGCAGTAACTGGTGGTAATTAGGTCAGAAGACGAAGGATACAATAAGTCCTATGCTAGTCATCATTCAGGACTACGCTAGTGTATCATCCGATTTGAACAATTGTTGTCACTCATAGACCAGTTACAAAGCATGTATGTAGTATGTATGGAGTATTACAAAAGATTATTCATAAGTCTTCTCATTACAGTAATTATTGGCATTCATTGGCTAGTTACAAAGCATTCATGTGGTATGTATGTAGTGTTACAAAACATTCTTCATAAGTCATCTCATTTCAATAATTATTGGCACTCATTGGCCAGTTACAAAGCATTTATTATTAATAAGTCATTTCATTTGAATAAGTATTGGCACCCATTGGCCAGTTATAAAGCATTTATGTAGTATGTATGGAGTGTTACAAAACATTATTTATAAGTCATCTCATTACAGTAATTATTGGCATTCATTGGCTAGTTACAAAGCGTTTATATAGTATGTATGTAGTATTACAAAACATTCTTCATAAGTCATCTCATTTCAATAATTATTGGCAGTCATTGACCAGTTACAAAGCATTTATTATCCATAAGTCATCTCATTTCAATAAGTATTGGCACTCATTGGCCAGTTATAAGGCATTTATGTAGTAATACAAAACATTATTCAGTATTATTCAGAAGTCGTCATTCAAAACAGGAGTTACTGCGTGTAGCAAGAAGCTGCTAGTGACAATATTGGTATCATGCAAGTGACATAAGACATATACAAAATGTAAGACATTGGAACTATGACACAAGGTGTTTAGTCCAACAATACATAGACATAATGGAATTAATACATCAGAAAAATTTGCATTACATTTAGGACTAGAAATATATCTTAGACTGGTAGCAATATTTAGTTGTATACTGACAATAGTTGGGACTAGTAATGATTTTCTTAATTATTTTGTGTGTGTGTGCTAGCAGTGCATTCCGTCTGGATCAGTAGTCAACTATTGGGGCATGAAAATATTTGCTTTTGACTTATTGCTGGAATTAAGGATTAGTAACGTCATTCGTCATGAGTCAACTGTAGCAATGTTATCAAACAAGTACAGTATATGTGATCACATTCATGAATGATAGAGACAACTGGGTAAAAAAAAATGCAAATACTAGAAAGGGTTTAATAACTAAGTGCCTGTAGCACACAACATAAGGACATATTTCAGAAATTATGTTATTATCGTGAAAAGCTTCTCCTGGAAAAAATACAAAGTGGATTATTGAGCTGAAAGAAGAAATGTATTGATATTATGCTGAAAAGTAGTAAACTTTGAATTAACAGGTAATGATATGTGTACTTAACATGTATGTACTCTAGCTGTTTTCCCCAAAACATTTAGTCATTGTACTATGTGACATAAGACATACTGTCAAAAAGAACTGCAACAACTACTTAAATAACTACATAGCATCTCTTAACTAATAGAAAATATATAAACTTCATCATTATCATCATCTGCGAAGAAAAACTTCATTATTCATATTACCATATTCTTCATATAACTGTTCATCATCATTTATTATCATCTAAAAAAAAGAGACATTTCATTATTCATTATCATATTACCATTTTCTTCATACAACTATACATTATCATTCGTTATTTCATATGTTTTAGAGTTTCTTACTTCTAGCATATTTCATCACTAAAATTAACATGTGTAGTTTTGTCTGACAGCCTGCCACAATAGCCTCATATTCTGAAAGAAAAATAATTAGTCAAGACTGCTATCATACAGTTTGTATAATATAGTCTTGTTAATGCTTGTTAATTCCGATTCATATACTTTTCATGATAAAGTATTGCATCTTCTTTCTTTGATTCTGATGGTAAAGTTTCCATTTCATAGTATACCACTGTGGCTGTATTTATTTCTTTTATGCGTTATTGCTTTCTGAAAATGATGAATATGAATTAATATCTTGCATTTAAATCATATACCCATTAAATGAAAACTTGTTTCTAGTGACATAATTAAGCATACAGCATAGCATGACAGAAAACGTATTAGGCCAAACCATAGACAATCTTCAAGTGCTAAAATGCACACAAAATACCATAATGTGGTAGAAAAAAATGAGAAAATGTAGAATAGTCAAGATATTGGGATGTCAGAAAGCCAAATGTCAAAGTCAACTGGTGTTTTTATTATATCTTAAAGATATCATAGTGCATACAGAGAAATTTCTACTTTCGATAGGAAAACCATTGTATGTACATAAAAAACTGAAACATGTGCATGGACTGATGTACAACGACAAGAAAAGGAGCCTAATAACCTTACCTTACCGGGCACTTGTCAAGAAAAATATAATCATCAGCAATAAGTGGTCATATAAATATCTGGAATAGACATTACAGTGTGACAAGTCATAAAGTATGTTCATTCCATATAGGGTTTAATATTGGAAATATGGTGATTGCCCTTGGTTTTTCTGGTTCTCAAAGTTTCGACATGTACTACATTGAGGTGAGGAATGCTGCGAATTCTACAGGGACCAGCGTATAGAAGCTCAAATTTACCGCAACTACTCTTTCCTCTGTTGGACGAATAGTGTGTGCGTCCCATGTGAAATTCACGACGTGTACAAACCTGTTTTTGCTGTCTTCTGCGGCGTTCTGCGACACGTTTGATGTTGTCGAGCGCAATGTCAATTATTTCATGGTGGCGTAGCCGACGAGATGTAGGAAAAAGATACTCAGTCTTTACTTTTGTTGGGTGGTTCAACAATTTTCAATATAACAGTGATAGATAGTATAGTAGATTCATTTGGTATGGAGTTAATTACATCCTGGAGTGACAGTATGTGTGAGTCCCAATCAATATGTCTTTCATGGCAGTATATTCTACATACACTCCTGGTAATGGAAAAAAGAACACATTGACACCGGTGTGTCAGACCCACCACACTTGCTCCGGACACTGCGAGAGGGCTGTACAAGCAATGATCACACGCAAGGCACAACGGACACACCAGGAACCGCGGTGTTGGCCGTCGAATGGCGCTAGCTGCGCAGCATTTGTGCACCGCCGCCGTCAGTGTCAGCCAGTTTGCCGTGGCATACGGAGCTCCATCGCAGTCTTTAACACTGGTAGCATGTCGCGACAGCGTGGACGTGAACCGTATGTGCAGTTGACGGACTTTGAGCGAGGGCGTATAGTGGGCATGCGGGAGGCCGGGTGGACGTACCGCCGAATTGCTCAACACGTGGGGCGTGAGGTCTCCACAGTACATCGATGTTGTCGCCAGTGGTCGGCGGAAGGTGCACGTGCGCGTCGACCTGCGACCGGACCGCAGCGACGCACGGATGCACGCCAAGACCGTAGGATCCTACGCAGTGCCGTAGGGGACCGCACCGCCACTTCCCAGCAAATTAGGGACACTGTTGCTCCTGGGGTATCGGCGAGGACCATTCGCAACCGTCTCCATGAAGCTGGGCTACGGTCCCGCACACCGTTAGGCCGTCTTCCGCTCACGCCCCAACATCGTGCAGCCCGCCTCCAGTGGTGTCGCGACAGGCGTGAATAGAGGGACGAATGGAGACGTGACGTCTTCAGCGATGAGAGTCGCTTCTGCCTTGGTGCCAATGATGGTCGTATGCGTGTTTGGCGCCGTGCAGGTGAGCGCCACAATCAGGACTGCATACGACCGAGGCACACAGGGCCAACACCCGGCATCATGGTGTGGGGAGCGATCTCCTACACTGGCCGTACACCACTGGTGATCGTCGAGGGGACACTGAATAGTGCACGGTACATCCAAACCGTCATCGAACCCATCGTTCTACCATTCCTAGACCGGCAAGGGAACTTGCTGTTCCAACAGGACAATGCACGTCCGCATGTATCCCGTGCCACCCAACGTGCTCTAGAAGGTGTAAGTCAACTACCCTGGCCAGCAAGATCTCCGGATCTGTCCCCCATTGAGCATGTTTGGGACTGGATGAAGCGTCGTCTCACGCGGTCTACACGTCCAGCATGAACGCTGGTCCAACTGAGGCGCCAGGTGGAAATGGCATGGGAAGCCGTTCCACAGGACTACGTCCAGCATCTCTATGCTCGTCTCCATGGGAGAATAGCAGCCTGCATTGCTGCGAAAGGTGGATATACACTGTACTAGTGCCGACATTGTGCATGCTCTGTTGCCTGTGTCTATGTGCCTGTGGTTATGTCAGTGTGATCATGTGATGTATCTGACCCCAGGAATGTGTCAATAAAGTTTCCCCTTCCTGGGACAATGAATTCACGGTGTTCTTATTTCAATTTCCAGGAGTGTAGTTTACCAATTTCTTTCATCAGTCGTTCAGAAGGGTTCGAAGAAGCGTGATACCTGGATATATAGATCGGAGAAATGTTTCTAGCTCGTAACATACGTATACATATAGCAGATCGAAATTGTGGTACATTGTCGCAAATTGCTTTCAATGCGTGCCCTATGTGAAGAAAAAATGTTTTACAAATACGTTCTAAATAGATTTAGCAGTAACTTTGCTTAGCGGAGTGAAGGTAACAAATTTCGAAGTGAGTTCAACAGCGACAAAGATATAACAAAAACCTCTATTAGATCTGGGAATCGGTCCAAAAATGTCTACAGCGGCCATATTTCTCAATTTAATCGGTACAATGGGATGTAGCTGAGGAATATGTCCTGTCTGATTTAGCTTTCAGGCACATTTTAAAATGGCTCTGAGCACTAAGGGACTTAACATCTATGGCCATCAGTCCAGGCACATTTTACATGGCGTCGAATACGTTTCTCCATGTTGGCAAAATAACAGTTTCGTCTCAGTATAAGAAAACATTTTCTGGCTCCATAATGTGCGTAACTTAAATGAGTATACCAAATTAATTTGTTAACAAGCTCGTCAGGAATGCATAATAACCAGTTGCTGTCAGGGTGAGAGCGGCGAAACAGAATGGTTTTCCGTAGAGTATAATTGTTTCTAATGGTAACGTTACTCCTATCTTTCCAAAGGTGTTTAATTGCTTTCCATACGTTGTCCTTGTTCTGCTCTTGGGCTATGTCTCATAATCACGACGAAATGAAATTTTCAAATGCAACTTGTTGAATATAGATGAGGCTAAATTTGCTTGGCAGAAGTTCGTTGCGATGTCTTGCTGATTGTTGCTGAGAGAACGGCATAGTGCGTCTGCTACAATATTTTGTGTACCGGGAATGTGAACAATTGTAAAATTAAATTCCTGTAAATAAAGCTTCCATCTGCTTAACCTGTCATGTGTAAATTTAGCGGAAAGTAAAAACTGTATAGCTCTATGATCTGTATAAATGGTAGCATGTATTCCATAAAGAAAATGTCTAAATCTGGTAAATGCCCATACAACACATAATGTTTCAAGATCTGTAGCAATAATTGCGTTCAGCAGCTGACAGAATGCGACTTCCAAAGGCGAAGTTTTTAATTACTGTAGTCCCGTCTTCTTCAATTTCCTGAAAAATGTGTACGCCTAGAGTGGTGTTAGAACTGTCGGTGGCAATGGAGAAATTTCTGGTAGGATCTGGGTGTGATAAAAGTCGTGCGTTCAACAAGGCATGTTTCAGATTAACAAACGCAGCCTGTGCTTGGCTATCCCAGTACCAAATAGCATTTTTACCCGTCAACTGGCATAATCTAGGGGTGTCTAAAGCAGATTAATGAATAAATTTACGGAAAAAGTTAATTAATCCCTGAAAGCTGCGTAGTTATTTATTGTTCGTTGGAACAGTAATGTCACGTAAAGCTTCAAGTTTTTCCGTGTCAAGCGCAATGCCTACTGCTGAAATTACATGTCTAAGAAATTTTATGGAAGTTTCGCAAAAGTGCGATTTGCTAAGATTAACTGTGAGTCTTTGTGCACGAAAAGTTTGCAACGGTTGTTCAAGAACCAAATTGTGTTCAGACTAGTTAGCTTCTGCGATAAGGATGTCATATACATAAGTTGTGATTCTGTCTTTAGGTTCTGTCTGAAGTATAGTAATCAAACCGCGAATAAATGCTGCTGAAGAAATTCTTAGACCGAACGGTAATTTACAAAATTGATAACAATCACTAAAACAGAGAAATGCTGTGTACTTTCTGCAGTTGGGATGGATCTGAATTTGCCAAAATCCCGATTTTAAATGTAATGTGGAATAAATAACACTACCATGAAATTTCTGTAAAAGTTCGTCTAGTGTCTGTGGCCGATCTGTTTCATTAATAACAATGTGTTTGACATGACGCGAATCTAGTACGAGGTGAAGTGAGCCATCCTTTTTCTTAACAATATGGAACGGGTTTATGTACGGACTAACTGCCGGTTCAATAATACCTTGGACAAGCATAGCTTGTAATTCTTTCTTGACTTGTTCTCTGTGAATATATGGAATGGGATAGTGTTTAGCTTTAAATGTGTCATGCTGTTTAACTTGAAATTCATACAATAAACCGGACATATTACCAGGGATGCCAAAAACTGGATCTTGCTGTAAAATAATATTGCATAGTTGTGTACGTTCGTCATCTGTATTTGCACAGCTCTGTTTCACTTTCTCAGAAATCATTTGCATTACGTCATAGTCGGCTCCGTCTGGTGTATTGTAGCTGTGTACATACGTATCTGTGAACAATGTGGAATGACGATCTATGTTACGCAATGAAGAAATGACCTCTGTCCGATTAATTGCCTGTTCTTCTGCAGATAAAGCGTGCTGAAATTCTAATGCCAGTTGTACCTTTCCATTCTTTCACATTAAATAGGAATTTTGAAAGTCAATAACTGCGTCGTGTTGTACCAAAAAATTCGTACCTATAATAACGTCTGTTGTCAATAAGGGAACAACCAAAACTTTTTGTGGAACGTATGACCTGCAGTACAAAATGATAAGTGTGTCTGTAGTTTTACATCTACTCCTTTACCAGATACTGATCCTTTTACTTTAGTTTTACCTAATGGTAACGTAGGATAGGTGTTCTCTTTGTTACATTCGTCGAAAGTCTCTTCATTTGTAACTGACGTAAGTGATCTAGATTCGATTACTGCTGAAAATGTGGATGTTCCAATCCTTACTTCAATAACAGGGTGGTAAATGATTTTTTGTATAACTGGTTTTTCATGTAAAAGTGTGTCTCGGATGTCGTCAAAAGTAATAACGTTTTCGTGAACAAGATTTTGCGTGTCAAAAGTACTGCTTACGTTGCTGGAAGATGCAACCTGTACTGTATCTAGTCAAATTCTTTCTGACGTGATGTTATTTGCGGGAGAATGCTGTGGCATTTCGACTATTTGTACTGTTCTGTTATTTCGTCCTGACGTATTAGGCTGAGAATGATACCGACTGTCTGGTTCATTCATAATAATCTGTTGTTGTGAGGGGATTCTGCTGCTGATAAAACCTACTGTTATTAAACGTGCGCTGAAAACTGTGCTCATTACCTTTACGTCCGTCCTTCAAAAAAATGGTTGAAATGGTTCTGAGCACTATGGGATTTAAAATCTGTGGTCATCAGTCCCCTAGAACTTAGAACTACTTAAACCTAACTAACCTAAGGACACCACACACATCCATGCCCGAGGCATGATTCGAACCTGCGACCGCAGCAGTCGCGCGGTTCCGGACTGACCGCCTAGAACCGCGAGACCACCGCGGCCGGCTTACGTCCGTCCTGATAATCATTACTATACGGCGCGTTGCGATAGGACTTGAAATGATGTGTCTTCTGTACGTAGTGATTTCCTAGTTTCTGTGCGTTACTATTTGGCGGAGCCGACGCTATACATGCAGGTGGCGAAACATTGAAGCTTGGTTGACCTTGCACATTACATTGTTGGTTAGGTATGCTAACCGGCTGGTTTCGTTCCTGTTGTGGGGAAAAGCCTCTATTGTTGCCAAAATGTGTTTGCTGTTGCTGATAATTTTGACGATAATGATAATTAAAATTTTGTCTGGTATTAAAGTTCTGGTGGTTGTCATTCCAGGAGCGTCTATCACCTTTGCTATTAAAATAGCGTGGCTGATCGTAATTACTGTATGCTTGTTGGCCTTGGTTATGTTATGAAAAATTTTTGTTTATGGGGGAATAATCTGATTATTGAACTTCCAAAAGCTGTAACAGATCTCTAAATGCCGAAATATTTTCTTTCTGCTGTCCTGTTAAAAGTGACACTCTTAAGGATCGTGATTATTTTGAAATACATAATTGGATAAGTGCTGACTCACTATATGGCTCACACAAATATTGGTTTTGCTGTACCATGTCTTCAAAAAATTGTGTGACAGTGGAAAAATTTAAGTTCTCATAATTCTGTAAGCTAATTAACTGACCCTTGATACCACGCTGTACTGTCTTCGACCAATACGCTGACAGAAAGGCATTCTGAAATTCTTGTACCGAGTAACATTGTCTCGCGATCGGTCTCATACGAGTTGCCGGTTCGCCTTCCAAAAACTGCAAATAAATTCAAGTTTGTGTGTTACGGGCCAAGTTGGTGGAAAAGCAAAGCTAAATTGTTGTATCCAATCCAAGGGGTGAATCTGTGTTCTATCATTTTCAAATACCTCAAATTTCCTAACGGATAGAAAATGCTTGTAATCAAAATTATCGTCCCTGAATGTTTGAGCAGGTTCAGGATTGTATGATAATCTGTTTGTCTGTGTCTGTTCTGAATTTAAGTCACGTACTCTCTGTAAATTACATGAGTTATATAGACTGTGTGAGTGTGACAAATGTTCAGAATGTGGCGTATGCCTCCCGTGGCTCCTTACTACAAGTGCACTTTGCCACAGTGACATGAGACGAGTGACAGCAGCTACATGGCCCTTTCACAATGAGGTATAGACAAGTCACAACCAAGTCTCCACTGTGATGCAGCACAATCACAGACCTGCCGCTATCACTTGTGCATTAGTTGAGAGAGCCTGGACTTTACTGCTGCATGTTCATTTGCACTCTTGGAGGAAGCTACAAGTTAAGTAAATCTTCTATTTACTGTAATTTGCTGCCCCCAAAGGTCAAATTCCCCAGATTAACGAATTTTCTGAGAAATCTGTTTTGCCCACCCCCAGTGCCCCACACTGACGGAGGGCTACAGCTCAGTGGACAGAACTAAGAGACATGTTGATGAATTGCATGCCACCAGACTGTAACTCCCCTAACACTATGAATGTGTTCCACACTTGTCCGAGCAACTTTGATTTTGTTTGAGAACACATTGTAACAACTATGGCAGGAAAAGACACTGCCAAGCATATACTGATGGCAGATTGCTATCTGCAAAACTTCTCGGCAAGAAGGGATACAGAATTATAAAGCACTTTATCGGTCACATGACATGTCTAATTACAAAATTATTCCAGAGTAGCAATGAAAATTTGAGACGCCCTGCTAAATCCGCCGGACAGGACAGGTAGGTTAAATTGCGGAAAGGGGCCCAAATAAGTGGCTGTCAGTTACACTCGAACATACAACTTTATTTATTTGACCAAACATTACAAGAGCCAAGAAAATTAAAAAAAAAAGCATTAAATTTTGGAACTTAATTACCAGCTGAATGTGCCATACAATCTATTGCCTTAAGAGCAAGACCACTTAAATTTAAAAATGGCTGAAAGCCAATAACTTAAGACTCAAACCAAATTCAGAAATTTAAAAGGCCAAAAGGCTTTACCTTAAAACAGTTCTTCAGTTAAGCTGAAGGCCCAAACAATCTGACACCATAAGATCAAAACAACTATAATTTAAAAGCGGCTGAAAGCCCATCAATTAAGACTCAAATCAAAAAATATTTTTAAAAGGCCAGAGGAGTTACCTTAGAACAGTTCTTTAAATTAGGCTGATGGACAAAACAATCCTACGCTTTAAGGGCAAAAAACCTTAATTGAAAAATCGGCTGGAAGCCATACAAACACAAACAACAAGAACAAATAAGAAAAGGCAGTACATCCAACGACGATCAGAAGTTTCCAAGGTCGTCCTGGAATTCAAACACTAACGCTCGCTTAGGTGAGACAGGCAGTCGTCCCAACCATTCTCGATCCTACGACAACCCAACCGACAGACACTCAACGGAGCCACCGACAAGATAACTTCCTCCTCACCCGACCAGCACACAACAGGGAGTTCAATGGAACAACGTAGAAGGTATTGGCTCCCATAACCAATTATACATGATCTATCAATCGGCACACTGTGCCGGACAGCGACAACACGATAAGGAAAATACACTGCCTGAATTGACGTCAACGGCCAGGGCAGGCAACCGGAACGTTAACGGCCACAAGGCAGAAGATTCCGCTGGTGCACTTCAATTAAAATAACCAAGTACCCAATTTGAAAATACATTTTGTTGCTCTTGGAGATGTCCCAACAGCCGACAACGAAATCCAAACGACACAAGATGAACAATTGTGACTTGCTGGTAGATTAAGTCAAAACTCAACTTCTGTGTCCCGGATCGCTGAGCCACGGACCTCGTAGCAATGGTAACAGCTTCACACACTCCGGCCGGCCAGAGTGGCCGAGCGGATCTAGGCGCTACCGTCTGGGACCGCTCGATCGCTACGGTCGTAGGTTCGAATCCTGCCTCGGGCATGGATGTGTGTGGTGTCCTTGGTTGGTTAGGTTTGAGTAGTTCTCAGTTCTAGGGGACTGATGACCTCAGAAGTTAAGTCCCATAGTGCTCAGAACTATTTGAGCCATTTTGAACACACTCCGACCGCGCGTGGACGCCGCCAGCGGCCTCGGCCAAACTATGCGCCCCAGTGATTTCCTTGCTGCTCCACGCCTACCGACCAACTGATCTCACAACGCACAGGCGGAACTATAAGCGCCAGGCCAAAGATAGTAAAAGGTGTGAATATCGATACTCACCGCAGCTGCCACTCGCGGAGGGAGAAGATAACAGCATAATCGCGATAACCGCGGAAGACTAAACACAGAATAGCAATCAAGGTTTAATACAACGCATAACAAGAGCGAGCCACGGCTCAAATTACCTATGCTTCTCTTGGCACTATTCTACGAGTCGTGATGTCATGTTATAGAGTGCTTTAGAGGTTACACGTCAATTCTAATTACAAAAAAGAAAAAAAAGGTTGGAAAGAAGAAAGAATGAAAGATTATAGCTAACAGTTCCATCGACATAGAACTCATTAAAAATGGAGTACAAGTGTGGAGTGTTCTATGAGTGAGCAAAGAAACTGCCCATTGTTCTTACCATTGCACCACCTCACTAGCTAATATGACCACTATGTATAACATATACGTTTAACTGCCACAAGTAATAATAATACTCCAGTTTTTACGTGTACCACAAATGTGATTGCAGCGCTGCCAGATTAACTCTTTTTGACCATTTTTTCTACCAAAAATATGCGCAAAATGAAATTCTGTAAGACATTTCTGCTGTGTTAGTATGGATGGAATAGTACTGCAGTGCTTGAGTTTGGGAATTTGTGCCGGCCGGTGTGGCCGTGCGGTTCTAGGCGCTTCAGTCTGGAACCGCGTGACCGCTACGGTCGCAGGTTCGAATCCTGCCTCGGGCATGGATGTGTGTGATGTCTTTAGGTTAGTTAGGTTTAAGTAGTTCTAAGTTCTAGGGGACTGATGACCACAGAAGTGAAGTCCCATAGTGCTCAGAGCCATTTGAACCATTATTTTGGGAACTTGTGTAGACCTTTATTGCAATGGAGCTGAGCACTTGTTCAAGTCAAACGGTTCAAATGGCTCAGAGCACTGTGGGACTTAACAAAAACATGTTCAAATGGCTCTGAGCACTATGGGACTTATCATCTGAGGTCATCAGTCCCCTAGATCTTAGAACTACTTAAACCTAACTAACCTAACTACATCACACACATCCATGCCCGAGGCAGGATTCGAACCTGCAACCGTAGCAGTCGGGTGGTTCCGGACTGAAGCGCCTAGAACCGCTCGGCCACCAGGGCCGGCTGTTCAAGTCCGTTAGTAGAGAGGTTGTAGAATATAATATTCACTAGTCAGCTGTATGATTATGGCAGAGAAATGAAAGGCAGTGACGTAACAAATTACAGTGAACAGTAACAAGTTTGATTACAGGCAATTGCAGTCAGCAATAACAGCTATAGGCTGTGATTTTATTTCAGATATGGCTTCTATACGTCTTTGGAAGTAGCAGCTGTCATGCACTACCTTTTCTTAGGAATCTACACAGGCTAATCAGCAAGCAAAATCCCAATTGCTAACGTCACAGCATCCAGAACCTACAGTCCAAACATATTAGGACCCAATCACATCCAGGACAGACTGGACAGAAGGCTGAAGACCTCTCCTTTCACCTGACTGATGAAGATACACATCCCCACCATTCCATACAGGTGTGCTTCCTTTCACCTGATTCGACAATACATTGCACAGAGGCGTGTTTCCTTCCACATTGTAGTAACTGAGTAGGACAGGTCTTAACAAAAGTAGGTTGCTGTTGACTAAAGTCATGTTTTAACCACGCCATGGCAGACGTATACATTGACAGAATGGTGGTATTGTCTATCTCAGGGTAAATATGCGAAATTACTGCTGAAGACTTTTGCAGCACAACCACAAAATGTTCCTCTCGCATTAAGGACGATCACCCTGTTAACAATATTCCTTGTTGGTAATGATTCTCCTGTTCTTATCATAAATAAGGAAAACTATGTTGAGATTAGTTCTCCACACCTTCACCCAAAATTACAAAGATTATAATCCTATGGCATGCAATGTATAGTTTTGTGTGTTAAAAGCACAGTGATGAAGTTATACATGAGAGGTAGTTCTACAGTTCCTTTGTTACTTGTGCCTCAGGCGCTGAATATTTTTGGAATGGGTGCTTTTCCTTCTTTGGTTTTCAAATAATATCAATTGAAGATATAAAGTCTATAAATGGGTCTGCAAGCATGTTATGGCACTTCATTTCTAATGGATCGTCTTGATCACATAAATTGTACATTTAACAATCATTTGTTTTGAACATTGTCGTCTTTAGATCTGTCACATACATAAAAACAGTGTTGTAACCAACTAAGTTCAGTTAGCTGAAGCAAACTCTACACAAGGTCTAGTGATACACAATAAAAACAATAACACGGTTAATAGCCATTCACACCATCGTTGCATACCAAAAAATATTCTGATGTAGGTACCAACGTCAAAATGCTTGTACATTACTGGCCATTAAAATTGCTACACCAAGGAGAAATGCAGATGATAAACGGGTTTTCATTGGACAAATATATTATACTAAAACTGACATGTCATTACATTTCCAGCCCGCATCTCGTGGTCGTGCGGTAGCGTTCTCGCTTCCCACGCCCGGGTTCCCGGGTTCGATTCCCGGCGGGGTCAGGGATTTTCTCTGCCTCGTGATGGCTGGGTGTTGTGTGCTGTCCTTAGGTTAGTTAGGTTTAAGTAGTTCTAAGTTCTAGGGGACTTATGACCACAGCAGTTGAGTCCCATAGTGCTCAGAGCCATTTGAACCATTACATTTCCACGTAATTGGGTGCATAGATCCTGAGAAATAAGCACCCACAACTACCACCTCTTGGCGTAATAACGGCCGTGATACGCCTGGGCATTGAGTCAAACAGAGCTTGGATGGCTTGTACAGGTACAGCTGCCCATGCAGCTTCAACACGACACCACAGTCCATTAAGAGTAGTAACTGGCGTATTGTGACGAGCCAGTTGTTCGGCCACCATTGAACAGACGTTTGCAGTTGGGGAGAGATCTGGAGAATGTGCTGGCCAGGACAGTAGTCGAACATTTTCTGTATCCAGAAAGGCCTGTACCGGACCTGCAACATGCGGTCGTGCGCTATCCTGCTGAAATGTAGGGTTTCGCAGGGATGGAATGAAGGGTCGTAACACATCTGAAATCTAACATCCACTGTTCAAAATGCCGTCAATGCGAACAAGAAGTGACCGAGAGGTGTAACCAATGGTACCCCATACCACCATGCCGGGTGATACGCCAGTATGGCGATGACGAATACATGCTTCCTAAGTGCTTTCATCGCGATGTCGCCAAACACGGATGCGACCATCATGATGCTGTAAACAGAACCTGGATTCATCCAAAAAAATTACGTTTTGCCATTCGTGCACCCAGGTTCGTCGTTGAGTACACCATCGCGGGCACCCCTCTCTGTGATTCAGCGTCAAGAGTAACCGCAGCCATGGTCTCCGAGCTGATTGTCCATGCTGCTGCAGACGTCGTCGAACTGTGCATGCAGATGGTTGTTGTCTTGCAAACGTCCCCATCTGTTGACTCAGGGATCCAGACGTGGCTGCACGATCCGTTACTGCCATGCGGATAAGGTGCCTGTCATCTCGACTGCTAGGGATACGAGGCCGTTGAAATCCAGCACGGCGTTCCATATTACCCTCCTGAACCCACTTATTCCATATTCTGCTAACAGTGATTGGATCTCGACCAACGCGAGCAGCAATGTCGCGATAAGATAAACCGCAATCGCGATAGGCTACAACCCGACCTTTATCAAAGTCGGAAACGTGATGGTATGCATTTCTCCTCCTTACACGAGACATCACAACATCGTTTCACCAGGCAACGCCGGTCTACTACTGTCTGTGTATGAGAAATCGGTTGGAGACTTTCCTCATGTCAGCACGTTGTAGGTGTCACCACCGGCGCCAACCTTGTGTGAATGCTCTGAAAAGCTAATCATTTGCATATCAGAGCATCTTCTTCCTATCGGTTAAATTTCGAGTGTTACGTCATCTTAGTGGTGTAACAATTTTAATGGCCAGTAGTGTAGTTACATGGTACTTGCTAATGATGGCATGGATACACCCACTGTCTATGCAAAGTACAGAGGCCAGAAGAGGGTATTAATGTTAGGGTACGTGGGTACCAAGTATCATAAATTAAATAGTTACAATACAGGAAGCGTAGTCATTAATTAAAAGTACTACATATGGCAAAATAAGCATCTACCAATAAAAAATCAACTGGTATAAAACAAGTAAAAATAGAATCCATGCCGGCCGAAGTGGCCGTGCGGTTAAAGGCGCTGCAGTCTGGAACCGCAAGACCGCTACGGTCGCAGGTTCGAATCCTGCCTCGGGCATGGATGTTTGTGATGTCCTTAGGTTAGTTAGGTTTAACTAGTTCTAAGTTCTAGGGGACTAATGACCTCAGCAGCTGAGTCCCATAGTGCTCAGAGCCATTTGAGCCATAGAATCCATACACAAAACCCACATAAAAGATGTAAAGACATATCAGTTACACATGAGCGTAAATGTTAGATAGTTAACAAGGCAGTGATTAGTAGTCAAAATCTCGATAGTCGATGACAAATTCGGGGTAGAATCTTAGTGGCGCTGCATCGTCGCTTCTCTTCGGAATTTTTTATTTTCCTGTGCTAGAGCTACCGGAAGAAGGTATAGTCTTCTCGGCGCTGGTGGCCAGCGCACACTACAGCACGAAAAGCTGCTGTGCACTCGAAGCTGCTCAAACTAGTCAGTTTCTGAATACATCAAAACAAGCATTCAGCTCATTCTGTTTATTCAGCGGTGATCTCACTTGCCATTTACTATGTATGTAAATCTCCATTTCTTCCAGTCGGCCCAATTACAGTCGTTTTGGTGCTTTCTGTAATACTTCCTTATCATCCTCTGTATTTCCCGATCCTTTTTTTTACAAATATGTATGGAGTGTGATATTATTTTGGCTATATGTACTCTCGGTAATACGAGTGTTGAAATTTCTTCCCCTCTAACAAATATTTCAAATGAAAGATATGTTCGGTTCTAGGCTACTCCATAAGGTTGGCTACAATAACAACAAATATTTAAAATCTAGTGTCTACCAGATCAGCTTTCAACGTTGTGAAAAGTTGTGTTAATCAGACTGAAAGAAATTTCAGGAATTTACGATACTGGTTACACATCTACCACAGCGTCAGTGCCTTGTAGTGAGCTCAGGTATTTGTATACACTGATCAGACATAACATTGAGACCATTTAGCCAATAGCCAGTATGTCCACTTTTGACATGGATAACAGCAGCGAAAAGTCGTGGTGTGGAAGCAATGAGGCCTTGGTAGGTCACTGGAGGAAGTTGGCACCACATTTTGCACGTACACGGTATTTAATTCCCGTAAATTCCGAGGTGGTGAGCGATGAGCTCTGACACCATATTCAAATGGCTATGAGCACTCTGGGACTTAACTTCTGAGGTCATCAGTTACCTAGAACTTGGAACTACCCAAACCTAACTAACCTAAGGACATCACACACATCCATGCCCGAGGCAGGATTCGAACCTGCGACCGTAGCGGTCACGTGGTTCCATACAGCAGCGCCTAGAACCGCTCGGCCACTCCGGCTGGCACCATATTCAATTACATTCCAGATGTGTCCAATCGTTTCCAGATCTGGCGAGTTGGGATACAGCACATCAACTAGGACGCGCCACTTTGTTACTCGAACCACTCCAAAACACTTCTGGCCTTGTGACATGGCGCATTATCTTGCTGAAAAACACCGCCGTTGGGAAACATGACCGTCATGAAGGGGTGCATGTGGTCTGCAACCAGTGTAGAATACTCCTTGGCTGCCATGGTGCCACGGGAAAGTTCCACTGAACCCATGAATGCCCACGTGAACGTGCTCCAGAGCATAATGGAGCCGGCACCAGCTTGTTTCCGTCCTGCAGCACAGATGTCAAGGAGCTGTCCGATGGAAGACGACTGGTTTACGCCTTCCTGCCGCCATGATAAAGAATGTATCTAGATTCACCAGACCCTGGAATGCTCTGCCACTGCACCAGCACTCAGTGCCAATGGTCACACGCCCATTTCAGTTGCCAATTTTCATGACGTTAGCATTGGCACATGCATGGCCGACCATTAGGGGCATTTAGTGAAATTGTGTTCAGACACACTTCTACTCTGCCCAGAATTAAAGACCGATGTCAGTTCCGCCACAGTTCGCCGCCTGTCGTGTTTTACCAGTCTACCCAGCCTTCGATGTCCAGCGTCTGTAATGAGGAGGGGCTGCCCAACACCACGTCACCTGGACGTGGTTTAACTTTGGTCTCACCACATGCTGAAGAAACTCACTACAGCACTCCGCGAACACATGAAAAGTCGTGCAGTTTCCGAACTGCTCGTGCCGAGCCTCCAGCCTATTACAATCGTCCTTGGTTAATCTCGGATAGTTTGTGCCCCTTCCCCATTCTACAAGTGAATACTGTGCTCACTGATAGTACATGCACCGTGCGTGTGTCCGACTAGCAGTCATTCCTCGCCAGATGAAGCTGCTATCACCTGGATAGGTTTATATCGATAGTAGTTCGGTGGTCATAATGTTCTGGCTGATCAGTGTAAATACTGGATGTATCCAGGCCATCACCAGCACTTCCTTTGTAAGTAGATATACAGCTTTTGAAACTGATATTTTTATGGCGTATGTAGCTGGTATGCATTGATGTTAATCATGTTAATATTTTTATTTCATTTTCGTCATGTATCACTAGGCTTGTTATAAGTTATACTTCATCTATTTGACATTAGTTGGTTACACCACTATTTTTCTATTTATAACAGATCTGAATATGGCATTGGCGGAAACTGGTAATGAAATGTACAGTTAAAGAGATCAAGATGGACCTTTAAAAATAAAGTTTAAAAGAATAGGTCACATCAACATTGTATCAGTACTAGTACTATTTAATATTTTTCTCTCACAAAAGGCCGAATTTTCCGATCTATTTTCACAAAGCTTAGGGTGCATCAGCCAGACCAGTGCCAGTAACAGATTGTCTGATGTAACAAGAAATTCTCATACACACCACAGGAAGTCAGTGCTTAATACCATTGGTAGTTTTTATTCAAATAAAATGGTTCCCTCCGCTTTTATGGTGATTTTAAAGCAACGACCAATAACCAATCAGATGCTGACGAAGAGTAATGTCAGTTCAAGGTTATAAACACCCTATTTGGCATTTACAAATATAACAAACTGCCTCTGCTAGAGCACCAGCAATTTTCCAACACTTCTGGAACAGCTGATTCAAAAGACTTTGACTACACTAAACTATTTAGACATTATATTAGTAAGTGGCACTACAAGAGAACAACAAATTGTAAAATTACGTCTAATGGTCCACATACAGCAACAAAATCCACTGAAGTGCTGTCTACAAAATTCTGGATTCTTTCTAGATCAAGTGGAGTACTTAGGCCAAATATTTATAGGAAAAAGTGTAAATATGGAAACTCTGTTTTGTTTTTTACTTAAAGGTACGCTCTTTTGTAAAAATTATAAATTTTATACCTTCGTTAACAACTATAATAAGTTTAAGAAGTGATGAGAGGCAAAACAATGATTAGTATCCATTATTTCTATTTGAAAAAAAAAAAGATTTTCAAAAAGCTTGTAAAATGGCACTTAAAAAAGGGGTGGAAATACGAGCATCCACAAGAAGATGCAAGAAATCTTTTGAAATATTTTAATGAACTGGCTTAAAACAACAGAAAATGGTATACTAATCTACAAAAAGCAACTTTACTACATTTATGCATGAAATATGAAATTATTTACATTAATCTCCTTCTGCAGCCGTCGGAGCTGCAGTTTGTTTCTTCCCTTTCATCCCTATCACTTTTGGTAGTTTCCTTTGGACAATGGACAGGCCTGTCTCGTCCACGTCTGCTGGATATGAATGTTTGTTGAAAGCATCTGCCAATAAATGAAAGGAAACCATCCAATTTTCTTTAGGGCTCTGGCATATGAAGTAGCACAAGAGCACAAGGTTGTCCAAGAAGCCCAAGCTCGTCCTGCTTCTCCTCCTTTGAAAGCGGTTGTCAATCTATTTTTCTGGGCAAGGAAAAAAGCCTTTCTTCTCAGATCCACCGAAATGCACCTAAAGAATTTTTGCTCCATTTCAAGTAGATAAGAAACTACACTCCTGGAAATTGAAATAAGAACACCGTGAATTCATTGTCCCACGAAGGGGAAACTTTATTGACACATTCCTGGGGTCAGATACATCACATGATCACACTGACAGAACCACAGGCAGTTAGACACAGGCAACAGAGCATGCACAATGTCGGCACTAGTACAGTGTATATCCACCTTTCGCAGCAATGCAGGCTGCTATTCTCCCATGGAGACGATCGTAGAGATGTTGGATGTAGTCCTGTGGAACGGCTTGCCATGCCATTTCCACCTGGCGCCTCAGTTGGACCAGCGTTCGTGCTGGACGTGCAGACCGCGTGAGACGACCCTTCATCCAGTCCCAAACATGCTCAATGGGGGACAGATCCGGAGATCTTGCTGGCCAGGGTAGTTGACTTACACCTTCTAGAGCACGTTGGGTGGCACGGGATACATACGGACGTGCGTTGTCCTGTTGGAACAGCAAGTTCCCTTGCCGGTCTAGGAATGGTAGAACGATGGGTTCGATGACGGATTGGATGTACCGTGCACTATTCAGTGTCCCCTCGACGATCACTAGTGGTGTACGGCCAGTGTAGGAGATCGCTCCCCACACCATGATGCTGGGTGTTGGCCCTGTGTGCCTCGGTCGTATGCAGTCCTGATTGTGGCGCTCAGCTGCACGGCGCCAAACATGCATCCGACCATCATTGGCACCAAGGCAGAAGCGACTCTCATCGCTGAAGACGACACGTCTCCAATAGTCCCTCCATTCACGCCTGTCGCGACACCACTGGAGGCGGGCTGCACGATGTTGGGGCGTGAGCGGAAGACGGCCTAACGGTGTGCGGGACCGTAGCCCAGCTTCATGGAGACGGTTGCGAATGGTCCTCGCCGATACCCCAGGAGCAACAGTGTCCCTAATTTGCTGGGAAGTGGCGGTGCGGTCCCCTACGGCACTGCGTAGGATCCTATGGTCTTGGCGTGCATCCGTGCGTCGCTGCGGTCCGGTCCCAGGTCGACGGGCACGTGCACCTTCCGCCGACCACTGGCGACAACATCGATGTACTGTGGAGACCTCACGCCCCACGTGTTGAGCAATTCGGCGGTACGTCCACCCGGCCTCCCGCATGCCCACTATACGCCCTCGCTCAAAGTCCGTCAATTGCACATACGGTTCACGTCCACGCTGTCACGGCATGCTACCAGTGTTAAAGACTGCGATGGAGCTCCGTATGCCACGGCAAACTGGCTGACACTGACGGCGGCGGTGCACAAATGCTGCGCAGCTAGCGCCATTCGACGGCCAACACCGCAGTTTCTGGTGTGTCCGCTGTGCCGTGCATGTAATCATTGCTTGTACAGTCCTCTCGCAGTGTCCGGAGCAAGTATGGTGGGTCTGACACACCGGTGTCAATGTGTTCTTTTTTCCATTTCCAGGAGTGTAGATGTTTTTCGAGGTCTCCATTTAAAATCGGTTGCCGTCCAAGCTTTGCCTCTTGAACCGCTTACTCATTTGGCACATAACACGTTTAATCCAGACCTCTCCTCTTCTGTCTTGAAAGATCTTTTCATCACAAAAGATGCAATTTGGATCGCTTGAGTCTGGTGTATCCTATCATTCACATCAAGATCATTATTGCTGTGTACAAGGTGAGGGCTGCAGAAGCTTAAAGAGTCTGATGATGAATCAGATAGTTTGTGGAACAAATTTCCTTTTTTTTTTTTTAGGCCTTTGGATTTTGTACCTCTGTCCGCAGGGCGGCCTCTTACCCCAGAGAAAATAAACGACCTCTTCTTGAAGACACGTTTGTCAAGCGACTTTGACAACTGATCTTTGTATGGCGTTCCATTGATGCGACAGACGGTTGCTGCTTTTCGTCTCCGTGTTGTGGTTCTCTTCTGAATGTTGGGGACTGGAGATATGTCGAATAGTGAAACTGCATTTGTTGAATGAAGTACCTGGAGAACTTCACCGGTGTTTCAGTGGCTTCATAAAGTGGCATAGTTAGAGATTGCATGAGGATAACTCGAAGAAGACGCAGTTGATGTCGATGGTCCATAGATGGCAAGTAGAGGAGCGGGTGATTCAGAAACACTAGGTCTCTGTTCCACTGTGGAGAAAGTTTTTCCAGCAACCAACTCAGCAGCTATAAAAATAAAATAAACGACGGTGAAGATGTGTCGGTTCATAGAGTAATAACCCAGTTACTTTGAATCCGTTTATTGTTACCTCAGCTGATTGGTTACGAAGGTAGGCTAGGCCAAAAACCTCCACATCCTCTTAAGGTATGAGAGGACGCCTATTTTGCTGCAACAATACTCTCACTGCCCCGCTGTAGTACGATTCCAGAGGTCCCATGAACGTCTTATCAGAGGCTGCAATTTGTGGGTGAATTGTGGAAGAAGTGAGATGATAGTCACGCCGTGTTCTTTCGCCAAGTCAATCACATCCGAATTTCGAACGTGGTTATAATGACCATCCAGACCTTTGTTCAGTATGACGTGTTTTCTTAATGAAGCGAACGAACCATTTGGTGAACAAATTGTTTTGAACCCATCCTGAAGGATGGGTTCTACCAATTGCACCAGAGAGGCAACCTCTCATTAGAGCTTGGGACACGTTGAGTCTAAGGAAAATTATCAATGGCGGATGTCCCGAAGCGCTCTTGCATGCGAAAACTGTATGTAATTTTAGCTCCTCTTTCTGCAGACGTTAGAGCTCCAGTTTGTTTCTTCCCTTTTATCCCTATCACTTCCGGAATTTTGCTTTCGAAAATGGACAAGCCTGCTCGTCCATGTTATACACGCGGTCTGCTAGATATGAATCTTTGTTGAAAGCATCTGCCAGTAAATGAAAAGAAAACCATCACATTCTCTTTATTGAAGTTCCACAGGGTTTGTGAACTGAGAGCTGATCCCTGTGTCTCTCTCAAAACAAAAAAAAACAAAAAACAAAGAAAAAGAAACAAATGGAGAGAGAGATAGAAATCAGCCCAAGCTCGTCCTGCTTCTCCTCAATTGAAAGGGGTTGTCAAACTGTTTCTGTGGGTAGATGAAAATGCCACTCTTCTCAGATCCGCACCGAAAGAATTTTTGCTTCATCTCAAGTAGATAAGAAACTATCTGTTTTTCTAGGTCTGCATTTAAAATCGGTTCCCGTCCCAGCTTTGTTTCTTGTACCGGTTGCTCATGGATTTCATTAAGCTTAAGAAATTACTGCAGAGTTATAAGCTGCACTCCGAATGTTCTTGCGGCACCTTTCATAGAAGCCTCCTTTGCTTTCACAGCTGCTACGGCACGTACCGTCTGAGATGTACCTCACTGATCCCATTGGTTGTTACATTCATAGCACTCCTTTTCTCTCAGTGTTCTGCAAGGACGAACAAAAGCACTAGGGTTTACTATCGCAATTTGAAAATTCTATTTGTTTGTTTGTTGCTGAAGTAAATTGTATATATGAACAAAATTAGACTAACCATATCCCTGTAAAATTATTTATGGGCCCTTCTTAAAGAGGTGCCCATTTTTACACCAACCCAGTGAGCCCATATTTACACCAATCATTCTTAAGTAATATAACCACCATCACGTCTAACCTAAAAGCGCGTGTAACGTAAAATGGGCTCCTAAAAGTAGTTTAGTATTCCGTTATTCCGGATATCACTGAGAAATTGTTTTAAACTAATCAGAAGGATATAAAAAGAAAACGATTTCACATACCTGCCAAACGTTTGCATTCCTGAACAAACACCAATTCATATAATAACTGACACTGTAACTACACTGCTTGAAACAATGCTTCCAACTGTTCACTGCTACGATCTATCAACAACAGGCACTGTTTTCAGTCCTGGTTGCCAGACTGCAGCATTTCCCATACCCTCTTCTTGAGGGGTGCCCATAATTATACCTGTGCCCATTTTTACACCTTTTCCTGGTCATAAAGGACAGCAGCTACCTTTACAAAATCAGTTACTATGCCATATTCATATCAAATGCAGCCTACATTGCCATATCTCTTTATAATTTACGTATGATAAGCGCAAAATATGTTCACAGCTGTATCAGGACACTTTTCAAAACTTTAAGCAATATTATAATGCCCATACTTCTCTAATGACCTGTAGACCACTGAAACGCCTTACTCTGACCATCAACGTCTCTCAACATAATATTGGGGCACTTCTTTCTCACAAAATCACTGATAGTCATGAAGAACCCACCACATATGCATATACAACTCCAGGCCAAATAAACTCAAAACAGGAAAGAAGTTAAAAAAAATTGTTCAAATGGCTCTGAACACTATGGGACTTAACTGCTGTGGTCATCAGTCCCCTAGAACGTAGAACTACTTAAACCTAACTAACCTAAGGACATCACACACATCCATGCCCGAGGCAGGATTCGAACTTGCGACCGTAGCGCCCGCACGGTTCCAGACTGTAGCGCCTAGAACCGCTCGGCCACTTCGGTCGGCCAGAAAAGAAGTCCTTGCAGTCATATCTGTCATTTTTACTGCCTAAAATGTTACTTCCCTACTGACCAAGCCAATGGTTTCCTTCCTTCAGTAAAAAAAAAAAAAAAAAAAAAAAAAAAAAAAAAAAAAAAAAAAAAAAAAACACCGGTCCACTGCCTCCAACTTGGTGCTCTCTTCATTAGCTGCTATATTCACACATTTTCCTAGTCGTTAACCCTACAAAATTATGTACATCATTTACAGCAGCATGTATTGCGAAGGACTCTGTTTAAAGCAAATTGTGAGATTTACTTGCCAATGTTGGCTGGAACATCTCTCAATCCACTTCCTTCGCCGTCCGCTGTGAGTGAGCGGTTCTATGCGCTTCAGTCGGTAACTGCGCGCCTGCTACGGTGGCAGTTTCGAATCCTGCCTCGGGCATGGATGTATGTGATGTCTTTAGGTTAGTTAGGTTTAAGTAGTTCTAAGTCTAGGGGTCTGATGACCTCAGATGTAAAGTCCCTTAGTGCTTAGAGTCATTTGAACCATTCGAATGCCGAATACCACGCCAACGAAAAGATTGTGCGGTTGTAGAAAATATTTGCTGTTAATGGAGCTCCATAAGCAGTCATTTCAGCCAATGGAATTGGTATGTTTCAGGATTTCTGCTCTTGGAATGACATAATGAACCGGATGACACCCCCATTCCACTCAATCTGCAGTAATCCAACCAAGCGCTACGTCTGCAGGTTAACGACGCAGTTGCGAAACACAATTTGGTGGAACTGGTGCATAGTCACCATAACCACTCTGGGGACTCCTGAGGCCTACAACAAACCCTCGCTGGCCAACCACCATTCCTACTCCTCTCTGGGCACTGAAGCATGAGTTTTAAGTTTAAGAAAGTTTCAGGATGGCTACTGGGTGTCACCAGGACAGCGAAAGTATGATAGATATCCATAGTTCAAGACGACGACGCCATACTGGGATGAAATCAATTGACCCCCATCTAGTGGCTTCCAACTCAAGCCAAACACCACATCCTTGCTTGGTGCAATTTTAGCCAGAAACAGTCCAACAGCCACAGGTCCAGTGGATGTTGAAGAGTCTCGTAGTTCACTTGCCCATCTTTATTCATGAATAATATGATTGCTCAGAGGACCGAGTTCTCTGACCACTGGGGAAAACGATTACATTCTCACTTGGAAGGCTATCCACTGCTATCTTAGTTTCTACATCAGTATGAAATCAGACTTACAGTACTCTAACGAACTATGAGTTTTGTCCTACTGGAAGATGTCATAGGATGTCTGTGTTAACATGCTGTGACGTGGGCCAACAATGGATGTCATAGTAATACCTTGAGAGGGAAAATGGTCCCCTCTGCTGGCATGAGGCCGGAATATTAACATATGAGCACTAAAAAGTGAGAACAGAGGTTTATGGTCTGTTAATAGGATATATCGCTTTCCATCCACGTAATTATGAAATTTCTTCAGTGCAAAAATGATAACTAAGGCTTACTTTTAGATTTGAGTGTAATTTCACTGTGCCGGCCTTAACGCTTTGAAAATAAATTCAGTCAGGCTTTCAACTCCATCCAATTTGTAAAAAAGAACTTCCCCCAAACTTGAGCCCCCTTCCTCTGCTTTCACTATGAGGAACTTGGAAGAGTCATATGCCACGAGATATGTTGGATGGAGTAGAGCTGGTTTGAGGTCTTGAAAAGTCTTGTTTCAAGAAGAATGAATTTTCTATAATAGTACCGATGAACTAATATGGATGTGATGTGTTCGGTATCTCTGGGAGCTGGTAGGTTTGATATTGGCTCGATATGATGTGGAGTGACGTGTATCCTTGATGCACTGAAAACATGTCCCAGATATTCCACATTATTAAAACTATTAAAATTAATTACCTTTTTTTAAATATGCTGCCATCATCAGCTCTAACGACAGGTGCTAACCTGAAACCAGTAACCAATTTTAAAAAGGTAGCACGTGACCAAGATTTCAAGTTGATGATCCCAAAAACTGGGAATATATTTATCTGAGAACATCCCACTGTCAAATTTCGCAAAGAACATTTAGCTAAAATCCAAAGAAACTAGAACAGATGTGATTATTGCACGAGAAAATCATTAAAACATGAGTCAAGGCCACAAAGATGGAAAATGCCAACCTTGGTGTAAGGGCGCGTTGAGGAGATTGTTTCGAAAATTTTGGTCCATTTCGTCTACAAAAAGAATATAGGGACTCAGAGAAAAAATGAAAACTGTTTCGCATGTACAAAACTCTAGGGAGATACATTCCTTAGGAAAGCAAATGAATAGGTTCGTTTCTTCCACCGAGCCTCTTGACCAGTCTGGTGCTGTAACTGAAAGGACCTCAATGTGAGTGGAACAAAAGGTTCCATACTCAATGAAAAATTTTCAGATGAGGATTTTACTAACATTGTGTTCGACAGTTACATGCAATGTAGAACGAGAGGCATTTAAACAACTAGTCCCCAATACTGAAAGACGTTGAAGCTACTCAAAGAAAACAAAAGACTAAACCCTGACGACATCCCTAGAAGTCTTCACATTGAATATGCTGCAGAAGTGGCCCATTTCCTAGGCCTTAGTTATCGAGGATCCTTCCCACATAGCCAATAGTAGCAAGTGGCTTGTAAATGACTTGGCGAACTCCTGTTTGAAGGAAGGATATAAGTTGTTCGTGTACCCTACGGCATATTTTAAGATGAAATCATATGAGAGTCCCAGAGAAAAAGAAGTTCCCCATACTTAATTATCGCGGATTAAGCAGAAACCACTATTTTCAAACATTGGCCCAAAATTTTCACAGTGAAATCTTGCACATTGCAGCGGCGCGGTTCTTTCCGTCCCTTTACGACGGACCTGCACCTACCTGTAAACATTGTCTCAGCAGATCATCAGTAGGAAAGCCGAGTGAAACCTACTGTACTTCGACGTGAATCAGGCTGCAATTTAAGTCACTAATCTACGTTTCAGGGGAAACACGAAAGAAAGGTTGGAAATTTTGTCCTCAGTTAACATATTCTGAAGCTTAGGTGAACAAGTATCACTGCCAAGCCCGTGCTAGTCTTAACACAGTCACTCACAATCCCTTTCACTCACTTTAGCAAGTTTATGGTGTTGCATTTCCCGAAAACGTAATAGCTACAAAAATATTGATTGTTTTTGATTCAGAATGCTCGCCAGATATTAAGTCTGTCGGTACCTAATGCAGTCACAGTTTTTAGCCACCGACCTGCTCAATACGCCACGCAGAATAGATGTCTTTTCTCTTCACAAAATTCACTTAAAAATTCCGAAATTTCTACACATACATCGGAATAATTATGCCGTCACTTTCCAATACTTTTGATGTATGAAACACTGCTAGATCCGGCAACTTATCATTTCCATCGGAACTACTATTGCGCACGTCCGATCTCTTTCACGGCTAGGCTTCGACCCCTCTCTAGAATACTCTGTCTTCTCTACCAGCAGAGAAAGGCGCGCTAAGAATATTGCTTTACCATTGGTCACTTTACTCAACGGCCAATAGAAAACAACACTCTCCTGCGTCAGTCCGCGCTTTTCATCAATAACCAATCGCAAAATAGTAAACCAAACGACTGCACTTTTTACCGACGTAATTATCTAACGTGCTGAAGTTTTGCTTATGCATAAAGTTATTTATATTGTTATTTGTACCTCAACTAACTTTCCCTTTACCATAAACCTACTTTACAAAACTGTTCTACAAAAATCCCCTTTGTCCATATCCATACTTCTTCGAAATGTTCCCACACTAAATCCTTCTACACAACTCGTTGATCAATTATCTTCATAGTAACCTTAAACCACACTCACGCATCATTCATACTGCTAAAACACATTTATAACATTTTACATACACAAAAAGAAATAATAACACTTTATGAAAATACTAGAACAGTTTATGAAAAACATTCTGTTACTTTAGTGCGCTCTAGTGGGCACAATCGAAACTAAAATCACAGTCCCTTACCCAATACTGTCCTCTATCTACTGATACATAAACTATGTGCGCGTCCAGTCTCGCGTCACCATCTGTCACTATCCAGCTCTGAGACACATCTCCCACTTAACCCCCACCAAGGCAGGATCGTTATACGGCGGTATGCCTCAACATGCCTTGAAATGACAAATTTGTTTTCTTAAAATCCTAAAAGACGTTCAGCACTATTTGCGTTGTTGCCTTCAAGTCAAACATGATATTAAGAGGTGTCTTCTCAATTAAATGATTAGATCAAAGTTTTTCGACTAACAAAACTCAATGTGTTGTACAGACGGTGAATGTTTACCACACCCAGAAATAACATCAGGGTTGTTTGAATGAAATGAAATAGAACTGTTAATATAATCGCTATGACGAAGATAATGGTGAATAGCATCTGTATCGCCATAAAAGTGGACAATTGTGTGCTTTCATGTCATGTTTTCATGTCGGGCTTGATAAGCAACTGTCTGTCTAAAAGAACCTGTGGTCATTTATCCATCTGCTGGAGTAGATTTGCTGTGTTAGATAGCCGCAAGCGTTGCCTAAAACCAGTCGCCTAAACCTTTGGTGAACTGGCCAAGAGATGCTTGGCTGGCAGAATCGATCGGCAAGGGCCATATGACCAAGCTGCTTTCCCAAATGCTGCTATGAACATAAATTTGTTCTTCTTCTTGATTTCAATAACAATCTCTACAAGTCTTCACATAAGAATTAGGTTACTGAATGAACTACAGTTCGATTTCATCACATTTCCAGCAGTGTGACAATAAACTACCTTTAGCAGCAAGGGCACTTCCTTATTTGAAGCGAAATGTTCAAGTAGACAGGCAAGTGATGGAGAGAAGAAACACATCTGTATAGCACGAATTGCACGTACAGAGTGTAGTGCGGCAAATAAAGGTGGTCGAGTACAGAGTTCCAGGGTACAATGAAAAACACCAGATGAAAGGAGATACAGTATTAAACTGAGTATAGCAGATGTTGAAAATGACCACCATTCATCTCTTGGCACTTTTGGGCACTGGTCAGTAAGTGGTGAAGGCAGATTGAAGCTGGACTGCTGGAACTGCTGCAGTCCCATCCGAAATGTTCTGCTGCCGTTTTAGAAAACTATGAGGGTTGTTGCTATACACCTTAGGCTTGAGCTCTCCCCACACAAAGTAATCGCACATTGGCAGATCAGCTGACCCAGGTGACCAACTAGGCAGCGACCAAACTGACCTCTGCTAACAACTGTGTCAGGTGTGAACAATGTGTAAATGTGCAACAAGGTTAGGCTTTCTGTATGGGCAGTTTCTCCATCCTGTTGAAAGTAGCTGTAGGTCTTTTCCTCCTCCGTTGCTGCAGCCACAAAGGGTTTCAAAATGTTGGCAATGTAGCGCACCGTAGCCAGCGTCTGGTGAGAAAAGATATGACCAATAATGCGGAATGCAAACACTGAGGACCAAACGCCAACCTTCTTATCATGCAATGGTGTTTCGTGGAAGTTATGCAGATAGTCCTCTGCCCAAAAGCTGTTATTCTGGAAGTTGACACAACCAGTCACGTGAAATCAGGCTTCGTCAGACAAATAACAGATCCATGACCGAGCCACTCATTGCGTGTGGATCATGTGGCGAGCGTACACGTGGTGTGCACATCATGGGGTGCGGTTATGTGCATACATTCACGTCGAATCCTATCCGCTCGTCCAGACCACTTTTATTTAGCCCACTCTGCACATGTAGCGAGTAGCTGCATGACATCCCTTTTAAGGACTATAATTTCAGTTTCATCTCCGGTTAACTTAGATGTGTAGCTAAGGGTACAGCACAGTCTTCATTGTTCCCAGATCTCCAAGTTCTAGGTCAGAGTCACCATATCCATTGCATTCTTCCCCTTCCTCCTCCAACATCCTTCTATGTGAAATGGGTACTATAATAAATCACAGGAAATTCAAAAATGGAAGGTGGTGTGTTGTCCTGTTGGCTGGGACTACTAGCCAGCCAGCATGATTGCCAGATTTCCCTACGACTGTTATCGCTTTAATTTGCTGTGCAATGTTAACGCTGCTACAATCTTTGACACTCATGCATGTATCTCAATCATTTATTGCCCAATTGATATAGTTAATGGCCCAAAAATGGCTGTAACTCACCAAGGCATCGTATGTGTAAACAGTGCATAACGTCACATTTAAAAATTTTAAAATTCAAGTAAGACAGCATGGTACTTTTATTTAATAACGTTTCTGGCATGTATCTAATAGTATAACGTAAAAGTAAGTGTTAAATATTTGATAGTTGACTTGTTAAGCCGAGTAAGATTGCATGATCCCTTTATTTAAGGATGTTTATAACGTAAATGTAACTATATTACGTTATGAAAACAAACTGCAGACATCCATAACACTATGAAAGAAAATAGAGATCAGAATTTAACGTCTCATCGAATGCAATGTTAGTAGATGTGGAGCACAAGCAGGCATTTCGAAAGGATTGCGAAGCCAGTCAGCAATGTCTTATTCGAAAGAACCACTCTGGCATCAGCGAGGAGTGGGTAATGGAAATCACGGGACTACTTAAGATGAATGGCGTTGTGGGGTTTGACCTGCTGACCTCCTGAATGTGGGTCCTTGTTCTAACCGCTGTGCCGCCACGATTGGCGTTGCTATGCTTAGTATAAAACGAAGGTTAGTTTGCTTGTTAACCAAAATAAGATAGCATGGTCTATATTTAGGAAGGTATCTGACATTTAAGTAGTAGTATTACGTTAACAAACGTGCTGTAGACATTATCATCCGTTAGCTAGTGGTAAGATGACATAAACTAATAAAACAGCCTAAATTAGACAGAATGACCTATTCATTTAAGAACGTTTTTGGGTCTAGGACAGGTCTGGGACAGATATGCACTTGTGCCATGATTTAACACAAACAAAATATTGGAGGATCCCTTCAGTGAATGGCACAAAGTACCTTGTCGGTGAGTTTCCAGTGCCATACTGCATAGAGCCAACACCCCTCACCTTGCAGGTGCTGTACTGCAAAAGTTGCCGGCTACCACACAACTGTAATCTGTGGGCCATACCAGCCACAGTGCCTGTTGCCCCTGTGGGCACCCAACGCGCTCTCACAAGACACTCCTGGCCAGGTGCAACCACTCTATATAAGCCGGGGCTGCCTTCTGCAGAAAGCTCCATGTTATATCCTGAACACCAGTCCACCCTTCCCCACACCTTATCGATATTTCTTTTCTTGCATCTATCCAAGGAAGGGTGTCTCAGAGGCCACTGGACTAGCAGCATGGTCCTGGGTCGGCGGGTATTATTCCGTTAATTTCTCATCCAAAATTTCAGCTTTTCATCTCATCCAGTGGCAGGGTAACAACGCTCTGTGAATAAAAAAGTGGGGAGCAGCTTACTTCGGTTCTTGTGAAGAAAAACATTATGCACTACACATGTTTCTGGTACTAGGATTTTTACCCGTAGAAGTTCCATACTGGTACCACATTATACACTACACATGTTTCTGGTACTAGGCTTTTTACCAGTTGAAGTTCCATAATGGTACCATCATCGTAGTGATCAGAGACTCACAATGTCCCTCCTAATAGTGTTCAGATGTATTTCCTTATTTCTTTCACAGATATTTGAAATTTCATTTTCGTTATGCACTGGCGACGGCCAAAAAAAAAATATTACTCATCATGTTATTAATACAATGCTCAGTGTTGATGGAGAGTGTTAGTCGCTTCCCCATTGCAAACAAGATGATTTTGAAAGTGGTATTTTGTGTCCAGCAAATAGATATTTTCCTAATTATTCTAGTTCTATATTCATTTAATCGATATGTTTCAACAGGGAGACTGAAACACAAAGCATAGCCCGTACTCCAGCAGCAACGAGCTGGATTCCTTCTTAGCTCCTTGAAGTGAGCTCCATAGTGTGCTCCATCTCATCATGTTTTGAGACAGGAAGATGGTGGATTTAACAAGTGTGAGACATGAGATTCTGATTTGCGGCCTTTTGACTGGTACACAGATCAGCCAGAGAGTTGTTATAACACCCACAAATGCATTTCCCAGAGTGGTTTCTCATCTCTGCTTTGTAAATAGTATTACTTTGCTCCAAAACCCAAATCATTTTCTTCGAGAAGTGAAATTTATGCAGTGAATTATGACATTGGTAGCATCATTAAATCTGTGTGTGTTTAGTCAGAACTTAAATGTTGTACTGTGGGAGAATGATAACATACTTCTTGCAAAGCCATTAGGTAAATGTCAAGAACAAAGTGGTACGGGATATATTACAATCATCACCAGCCAATCGAGATGCACACCCTATTAAGAAAAGAAAATCATGACTGCGAATAGAATAAAGTTCTTTTGTACACAAACCCATACCACAGAAATATAGGTCTACGCTTTGTATGTATTTTTAACACAAACACCAACAAACAAATAAACAACTGACAAATGGTGCCCTGGGTATTATAGATTTGTTTTTTCAACTAAGTGTAGTGTAGTATTCTGTGACTCTTGCTGTCACATCATTGTTCCTGTGAAGGATAAATCATAATTCTGCCTTGACACTCTGTACCAAAGAGATAGACTTGTAGAATTTACCACGCAAATGATTGTTAAATGTATCGCAAATTTCCTTTCTCATGCGATCTATTACACATGTAACACCTCTATGCCACTTCACGGTGCAGATGGAGAGTATTTTCATCATTTAACTACTATCTCTGCTCCAATCGCAAATGATGCATGGGAACAGGGACTGCCAGTAATTTTGTGGATTTTCTCATTGCAGTCATTTTCCAGGACGTGTGTCGCAGGATGTAATGTGTTGCCCAAACCGTGCCCTCTTGGAATTTCACCAGTAAATTTTCTGTGATGCACAATGCCTCTCTTGTGGCATCTACCGTTTGAATTTGTTTAGCATCTGTTTAAAGTATTTATTAACTTAACATTATCCCTACTTAAACTGTAGCTTGACATCTACACTGCATCACAGTAAAGCAATACATATTGTAAAATCCCATCTATTAGCAACGTTTTTGTTCTTTTTATTCTGATACAGGACTCACTGACTGGCGAAGTGCCCCAGTACGAAACATGTGCAGCGTAGAAATGTGATTCACATATCCATGTTCTGGACTGTTTAGCACGTTTGGAACTTAATTACCAAACCTGAAGTAACCCATTCCCCATCTTATTTTTTGCGGAGTATTGACACACACCACTGATTCGTTTGTTAACAAAAGCAGCATTGACTCAAATGTTAAAGAAAGAGGGTGATACTGAATTATGTCTTTTTTATTTTTTTTTTATCTTACATTCACCATTGCTATGTACTTTCTATTGAGTTTACAGTGACTCAGTTGTAATTTGAAGTAAGTGTAATTTTCTACTTCAAAACCCTAAGGTGCTCAAACCAAAATCTTACTGCCAACATAGTAGCTTGCTACAATTTTGGTGTATCTTTGTTATTTGGATTACTGAAGTTCTGTTTGCTTATCTGTAACAGAGAATACTATCTGTAAATCCTAACAGACTCTGTTACATGAATCGATTTGGCGTAGAATTTGTGCTTGCCAAACAGTCACTGGTTTTGTGTCAGACCAAATGCGAATGACTTTTTTAATATATAATACAAACATTTTAATGGTTTGCTACTATTAAGTACTTTTCTATACTTTTACAGGATATGAAGGAAATTTTTATTGTCATACAATAAATTTACTACACAGTATACATTATGCTTGCGATTGTATACATACTGTCACCAAATTTCCTACTACTGCCAATATGAAACCCAAATGTATTTTTTTATTGCTGTAGACTTATTATACCTAACAGTAGTGCTACATGTGTGTTTAATACTTTAAACCTTAAACATTTTTAGAAATAATACAGACAGTTTTTATGTTAGTAGGCAGGAGTGAATTTCAGATTCTTTATCAGAGCTCTATAACATGGTTGCATATTATGATGAACAATATGCAAGTGTTTTTTGTACTTGTAGTGTTATCTACGCACATAAACATGTACTTATGGAGGTATCTATTAAAGCATTAGCCTCAGTGTCTTTCAATTATATAGAACAACTGAAGTAGAAAACAAGGTAATATCAACCAGCTATTAATTTCAGAAGTGACACTAGCATGTAAGGTTGCTACAATGCTTGGATGTCTTTGGTAAAGGCTTTACCAGAAGTAAGATAACCCTTTTGACAAGATGATGGTAATTAAGACACAGAAATAACGTTGTTTACTTCGGTACAAAATTCAAATTTTTCGTTTGCAGTCAGAGAATTCTAATAATAGTTGTGTACCATGATAAAGAGCTTGCTTTTGTGTTAATAACATCTGTACACTCAGGAAGATACGGTAATGGGATGACAGTCTATAAAACAATGCACAAATATGTAGGTGATGCCCTCCTATGTATGGAGAAATGGCCTACAATATACATCAAGAGAAATGAGAGCTCACATGGAATTATTATCTTATTTGACAGCTGATGTTGACATTGTTTACTCAATTCAGGCAATATGTAAACTAAATGATAACTAAGAATGTTTCATCATCTACTTTTAAGGTGTAGATATGTGGTGACATCCTCCTCCAATGTTGAAGTGTAATCGTAATTGTTAACTGGTATTTACATCCTCCATTCAGACCTGTACATTTCGTAATTTGAAGTATATCTTAAAACCTTTTGTCTATTAAAGTAAGCATATTTTCAGTAGTCTTCCTCCTGAACCTAGTGCTTTGACACAGATTCTACTGAAAACTCCAATTTCTTCTTCTATATATTGCTTCCTCTGAGTGTATCAGTATATCAGTGTAATATAACCGAAGTGGTATTTATGAAGGATTGGGACATAAGAGGTCAGGCAACGAATTATTGATTGTTATGTTACAGAAATATTTTGTGTTAACAGTTTCGGATATTTTCCATAGTACACATCCCATTGCAGCAGTCATTACTAAGTGTAAATGATACTAAGAGTTGATCTACCTGGGTATTATCTGTCTTGATATGCTTTGGACGTATGCAGATGTACCGCATTTTACTAACTCTTCCATAGGATAAACGATTGTATACCTCTCATGCGATACGTTCCAAAACGCCTACTTATCTTACTTGTCTCTCATGCCCAAAGTATTGTGTGAAGTAAGTACTACAACATTTTGTTACTGGAACACTTAGAAGATGTAACGTGTCTAATAAATAGGCTACATGTAATACACCTGCCAGTAACTGAAAACATTTAAGGATCTTTAATTCTGTTTTATTATCAGTTTTTTTAAGCAGATCGAAAATGGGGATAGAGATTTACGGTGTAAACATATCTTTTCACGAATACTCCAATGTAGTAAACGCTCCCAAATTCAGCATTTTCAGCAAGTATACCAATGTGTGACCAATCTCCACCAGCATTTACAGCAAATACAATTATCGTGTATTCCACATTCATTCCGATTTTCACCATGTACTTCGTTCAAAGTAATTTGTAAGACTTGTCTGCATGTCGGTAATTACCTGCTCTTTCTCGAGTAATTGTTTATAGTTTTCATTTGTTGCAAATTCCTTCACGAATTACACAAATTGTCTTATTTCTTAGCTCGATCTATTTCGTTTCTATTCTTACACATTAACTGCACCTAAAGGAGTAATTACTTCAATAGGGGTCAGCTGTAGTCCGTTCAACATGCTGCTAATTTTTCTTAAGAACTTCAAAATGAGATTATTTGTGTGACCAGTAGTTGTTTATTATATTTCTTTTAAGACATGTGGAATAACAAGATGTACAGTCTCCAGTTCACCACATGCTGATACAGCATACCTATCCGTTTCCGTTTTAAGCAGATCCGAATGGGGGTTTATAAACAGAGATTTATATATCTCCTAATATAGGAAATTCTCGAATCTATCATTTTCTGCAAGTTCATCAATGTGTGACCTCTTTCCATTAGTACAAGTATTAACAATAAATGTGTATATCCTGTATTCCCCATTTATGTCGTCATTCTACCTTATTCTGTTTGTATAAATGTATATGCTGCTATTAATAAAAAATTTGCAGAAGAATATTTGTTCTCTATTTATCGCTCTACCAGTCTGGCTTGGGTTCTTCAATATCTAACAGTAATTCAGATTCCCCATCCAGCCAGAAAACAAACTGTGTTCAGGATCAGTTCATCAAAAGGTCCACCCAGAAAAATTGCCATCAGCACAATGTCAGATCCATCACTCACTGCACTAGGACACGTGGACTGCGATGGAACTGAAATAAATTGCAATTTGGTTAGCATGTCACAGGTGAATGTGTTGATACGAGAAATCCTAAATACAGTTTTATAGCACTGATTCTTAAAAATACCGTTCCACGACGACTTAACAAAGCTGATACCCATTTTTACTTTCTTGTAAGTTGATAACACAGAATGCTGTTCAAATTCAGCTGTCAGAGCTTTTTAATAGACTCTGAAGATCTAACATATAATGTCACAGACAGTAATAATGATCAACGAACTGATTTATAAAGTTTAAGCTCCTAGGACATTCCACTATTTTCTTTGTAGATGTTAAGGTTGTAGAGAAACACTATGTGTAGAAAAAATACATGCCTTTTTCTCGTCATTATATGACATATTGATTGTGTGTCGATGATGCAAAGTTCCATAAGTGATGGAGAAGGGTATATCTACTAATTTGAGCTAGCGGACTCTGGTCCATGAATGACAGTAGGGATTATAGCACAAAACGTTCTGATACGTCTGACAATGGATCTCTTCTGCCGCAAGCTATTTGGTTTCCTTGTTTTGGGAGAATGTTGTATGGACCAAAACTAGAAAAAATTGATAAGAAAACATGGGCTCTAAAATGCATACATCGAGAGTTGTGAACACTCGTTTAGTAGCAGAGATTGTTTCACAGTAGGAAAGATGAACAAGTGCTCATAACTCTTAAGGTATACACTTTAGATCAGATGTTTATTGGAATTGTCTGTTATTTTGGTCCACACCCTCCTCCAAAAACATGGAAAGCAAAGGGCTCACAGTAAAAGAGGTCCACTGGCAGAGGTATCAGAACCATTTTCTCTTATAACTTCGTACTCATTCATTTCTCCACCAGGGCTACTTCGCTCAGACTGATACATTTAGCCTTCCTCATCATCTTGTAAAATTTGTAGCATCATCACGGAATCATCCTGGAGAGTTCTTATCGCTAAATAAAGAATTCAGTCCTGTGTTGAAAGTTAAAATCTGTCTGTATTATTTATCAAAATATATTAGGTTTAGAGTATAAAACACATGTGACGCTACTGTTGTAAATTAATTGGTCCAGAGCACTACAAAAACACACATGGGTTGCATGCTGATGATACTGGGGTAGCAGGTGACAGTATGCATACAATGGCAAATATAGTGTATGCGGTCACTTTAGTAGATTTGTTATAGGTTGTAAATGATCTCGTAATAAAACGTTGGTCTACAGTGACTTTGGGCGGGGGAGACATGGAAGATATGAATATGTTTTGAATGTTCTGCACCGTTTACATTGCGTTAGACCCACACAGTCGCGGATCTTACTATGTAGTCATACAAAATGCTGTAAAACCCAATTGCATGGTAGAAGTGGTGTTGTATAGCTCTTAAGGAAAAGAACAGCGAACTTCTGTGTTTTCCACACGTAGTATGGAAACTGCTTAGCAATGGTAAATAGCGGATTTTTTTAAAAGACAATCTAGCATCACCCTCGTCCTTTAATATTGGAGTCATTAGTGTGTTGACAGACAAATGACTCAGTGTCTGGGTGTTAATTCTCAATAAATAATAAGGTGGGGAATGGCTTGCTTTGATTGTTGTAAAAACGTATAAATGTGCCACATAGTCTAGAATATAGTCTGTGATCCAGAATTCATACTTCGCCGGCCGCTGTGACCGAGCGGTTCTATGCGCTCCAGTCCGGAACCGCGTTGCTGCTACGGTCGCAGGTTTGAATCCTGCCTCTGGCATGAATTCGTGTGATATCCTTAGGTTAGTTAGGTTTAAGTAGTTCTAAGTCTAAGGAACTGATGACCTCATATGTGAAGTCTCATAGTGCTTAGAGCCATTAATTCATACTGCGCACATTGTAATGGGGGCATGTCGCCAGTCAGTAAGAGAGTCATGTTTGAGGTAATAATCATCAAAAACTTTACAGGTAGATAAGCGCTTTGCATTATGCGAAAAAAATTTACCATGGAGGCATGCATCCTAGCTCTCAAGTTACAATGTAAGTGTGATGAATGCTAGGGGAACACCAGTGCCAGATGCTACATGAGAGACATTGCGCATCATGGAGAGATTTACTGTTCATAATCCGAAACTAAAAATTCCTAGACATTAGAGCTAATGTGGGGGTCAGCCGACAATCACTCTTAGCATGTATCGTTTACAAATGGTGTAAGGACTGTCATTAAATGAAGTAAGTTCTCTCCACCATACATCATAAGTGACATGCAAATGTTACAAATCCGTTAGCATTGACTGAGAAAAGATTATCTAGGTGGAAAATCGTCCAAGTTCGTCACTACAACACAGGGTGTCAAGACGAAAATATTTCTCCTACGCGGGAACAGTAACATGACGGAAAAAAGGCATTTTGTTCATTGGTTGCCTGTCTGTCTGTGTGTTAGTAATACGTAAAAAGTGGAGTTTTATGTATCAGTGTTATGCGTTTTAATATAGATTAACTTTATTTTACTACCAGCCTTGATTTTCTTGTTTCAATATGACGTGCATTCTGTCCGGCTGAAGGAGATTGTGATGCGCACTGTACCATCTTCTTCAAATAAGTGTTCTCGAAAGTTACCTAATATGGCTTAGCAAGAAGTATGTTGCTTTGCTCCCACGGAATAAGCTTTACTATACACACGCAGGCTGCATAGCGCTGCCGCTGGTCTATCTTATAGCTTAAAGTCCAATTCTCGGGTAGAATTGTTTGATCTTTGCAGCAAGGTAGAGCAAGGTAATACCGTTTATAATGCACAGATAAGAAACCAGGCAGGGAAATGCGTATATGGATGTTAGAACGAATCTCAGGCTGACATGCGTACCAGTAAAACGTTCCCAAATCCGGATCGCATGTCTCAGCTTTGTTAAACCCCCCTTATTCCTGTCTCAAAACATGACGAGCTGGACACTGCAAGCAGCTAGACAGGAAGCAGCTTCATCGCTGCTGGAGTTTTGGCTGTTCTTTGTGTTTTAATGCCCCTGTTGATATATATCGATTAAATGAATATCTCACGGGACTATTTTGGGAATGCTGCTTTAAACGTCGTTTTAGTCGTAATGTGGAAGAAACGGACACTTTCTTTCGTCACAGGGTATTGCGTGAAAGACGTGATGAGAAGGATCTGCTTGAGCCGACGGCATTGCTACACATTGCAACATCGGAATTCCGAAACAGCTGAGAAAATTCTGCTGACGACTATTAGGAGGGACACCCTGTACCACTTATCCCATTGTAGAACTTCAACGAGGGAAAGCCGAGTGACCCAAAAATATGTACTGGAGAGAGCCTTCTCCTTGTAAGTATCGGAATAAGCCATTACCCACACAACTGTTTACACAGCATTGCCACCTTGCCACTGGATGAAAATGAAAATTGAAGTTCTAGAAGAGAAACCTACGGTATAATGCTCGAATATTCGACGAATCAGGGCCACGCTGCTGGTCCAACACCCTCTGACAAACCGTTTCTGGTAGATGAGACACAGCTGGCTGCAGAGAATGGAGCCCCCTTGACGTAGTGCTGTCGTTCCTGGTGAGGATCATTCACAAGAGGGTATCAGTTGTGGGTGCCTTCAAGGTCAAATCTGGCTGGGAGTATTCACGAGAGAATGTCCGCAGGAGCGCTAGGTGCTGTACCTAGCACGGCTATCGGATCTCAGCAGCGTGCTAGGGGTCTGCGAAGGGAGCACGGCGCCTGAGGTGAGGTAAGGTGGTGCGGTGCGATAACGCATGGAAACCTTACTGGCAGTGAACTTTTTGAGGCGGCCTGAAGAGCTGCTCTTGGATTTTGGTTGTTTTAAATAAAGACGCAAGTGCTTATTCCTTCCATTCTCATCTTAGACCATACTATCTTACTTGGAATTTTTTATTTCACGTCATTTTAATTGTAGTACATCGACAATGATGTCTCCATCGTGTTTTTTAACGCAAGGCATTTACACATAATACTGCTCTATATATATATATATATATATATATATATATATATATATATATATATATATATATATATATATATCAAGAAGGTTGTTAAATAATTAGGGACCGCTATCATACTCGGATATTCTTAAATTTTTTGAACGTGATGTTATAGAACACTTTACATATCCGGCATTTTGGTGCGCTTCAGCCACTTTTCTCGTAAATTATCTTAATTAGGTAATGAATAATAGTGACCAAGATAAGGGTGACATAAATAATAGTTCTTGCTGTCTTGGGTTACAAACTGTCGCGATAAGGGTCCTAGGGAAATCTGGTCACCATGTACGCTGAGTCAGTATTACCAACATGTAGGACCATGCACGAGCCACAATTTTTTAATTTCCAACCGTTTATACACTATCCAACTGGTCTAGAAGGTTGGAGGAGAAGGGAGAGTGAGGGTGACGGGGTGAGCTTCACCTTGAACTCGAAGGGGATCTTGAAACAACGCAGACTCTGGCAGTACTTTCTTTTCAACCCTACTTAGCTCATCTCAAACCGTCTTCAGTTATTCCATTGTTATTATGCATTTCAAATCAATGTCTCTGGGTATTTGCAGCCAAATGAAGAAACAAATATTACCATTTAATGTATTGAGACGTAATTCTTTTAAAAGTGGTTGAAGTAAGATAATTACTGTTACATAACGTATAGTTCTGGTAGAATCCTATTTAAAGTTAGCAATATTTTAGGAGGCTCTTATAAGATTCGAAGATCTAGATAAATTTCTACGAAAAGGCACGATACGGAACGAACATGTGATATCAGTAGAAGAGTAGAATCGGCTACAGTGACAAATCTAGATTACTACGAATGAATTCACAAATGCGTTTCTAGGATCACAAACGTCAGTACAGCCAGTTCAAGTGTTTAACAAAGATGCTCAGAGTCTTGTTATGATAGCCTTTGGGTGAAAGTACACATTGTTCTTGTGTAACCAGTGATAGTAATTTATAAGAGATAACTATGGCTACATTTATATTCACATTCCGCAAGTCAGCTTATGCTGTATGCTGGACAGTACTTGTGTCATTGCTTTCCATTATTATTTGTTAGTGAATTGTGCTTGAGAAGTCTCCTTACGATGTCCAACTTCCTTGCCCCGTTGATTTCGTAAGATGTGTCCAGGCGGGAGCAATATGTCATCCGATCCTTCTTGGAACGTACGGTCTCTGCATTTTGACAACAAACTTTGTGTGATGCTAAACTCCTCTCTCGTAGCGTTTGCCATTGGAGTGATCTCACATTTACTAATAAAGCCATTGATGAAACGCACCACTATTGTTCGACATTCACAATCTCTTCCTTTAATCCAACCTGACACGAGCAGTAAACTGACGAGTAACACTCAAAGATCGATCCAACGATTGTTTTGTAAGCCTTCTCTTAGGTATACCAATTATATCTGCGGACGATCAAATAATGGTTCAAGTAAATGAGTCACAGTTATATACACTGTGTAAATCTCATAATTTTAAAATTTCGGTTAATAAAACGAAAGTTGACACTTTTAGAGGAAAGTATCCAGTCAGATCAAAAATTGTGCTAGAAAACAACATTTTCTAAAAAGTATCGAATTTCAAATATCTTGACTGAGACGTAAGTTCTTATACAGCTGGCGGAAACGAGATTTTTATGGAGTTTTAAAGGACGTACACCTATGACTTTCAAAGAATGAGAAATGCCACGTTGCCAGAGCCAGTGTCGGATTCTACAATGTGGGTAAGGAGAGACGAAGGACGGCCCAGGACACGCAGGAGACAATTGTAAAGCCGGAATTGGAAAGACTGCTTAACCCATTATTCTAAAAAATTGTTTCCTTGTGATTCCTTCAATGAATCCCTTTTTGTTTTTCTTACAACATCTTTTATGAAGTCATTCAACTCTAAGTCGTTACGACCGATTGCTTCTAGTATTTGAAGGCTGTTATTGGTCGCAGTGAGTTATTTCCAAAGCTAATAGTGTAATCGAACTGCGACTGATATGTCCACAGTGTCACAGAAATGATACAGGATTTGGGATGGACATCATTATAAAAATATTGGTTAGCGTTGCCGTCCCTGGATCACGGCGCCAGGGTTCCATTCCCGACCGGGTCGGGTATCTTCTCCGCCCAGAGACTGGACTGGGTGTTTGTGTTCTCCTCATCATTTGATCATCATTGGGGAAAATGGCAAGCTTGTACTATTAAAAAATAACCCCGTCGATGAGCACCCCACAAACCAAACATCATAAGCATGATGTAATAGATTTCTCCGCTTATTTATCCTAAATGTAATACATTAAGTTACATCGATGTACAACTGCCGTGATTTCCCTAAACCGTTCCAGGCAAATGCTGGGATGGTTCCTTTGAAAGGACACGGCCGACTTCCTTCCCCGTCCTTCTCTAGTCCGATGAGACCGATGACCTCGCTGTCTGGTCTCCTTCCCCAAACAACCCAACCCAATAGCCTTTTGGTGTTACAATCCTCCTAAAGAAAAAAAAACATCGCCCGTAGAAAGCCCCACAGAGCTACATAATGTGTTTCACCCATCTCTCGCTCAGTAAACTAGTTGAATAGTACAGAAAGTTGCTGACATTGCTAGCAATAAACCTCCACTACGCACTGGTCAATCGCTAGTAGAATACGCAATTTGAAACAAAACGGAAAGAATAAACTTCGAGAGGTTTTAGATGTTGTCTTGTGGAGCAATCTGAATATAGATGCTTTGTATGAAGCGTTAATCCAACAGCATGCAGAGGGTCAAGATTGTAGATTAAAACGGCTACCGACAGTCCACCATTTTAGTGGTAAACTTGAGTTAATACGCGGAACTTCTCGGATGCGGTCTGACAGAACTCATGGCATTAATTTGTGGTGAAGGCATCCACGTCTGACACGTAATTATGCCTGCGGTCTGTCTACGTACAAACCCACAGTTTCTGCCGAAGGGATGGCCTTGCATTAGGCATTGTCTCACACAACTTTCAAAGTAAGTAGCGTCGTTGGATGATGTTTGCGGACATAGGCTCCTACCAAAAATTTGTTCAAATGTGTATGAATTCGTAAGGGACCAAACTGCTGAGACCGTCGCTCCCTAGACTTACACAGTACAAGTAAACTACGCTAAGAACAAAAGACACACCCATACCCGCGGGAGGACTCGAACCTCCGCGCAGTACGTGACATGGCGCCTCAAACAGCGCGGCCCCTCCGCGCGGCAAGCTCCTACCCTCAACTCGTTCCCGAAGGTATCCTTTAAAATCCCTCGAATTTTGTTTTATTACAGCAGTTATACGTAGACACTCCTTCTTGAATAGACTTCAACACCTTTTACAAGAAATCTCATTTCAACCGACTGTAGGCTACTTTAGTGCTTTTCTCCCTTTTCAATTCAAGTTTCACTGCTATAGGGCAAGACAAAAACATTCTTTGTTTTGTAAGACTTTAATTTTGCGTCTTTCCTCGCCTCATTCTGTAAAGTTTTATTTGTACTTCAATATCTGTGCTGAAATTCATTTTTAACATCATTATCATTGTATCTCTCCACGAATATTTAAAACTGACGACATATTCCAAAAATTTTCCATACAACTGTGTGTTATCCATACTGAGCCATAACTTTAGCTATGCTGGTAAATATTTTAAGACTGCTGTGTTGTCTTCCTATTTCATATAATTTACACACGAAACATCATAAGTTCCTTATTCTGCATTAGATTAAATCACCTGCATATGCCGTAATCTACAGAAGATAGCCCCTTTTCAGTTGTATACCTTTATCATTTCATTCATCCATTTTCTTATGAGGTCCCCAGATGTTAAAGAGTGTGAGTGACAAGCTACATCCTGGCCTGACGCCTTCGTTTACTATTTTCTCGTCTGTTTTGAGTTTCCCTCGGTTATAATTATTTTGAAACAATTCAGAAGTTTTTACTTGTCTATAAGATGCGTGAGATATTCTCTTTCTCAGTCCGTTGTCGTAGTCCGTTTCTAATGCCCAAGTCAAAAGCTTTCTCGAAGTCTGTAAAAGAAACATGTGTTTCGAAATTGATTTCCCATCGTTTTTCTAAAATTATTTTAATGCTGCAAATGCAAGGTTGTTATAATTAAACTTACGCTACTTGAGCCAGTGTAGAAGGAAAACTATTGACCGTATTGGTATCCAACAGTATAGGAATGATGTTCAGGCTGTGCGCTGCAGGATTTGCATTGATAGTAGCGTTAGTCATGGCTTACCGTTAGGTGCCGGTACCGATACTGCTGCGTAGGGTTGAAACTCAGGCATCAGTGTGCATTACAGCCGCAGACAGTCAACATAGGTCTTGAAAAGGTGAGCAGAACTTTACTCGTAAAGCTGTGTTATGAAAACAATAGTTCTGCTGTTCTTTGCGAGTATCGACGCAGTAAAGGACCGGGGTTGAAGAACATGACGCGGAAGTTCCAATTAACGGGCGATCTCCGACTGCCAGCTGCTTCACAGATCATTGAAGAAGTCACTGCTGCCATGGCTGAAAATGCTGGGCATAATGTGCGATCTTCTAGCACTGCGCGGTCTATCCCGATAGTTGAACATCCTGTGGTGCACCGTTGTTTCGGGCAGGTGTAGAGCAGTCTCTAGTGCGGTTCTCGAATGCCGTCGATACAGATGGTCGCCATAATGAAAAACGTTTGTAACCTGGACAATAAACGTCGTATCCAATTAACAAATATTACCCACTCACGTGAAAATAAAAATGTTTCTTTCTGTTCTTGATTCATTATTCCTGTTCCATCATTTCTTTATAAGTACTTTCACCAAGTTTCATTGCCCTAAGGCCGGTCGTTTCTCATGGGGTTCCTCTGCAGTAACGAGAGTTTAATTGTAACCTCTCTGTATAATCAATCGTTCGCGGTGTGTTCCTTCGTAAATCCAATTGCCCTTCGCCCAGGAAAGCATTTGCTAAGGTTCTCAAGCGTTTATTTAACATTTTTGCCTAAACTTTATAAACTGCATAGTAAAGACTAAACCTCTGTAGGTGTCACATATAGTTCTTAGCCCTGTTTTAAAACAGTAGTTAACTTCACAGTCTTCAAACAAGCAGGAATTTTATTTCGTCACCAGCATTCGTTGAAAAACTGTAAAGAACTGAAACTTCCTGGCAGATTAAAACTGTGTGCCCGACCGAGACTCGAACTCGGGACCATTGCCTTTCGCGGGCAAGTGCTCTACCATCTGAGCTACCGAAGCACGACTCACGCCCGGTACTCACAGCTTTACTTCTGCCAGTACCTCGTCTCCTACCTTCCAAACTTTACAGAAGCTCTCCTGCGAACCTTGCAGAACTAGCACTCCTGAAAGAAAGGATATTGCGGAGACATGGCTTAGCCACAGCCTGGGGGATGTTTCCAGAATGAGATTTTCACTCTGCAGCGGAGTGTGCGCTGATATGAAACTTCCTGGCAGATTAAAACTGTGTGCCCGACCGAGACTCGAACTCGGGACCTTTGCCTTTCGCGGGCAAGTGCTCTACCATCTGAGCTACGGAAGCACGACTCACGCCCGGTACTCACAGCTTTACTTCTGCCAGTACCTCGTCTCCTACCTTCCAAACTTTACAGAAGCTCTCCTGCGAACCTTGCAGAACTAGCACTCCTGAAAGAAAGGATATTGCGGAGACATGGCTTAGCCACAGCCTGGGGGATGTTTCCAGAATGAGATTTTCACTCTGCAGCGGAGTGTGCGCTGATATGAAACTTCCTGGCAGATTAAAACTGTGTGCCCGACCGAGACTCGAACTCGGGACCTTTGCCTTTCGCGGGCAAGTGCTCTACCATCTGAGCTACCGAAGCACGACTCACGCCCGGTACTCACAGCTTTACTTCTGTCAGTACCTCGTCTCCTACCTTCCAAACTTTACAGAAGCTCTCCTGCGAACCTTGCAGAACTAGCACTCCTGAAAGAAAGGATATTGCGGAGACATGGCTTAGCCACAGCCTGGGGGATGTTTCCAGAATGAGATTTTCACTCTGCAGCGGAGTGTGCGCTGATATGAAACTTCCTGGCAGATTAAAACTGTGTGCCCGACCGAGACTCGAACTCGGGAACTTTGCCTCTCGCGGGCAAGTGCTCTACCATCTGAGCCACCGAAGCACGACTCACGCCCGGTACTCACAGCTTTACTTCTGCCAGTACCTCGTCTCCTACCTTCCAAACTTTACAGAAGCTCTCCTGCGAACCTTGCAGAACTAGCACTCCTGAAAGAAAGGATATTGCGGAGACATGGCTTAGCCACAGCCTGGGGGATGTTTCCAGAATGAGATTTTCACTCTGCAGCGGAGTGTGCGCTGATATGAAACTTCCTGGCAGATTAAAACTGTGTGCCCGACCGAGACTCGAACTCGGGACCTTTGCCTTTCGCGGGCAAGTGCTCTACCATCTGAGCTACCGAAGCACGACTCACGCCCGGTACTCACAGCTTTACTTCTGCCAGTACCTCGTCTCCTACCTTCCAAACTTTACAGAAGCTCTCCTGCGAACCTTGCAGAACTAGCACTCCTGAAAGAAAGGATATTGCGGAGACATGGCTTAGCCACAGCCTGGGGGATGTTTCCAGAATGAGATTTTCACTCTGCAGCGGAGTGTGCGCTGATATGAAACTTCCTGGCAGATTAAAACTGTGTGCCCGACCGAGACTCGAACTCGGGACCTTTGCCTTTCGCGGGCAAGTGCTCTACCATCTGAGCTACCGAAGCACGACTCACGCCCGGTACTCACAGCTTTACTTCTGCCAGTACCTCGTCTCCTACCTTCCAAACTTTACAGAAGCTCTCCTGCGAACCTTGCAGAACTAGCACTCCTGGAAGAAAGGATATTGCGGAGACATGGCTTAGCCACAGCCTGGGGGATGTTTCCAGAATGAGATTTTCACTCTGCAGCGGAGTGTGCGCTGATATGAAACTTCCTGGCAGATTAAAACTGTGTGCCCGACCGAGACTCGAACTCGGGACCTTTGCCTTTCGCGGGCAAGTGCTCTACCATCTGAGCTACCGAAGCACGACTCACGCCCGGTACTCACAGCTTTACTTCTGCCAGTACCTCGTCTCCTACCTTCCAAACTTTACAGAAGCTCTCCTGCGAACCTTGCAGAACTAGCACTCCTGAAAGAAAGGATATTGCGGAGACATGGCTTAGCCACAGCCTGGGGGATGTTTCCAGAATGAGATTTTCACTCTGCAGCGGAGTGTGCGCTGATATGAAACTTCCTGGCAGATTAAAACTGTGTGCCCGACCGAGACTCGAACTCGGGACCTTTGCCTTTCGCGGGCAGGAGAGCTTCTGTAAAGTTTGGAAGGTAGGAGACGAGGTACTGGCAGAAGTAAAGCTGTGAGTACCGGGCGTCAGTCGTGCTTCGGTAGCTCAGATGGTAGAGCACTTGCCCGCGAAAGGCAAAGGTCCCGAGTTCGAGTCTCGGTCGGGCACACAGTTTTAATCTGCCAGGAAGTTTCATATCAGCGCACACTCCGCTGCAGAGTGAAAATCTCATTCTGGAAACATCCCCCAGGCTGTGGCTAAGCCATGTCTCCGCAATATCCTTTCTTTCAGGAGTGCTAGTTCTGCAAGGTTCGCAGGAGAGCTTCTGTAAAGTTTGGAAGGTAGGAGACGAGGTACTGGCAGAAGTAAAGCTGTGAGTACCGTGCGTGAGTCGTGCTTCGGTAGCTCAGATGGTAGAGCACTTGCCCGCGAAAGGCAAAGGTCCCGAGTTCGAGTCTCGGTCGGGCACACAGTTTTAATCTGCCAGGAAGTTTCATATCAGCGCACACTCCGCTGCAGAGTGAAAATCTCATTCTGGAAACATCCCCCAGGCTGTGGCTAAGCCATGTCTCCGCAATATCCTTTCTTTCAGGAGTGCTAGTTCTGCAAGGTTCGCAGGAGAGCTTCTGTAAAGTTTGGAAGGTAGGAGACGAGGTACTGGCAGAAGTAAAGCTGTGAGTACCGGGCGTGAGTCGTGCTTCGGTAGCTCAGATGGTAGAGCACTTGCCCGCGAAAGGCAAAGGTCCCGAGTTCGAGTCTCGGTCGGGCACACAGTTTTAATCTGCCAGGAAGTTTCATATCAGCGCACACTCCGCTGCAGAGTGAAAATCTCATTCTGGAAACATCCCCCAATCTGTGGCTAAGCCATGTCTCCGCAATATCCTTTCTTTCAGGAGTGCTAGTTCTGCAAGGTTAGCAGGAGAGCTTCTGTAAAGTTTGGAAGGTAGGAGACGAGGTACTGGCAGAAGTAAAGCTGTGAGTACCGGGCGTGAGTCGTGCTTCGGTAGCTCAGATGGTAGAGCACTTGCCCGCGAAAGGCAAAGGTCCCGAGTTCGAGTCTCGGTCGGGCACACAGTTTTAATCTGCCAGGAAGTTTCATATCAGCGCACACTCCGCTGCAGAGTGAAAATCTCATTCTGGAAACATCCCCCAGGCTGTGGCTAAGCCATGTCTCCGCAATATCCTTTCTTTCAGGAGTGCTAGTTCTGCAAGGTTCGCAGGAGAGCTTCTGTAAAGTTTGGAAGGTAGGAGACGAGGTACTGGCAGAAGTAAAGCTGTGAGTACCGGGCGTGAGTCGTGCTTCGGTAGCTCAGATGGTAGAGCACTTGCCCGCGAAAGGCAAAGGTCCCGAGTTCGAGTCTCGGTCGGGCACACAGTTTTAATCTGCCAGGAAGTTTCATATCAGCGCACACTCCGCTGCAGAGTGAAAATCTCATTCTGGAAACATCCCCCAGGCTGTGGCTAAGCCATGTCTCCGTAATATCCTTTCTTTCAGGAGTGCTAGTTCTGCAAGGTTCGCAGGAGAGCTTCTGTAAAGTTTGGAAGGTAGGAGACGAGGTACTGGCAGAAGTAAAGCTGTGAGTACCGGGCGTGAGTCGTGCTTCGGTAGCTCAGATGGTAGAGCACTTGCCCGCGAAAGGCAAAGGTCCCGAGTTCGAGTCTCGGTCGGGCACACAGTTTTAATCTGCCAGGAAGTTTCATATCAGCGCACACTCCGCTGCAGAGTGAAAATCTCATTCTGGAAACATCCCCCAGGCTGTGGCTACGCCATGTCTCCGCAATATCCTTTCTTTCAGGAGTGCTAGTTCTGCAAGGTTCGCAGGAGAGCTTCTGTAAAGTTTGGAAGGTAGGAGACGAGGTACTGGCAGAAGTAAAGCTGTGAGTACCGGGCGTGAGTCGTGCTTCGGTAGCTCAGATGGTAGAGCACTTGCCCGCGAAAGGCAAAGGTCCCGAGTTCGAGTCTCGGTCGGGCACACAGTTTTAATCTGCCAGGAAGTTTCATATCAGCGCACACTCCGCTGCAGAGTGAAAATCTCATACTGTAAAGGACTGTCAGACATTAACTCAGATAGCGTCCCTCTTTACTTAATAAGTTACATATTCATTCCACTGCGGCACACACTTTATGATTTTTTTAGGCCCTCAGGAAAATGAGACTTCCAAATGAAAAAGAATAACAGAGTTTGAAATATATGAAGTAAAATCGCGTGCGTTGCCCAAACTTTGAAGTTAAGAGGAAGTAGAATATGTACATTTCGCCTCATTAACAAAAGACCGTCGTGTGGATGGGTGACTTTGTGTGCCTCTGTGAAAAGCTTTAACGTGGATGAAAATACATCAGAAAAGCATCTTTAGATGTCCAGCCTAATATTTGGTTCCCAGAATGAAGCACTAGCTTTCTTTGTAGTCGTTCGGGCTACATTCTAGATTAATGACACTGCGAGCCGGCCAGTATGGCCGAGCGGTTCTAGGCGCTTCAGTCTGGAACCGAGCAACCGATACGGTGGCAGGTTCGAATCCTGCCTCGGGCATGGATGTGTGTGATGTCCTTGGGTTAGTTAGGTTTAAGTAGTTCTAAGTGGGACTGATGACCTCAGCTGTTAAGTCCCATAGTGCTCAGAGCCATTTTGAGCCATTTTTTGACTTTGCGAACGTATGAAGTCAACGGGAAACTACAGCTTTTTTGTTTGCTGTGGATTTGCAACAATACTGGGTACAATGAGGTGAGAAAAGTCTTGGGATTCCAGCTAAATTCTTGTCGGACCTCCTGGCGTAGTGCAGCAACTCAATCTGACATGGATCCAGCAAGTCGTTACGAGTCTCCTACAGAAATATTGAGCCTCGCTGACTCTTAGCCGTACATAATTGTGAAAGTATTGCCACTCTATTTGTGCACGTCGGTATCCCAAGTCTTTTGTCACGTCAGTGTAAAACTGTAGAGGGAGACCAAGGTATGACTACATTAAGTCATTTCGAACGGATGTAGGCTGCAACAGTTATGCAGTGTTTGAAGAGGTTTTGTACTATTCAGAGTAGCGTGAACAGCTGCACGAAACCAGTTTTCAGACCGAGAAAGGAAGCGCAATGTTTAGCACATTGGACTCGCATTCGAGAGGACGACGGTTCAAACCCGCGTCCGGCTATCCTGATTTGGGTTTTCCGTGATTTCCTTAAATCGCTTCAGGGAAATGCCGGAACCGTTTGTTTGAAAGGGCATGGCCGATTTCGTTCTCCATCCTTCCCTAATGCGATATGACCAACCAACCGACCAGTCTTCGGACTGAGGGCCATAACAGCAGCATGTGGACATGGGTACAACTCTACTCACAACGCATGTTAGGAATATTCTCCAGGTCAGAGAGGGAGTATGCGTGTCTGTACCCTTAACAACATCCATTACATGTGATTTCATTCAAATGTTCAAATGTGTGTGAATACCTAAGGGACCAAACTGCTGAGATCATCGGTCCCAAGACTTACACATTACAAAAACTAACTTATGCTAAGGACAACACACACACATCCATGCCCAAGGAAGGGCTGGAACCTCCGGCAGGAGGAGACGCGCAGTCCGTGACATGGCGTCTCAAACCTCGCGGCCACTCCGCGTGGCGATTATTTCGTTCATGTCTGTTGCTCTCTACTATCCCCATCGCTTTTTCTTTCATTATGTGTTCATCCCACTATTACCTGTTGCAAATGCAGGACAGATAGGTTCTTCGTCACCCAACGCTTCTCACAATCCTTAACTCATTCTCGCTGTCAACAAAGAGTTACAATATTTATGGTACATACAAGAATCACCATTAAGAGCACTGACAAGCGTCTTCTAACCAAACTGCGTGCCTACGGAGTATCGCCTCAGTTGTGCGACTGGATTCGTGATTTCCTGTGAGAAAGGTCACAGTTCGTAGTAATAGACGGAAAGTCATCGAGTAAAACAGAAGTAATATCCGGCGTTCCCCAAAGAAGTGTTATAGGCCCTCTATTGTTCTTGATCTACATTTACGTCATAGGAGACAAGTAGCCGTCTTAGATTGTTTGCAGATGATGCTGTCATTTACCGTATTGTAAAGTCATCATATGATCAAAACGACTTGCAAAATGATATCTGTATGGTGCGAAAAGTGGCAATTGACCCTGAATAAGGAAAAGTGTGAAGTTATTCACATTAGTACTAAAAGAAATCAGCTAAATTTTGATTATGCGGTAAGTCATACAAATCTCAAGGCTGTAAATTCAACTAAATACTTAGGGATTACAATTACAAATAACCTAAATTGGAACGATCACATAGATAATATTGCGGGTAGAGCAAACTAAAAACTGTGATACATTCGCAGAACACTTAGAAGGTGCAAAAGGTCATCTTAAGACACTGTCCGCCATGTTCTGGAGTACTGCTGTGTGGTGTGGGGTCCGCATCAGGTGGGACTGACGGATGACATCGAAAAAGTAAAAAGAAGGGCAGCTCGTTTTGTATTACAGCGAAATAGGGGAGATAGTGTCACAGACATGATACGTGAATTGGAGTGGCATTCATAAAAACAAAGGCGTTGTTCGTTGCGACAGGATCTTCTCATGAAATTTCAATCACCAGTTTTCTCCTCTAATTGCGAAAACATTCTGTTTGCACCCACCTACATAGGGAGAAATGATCATCACGATAAAATAAGAGAAATCAGGGCTCGCACAGAAAAATTTAAGTGTTCTTTTTTCCCACGTGCCGTTCGACAGTGGAACGGTAGAGAGACAGTTTGAAGGTGGTTCATTGAACCCTCTGCCAGGCACTTTATTGTGAATAGCAGAGTTATCACGTAGATGTAGGTGTAGACATATGTGGCAGTGGACAAATTTGGCGAATCACGTCTGCGGGAGTAGCGAATAAAAAAGTGTAAGGTGTCAGGCAAATCCAACACCTTCCATGAAAACCCTGACATGATAAGCAAATCCAGTAGTATGTCACATAGCTCCGAATAAATCGTGACATAACATTAACCAAAGTAATACGAGTAACGAGTGAGCAAATGGAATACCACAGACTAACACAAGAATGCCTGCCGGCCGAAGTGGCCGTGCGGTTAAAGGCGCTGCAGTCTGGAACCGCAAGACCGCTACGGTCGCAGGTTCGAATCCTGCCTCGGACATGGATGTTTGTGATGTCCTTAGGTTAGTTAGGTTTAACTAGTTCTAAGTTCTAGGGGACTAATGACTTCAGCAGTTGAGTCCCATAGTGCTCAGAGCCATTTGAACCATTTTGAACAAGAATGCCTAATTGCATGTCATACCTTCCCACCGTGAGACAGACGCAGTTCCGAGGGGAGAAACGAGAACAGAAACCGAGAGCAGAAGCGTGTTAAGTTAGAAGGCCCTACGATAAGGGACGGACTGGACACCCACGTTGCCAGCTAACCGTTAGGACCACCCCCCAGCCCATGTTAAAAGCTAGAGCCATCCAGAAGAACAGTATAGATCTTACGATAACACAGAAAGGGGCCACCCCAGCCGCATGTTGTAGCGTGAGACTTTTTCGCGTCTCTGTTACGTCAGGACCACCCCACAGCCCATGTTAAAAGATAGAGCCCTCCAGAAGAACAGTATAGATCTTACGACAACGCTAAAAGGACCACACCAGCTGCAAGTTTTAGCGTGAGACTTTTTCGCGTCTCTGTTACGTTGCAAACTATAAAAACATTTCCCCACCACGAAAAGTATAACGTTTCTCATTGGATAGACTGAATTTTTGTAGGTGGAGCTTAAGGTTAACATTGAGACCCTGAATGGTCAGATGAAAACACAGCCAGATAGTTTTTTTAAACCAACTTCGGAAAATTGTAGTAAGGAGAAGTTAGGAGAGAGTTGCTTCCGACACGGCGAGGTGAGCGGAGCTGTGCTGCCCGCCGCCCCCTGACGAATAACGACGAGGTAATGAACGCACGCGATGCCGCATAACAGCGCATAAAGCTTCACTCAGAACTGCAGAAGTCTCATCTGTTACACCCCCTTTTTGCGTAATACTAGTGTCTATCGTCAATTAAAGCTCATGGTGTTCACATTTGCCACTTGAAGTAAAAATCTGAAACGCGATGATTTTTCTGTTATATAGTTATTGAGAAGCCACATCAGTCACTGTAATGTAACAGTTAGATAAGTAATTAAAGATAGTTGAGGGTCACTGTAGACCATTTTGATAGCTTTCTCTCTTGTGAAACTTAATTTAAACCTAGATTATAGATGTGGTATGGCATAGGTCATCCTTCGATCCATTGTAGAACTTGGAAACCCACTCAGAGAATATTCATTCACATTTTTGTTGAACGCAGTTGGTTTTTATCATCCTGTATTAAAACATTTCCTTTTATCAATAGCGCAATTTATAAACAATGTTTTGTGACTAGAATAAAATTTCCAAAGGTAAACTTAACTGCTTTTTCGACGTTACTTTACCAGCTAACTATAAACAGGAAAGCCTTGAACCCCTTCCACTAAATTTAGTTAGTATTAAGATTCTTTTACAGGGAGTGCAGTAGAGCTGACGCTGAAATCATTAAGTATTTGGTTATATCATCGCTAGTCTCACTGAACTCTTCTGAATTCTGCATGTCATGTGTGGTCTGGCGTCTCTTTACCAGCAGCAGGTCCCAGGTTCAAACTAGTCAATTCCTTAAAAAACACGCTCAGAGCGTAGTAGCGCGAAAGTGGTAGGGAGACACGATACAGAACAAACAGACACCACGCAGAATGTTAGAAAAGAAAGACCACGCGTTGTCAAGACAAGCGTAAAGGAACAGGCCTTGTCAGATCACAACGTATATGGACGTATCGTCAGTGCACACAAGGAACTTTGTGCTGACGTAAGCTACTGAGGAAATGGACGGAAAATAAGACGGTGCATGCGCATTTTATAGAGATTCATTTTGGAAAATACCACAATAACCGTAAAACCGCTACAACGAAATCTCGACGTCAACGGAATTCATGAATAGCTTGTCGGGCAAACAGCGTTTGTGCAACTGGAAAGGTTCGCCGGGATCCGTCCTACCGGTCAGCACATAGCGCCTGATAGCCAATTGACATGGGTACACGATGAGCAACAAGATCAAAGGGCCGGCAGTGCTTGGTTACCGTATTGGCTGCGTCTAGCAGCGACCGCCGGAGCCGCCGCGCCACCGGCTGCTATTGGAGGCGGCGCGGCCAGCGGTGGCGGCCATTCGTCTGCGCACCGCACCGCAGGACACCACACACTAAATACGCTCAGCCGCGTCGTAAATTGCGGCGAGGCAGCGCGGCAATTACCGGAGGGTGGTGGGTGGGCGGAGGGGGGGGGGGGTAGATGGGGGGGGGGATGAGGCAAGCGGTTCGTTCAGAGCGCGCAGACGTAGCTCACCTAGTTCCAAGTCTACTGTGCGGAGTCCACTGCTGCCTATGGGACCATTCTGCTGCACTGGGATGCAGAAAAACTGAACTGTCAAGAAACAAATTTCCGATGCACGAACTTCAAAATTTCGAGTGTCTTGAAAAATTATCCAAATATATGGAGCCACAGACTTACAGGCCATTATGCTCTAAATAAGTCTGCTGCACAATTGGTGAGAATATTCTAAATTCGGGAGAGAGAAACACTAATTTATACAAATCAACATGGATCATCACTTACGCATAACGCAGCTTGTCCTATTCTCGCACAGTAACCTGAGAATCATGGGTGAAGGGTAACAGGCAGATCTCATATTCCCAGATATCTGGAAAGAAGTTTCTATAGTGCCACACTGGAGAGTGTTAATAAAGTACCGATCATACCGAATAGGTTCACACATGAGAAAAAGACACGACGACCTTTTAATTATTAGAGTCCGTTAAGTTCGAAATGGTTCAAATGGCTCTGAGCACTATGGGACTTAAAATCGGAGGTCATCAGTCACCTAGACTTAGAACTACTTAAACCTATCTAACCTAAGGACAACACACCCTTCCGTGCCCGAGGCAGGATTCGAACCTGCGACCGTAGCAGTAGCGCGGTTTCGGACCGAAGCGCCTAGGACCGCTTGGCCACAACGGCCGGCCATTAAGTTCGCTTGGAGGGTAAATGATCACAGGAGATAAAGATATCGTTAGGAGTGCCCCAGTGACGTATGACAGGATCGCTCCAGTTCTCTATTTACCGCGGAACAGGTGTCATTGAAATTCTAAATTCAAATGGCCGTATTTTCTATAATACAAACGAACCGTAAACGAAAAGAAAAATCAGAATATCGGTTTTTACTATAGAATCGATACAATGAATTTTCTTTTTTGAATGAATAATATGTCGAAGAAAATTATAAATATGAGTGATTAGTGTTAAACCGCAAGTAGGGTTACTTTGATACCCCAAACATTTTCGCTGAAAAAGGGAGTAACCCCTTCAAGCGACACGTTTCTTAATGATTGAAAAAAATCGGTTAGGTGCAAAAAAACTTTATTACATTTTTAACAGTTTGGGAGTGACACTGATGAAGGTAAGAAAAATGCTATTTTAAAAAGGTCAACTTTTTATTATTCTGTCTTACAGACTATTAAAAATTATAGAAAGATTAAACAAAAACCAGAACATCAATCACAGCTTAAGATCTGAAACATTAACTACAAAAATATAATTAATAACTAATTTCATCACCCTCCTCTACAGGTTTTTGTAAAAACTATATAATATCGTCGTGGTCTATTTCAGAAATATCGTCCTGAATTCTCTTAATTTTCCTTTTATTTCCAAGTGACATGAAAGTTTCTGTAAGTAAGGGATCCGTTACAGTAATTTGGAAAAAATATTTTAAGGTCTTTTTGCTATGTCTCGAAATGAATTTCGCCGATAACAGTCTTCTTAAAGTGCACTCTGTCTCCTCGTCTTTATATTCTGCCACATCTCAGTAAGGTTCATTTTCATTCAGCTGTCTATCATGATTTCCTCACTGTATGTACGGTACCTGTAGTCCCGGCTTGAGATGGAATGTGCAATTTGTCTCCTCGTCTTCATATTCTACCACACCTTCCTGAGGATCATTTTCATTTAGCTGTCTGTCCGCGAATTCCTCACTGTATAAACCTGTAGTCCCGACTTGAGATGAAACCGATTCAACAACTGTTTGGGTTTCTGTTTCTGGATGATCTAAATCTGCGGCGCCATTCTGTTCATTTATCTGGTTATTACTTTGCTGATTTTCAGACTGGGACGTTTCCTCTTGCGATGCAGTATGTTTTTCTGGGAGCTACATCCAAACGTTTCCTCTTTCTTGCAGGTTGGTTTGAAGTGCTTGCAGATCTTGATTCTTTCAAGAAATCTGTAAGTGTGTTTACAGTTTCCTGTTTTTCAGGAAGGCGATTAAGAACATTTTGCTTGGTAAAGGGATAAATGCCAGTTGTACAAAATCCGCTTACCATATTCCGTCTGACCCGTAAGTTATGAATTCGTAAGAGAGTTTGGCTTTTGTTGAGCTTGATCCATTTTATACAAAGCTTTTGTCAAAATATCCGGAAATGTGTCTTTAGGAACAGTTGCCAAATTAGCATTTTTCTTCTTCCAATTTGTCAGTACTTGTTGGCAGGGTGTTTTTATTGGGACGAGGAACGCCAAATTCAGAGGTACGCACAGGTGACTCGAATACTTCGCTAAACATTCAAAATCAGCGTAATTTTAGCCACGAAGTTTCATGACCTCTTCATCTAAATGAGAAAAAAGATTGTCTGCAATAACGACTTTACGTCCACTCAAGTGACGATCCACCCATTGACTGTACGCTTAAATCGTGACCCTGTTGAGCAACAAGGCTGATTCCAGTATGGTGGGTCGCATGGAGCTCTCCCTTTCCAGGTGCCATAAAGGTATAGACTTGTGATGTGATATAGTGTTATAGAAGCACACCATCAGCAGAGCCACGAATCATTATCGATGTGACACTTTAAGAAAACTTCATTGACGGGTTTTTAATACATCTGTGATATATCCCAGTCTCCTTCCCCGGATCATCACTCAAGTTAGACGCGCCATAATTGGAAGTATTTGAGTCAGGGACATCATCTAAAGATCTAAAGTTTTTTCCAAGGCTGCTGAAATATTCCTCGATACTTACAGAGGCTCAAGCTCGTTTGATGCTTGTAACAACCTGTTTAGAATACTCGTTTTTGTCACGCTTCAGTGGTGAGCATATCCAGTTTTAAAATTTAGAAGCTGTTTTACACTGTGTGTCTAAAATAGTTTTAGCAAACGTGCGCGAATCCACGACTGTAAGGAAATATTTTTCGTGGTCTTCCACTATCGCTTTCTTTTAATTTTCGGAAAATACTGGATGAGCTCCCCGCTTTATTACAAATTTTAAATGGTATTTGTTGAAAACCTTCAAAAGCCACACGTAAGAACATATGACCTTCTGCTCGCTCTAACACCTCTTTATTATAACTTCGCCAGACGCGCTTTGTATAGGTTTTTGAAGTAGGGCTAAATTAAAAAAAAAAAGAAACGCTGTCATCATTGCGAAAATGGCGAAAACATCAAAACTGCTAGTTCAGTGACATCCCGTAAAAAAGGAAAACCTTCAGTGAATGTAATTTTTGTGGTTATAATACAAAACTTCTTTCTCAACCTAATTGGACACTTAGAAGAAACACAAATTATCATTTCCTAGCAATTTTCATATCCATTCTGGTATCCTTAAAACTCTCTGAGCCTTTGAAATAGTTAATCTACAATGCCGACGACTTTTTATGAAAATGTCTGATATCGATCCGTTTGTACGTGCAGCGCTTGGGCAGTGACAAAGAGAGACGTTCGGTGCTGTCAACGCAAAGAAATACAATCGTACGACAGCGTTAAGAATCGATTTCCCTCTTTAAAATTTGTAACCAAATAATCAAAGTAACCCCATTCCATGGGTACATAAACGATCTGACGGACGTGATTGAGCCGACCGCGGTGGCCACGCGGTTGTAGGCACTGCAGTCTAGAACCGCGCGACTGCTACGGTCGCAGGTTCGAATTCTGCCTCGGGCATGGATGTGTGTGATGTCCATAGGTTAGTTAGGTTTAAGTAGTTCTAAGTTCTAGGGGACTGATGACCTCAGATGTTAAGTCCCATAGTGCTCAGAGCCATTTTTTTTGGACGTGATTGAGAACGCTGTAGTGTACAGAACAGTGTCGCCTAAGTGACTGTACGCGCATGGAGATGACTTGTCCAGGATTTTTATATGTGTGACAAATGTCAGATTGCTCTAAATATGCTAATCCTGTAACGCTTATAATCCTGTACTTTTCGAACAGTGCGTCACACTGTCGCATCACCCAAAAATCAACGCTTCGCGTTGCAAAGCGACGCGGAACGAACAAGTACAGTCGGCTGCAGGGAAGACGAAGGGTCGACTTCAGTTTACTGAAAGAATCCTAGGAATTTGTAGCTCATCTATAAATGAGATGACATTCAGAAAACTTGTGCCATCCATATTTGTACTACCTATCTTGTGGTTGAAGTTCACTCTTTTGTTCAGTTTTACTTACAGACAAATTTAGAACTATGTATCAGCTGTCCATGCCCTTGTGTATTTTGCTGGTGGCTTATCAAGTAGATGCAGTATCACATTTCACTCTGAGGCATAACACTTCGGATGAAAGAAGAATTTTACGCCATACAACCTAGCTGTAAAACGTATTGCACTCTACCCTAAATTTATACAAAGAACACAGAGAACAATAACAGCAGACCGACTCAACGAACTGTTACAAATCGATTACTTCAAGGACAGCTCCGAGACATAACCCTGTGGCATACATTCCACTGACCCAAAACTATCGGCATTTGCGACTTGAGTGGTGAAAAGCGATAGCTCACTGAAGAGCATGGTGGAGGTCTTTTGTGTTTTCTCACGAAAGCTGGTTCTGTCACGATACCATTGATGACCGTGTGTTGGTCAGGAGGAGGTTAGTTGAGGACTTCCAACCTGTCTGTGTGCTAGACACACTGTACTACCTGAGATTATGGTCTGCGGTGCGATTTCGTTACAGCAGGAGCAATCTCTTGGTTACCCCGCGCTCTCTGACTGCAAATTTCTACGTCCGTCTGGTGATTCGACCTGTTGTGCTGCCATTCATGGACAGCATTTCAGGGACTGGTTTCCAACAGGATAACGCTCGCCCACATACCACTGTTGTAACTCATCAGGCTCTACAGAATGTCGACATGTTGCCTTGGCGAGATCTGTTTACAATCGAGCACATATGGGACATATCGGATGACAACTCCAGCTTCATCCAGAACCAGCATTAACCGTCCCTCTATTGATGGACTAAGAGCAACAGGAATGGGTCTCCGTCCCACAAACTTACATCTGACACCTGTAAGTACAATGCATACACGTTTTCATGCTTGCATTCAATATTTTGACCGTTGCACCGGTTATTAAAGTACCAGCATTTCACATTTGCAATGGTTTATCTCACGCTTGCATTATTCTGTGATCTTGCAGTGTTGCTCACTGAAATACGTTACCTAGACAAATGTGTACCCGACATTCATTATTCTACATCTATTATTTTTTTGGTGTTACGACATTTCCCGTCAGTATGGAAGGCAAAGAGGTCTCTCTAGGTCATCAGCGCTTGTACAATGTAAGGTGAAAGAGTTAAGTTGGCAGGTAACGACGTTCGTATCTTTGGTGACTTCTCCCACCACAGAGGAACGGAAGCGGTTAACGCTTATGTGCGGAGACGGCACTTACTGTTCTATTGGTCGTTGCAGAGTACGTAATGATATGTGCTAGATACCTTGGGAACAATTTCGTGTGAAGACTGAATATCAATTTCAAGATTTTAGTAAGGATACTTCGTGTAAGAGTAAGCTAGGCTCCACGTGTAGGGCAGAATAAGGAGATTTTGCCTTCCTACACCGAAAGCGAATTCATTCTTAATGCACAGAATAAATTTATAAGTACAATTACAAGAATCTGGAGACTGAATTCTGTATTGTTCATGAATTTTCGGAACTTGAATGTGGTGGCTCTGTGCAGTCACACTGCCCTCTGGGCCATGATTGAGTCTAAGCCTGTTCTTTGTTAGCAGTGTTTATCAACCTGTGGGTCGCGACCCCCTGGGGGGGTCGCAACGCCTTACTCAGGCGCTCGCGGTCGCAGGAGAAAGCAGTTGCAATATGGCTGTTAACGTATGTTTCATGACGATCACATGCTATGGTATAAATGTCATACGGAAGTGACAAGGTTTTGTGAAAGCACCTGGCAAATTCGCTCACGTACGGATCTGGTACTTATTTATAATAATGAATAATAATGAAGACTTCAGATACGCAAACACTTGCAGCAGTGAGAAGCACCACGATGTCTATCGATCTCTTCCCACTTCTGCGAAATGGAACCGGGGCGGCGAGATTCACTAAGTCTTGTACGGATAGTATTTACCTCTGAGAAGCTTGCTGGGAGAGGGAAAGGACCGCATCAACTTCTGGGCTGGGACGGCAGTGCAGTGGCAGCATCTTGTGTATTACTAACAACTTAGTTTACGTGTCAGTCATCTGATGTGATAAAAATATCACACGAAACGAGAACCAGTTATGAGAGCGCATTTAAAAAATGTTCACATTCAAATGTGACACAAAATGGCTGCGACAACATACACGTAGCTCACGTGCAAGATTTGGCACCACGGTTACTAGCTTGCATTTCAGTAACAAGCTTCGAACCAAACAGCAGATCGCTAGGAGTGGCAGCTGCGAGACAAGGCACGAAGTACAGCAATTTTTACCGAGCCGATCTAGGATGCCTGAGCGTAACTTAGACTTTAATTGACACTCTGCATGCTGACGTTGCTTCTATTTTTCTAGTTCTGTGGCTTCATCGGGATTGAAACAAAATCGTCGTTGCTGGTCACCTGGTAATTTTGTTTTTTCGTGTAGGTAATTTTGGTGATTGGTGTGAAGTGAATCATTGTTGTTTTGATTGTGATTTATATAAGAGTTGAAAAATACCTTACAAAAACCTAGTACCATCATTTGTAAAAATATATACTACATATTCTCTCAAATAATTAAATAGAACTGTTGTCTTCTTTTGAAACTGAATGAAAGTAAATGAAACAGCCGTCCTGCTACATGTCTCAAAGCTAGGGGTTCTGTAATACAAAAACGTAGGCCTTTGGAAAATGGTATTAAATTTTTTATTAAAATTACGTAATTCCTTGTTTAACATTAATTCTGGATTAAGCTTAACGGAGATTGTTTTATAATAAATACACCGCGTTAACGATAAATAAACACAAAACTGGTAAGCCGTTTTCAGGAACCGATCGATAACTAAATGAAGAAGATCCGATAAATAACTGTGAGAAACTTGAAAAAAGAACTCCTTATTTACAAATTGATTATATGATGGGACCTCATTTAATTCACTTCTGAGTCTTCTTACCTTCACTGCGAAACGCTCGTTATGCGAAACATATTTTTCTGTTGGAATTCACGTAAAAAAAGGATAATGCATTACATTCCGAAAAATACAAAAACAATTTATAAAATGTACATCCTTTTTGTAAGAAGTCGTCTAAAGGTATTTGTCTTTACCTTATCTTCAAAATGACTCACAACACAGAAGACGGCTAACTGAATGAAACATCTGCCTACGTATTGGTTAATGCGCAGCATTCTTGTTGGTTAACGACGATATATATCAAATGGAATTCATATAGAGGTACTTCAAGGCCATGAAATAAGATGAGTCTTGTTTGCAACACTTTTCGGCGGCGTTGTCTTTGTCGGAGCCTCTAATGTACTTTGTTCGTCGTAATAATAATAATAATAACACTGTTCTAAAACATTACGCACTTTTTCTCTCGGCGTTTTCTGTTATTTCATTGTCATTTCTTTTCCGCTGAGCAGAAACCATACCGTCAAGGGTAAAATCCATAACAGTAATGGTACCATCCAGCGATCATACGCAAATACACAGCGCTTTATCGGCACAACTGCAATTTTATTCTGATTACCTATGTGTCACATTTGTATTATTAAAAAGCATACTTGACCCTTAATAACATTTTATTGTTTTGAACAATTTTTATTCCCAGGGCGACATCAGCGAATCTGCCATTTAGCCAAATGAAAGTAAGCAACGGTTATAGGTCCTAGACTACAATAAAAATACAACAGTTTCAATGAGAAGGCTTTGCCTGTTTATTTATTAATGAATTTTCAAATCGTGGTTCGATTTTTGCGACTCATATCACCAAATCACTTTCTAGTTAAAGTCTATTTCTCCTCTTAGTTTTTCTGTTCACCACTGAAGAGAACGCTAATTCATAAAGGTAGGAAGTGGCGAGTGGCACTAATAATTTAAGGATTCCTTTGCCAGTCTGGATACTCTTCTTTTCTCTTCATCCAGAAGAAAATCTTTTATGAATTAAATTCCATTTTAAGCATATCGTCAGCTGCTAAATCTATAAGCGTTTCTTTCTTCGTCGTGCTCAGATCAGCCAGTTGTACTGACATACCAAAAAAGGATTTAGTACCCATCTATGACAGTTGTCAGCGTCAGAGTTATGCTCTGGAAAGTAATTTAACAGTTCCTCTTCCAAATTATGCAAGCTCTGTATCATGCAAGGAAAGTGAGAACTTAGTATCGCCGTCTGGGCAGTCGCAATTTCTTCAACATTTGTCTGAATACAATGGAAATACTCAAGCATAATCTTTTGTAAAAACGTTGAATACGAAATAAGTTTTGCGAGGAATGCTTTGATTTTATCCTTAGCTATTATAACGTTTTGTTCTTTCCCTCGGGGTCTCATCTTTAAAATATTTAGGTCATTATAAAGATCCACGATAGATGCTAATTTTAATAGCCAGACAGAGTCACGAAAGTAATACGCATATGCAGATTTCGAATCTTGTAAGAACATTAACAATTCACCTTTTAGATCCAGACCTCGCCTCAATATGTTGCCTTTGGAAAGCCACCCGACCTCTGTGTGATTAAAGAGATGGAGCGAACGCATGTCTTCACAAACAATCGTAAACAGTCGACTTAGGAACACCTTACTTTTAATAGAGTGTACAACTTTTATCGCCTCTTTAACCACATCATTTAAATCAGAAGCCAAAATCGTAGCTGCCAGAGTTTGCCGATGAAGAAAGCAGTGTCTCCACGAAAAATTTGGCATTATTGATTTTAATTTTGTGACGAGCCTACTTTTACTGCCAGTCATAGCTACAGCACCATCACTAGAAATGACGATACATTTTGTCCAATCAATCTCGCAGTTGCGAGTGCTTTCTGAAAACATGTCATACAAACACTGGCTAGTAGTGTTCGCAGGAATTGCTTTGCAAAATAAAATGTCTTCCATTATACTTTCATCTGCTTCAAAGCACACAAATACTATAAATTGAGAACAATCTGAAGCATCAGTAATTCATCAAACTGCAAATCAAAATGTGGGCTCTTCTTTAATTTTTCCGCTAACTCTTCTCGAGTGTACCAGTCATATCGTTTATTCTGCGTTCAGTGGTATTATCATAAAGTGATATGCTTTATAGCTTGTTTGCATCTTGTTTATCCAACATACAGTAATTTCAACCACATCCAGGGGTGCTGGCAAAATATGATTCTCTTTATCTGTACGTGGCTTCCCTGCTTTATGCAACTTGGTTGTTGGCTAATAACTATTTCTCGTTGACATTCGATACCTAAATTGGGTAAAATATATTGTTAAATCAGAAAAGCGAATAAAAAATAAGAAACATTATTACTATTTTAAATCAACAAATAACATTACTATTTTATTACGTGAATAATAGTAGTTTGCTGCTGGTTAAGTGTTTTCATTTTGCTTTCGATGAAAACCAGTGGTTTATCAGCTTCCTTGGAATATTTAGTTGAGAGGTGACGCAGAAGATTCGATGGTTTCATACTGTCACGTGACAATACTTCGCCGCAAATTACACATTGAAGTTTATTGTTCATGACATTAAAACCATATTTCAGATAACTGTCGTCATAAAGTCTATTTTTTTCGATTTTGATTCACTTCTTCCATTACCACTTGTACTGGACGTGGAGGGCTGCAAAGATCTTCTAAGAGACTTGTCCATTTTATGCTCCCTCAGAGCTAACCGCGAAGGCAATAATCACGTCCTCACTTGCTGGCGTACTCAGACGACTGCAGTGACGGAAGGCGCGAGACTATGCCCCCGCTAACCCCTTCTCACGCCCACGCCTCTACCTCGGCAAAGAATATAATTATATCTCTGCCCGCATAGTGCTACGTTCTCTCTTCACATTGCATTTGATTTCTCGATTAGTATAGTATAAATAGAAAGAAATTTAAACAAATTGCCTTTGAAATCGCTGACATACTTTTATTATGGTTCTGGGCGTCGCCAGAATACTTTCTTGGAAAGGGGTCACGTATTCAAAAAGGTTGAGAAACACTCATCTACAGTAAATGTTATCACCTTCAGGCCGTGATAATATACGAAATTTATTTCACACTTCTATCGATTTCTTCCGCTGTAAATCGATATTTTCCATTGTCGGATTCTGAGTTTCTCGACTGCATATGAGCAAAGTGTATTGCATTTGCAATTATCAATAGACTTATTTTAATCCGTGGTGTGAAATAAGTTTTCGAATAGCCAAATTATTTTTTCGGTTAAATAATTAAGAAGTTTGGTGCACTTCCACGTATTATAGGACACAACCACTTTTAGTTCGTCCTTGCATTAATTTTCCGACAAATGCTCACGGTAACCTAACCTAACCTAACTTGAAACGTCCCCTTAGAAAAATTATGAATTATTGTGCTGGTAAACTACGTTATTTGATACAGAGACAGTTGAGTGAAACTTAACGTACTCAAACAGTTTTCTCTTTACTTATTCTGATCATCACTAAACTGACCCACAATATTTTAGCGCGACGCAATGTGACTTTCAATAATCCCGAAAAAAGAATGGCCCTGACTAACAATAACCGATACCTTTCATGAATCACTCACCTCACAAAAATCTTCGTTACTCAAACTACTGCAATACAGCGAGCGCCAATACTGCCAGCTAAATAAAAGATTCGGAAGGCACTAACTACTGATAGGCTAGACAGCAAATGCAAGATTTTGATAGAGAACAAACAATGTATTTACCTTAATAATGTTCAAAAGTCATCATATATGTATCATTTCATGATATCCAGTCTTACAAATTTCCTGTTTCTGTCGGACCGGACACACGTCAATATCGTCCGCTCTCTAAACTCTGGCATCTCTGTACCCACATCCACCACTGTTGGCGGCTCCCCTCCAACTGCGTAACGCTACGTGCTGTTCACATCCAGCTGCCCAACACTACACAAGCGAATATTCTAACAATGTGTCCAACCAGCCACAGACTGCACACAGCACAGTCAGTGATTTTCATACAGAGCGCTACGTGGCGTTACCAACATAAAAACCTAAACAGCCAACTTACAGTACGCGTTAATTTATTTCTGTAAATTTTCTAGAAGATACGAAGGGCGTTCGATCAGTAAAGCAACACATTCTTTTTCGTCCATTTCCGACTGACAAATACGCGTGAATTGCTGTGGGGCAATTTCATGAAGCGGTGCTATACATAGCCTTGAAAATAGCAGAGATGCGTTCCCAGCAAAGAGTTATTGAGTTCCTTTTGGCGTAAAACCAGAGCATCGCGGATATTTACAGGCGCTTGCAGAGTGTGTAAGAAGATCTGGCAGTGAACAAAAGTACGGTGAGTCGTTGGGGGAGGCGAGTGTTATTATTGCAACAAGGTCGCGCAAACCTGTCTGATGTACCGCGTACTGGCCGGTCACACACATCTGTATGATGTACTGTGCGGACATATTCAATCGAGCGACCACGGACTACAATCAGACACGACGCTGCTAGACTGAACACTCTATTGGTAGTGTTGACACATTCGTCCAGTACAAGCGGTGCCCAAAGACGTGTGCCCGCTGGACACCTCACCGCCTACGGTAAGACCGTAAGTAAAGAGCATGAAAGATGTACCGTGCAGGAAGCAGTCGTGGACGATGGGGGTGTTACTGATGTAGCGCGACGTCAGCGAATAGAGTGTTACCATGCGGGCATATAGGCCCACCAAGTAAGGTGGCGTAAAGCCGCCGCAGTGAACGGAGATGATGTTGAAAAACAGGGTTCTGTAACCAAAAGAATAAGGACTGGCGAATAACGTGGTGTACTGGAATTATGAATAAAACAAACCTGCCTTCAGAATATAATGTGTTGCATTACTTACTGAACGCTTCTCGTATAACCGGGGTCTTTCTTTGTTCTTTGCAGGGAGTGTTCGATGTGCGACCACTTGTTAATCAGCCCATGTTGTGTCTCACATTTCTAGCCAAGACACTGCTGAGTAGCCATCGGGTTCTGTGGTAGTTTTGGTAATAACGATGTGGTGTATATTTTGGTTTATTGTGGGTCTTACATTCGTTCTCCTTGTTCCTTTTTACCTTGGCTATTCCAACGACCCATATGGTTCTTCCGATTAGCAGCACTGATGAATTGCGTTGAACCTTCATGTGAATAGGTACCACACCTGCCTACTACTGTACGAATGCTACTGTTTTGTCTGTGCTTGGACCACATCCTACCAACCTGTTTAATAAACAATCTGGACCATGTGTTGAATATATAAATATACTCAAGAGTTCTTAAACATCCATAATGTATGAGCTTTATATGATAGAGAATAATGCATGATTTCTATATTGCAATCACATTCCCCGTATGTAATGTACTTGTGGCAGAGCCGGTTGAAACCTTTTTAATGTATTTAGGTGTGCTATTCTGTTATCTTGAGTATTACATTAAGTGTAAAAGATCTATCTATCGCGCACAGTTTTTAAAAGACTATCAGATGCCAGCTAGAAGTATCAATGAGCCTATAACTCGTTTCACTAAGCGAAGGACCTTTCTGTTAATAGAAGCAACTATTTTGAAATGAGTTTCGTTATCCATGATCGAACATAACAGTTTCAAGTCTAAAGAATGAAACTATCAGTCAAATTACAGATAAACAGGGATGGACAAAGATATGGAAGCGCAAAAAACACTTTAGCGTACCTAATATGTTGTAGAAAAACCGTTGGCGTTGAAACCAGCTTCCAGTCGCCTGGGAATTGTTACATACAGGTCATGAATGGTTTTGAAGGGAATATTATACCATTTTTCTCGCAAGATAGTAGCAAGTAACGATAACGAAAGTGGACAGCTATGACGCACACTTCTCTACAAAGTTGATCATAAAGCCTCAATAACACTGATGTCTAATAGCTGTGTGGCCAGGGGAGATGCAGCATTACGGCTTCGCGCTAACAAGCTAGTCCTGGCCTATGCGATCTGAGGGAATGCGAAACTTATCGTTTTCGAACACAGCATCACCACCGAGGAGCGCTGATTGTCCTCTCATTTTTCACCATCTCCCCTTCAACTACCGTCCGTGACAATCACCCACCACGTGTTTTCCCCTCGTTGTGATTTAACGGATGATTGTTTTTTTTTCCCCTGTATGCACAGTAAGCATCGGCTGCTCCCGATCCACAGCCATCGGAATAGTTTACATTACGGGTCCCAGCAGTGGTTGCGGTCAGCCTGATACAGCTAGTACCAAAGACTGCTTAAAGAGCGCTCGAGGTTTCTTCCTAAGTAGTGATTGGAAGATAAATCTGTCCTCTCTTGTTCTTGTGCAGCCTGAAGATTTCACGGAGAGGAAGAGGAAGCAGCTCCGATTCGTCGCCCCCCCCCCCCCCCACAGCTGTGTCCTTTGCCTCGGTGTTTCTCTCTCCACCCGCCCCCCCCCCCTCTCCCACCGAGACCCACCCTCTCCCTGCCCTTAATGAACCGTTCCATTATTAAGCGGCAATTTACGTCGGCTCAGGGGAGCTCTAAACGGCATCTTCGTGTTTGTAGCTCCGATGTCTTAATTCTCCACGTCACTCCACTGCCACCGCCGCCAGCTCAGTAGGCAGTGCAGCAGCCAGTATTATACGGACAGGGCAGAAACAGCATGCGTCTACGCCTGCATGCAAATGGCAGCAGCCGAACACTGCAACTTACACTAACACGCATGGCACGGAAGTAACAAAAATTTCTTTCCGTCTGTGGTGCACCGAGTGTATTTGGTCTTTGTGTGTAAGACAAACTGTACATCATTCATCTGAAAGAGCTTCCTAATACGAGAAAACTCCACAAATCTGAATATCTTTATTTTTCGAGGAAATGAGTAAAAAGTGGTTGTTGCCTTTTGTTTGAACCAGTTTTCTCACAATTTTTTCAGCTTCGTAGACAAATTGAGGCAGAAGACTGGATATTTTTTTAATATTAACTAGTTTCACTGTGTAAATGTTTCTTAGTTACTAAGACACAGATGGCTATTATTCATTATGTGTTAAATGTTTGGATTATTCTCTCAGAAAACTATAAATAAGACGTTATTTAATGTTACCTATGACATTATTTATTGAATATAGGATACATACGTAGACCAGCATCTTTTAATACAAAGAAATCAGTTCGTTCATTTCTACTGGACAACTTCCATCGACACACAGCTACAAAGTGACTGTGAATATTTCCACTAAATTAACTACAATCTACAATAAGAATTTTTAACTTATTTTGTATTTATTTTAATTGTTTTATTTATTAATATAACGTAGTGCAATGAAACTCTGAACAACACGCATTTTATTCCCTCGCGGTCGTTGGCCGTCTGCTAGAACATGTTATGATCGGCACTGCGAAGCTCCACTCCATTGAGTAAAACGATATTTGCTTGTCACAGTCCAGCAAACGCCACGTGAAACACAAAAAGTCCTCAGAACTGGAAAGAGCGGTGTGACGCGATCAACAGGCGTACTAGAGACACTGTAAAGCACTATTGTGCAAAGCTTCACCGGATTTTCACTGTGGTTTCCATTTCGCGACCGATCGAACCTTACTTTCCGAACAGCCCTCATAAATCTGCAGCAGTACCGGTCCTATAATAAGTAGTTCCACGCCTGACTATTTCTGCACGCTAATACCGACTTACCGATCTCCTAAGAAGCCTTCAGTTCCGCCACGAAGTTAATCCGATATGTAATAATCCCGTATTTTGCTCATTAGACGGCAATATGGAACTCTGTTGGGCGCCTTCTGGAAGTTAGAGAAAACGGAATCAGTCTGGACCTAATGGACGACTGGAGCAAGCAGAGTTTATAGCGTCAGTCTTTGCAGGATCTAAGTTGATTCCTACAAAGGAGATTACCAGTCTCCAACGAGGTGATACGCAAGCATGAAACGTGACGTATTGTCGTTCAACAGATCACACAGATTTATGGAGGCCTTTCCGATTTTCTATTTTAAAAACTGGAGTGCCCTGCTGATTTTTCGACGCAGTTGAAGCGCTTCATTATTCGACCAATGTATTATAAAATAATTTTTAAAAGAATGGAAGAAGGGGAGCACAGTATTTTGTATTATCTAAAAAGAATCGCTTAAGTACAGCATCTCCACATGGACATCCTTAGGTGATTTTCACACAATATTTGGCAAATAGAAATCAGTAGAACGTCAGAAGAATCAATATAGGCAAAAGAAAAGAAAGAAACAATAAGATGTAACGGCAAGTCCACTACTAGGTCATTAGAAACTCGGCACAAACTCGAACCGAATCAGATTGATGAAGAAATGGCCGCGTCCTTTTCAGAGTCAACTTGTCAAATTTTGTCTTAAGTAGTATAGGGAAGCAACGGAAGACTAAGATCTAGATGACTAGTTAGCGATTGTAACTGCTGTCATTTGGAATCAAAGTCTGACAGGTTAATGACTGCTCGCCCCAGCGTATTTGAACGCAGGGAATACTTTTTCCTCGGACCAGGAGGAAAATACTGGAAAAGATGAAGTTCGGTGAACGGCAATTTTGTTAAGAAGGATGTCTCTTTAAAACATATTTCATGGCACCAGCTTTCAAGAGAACAATAGCAATCCAAGTAAATCGTAGTTGCTTCTACAGTCCCAAGTAGTAATGCTCATGTGAGACTTTATTCAAAAATAATAATGGTACCTTGTTAAAATAAAAAGTTTTTGTTCCTCATTTCCAAAAGTCAGTTTGGCGATTAATCGAGCTAATATATCTAGTAACCAAAACATTGCTGTTCTGGGGAAGTATTTGAATAAAGTACTGGTTTTAAAGTATGTTCAGTACCGGTTGGTAACAAATTCTAAGAGTTTGCAGCACCAGTTTCCCAGATTCGTGCAACCTTGTTCTGTAAAAGGAGGAACATAAAAAAAGGAATATAAATAAAAACAGTTGACAGAACTGAAATGAGATGAACGGAACAAAATAAGACTATTTCGAAATAAAATCTGATGGTGTTAAGTGGGGTAGGACATCAAAAATTAAAAAAAAGAAAGTTTTTTCTAAAGTATGCCTATTTCGTAGCGCACATCTGCCTCAGTAGTTTGATGTATAAAACATACAAACTTGAGAGATTATAAGGCAGATTTTTTGGTCTTAAGTGTACCAAGAAGCAGCGACACAACCCTTTGCACAGCATTCTTCTGTCATACCTAAGTGAAGAATTTCATCACAGGAATTCTCTACCATCTACTGTAATGGAAATCATCAAACCTATATTGAGAGACCTTGCAAATTAAAAGTTATTGAAGAAAAATGTCTTCATGGCGGTACCCAAAAGCCAAATGAAAGTTTTAACCAATATGTATGGGAAATATTGCCAAAAATTATTTTTGTGAGAAGAACTGTATTTGTTATTGGAGTTTATGATGCAGTTTCATGTTTTAATGATGGTGTGCGAAGCAGGAAATATGATTTGGAGAAAATGGGAATTAAGCCCAGAGGGAACTCCATCACAGCTTAGTATGTGATGGACACAGAGTGTGTGAAAGCATATACATCATTTTTGGAGGTGATAAAATAAAGAAGAGTGCATCATGGGAATGTGAAAAGGAAGAAAACATTTAGAAAATGAAAAAGAACTTGCTTAAGGCACTGAACAGTTCTAAAAGAATGCCAAATGCAAATAGAAACGGCCGTTTTCAGCAAAATACAAATTTCTGCTCGTAGGTATATATAAAATCCAAAATAAATATCCTATTACTATCAAACTTGGTTTGCTTATTAAACACAACTACTTAAGGCAAAGCTCTAGAACTTTCCAAATTTGTTAAAACTGCGGTAAAAACTGACATAATAAATTATATAATTTGGGTTTTTTTCTAAACATGGAGCTTAAAATGTAACAGCTCATTCATTTTCTACATAAATTAAATAAATTCTAGAGTTTCATACACCTGTAAGTATGGTTTGTGTACCGTGCATAATTCATCGAAGAATCTCTTACGTATTAAGAGAAGTGTACCTACAGCAACAAATGTAGCCAATAGTAAGTGGAAATGTTTCAAATGGCTCTAAGCACTATGGGACTTAACATCCGAGGTCATCAGTCCCCTAGACTGAGAACTACTTAAACCTAACTAACCTAAGGACATCAAACACAGCCATGCCCGAGGCAGTATTCGAACCTGCGACTGTAGCAGCAGCGCGGTTCCGGATTGAAGCGCCTAGAACCGCTCGGCCACAGCGGCTGGCAGTAAGTGCAAAAATGATGAAATTACACATGTAAAAAAATTATTTTGCTATGTTTTTGAACTTCCACTACTACGACTGTGAATTCTGAATCCTTCCTGGTCATGCTAACAAAGTTTTATGAATTTATTTGTAAAAGTACAGACAGTGGAAATTAAAATGTTCTGTGGTGCTTCTCCTGCTCCAAGTCGGCCCGTTTGACATCCTAGCCCCCTTAATGACACTTCGCTGCTTGGAAAATTCGTAATACTGCTTCGATGCAGTTGATGAAATTCATCATGACCACTTTAAGGTACGCTCAGCATAATCTACATATTTTTGAACTGTATTAAACCATTTGAGCAGCATTCATTTATCAATAGTCCACCAAAATATTATAAAAGCCGTCAACGATACTGAAGTACTTCTTTTGTTGGCTGATGAGACTAGCGACTTTAACAGCAATGGACAAAGTCTCGTGGGGCAACATATAGGTACGGTCTTCACAAAGTAAGCTACGAATGTCGTCCCACGACCAGACCACAGCGCAACAAGAGAGGTGCATTATCAGAATGGTGTGGACCTACATGTCTAGGGGTTTCCTGCACCCTAAGTTCTGCTGCTGCAAGTATGACACGTACGTCACAGTGCGCGAGTGAAATGGAGGGGTCGCGGGAGTAAGATTCTTGTGGGCACAACATCTAAACTGTACAAACAGCTTTGCCGTGAAATGCTGATAGTGTGAAGACCGAATACAGCGTCACATCCCAGTTGTAGTACAAAGGTGCCAACAATTTGACGAAGGTCGCACGGACGTGGGTGATGCTGAGCCTGCATCATGCAGTTTACATCTTTTCAGCAACCTGAAAGAACATTGGGAGACAAAGAGCTCCTTGAACGATGAGGACGTTCACCCAGCTATTCTCGAATGGTTAAGCGACCAAGAACAGCATTTCTATCACCGAAGAATTGAACGACTGTTAGTATGTTTCGACTGCTGTGTATTGTAAATGCCCGGTGAATGAGTGACTGCTGAAAAATAGGGCCATGTATCGAGAATGAGATTTCCACTCTGCGACGTAATGTGCGGCGATATGAAACTTCCTGGCAGATTAAAACTGTAGGCCAAACCAAGACTCGAACTCGTGATCTTTTGCCTTTCGCGGACAAGCGCTCTACCGACTCAGCTACCGAAGCACGACTCACGACGCGGTCTCACAGCTTCAGTTCCGCCAGTACGTCGTCTCCTACCTTCCAAACTTCAGAGAAGCACTTCCGCGAAACTTGAAAAACCAGCACTCCTGGAAGATAGGCAAAGGTCAAGAGTTCGAGTCTTGGTTTGGCACACAGTTTTAGTCTCCCAGGAAGTTTCAGTTCCATGTATCTTCATTACTTTGAAGAGCAATGCAACACTCAATGAAAACCACTTGGCGTGCCATAGTAATATGTAACTTACTTTCTGAAGTCTTCTCTTATTGAAGAACATGCAGAAGTTACCTACCAAATAAATAATTATGCTCAATAAACGATTACAGATAAATATTCGAAACGTACAACTATCTAGTCGACGTACTGCCGACTCAACCTAGTAGTCAGCTAGCTCAATAGCGTTCCAAAACTGAGGAATACGGTTACAACAATAAATTATCTTTTCACTACGGGAAGCACTCTTAGAAGAAAGTAAGTTTGTGACACACCAGGCCTACTTGATACAAACTGGTCCGAAATCACGTGTCCATTCAACTGTTTCCTGAATATTTCATAACCAGTAAAGAAGCTCTTAGAACTCTATTGAGAGTTCTACTGAACACGTAGACTAACTGTAGGGAAAGGCGTGTGTATTTTTGAAGACTGCCGCCAACAACGAATAATTACAGTGTGGGTTTGTGAATTCCAAAGGGACCAAACTGCTGAGGTTCAAATGGTTCAAATGGCTCTGAGCACTATGGGACTTAACATCTATGGTCATCAGTCCCCTAGAACCTAGAACTGCTTAAACCTAACTAACCTAAGGACATCACACACATCCATGCCCGAGGCAGGATTCGAACCTGCGACCGTAGCAGTCGTGCGACTCTGGACTGAGCGCCTAGAACCGCTAGACCACCGCGGCCGGCAAACTGCTGAGGTCACCGGACCCTATATTACAGTATGTCAATTTTGACTTGGGTTTGCCCTACTGTGTTACGAAATAAGATTGTCCATAGTGTTTTCTTATACCAGAAATGAGTGAGTAAACACTGGCACTTGTTCTCAAATTCCGCAAGTCAAGCATAACATTGTCTACTTCGTGATGAAATACAGCCTCCAAAAAATATTTATTACAAATAATCCAAACCCGAAAAAAAGAAAATCGTGGTGTGGAGGTACGTTCTTATCAAAAATTCTACGAATTAAGTAGACTAATAAAATGAGAATAAAGGAGATTCGCCATAAAATCAGTAAAGAGAGGAATATTTCTAAAATACTTATTAAAGGAAGACACATTGAAACAAACAATGTGTTGAGGGAATTACTGAAGAGATTCTAGCGGATGACAGAAATTAGAATACATACAACCATTAATGTAGAAAACTGGATAAAAATGCTACCCAGAGGTGAAGAAATTTTTACCACAGAGGAAATCGTGGCAATCCACTCAAAACCAGACACAAGCGTAGTGACCAAAAATATAGAAAATAATCTAAAATAAAATGCTGTTGCTCTTAACACTGTTAGAGTCCATTAATCTTGTGCAATATTTACAAAATGGAGTTATTACCTACGGCACGTTACATTTTGCAGAGTATTTCTGCAGATGGAACATTCGTTCTTGGTCATAATTCAGTTATCGTAGAATAAGGTACAATTGCCCATCACCCACAAGTGATCGCAGAAGGGCGAGAGCCAAAAGAAACCTATTACTGACGTCAGGAACTCTCATTCACCTTGTCTGTGGTCAATTGTACAACCACTTTGTCGCTTTTCAAAGCTGGATGTGATTTCCTGCACCATTCGCCTCCTCTGGCCCCGACACGCAATTGCTGGCGGGCCTGAAGAGAGCGCAGGCGGGAACGCAAAAGGGCAGAAATGGCGGAGGAGAGAATGAAGAACAGGAAGAAGAAGTGGAAGAGTGGAATAAAAGCGACGAGGCTGGGAGGCGACGTTAACGAGCGTGTTTTGTGGGAGGCGGCGTCGCCGGGGAACAAACACCGGCCTGATTACGGCAGCGCCAGACGGCAGAAGGGCGCGCCGGGGCGATTAGGCGCGTCGGCCGCGCCTGTCCTTGGGGGAGAATGCGGTCGCAGCCACTCGAATATTTTGTTAAAGCGAGAGGATTACTGGCAGTCTGGAGCCGAGAAACGAGGCTACTGGCTCGCAGGCGGCGTAATCAGCGCCAAAACATGCTCCTACTGCTTCGCAAGGAGAATAAAAACTGCTCTGAAAGGAAACTGAAGGAGAACGGCACAGAATTTGAGGTTACCAGCAAATACGTGACAATTAGTAGGATCCAAACATTCATTACCTTTCGAAATGTTTAAATTAGCTCTGTTCTCATAACTACATCCTTACCGCTTATCATGTCTACATCCTTACCCGCTTATGGCCAAATTTTCAGGAAACATTCCCCACACCTAGAGAAAGAAAATATGAGGTCCGTTCAGTAAGCAATGCAATGCATTTTTTTTCTGAAAGTGTGTTGATTTTACTCAGGATACACCATATTATTCTCCAGCCTTTTATCTGCAAAACGCTATTTATCAACATAGTCTCCCTTCAATGCGACTACCATATGCCACCTTACTGGGAGGGTCTGTACGCCTGCATGGTACCACTTCAGTGGTCGACGTAACAGCCTAGGTCTTGCTGCATCAATAACCTCTGCAACCTCCACGTGCTGCTTCCCACGGAGTGGTTCCTTCCTTGTGCCCAACGGATGTAAGTCGGAAAGTGCATCATCCGGGCTAAAGTGTGGATGAGGAGTAACAGTCCAATGAAGTTTTGTGGGCCCCTCTAGGGTGCACAGACCTGCGGGACGCATTGCAATATCGTGAAGAAGTTCGTTTTCTTTTTTGGGGTGACGAACACCCTGAAGTCCTTTCTTCAGTTTCCTAAGAGTAGCACAACGTACATCCGAGTTGATCGTTGCACCACGATGGAAGATATCAAATAGAATGGCCCCTTCAGAGAATAAAGGTGAGCTGTATGTATACTTGCCCTGGTGTCACTCGACTTGTTACCATCGCATCAGAAAATTGTGTGGACACAGTTACATTTTACTCGGAAGCAAGCCTTGGATGAAGCAGAGACTGAGCTGTCTTTTAAAGCGTAAAACCAATTTCAGGCAGCAGTTGCTCCTTCTGTCTGCCTCAGACTACAGCAAAGAGGGCTCTGTAAATAGGACATGCCCTTAAGGACCTGCTTTCACGCAGGAGATGAAAAACGCTTCGCCAACGACTCACCGTGCAGTCGTTCAGTAGATGTCACATATTCCAAGCACCTATGAATACCTTTCCAGCAGTAGTGGACACCAGAAGATCCTGAGGAAGATTCCAGCAGAGAAGTCGAAACGTCGCTCATTTTAGAAGAAACATGACGCGGCCTAATAACCCAGAAGATTTTAACTTCAGTGACAACGGCCACGAAAGCCTGCAGACTTACCTATGAACATCTCCTATGCTGTAGTTTCCCGCCAAAATGAACTCAAACTCTTTGGTTGGAACGCACCTCCGTTACAGACGCCATTTTGAAGGCTACGTATAGCGCCTCCACCTAGGAACTTCATGAAACAGTAGGGGCTGGGGCTAAAGCGGGAACATTCTATGATGTCCTACAACAAACTCCCGAATTTTTTTAACCTAAATTGGCCGAGAAAAAAATATGTGTTGCATCACTTACTGAACGCCTCTCGTATGTAGTTTGGTCATGAGCCCGAAAACGCTCCACTTCCATACCACAACTCGTTTCCTACTTCTCTTCAACACATTAATCATCTACTTTGAAACGTAGCCTCATCCGTGAACGGCACATATGCGCTAGAGACAGGGCTGACGCATTGGTGAATGAACCAATCGCAGAAGTCTACCCGTGCAGGAAATACAGTTGCTGATAGTGTCTGCACACGCCGTGCAAGGCACGGATACATCATGTTCTCATGTAGTGCTCTCCAGACAGTCTCAACATTACTTGTTGCAGCTAATTGTCTACGATTGTCGTAAACTGCTCAAAGGAGTTCCTCCTCCAGGTGAGCTGTCCTCGTCCTAAGCTTCTCCCCGTCGCGGGCAGTAGGCTTAAACATATCGTCCTCTACAAGACAACGATCAGCACCATCCAACGTCATCCTATCTGTCAGTTTTCATCTGTAAATTTCACGTGATACAAACGTTGAGCACTACGGCCATTACCATCTGCTAATGTTTCTGCGTGTTTCCGGTGATCAACATAGCTATGAAGTAGAAAATCAATTTTAACATGGAAATGAAGCACTTCCAGATCCATGCCCTCATGGAACACTTTATTCATCATGTGTGAGGAATGTTTACAGAAAATGTGGCCATACCTGTATAGTTCAAGCCATTAAAACTTCAACACCAAAATGGATAGAAAATAAAGAACTTCTACTTATTACTAATATTAATTATTTATGGGAGTTACAGCATACTGGATGGTGAGTAACGGTGTGCCACTCTCACATCAGCGTATTACCAAAAAGTTTTAGATAAAATTATTGGGGAACAGCGATCAGTTAAGCAAAATTATTAAAAAACAAGATTTTGTTTGTAGGACATACGCTACCGAGAGGTATGACAATTTAAGGGGATCTGCTTCAGTTGTACTATTTATTCAAACTAAGACCGATTTTGGAATTCATAAACCCCATCTTCAGGTGTATTTCTGGCCGGGGTGGCCGAGCGGTTCTAGGCGATTCACTCTGGAACCGCGCGACCGCTGAGGTCGCAGGTTCGAATCCTTCCTCGGGCATGGATGTGAGTGATGTCCTTTGGTTAGTTAGGTTTAAGTAGTTCTGAGTTCTAGGGGACTGATGACCTCAGATGTTAAGTCCCATAGTCCTCAGAGCCATTTGAACCATTTTTCAGGTGTATTGAATTATTGTATTTGGTAACGCATAGCAAGCGGTGGGGCCAGGCCGTGCAAGAGCTCCAAATTACTGCTCCAAATCACTGCACGTTGGCGGCAACTGTTCACCGCCGGGCACCCGCACAGCAGGTTTGTTGGTTGCTTGGGGAAGGAGACCAGACAGCGAGGTCATCGGTCTCATCGGATTAGGGAAGGACGGGGAAGGAAGGGCCGTGCCCTTTCAAAGAAACCAACCCCCCATTTGCCTGGAGCGACGCACAGCAGGAATGACAACCACGACAGCACGGCTGCAAGGCGGCAGGCAGTTTTCGCCAACGTGCAGTGATTTGGAGAAATAATTTGGAGCTCTTGCACGGACTGGCCCCACCGCATGCTATGCGTTACCAAATACAATAATTCAATACACCTGAAGATGTGGTTTTGAAACCCCAAAACCAGTCATAGTTTGAATAAATAGGTAGAACAACTGAAGCGGATCTCTCTGACTTAATAATCAAAAACCAGTCTCGATCACACATTTAATAAAAATATAACCGGCTTCTGCCTTTAGTAGTTAGGCATCTTCAGATAACGCAGCATCCGGCTGACGATAATGACCCTGGGAACAGCTGTGCTGATCCCACATAGCAGCTTTCCTACTGGAGTTAGTACAGTTGTTCCAAGAGTCGGATGATGCATTATCTTTGCGATCGAGACAGTTATTTTAATAATTTTTGAGTTACCTGATGGTTTCAATGAGTGTGACGTCAGGAGGACGTGCTATCACGGCAACAGCCGAATACCGTCTGTACCGAAGTAGGTCAAAACATCACCGGCAACACTCATACATGAACTGTCATGTTCACATACAACAATGCATTGACCCCGAAGACAGGGAACACGAACTGACCGTAACACGAGTGAAATGTAAATGCTTGTGTGAAAATTACCTGTTATGCGAGCCAGAAGTAGTCGTGTTGTGTATCTAATCACAACCCTTTGCCTTCGGGTGTGATGTGCCCTCCTGCAATCTTCTAAAGTTCCTTTTGCACTGATAAACGTATGTGCTGAACCGGACTCGTCTGTAAAGATGACATACTGCCTCTTCTGAGTCCGGTCTTGACGTAGCGGCGCCTGCCCCTAACTCTGCAGCAAGGGGAACCACAAAATGGTAGCCTTGCAGGCAGGCCGCCAAGTTCCGGATAACGTCGCACTGCCCGTTTGTAATCTAGTCTCGCTGTAAACAATCACATTCCTTGACTCCAGATATTTTCTTGACACCAGATACGTAACATTGCTGCATGATCTCGTGCGAACAACATGTCTGTCCTATCAGGTGCTAGAGGCATGTGGCTTGTGGGATCAAGTGTATTTCCATGAGAGACCTAGGGACCTGTTAAGGCCAGCAGAAACACACTGATGAGCCAGAACATTATGACTACTTGTTTAATAGCTTGTCTGTCCGTCTTTATAACGAAATAAATCACTGATTCTGCAGTTACGTATCCGATAGTTTGTTGGCAAGTTTTCGGATGGACACGACATTTGATGTCCAGGCTCTGGTCACGTAACAATCGTAACCAACGAGCCCCTCACTTGAGTACGTTTTGATGGCACCCGATAGCAATCCAGATGAGTTACATAGCATTTACATCAGGCAAATCTGGTCACCGAGACATCGACGTGAGCTCACCATAATGCACCTCAAACCATTGCAGCGCTATTCTCGCTCCGAAACACAAACAATTACATTGCTGAAAGATGACATCGCCGTCGAGAAAGACATCAAGCATGAAGAGATGCAGGTGGCCGCAGCTGTCAGAGTGTCTTCGATTATCACTACAGTGCCCATGAAAGCGCAGGAGACTGTCTCTCATAGCATAATACTGCTTCCCCCCAGCCAGAATCTGTGGCACCTTCCACGTTTTCTGCCACCATTCATCTCGATGGCGATGTTTGTGGAGACGACCAGCGACCTAGTGTAGCAAATACATCATTCACCTGAAGAACCAACAGGTTTCCACTGATGGAGGGTCGAACCCTGATGGACCCGTGTCCACTGCAATTGTAATTAACGTAATCTGCTGCAGAGCTCCCTGTTCAACAACGTACAATGAATGTTGTGCTGCGACAGACTTGTGAGTGCACGAGCATTGTGCTCTTTCGGCAGAGATGCCGCTACCATACTTTATACAGCAGAGAAGTCTCCAAGACCCATGTTCTGTCGAACGTCGTGGACGACCAACCGTTTAGCGTACGGTGGTTGTTTTTATTGTCCTTCTACCCATTTTCGTGCATACTCACAGCATAGCACATGAACATTCTGCTGTATCCTGCCTACTCGTCAAATATGAAGTGCCTATAAAACCTGCTTTCTCGGTTTGCTTGTCAGCAACTCAAACAAATCGTGTTAATGAATTTTATTTACTGAAAATTGATAACAGTACTTAACTTTGAGAAATTTACAATGATATGTCACAAGCAAAGGGCGACATGCAATATAACCAATCTGTTCGGTGTATACAATTAGTAATACAAGAGAAGTAATAAAGTTCCGAAGTTGCTGCTGCACAAGTGCCTAATGTTTTTTGTTTCAGTCTTTGATCACAATATGAATTCTTTAGACGATGACCGGTTTCAGTCCGTAATGACCATACTGAGATCTTTTTTACACCATGTCCTAAAGTGATTAGACCATAATGGCATCTTTATGACGATGCTATGGTGATTATATTTATATGTTTTGACGATGCCATTATGGCCTAATCACTTTCGGACATGACGTAAAAAAGATCTGAGGATGGTCATTACGGACTGAAACAGGTCATCGTCTAAAGAATTCATATTGTGATCAAAGACTGAAATAAAAAACATGTGACAGTATTGGATCACTGTTTGTATACGCGACCATGTTGCAGTTGGTGATACAAGAGCCTATTTTTGATGTCGCTGACGAAGTGGGCGAACTGCTAGTCTTCAACTGGCCACGGTCAGGCGGCGCGACGCGTATGTCCTCGTCTTGTCGGCAGATCTGCCGTCGGGTTGTCGTCCTAGAGAGAATTCGGTCTGCTTGCAATTGGCTGACGCCTTGTTCACAGCCTTCTCTGCATAACGTAACCGAACTGCGTGCCAGTGCTCGACTTCATGCCGCAACATTCCACTCTCCACCCCCCCCCCCCCCCCCTCCCCAAGTGATGGACCGTCGGCGGTATAAGGAGCTCGACAACGGGAGGGGAGGCAGGATTGTGGACACTGCTCTGGACCGGAAGCTGTGGCTTCAGGGGACGTCATGAGGCTTCCAGTTGTATCTTGCCTTCACTCTGGCGGAAATGTACCCCGGAAAACTACCAGAATGGTACGCGTCCACCTCCTGAGGCCAATAATCAGATGTAGAAGGTGCCTGCTGCTGCGGCGTGGGCGGGTCCAGCTCCATCGCTGGGACGAGAGGAGGCGGAGGTGGCGAAGGCTCCGTCTCCACGGGTTCGTCCCGTGGTTTAGCGGTTGCTGTAGCGGCGCGGGAGATCCATGCACCTGGGGGAAGAGGCACAGAAGGATAACCGCGCACATATCATTGGCTAATTTGATTGTGATGTCGGGGCGGCAATCCGTTGGGGCCTGAAATTAGAAACAGGCATGGTCCAAGTCGATGAAGGATCTCGCCTCGCGTCCACTGTCTGATACCGCTAAACGATATGAGGCGAGAAACCGTTGCAATGTTTGATCCCCGGTGTGTGCGGTGCGAAGTTTCGCCATCTGCTGTTTGAAGATTCTGGTAAAACGTTCCTCCTCGCCGTTTGACTGTGGATGTAACGGTGCGCTAGTTAAAGGCTGTATGACATTGCTTTCACAGAATGTTACAAATTGATTTGACGTGAACTGAGGCCCGTTGTCCAACACTATTACTTACGGCAACCCTTGGAGGCAAAAGATAGAGGACAAGGCCTGAAGTATGCTATGCCGAGTTCATTGGCACAGCGAAAGGAAACTTGCTGTAAGTGTCTACCACAATCAACCGACAAGTGTTCCCGAAAGGTCCCTCAAAGTCTATGTGCACACTTTGCCATACCGATTGAGGCTTAGACCAAGTAGAGAATTTTTGTGGCGGAGCGGACTGGTTTTCCGCACATGCGTGACATTGTGAGATCATCTGTTCGATTTGGGTGTCCATATCCTGACAAGTACAGTATCGAGGCGCTAGCTCTTTCGTACGAACAATCCCCGGCGTCCGTGGTGAAGTAACAGCAACACTTTCTTTTGGACAGATTTTGGGATCAATACACGTGACTGTGCACTGTCATTTTGATCAAGAATCACACCTTGCTGTATAGCGAGGTTATACTGACTTTCAAAGTATTGGTTCACTACAGAATTCTTTATGCTATGTGAAGAGTGAGACCAAGATGTCAGAAGGTATTTTAGCAAAATTTTCAAATCTGAATGAAATCCCGAGGCCTGTGCAATTTTCCAATACTTCAGAGGAAAGGATTTAAGCAATTCAGAATCCTGAGCATCAAAGTGACAACAAGATGAAGTAGAAGCGTCAAAATCTGTATCAGGGACAGCTGGAAGAAGTGAAAGTGCGTCCGCATTATATGTTGAGCCGTCGGACGATATACAATCTTGCACTGGTATAGAGACAACAATAAAGCCCTCTTTGCTATTTTTAGGCAGTTCGTACAGAAACCGGCTTCATCGGATGAAACGAGGACTGCAATGGCTTGTGATCCGTTACTAAGTAGAATTTTCTGCCATGCAGGTGGAATTTGGTAACACCATCCACAATAGCCAATTCCTCTTTCTCTATTTGTGAATAATTACACTGAGCTTTGGCCAACACTTTTGAGGAGAAATCAATAGACCTTTCTTTATCAACAAATCAATATGGAAAGACTGCATCGATTCCGTAAGAGGAAACGTTAACTTACAACCAACTGGTTTGTCAGGACCAAAGTGAACCAAGCATCGATCACTAACCAATACAGTTTTGAGTTTGTGAAAAGTTTTTGGCACTCATCTGTCCAAACAAAGGGGGTATTCTTGCAATGCAAGCGATGCAAGGAAGCTGCGATTTGTGCAGCAGTCGGTATGAACCGAATATAATAGTTCATTTTCCCTAAAACTGACTGCAGTTCTGTGGAATTTGCAAGTCACGTGTGGCTAAGAGATGTGACTGAAGAGGATGTGTAGCTTGATTATTTATGATATGACTAGGATACTGCAACTCAGGTTTAAGAAAACACATTTGTCCAGTCTACAATTTAGTCTTCCATTAGATAACACACGAAACAAAACACCAAATTTGTAAAGTATCATTCAGGTGTATGACCTGCTAGAAAAATATCTTCCAAATAGTTTGAAGAGTTTGGTGCTTGAGCAGTCAGCTCGAAAATAGTGGATGAGGAACCACTGCCAAAAGGCAAACGCAAGAACTTAAACAATCCCAAATGAGTATTCACAACACACACATTTTGAGATTCTTCATCTAGTACGATTTGAAAATATGTGTCATCAATTTTTGGAAAATAGCGACGATCGTATATCTGTCCATGAGATCCTCGAGGTGCAGCGGTGGATAAGTGCATATTAAAGTTTGTGGGTTGACTGTAGACTCAAAGTCAACACAGAAGCGAATGCGACCTGAAGGTTTGGGTGGCAAATCCAGTGGACTTGCCCGTTGACTAGTTTACATGGGTGCAATAGCTCCACATCTTGCAGTTATTAAATTCAGCAGTGACTTTGTCCCGTAATGCAATGGGAACAGTTATGGCCTGGCAAGCCGGCCGTGGTGTCCGAGTGGTTCTAGGCGCTTCATTCCGGAATCGCGCGACTGTTACGGCTGCAGGTTCGAATCCTGCCTCGGGCATGGATGTATGTGATGTCCTTAGGTTAGTTAGGTTTAAGTAGTTCTGTTCTAAGGGACTGATGACCTTAGATGTTAAGCCCCATAGTGCTCAGAGCTTGAACCATGGCCTGGCAAAATTTCGGCTGAGCATTGTCTTTCACAGTAATATGTGCTACAAAATTATTAGCCTTGCCTAAACGTTCAGAAAAGAGTTCAGGGATATCTTTCAGAAAGCAAACTACACTATCGTTTGCATTGAATGCAGACACTGACAACACATTATCCCGAATTTGAAAGCCAAACAAATCATATGAATAACGGCCAAATATGTTCTCACAGTTGCATTACTGTAGCACAGGGAAAGTCGACAGTTCATGTATGTGAGCGATACATGGCAGCAAAGTACGTTTCCCAAGAATGGGAATGTTTTGTCCATTATCAGACGTCAGGTGTGTGCTAGTTTTAGACAGGTATGGGAAGCCTAACAGTTCATATGTGTTAGGGTTCAGCAGTGTAACAGAGGCACTCATATCCAACCGCATTTTTTCCACAAATAAGCAAATGAACAAAACGTTTGTTGGACTGGCGTAGCACTGAAGAAACTGTTTGCTTGCTAGTTTTGCTAATGCCTGCAGAAGGCATTGAATAAGCTGCATTAATTATTTGGGCCTTGTGACTAGATTTTCATGAGTGTGCCGAATTCTTATGTTTGTTTAGTTGCAAACATATGGAAAGTGCGTGACGTTTCTTGCGACAAGCGTGACACTGTGTTTTTGGGGATGGGCAGCCTTAGCTTTTGTGCCATGAAGAGAATCGAGGTCATGACTTAATTCTGTTTGAGTGTTTAAAGAGCTGTCTATGCATTTTGGTGCTCATGAGCTGCAGCTGCCTAATGGGCCAGCTGCAAGTAAGGGTTGACTCGACCCGACAAATTTGTTGCTGCTCAAATTTATCAGTCAACATGCACCTGAGTCTTACTGATCTAGTATTTGCACTACATGCTGAAAGCATGGCTCAGAATGTACCAAAATTTTTTGTTTAAGTCCTACATGAGTTACATCGTACATAGTTGCACCACACAACGTAACATCTGTATATAAAGCACCAGTAGCACATACGAATTTGCTTTTCCTTGTCATAACATGCAAATCTGTGACCCACTCGCGGTAAGTTTGTTCTGTCCGTTTCGTGCAATTAAAGAATTGATAGCTAGCTGCTACCACATTCACTTGTTGGTCATGATAGTTAGTTAGCGAATCTACAACCTGATCATAGGAAAGTTTACTCGGAGTGTTTTACACTACCTGGTACACTGTTAGCAATTACGTGAGGTTCAAACTGTTGCAACCACTCAAGCCATTCCTCACCTTGCTCATAAAACTGGCAAAAAGGCGGTATAGCACTTGGAGCTCCAGGTAGTGCTCGTTCTTCGGTAGTGCTCACAGCGTCGGCCAGTACCTGCTGCACCGTGTTTAGCAGGGTTGATATTTGTTGGCTCTGAAACTGAAAGATCTGCGTTAGCTGCGTTGCATCTATCACTTGCAGCTGAGGCGCCTGTGCCAGGGTTGCTCATATTGGGAAAGAGAAATGTAATAAGCAAACGAGGCAAGCAAGAAAAATGAGTACAAAAGCAAAAAGAAAATTTTTGCACCGTCCACCTGAAAACACTGAGTAACAAAAACACTATAAGAAACACTATCAAAGCAAGTAAATACCCTTGCAAAGAAAAAAGACAATGATGCCGCAACAACGCACAAAGACCCACGGAAAGAAATCAGACACAGTTTGGTGGGCATTCACTGGTTTTCCACAATGGGACCCATTTACTTTCTCATCGCCAATGTAGTATCCTGCTTAATCGTCGAGTGTGGGGTGCCTAGCAAACCTGCGTTCTCTGATCGCTAGGCAAAAATTCACACAATTCCTAGTAACGAACTTTATTTGCAGAAAATAAATGACAATTCCTAACTTTGAGAAATTTACAAAGATGTATCACAAGCAAAGGGTGACATGCAACATAAGCAATCTCTTCGGTATATACAATTCGTAATACAAGAGAATTAATACACTTCCCAAGTCACTGCTATGCAAGAGTCTATTCTTGATTCCGCTGTCGAAATGGGCAAACTGCTGGTCTTCAACTGGCCGCGGCAAGGCGGCGTGGCGCGTATGTCCTCTTCGTGTCGAGGGTGCTGCCGTCAGGTTGTCGTACTGGAGAGGGGTCGGTCCGCGTGCCATTGGCTGGCGCCTTCTTCACAGCCCTCTCTGCTCTAATGTTCCTGAACTGCGTGCTGGCACTTGAGTGTACGCTGGAGCAATTCGACCCGCTTCGTCGTTTTCGAGATATTCGTTCACAAACTGTGTAATATTAACCTGCACTTCGTCAAAGTCGCTTATCTCAATAGATATACCATTTGCATCTCATTTCTTCGGTATGGTGAGCCCCCGTCCATTTCTACTCCGAGTACATACTTTTGTTACCGCGTCACGTCCTCGCAACGCCGCTATTATGATTCGAACATCGTAGTGGGCAGTGGTCATAATGTTTTGGCCCATCGTCGTATAGAGGAACGATAAACCACAGTAGCGATACACCGCGATCCTAGTACTGTAGAATTCCTACAGACGCTGGTAGGACTATCTGTATCTCACACAAGGCATGGCACCACCTTCTCACAAACAACAACCATCGATAAACGACTTTTGAATGATAAACACGTTGTACAGTCTTTCCTTACTCACACAGTTTGGAAGGCGTTACTTCTATGTACTTTGTCTGGTTGCGCTGGAATACAAGTCATTCAAATATCCAAGCATATAGAACTGTTTATGCCAGTTTGACATCTGCTATGTCCCAATTTCCTTGTGCTTTAGTTTTAATCGACAGCAGTGTATTTTTATTATCTTCATAAACGCTTATAGACAATTAACCGCGGATCATAGTAGCTGTTAATGAAAGCACTGAAGCAAGATGAAGGTGCAGGGAACAGTGGTGAGTGTTGTGTTAGTGGTAGCACTGCAAATGTATGCATGTGTGTGTGTGTGTGTGTGTGTGTGTGTGTGTGTGTGTGTGTGTGTGTGTGTATGTGTATTTCAGTTTACAATTCTTTAAATTCTGTAATTTATGTAACTTTTATTTTTTAGTTGAAAATTGTGAATCAGAGGAAATATTGTTCTGTTGGTGCTTCCTTCATAATTATGTTTTACTTTTCCTTTATGGCACTTTAAGCCACTCTGTCTGGAGATTGGCCACTCCCCCTCTTCTCATGTGGAGTAAGTTTGCCTCTGCTCTTTTTATGTCAGAGTGATGATCTTGTCTTGTAGTAAGTGTTCTACACATGTAGAATGCGTACACTCACATTTCAATGGTGTTACGTGCTCTTGCTACGGAGTATTAAGATTTTCATAGTCATCCCAATACATCACTTGCGGCAGCTATTACATTTTAATTCATAGATCCCTTAACTATTGTATTCACTAATGTATCGCACATTAATATACAATTCTCGTTGACTGATTTCAGCAAACTGCCTTCATCAGATGATTTAGAAAATTTTGATGCTGAGATCAACATCACTTAATTTCTGCTTGCCATCACTTGAGCAAGTGCTTATCTCTTCTCCGGTTGCTGCCCAAATGGTTGAAATTGCTCTGAGCACTATGGGACTTAACATCTGAGGTCATCAGTCCCATAGAACTTAGAATTACTTAAACCTAACTAACCTAAGGACATCACATACATCCATGCCCGTTGCAGGATTCGAACCGGCGACCATAGCAGCAGCACGGTTCTTGACTGAAGCTCCTAGAACCGCCCGACCACAGCGGCCGGCTATAGTGCGAAAAGTGGCAATTGGCACTAAACAAAGAAAAGTGCGAGGTCATCCACATGGGTACTAAAAGAAATCCGATAAATTTTGGGTATGCGATAAATCGCACAAATCGAAGGGCTGTGAATTCGAATAAATACCAGGGAATGACAATTACGAGTAACTTAAATCAGAAGGACCACATAGATAATATTGTGGAGAAGGCGAAACAAAGACTGCGCTTTGTTCGAGAACAGAAGATGCGACAAATCCACTAAAGAGACAGCCTACATTACACTTGTCCCTCCTCTGCTGGAATACTGCTGTGCGGTATGGGATCCTTACCAGGTAGGATTGACGGATGACAACGAAAACCTGCAAAGAAGGGCAGCTTATTTCGTGTTATCGCGCGATAGGGGTGAGAGTGTCACTGATGTGATACGCGAGTTGGTGTGGCAGTCACTGAAACAAAGGCGCTTTTCTCTGCGGCGTGATCTATTTACGAAATTTCAATCACCAACTTTTTCTTCCGAATGCGAAAATATTTTGTTGACACCCACCTACGTAGGGAGAAATGATCATAATAATAATATAAGAGAAATCAGAGCTTGAACGGGAAGTTTTAGGTGTTCCTTTTTCCAACGTGCCATTCGAGAGTGGAATGACAGAGAATTGGTATGAAAATGGTTCGATGAACACTCTGCCAGGCACTTAAGTGTGAATTTGCAGAGTAACCACGTAGATGTATGAAAACTATATTGAAGATAGGAAATGAAGTTTTATTTGTGTGTTTTAGGTAAAATGACCGAACCCCATGCCCAACTTAGGCTTTAATAATAAATTCAGTACTTCCAAACACGTGGTCGTAATAGGTCTATGTTACTTCTGGTGAAGTATTTTTCCAGGCTAGTTACAATTCTTAAATCCAAACTGGGTAACAGTGACGAAAATAGGACGTTGCTGGATGCTGTGTTACTGTAACTGTGTAAAAGAAAGTTACGTTACACGTGATTTTGCCATAAATTTCAGGTGTAAAATGTAATATACCTTTGGAATTCTGAGTCACAAAAGGAGGTCATGCGGGCAGTCCTGCTACAGGTGGCCAGAACGTAATTGTTACAGATAGACCCATGGCACACCCGATCCTTAATGTTTGACAGCATAACGAAGGTGGGGGTATAAGGAGTAGTCAGTCGCTCCATGGAGGCAAAGGAGGGCAGAACCGAAAGCGAGAACCTTGAGAAGCTGATACGCTGCTATGCTGTCAGCCGGACGTCATTACATGCTCCATGCGGCATAGCCGCTGTCTGGACACAACAGCGTTGTGGAGTGGCTGGTGTCTTTTCCCGACCAAATGGACAGTGATCCCTGTAGAGGCGGAGGAACGAGATTCTGCAAACTCTTTATGTTAACAGTTGCACGGTAGTGGTTTTATGGCTGATACCATGTACCGTGTGTGGTATACGAGCGATGCACTGGGTGTATTGGGTAGCCAGAAATAGGAAATTCTGCACAGAAGTCAGTGGCAGTATGTGAAAAGTTGTGGTTGTTTATTGCTAGTACTTTGGAGTGGGGGTGCGTGCACTGTGAGTGAGAGCAGTCAATTTGTTAACTGCCTGCTGTTAGTGTGATTAACTGCATTCGTCCTACAACTTGTAGGATATATTTTGTCGTGAGCTTGACTGTTGAGAACCAATATTGGTGCTTGTTCTATGAGGATAACAAATTGTTTGTTATTGTGTAAGTATTTATTGAGATATTTGAGTAGGTACTTTGGTAGAGAGCTGAGTGTGGCTTGTTGTGGTAGCTGCCTGGCAAGAGAAGCAGCAGTAGTAGCACATGTCCGTGGTACTCGCGTGAAAAATTGTGTATTATCATCCTAGTTAGGAGATGTTTTCCATCTTATGTTGAACTGCTGAAGTTACATCAGGTATAATTACCGATTACATCCAGGCAACAAGCATGTAAATTGTTAGTGTTGTTGCTCAGTTATGTATATCAGGGTAAAAGTTGGATTTAGTTGTTTGACTGAATTGAAAATATTTTGTTTGAATGATTTTGTGGAGCTCGATTTAAGGTTCTTTATGTGATACAGAAATATCTTGTTTTACTGGAAGCGTATTTCTGTTCGGTTGATGTTAGGTAAAATAACTCTTAAACTTTTTGTCATGTGTACGCAACCCACAGACCAAACCCTGCTTTATATAAATTCCACCCTATAAAGCCTTCCTAACGGGTAAATGTATATTCGACGTTAACAACTTTTTCCTCTTTCATAAACACTTTTACTGCTGTGACCACGCTGTATTTTACATTCTCTCTACTTCAATCATTATCAGTTCTTTTGCTGTCTAAATACCTTAAAACAACGACTCCTCTTGTGGTTTTTAATTCCTTTCCTCTGAAAAGGCAAGAACTATTCTTGAATTCCCTTTCCAAATTAATTCCCTTGGCATCGCCTGAATCAATTCGACTACATTCTCACATCTCTGTTCTGGTTTTGTTGATATCAATCTTATAACCTCTTTTTAAAAAACAGCCTAGTCCATTCAACTGTTCTTGCAGGTCGTTTGCTACCCATGACAGAAATGGGTAACAATGGGAAGGCGCTAAAACTTGTCTGACTCCCATACTACCCACAACTTTCCTACAATGTCCTACGACTCTTGTAACTGCCGACAGGCCTCTGTACCAGTCGCAGATAATTTTTCGGTTCCTATATTTACCTGTTCTACCTGCAGAATATCGATGCTATAAATATAGGATTATCTTTCTTCAGTCTATCTCAGACGATAAGTCGGTCGGTAAGTATGGTCTTTCATGTTCCTACATTTCTCTGGTACCCGAACTGATCTTGCCTGATCTTGGCTTCTACCAGTTTTCCATTCGTCTGTAAATAATTAATGTCCATATTTCGCAACCATGAATTATTACAGAAATTTCTTCAATAATAATCACACCTGTCAGTATCTACCTCCTTTCGAATTGTCATTACTATTTCATTCTTGAAGACCTAGACTACTTCTCCTGTGTCATTTATGTCGTACATCACGTGGAATAGTTTTGTCATGGTTGCACTCTCCAGGATCTCAAAAATTCTGAGGGAATTCTGTCTACTTGAGGGTCATCGTTTCCACTTCAGTCTTCGACTGCTGCCTCAAACTCTTCAGGCAGCTTCATTTTTCATCTCTCATCTTCAACTACCGTCAGGAGTCATTGCCTAGAAATGAAGCGTATGTCAAACCGAGAAGGCCAGTGCTCGCCATCGGTCCTAAAATTTCCCAGGCTGGATTGATGAAAAATAGAGAGAAATTACAATTGTGGTTTTCATGGTTCAGGTTTTCTACGTAGTCTTTCCGCTATCCTATTTTCAGCGCAATGCACAGAATGTTCGTTCCGACCAAGTAAAACTGTCACAATGTCTTTCTTTGGATTTTCGTTCAACTAGAGTGTCACAGTCGCACATTCCTTGGTCTTGGTGAACCATAAGAGACACATTCTGCACTTTGCCTTTCTGTGATATTGGTAATACCAAGGCTCGTCAACCATGATGACCTTTTATTTTTCAGAAAGAACTTTGCCCGTTTTTCGTTCCAGCCAAGTTTCAGCAGCAACGATACATTGTAATTTTTGTTTGGGCGTCAAGGTGTACAGAGAGTACTTTGGACAAATTTTTCTCTTCTTCAAAACTTTCTGTACATCGTCTTGAACTCTTGATCTAAAGATGTTCGTTTTGTTTCCACATTACGATTTGTGACCCAACCTAGATCACGAGGTAAAGCCATATGTTCACTCCTTGACAGTCGTTGCTTGCGAGTGACAGGATGTACGCATGTCTGTTGCTTACAGTTGTTAATTCAAGTAGCCACCGTAGTTACTGCTCTGACGTCTCTTACACACCTGGAGTTAAATCGGTTTCGAAATTTTTGTACGGACGGCGAAGTTCCGTCCGGATCTTGGAAATTTTCAGCATGTCTTTAAACTAGCCTAGATTTATAATGGGCATATTTTCAGCATCTCGCTATTTTAAATCCCGGGCTGTAATGAAGCGGAACAACAGAGCAGAGCGGAATGCGCTTTGGGCAGGTGGCGCAGCGCTGCTTCGGGTCAAGGTACAGTGGGGGCTATGGAGCAGCAGGCAGGCTCGCTTGACTGCGTGGTCAGGAAGCCCATAATACGGCCGATCTGCAATCTTTCTCATACGATTTTAAAGAAACTACTCGATAAAAAAAATGACTCCTACGTACCTCGTGGTTATATTCGTCAGCTTCATGATGAGCTGCTTATCATTTCGTTAATCGTTGTAGCTATAGTGGCCTTTCAATACTAAGCAAGCTACTTCAAGAAAATCGAATAGTTTGCAATGAAAAACAGCGGCCGCTATGAATTTGTGTTTGGTGCACATTAGATCATGTGTTGTTGCATAGCAAATATACACTTCTGGCCATTAAAATTGCTACAAAAAGAAGAAATGCAGATGATAAACGGGTATTTATTGGACATATATATTATATTAGAACTGACATGTGATTACATTTTCACGCAATTTGGGTGCATAGATCCTGAGAAATAAGTACCCAAAACAACCACCTCTGGCCGTAATAACGGCCTCGATACGCCTGGGCATTGAGTCAAACAGGGTTTGGATGGGGTGTACAGGTACAGCTGCCCCTGCAGCTTCAACACAATAACACAGTTTAACAACAGTAGCGACTGGCGTATTGTGACGAGCCAGTTGCTCGTCCACCATTGACCAGACGTTTTCAGTTGGTGAGAGGTCTGGAGAATGTGCTGGCCAGGGCAGCAGTCGAACATTTTCTGTATCCAGAAAAGTCCGTACAGGACCTGCAACATGAGGTGAATTACCCTGCTGAAATGTAAGGTTTCGCAGGGATCGAATGAAGGGTAGAGCCACGGGTCGTAACACATCTGAAATGTTACGTCCACTGTTCAAAGTGCCGTCAATGCGAACAAGAGGTGACAGAGACGTGTAACCAATGGCACCCCATACCATCACGCCGGGTGATACGCCAGTACGGCGATGACGAATACACGCTTCCAATGTGCGTTCATCGCGATGTCGCGAAACACGGATGCGGCCATCATGATACTGCAAACAGAACCTGGATTCATTCGAAAAAACTACGTTTTGCCATTCGTGCACCCAGATCCGTCGTTGAGTACACCATCGCAGGCGCTCCTGTCTGTGACGCAGCGTCCAGGGTAACCGCAGCCATGATCTCCGAGTTGATAGTTCATGCTGTTGGAACTGTTCGTGTAGATGGTTGTTGTCTTGCAAACGTCGCCATCTGTTGACTCAGGGATCGAGACGTGGCTGCACGATCCGTTACAACTATGCGGATAAGATGCCTGTCATCTCTACTAATAGTGATAGGAGGCCGTTGGGATCCAGCACGGTGTTCCGTATTACCCGCCTGTACCCACCGATTCCATATTCTGCTAACAGCCATTGGATCTCGACCAACCGGAGCAGCAATGTCGCGATACGATAAACCGCAATCGCGATAGGCTACAATCCGACGTTTATCACAGTCGGAAACGTGATGGTACGCATTTCTCCTTCTTACACGAGGCATCACAACAACGTTTCACCAGGAAACGCCGGTCAACTGCTGTTTGTGTATGAGAAATCGGTTGGAAACTTCCCTCATGTCAGCACGCTGCAGGTGTCGCCACCGGCGCCAGCCTTGTGTGAATGCTCTGAAAAGCTAATCATTTGCATATCACAGCATATTCTTCCTGTCGGTTAAATTTCACGTCTGTAGCACGTCATCTTCGTGGTGTAGCAATTTTAATGGCCAGCAGTGTAGTTTATAACTATCCTTTAAACTTGGTATGGAAGCTATAACTCACTCCTTTCTCGAGAAAATGGCTATCTGTTCCGTTCGCGTGGCCAGACGATAAACGTTTGAGATATCGAAACGAGATCTTGGAAATTATGGCACACAAAGAGGAGAGCAGATTGTCATATGGCTACTGTGCGTACCTTCAATGGAATAATATAATTTTTAAGGGTTATCGATAGCTGGTGAAATAAGAATTGTTACAGTTTCCTAGGAACCTGAAGACGTTTTTGAGACACAGCTCTGACGTACACAATAGGATTCATAACTATTGTAATAATTGTGAGTATTCTACCTATTTGTTGTGGGATTGATTCCAGCCACAACACATGAGTGCCTTCTGAAAGTGATTTTCTAAATACTGTAATCGATTTTTACAAGATACAGAACTTTCAAAATGCAGTCGGTGATAGTTGTAGAAAACAGATTCGTCTAAAATGCTCATAAAATTCAGGTACGATGTTTATAAAACATTCTCATTCTCTCATCCTACAAGCTGTTGCATCTCCTCACAGTAAATTCATTGTAATCATTGTTGGGTAACATGGGAAGGAAAGCGAAAGTGGTAGTTTTCATTCTCCTATTGCATTTCACTTGACGTTATTAAGCCATTTTATCAAGTCATACAGTCTATGACTCTTAGATCCGGGGAAAGAATATTTTGACAAACTCTTTTCCAGATTGCATATGCTGTACGAATAACGAATGCTGAGTGGAGCATATTTTGGAAACCAATACAAACCTCACCAGAATTAGCTGACGGTGTTGTGAAATGCGAGTGATATCCACAACACTGTCGTTGATCCATAAGGAACACTTAGTGTCGATAAGCAACATACAGCAGAAATCAAGCTTTCTATACAAGCCATATATTAGATTTGCTGAAACTTTAACGGAGCTTAGATGAAGCTCTCCAAGTGAGACGGATTTCAACATTTAACATCATAAAGCACAATTGTGATGTACGATGTCAAATGAAACACCTTTCACCACCAAGTTTCCAAATTTATTTTATTTGGTTAACAGCTTCGGCCATTTAATACGCCAACTTCAGGACCCTGGCCGACCATTAGGAACATTCCACCTCTGTTCTTGTCAAAACAGCGGCCAGTAATATTGGTATTAGTAGATTTCTGCTGGCTATAGAGATCACTACAGCAAGCAGAAATCTCCTAATGCCAATATTACTGGCCCCTGTTTCGACCAGAACCGAGATGGAACCTTCCAACACGACTGTCAGGGGCCTGGAGATGGACTAGTAAATCGCCGAAACTCGTAGCCAAATAAAATTAGTTTGGAAACTAGACGGCTGAAAGATGGTTCATTTGACATCTGAATTGAACAGTAGGGATGGCTATAGGACAAATGTAAGAATATAGAGGCATGTATCACTAGGGGTAAGATTGCCTACAGGAAAATTAAAGAGACCTTTGGAGAAAAGAGAACCACTTGTATGAATATAAAAAGCACAAATGGAAACTCAGTTCTAAGTAAAGAAAGGAAAGCAGAAAGGTGGAAGGAGTTTATAGAGGGTGTATACAAGGGTGATGTACTTAAGGACAACATTATGGAAATGGAAGTGGATGTTGTGGTGTCACCGCCAGACACCACACTTGCTAGGTGGTAGCTTTAAATCGGCCGCGGTCCATTAGTACATGTCGGACCCGCATGTCGCCACTGTCAGTGATCGCAGACCGAGCGCCACCACAAGGCAGGTCTCGAGATACGGACTAGCACTCGCCCCAGTTGTACGGACGACTTAGCTAGCGATGCACACTGACGAAGCCTCGCTCATTTGCAGAGCAGATAGTTAGAATAGCCTTCAGCTAAGTCCATGGCTACGACCTAGCAAGGCGCCATTAACCATTTCTAGAGAGAGTCTCACTTGTGTCATCAAGAACGCTGTGTACAAATGATGGATTAAAGTTAAGTATTCCAGCAGCTACGTACTTTTCTTTATAGCATTCATTACGTATCCTATTTCAGACCTCACGCCATCCTGCGTGAGCTTATAGCGTGCATTTCGGTCTCCTCAAACCACACTGTGTCCGCACTTCTGTCGACACATCACATGTAGATGAAGTTGACAGAGCGCTGAAGAGTTTGACAGAGTACTGAAAGACCTAAGTCGAAACAAGGCCCCGGCAGTAGACAACATTCCATTAGAACTACTGATAGCCTTGAGAGAGCCAGCCCTGACAAATCTCTACCATCTGGTGAGCAAGATTTATGAGACACGCAAAACACCCTCAGTCTTCAAAAAGAATATAATAATTCCAATCCCGAAGAAAGCAGGCGTTGACAGATGTGAAAATTACCGAACTATAAGTTTCATAAGTCGCAGCTGCAAAGTACTAACACAAATTCTTTAAAGACGAATTGAAAAACTGGTAGAAGCCGACCTGGAGGAAGATCAGTTTGGATTCCATAGAAATATTGGGACACATGAAGCAATATTGACCATACGACTTATCTTACAAGATAGATTAAGGAAAGGCAAACATACGTTTCTAGCATTTGTAGACTTAGAGACAGCTTATGAAAATGTTGACTGCAATACTCCCTTTCAAATTCTGAAGGTGGCAGGGATAAAATACAGGGAGCGCAAGGCTATTTACAATTTGTACAGAAACCAGACAGCAGTCATAAGAGTCGAGGGGCATGAAATGGGAGCAGTGGTTGGGAAGGGAGTGAGACAGGGTTGTAGCCTATCCCCGATGTTATTCTATCTGTATGTTGAGCAAGCTGTAAAGGAAAGAAAACAAAAATTCGGAGTAGGTATTAAAATCCATGGAGAAGAAATTAAAACTTTAAGGTTCGCCGATGACATTGTAATTCTGTCAGAGATAGCAAAGGACCTGGAAGAGCAGCTGAACGTAATGGACAGTGTCTTGAAAGGAGGATATAAGATGAACATCAACAAAAGCAAAACGAGGATAAAGGTATGTAGTCGAATTAGATCGGGTGATGCTGTGGCAATTAGATTAGGAAATGAGACGCTTAAAGTAGTAAATGAGTTTTGCTGTTTGGGGAAAAAAATAACTGATGATGGTCGAAGTAGAGAGGATATAAAATGTAGACTGGAAATGTCAGGAAAAGAGTTTCTGAAGAAGAGAAATTCGTTAACATCGAATATAGATTTAAGTGTCAGGAAGTCGTTTCTGAAAGTATTTGTATGGAGTGTAGCCATGTATGGAAGTGAAATGTGAACGATAAATAGTTTAGACAAGAAGAGAATTGAAGCTTTCGAAATGTGGTGCTACAGAAGAATGCTGAAGATTAGATGGGTAGATCACATAACTAATTAGGAAGTATTGAATAGAATTGGGGAGAAGAGAAATTCGTGACATATCTTGACTCGAAGAAGTGATCGGTTGGTAGGACATGTTCTGAGACATCGAGGGATCACGAATTTAGTATTGGAGGGCAGCATGGAGGGTAAAAATCGAAGAGGGAGACCAAGGGGTGAATACACTAAGCAGAGTGAGAAGGATGTAGGTTGCAGTAGGTGCTGGGAGATGAAGAAGCTTCCTCAGGATAGAGTAGCATGGAGAGCAGCATCTAACCAGTCTCTGGACTGAAGACCACATCAACAACATCGAACAGCCGAGTCCCGTAACCATTTCTGAAAAAATGGACATGCAGAGACGATTCTCATGTATTTGTCACCTCTGCCACTTCAACTTTATTATTGTTCATCGTTTTAAAACAGTGAAAGAAATAGGAGAATAAGTAAATGTATTCAGTATTTGTACCACTGCTGTCACTTCTAGTTGTTTCGCTGGTCCCATAACGGATGCATGAGTAAAAACAGCCGCTATTAAGGCTCCAATTTGATGTCACTCCCTCATCAGGACAAGAAGCAAGCGTCAGCTACAGTCGTAACTCTGCAACCCGTAGCAACAGCTGAATGCTGTCAGCGTTGCCCAAATGCAACTGTAGTCACTCGAACGGTCTGGTCACCGCGCTCAGAAACAAACATGTTTGATCCTCTCGGTGCCGCTCTGCTTGCAGCGCCGCTATAATCACGTTGCGTGAGCAACGCTGGTTTGTTTTTCCTTCACTGCTCTGCTCCCAGCGCCGCACTGCTTTGATCGTGCTGCGCCGCTCCTCTATAACCGCAGCCTCATATTTAGCTGGGATGCACAGTAAATTTTTATTTAGTCAGCCACTTAAATTTCCTTCATTTATTTCATGTCTCTCAGTCTAAACGAAAATGCAACGTAAAATGGTTGGTGATATCACAAGGATGAGGTCCCATGTGAAAGTTGGTATCTCACAACAGCACGTCAAGTAAAGAGAGTCACTGTCTGATGCAGCAATAAATGGGATACATCGGCATAGGCACGCCCTCAAGAGGCTCCGTATGCCAAGGTTACTGGGTGCTTGCTTACGTGCGGGCGCAGCACCACTCAACCCACTCGTTAATCCTCGCTTATATTGAGAGCATCGTGTTATTTCAAAACCAGTATTACTAGCTGTATTAGAAACCGCCTCTATCAAAGTTTATAGTCAACTGTACACTGAGATGTGACTGTGGTGGTGGTTGTTGGGATGTTTAAGGGCGACTAAACAGCGAAGGTCATCAGTCCCCCAAGATGTGACTGTCATTCTCTATCGAACCAAATGATAAGTTTTACTGTTCAGCGCCAGTAACAGATAAAAAAGTCACATTTCTGTGGACCTGGATTGTTTCCAAGTTAAGTACTCTGACTTGCTCTAGTTTTAATAACGTGATCTAATTTTTTGTGTATGTTGTAGTATTACAATACCAACAACTCCATTACAAAATGTTTAATGCATTTGTAATATTTCTCCGTCGATACAGTAATATGTAACCTCTGCGTATTTTGCAGCTTTGGTCCAGTAATGAATTTGAAATATTACGCTATCACTAGAATTATACGAGTACATATCTTCTACGTATTCTGAAGCTATGTTCTAGCAATGAACTTGCATCATTACTGTGTCAATACAATTATTAGTAACGTCTGTGTATTCTGGAACTTTGGTCCAGTAAGGAAGTTTAATCTATGAAAAAATTTATAAGTGCAGAAGTAACGAGTGGAAGCGCCTGTCTTGGGACCCGTATGTACATGGAGAGACGGGTGAGAACGCGAGTTAATTACTGAAAAATTTGCTATCTTGTAGGAGGCAGAGTAGTTTTCGTGGAGACTGCGAGAGAGGAAGTTTAAGAAGATTATAGGTACACTGTACAGTGACGGAGCGCGCAGTAATAACACAAGGAGACAAGAAGAACCTAGAATTTCCTAGAACATGATTGTTTCGTTATAATTGCAATAGCTTATCGGAGTCCCGAGAGGAGAACTAGTTTTGAAATTTCACGCAGAGAAGAATCTCGAAAGAGGTTAAGACTTCGAAGAAAAGAAGGAAAACAAGAAACAATAGTTTTAAATTAAGTTCCAATGTAGAAGACATCGGGAAGCAGAGACGAAGAATACATCTTGCAGCACAAACCCGAAGGAATCTCATCAAGAGAATGTAAACATACCGTTATTTCTCTTAGTAGTTTATCTGTTTCTCTTGTTTTGGGCAGAACAGAGACTGTGATAACCACAGTACTATGGACTGCGTTCCGAGTGGAGACTGACAGCTATTGCTTGTGTATCAAACCGTAAACCATTTCAAGAGTTTGCTTAATCAAGGTGAGGACCAAACCTTAACATAACTGAAGAGTGGATACCAATAAAAGCGTTGGGTTGACATTTAAAATATACAGTTATGCCTTCGTCCACTGTTGAACTATAAAATTGTGACTACATATTTCAGCCCATAGTAATATAACCCTACAACCTATTTGTAAATAATTTCAAAATTTTGCGATGTGTATTCAGCCACGAGACGACATGTTGGAGCAGCTGCGTAAATTTCTTTGCTTTTATTAAGAAATTTCCCTGTTGACAAGCCAGCAACCACCATTCACGATTTTCCCATGGCCCACCGATCGTCAAAAACAGACTCTGAACGCCAACATCAAAGAACATCCAGTGATGACTGGTGAGACAGATGAATATTCCAGTGATTTCTGTATCACGACTTACTTTGTTCCACTACATGTGAAAACAGTACTTTAACTAAATATTACGTAGACGTTGATAAAAACATAACAAAAATATTTTGCATCCCGTAAGAAAAGAAACGAACAGAACTGCATTGCATATCACACTATAATCTACATAAAACTCTCCCACGGTCTGAATATGTAATCGCACCGCATAATAGAACCCATGAAAGCGTTAGATCTGATGCATAAAATAATATTTTACTGAAAATATTAACCATCTCATTACAGAAGTAATTGTTTTCAAAATGTACTGGCATCCAATAGAGAAAAATACCATTCACGTTTACTTGGCAAGAGGATAATTAGAAACATAACATCTTGCGACATGTAACACGAAAATATACGAGTAGAACGTTCGCTTTCTAACTAGTCTGCCTCTCACATTTTGTTCATAAATTCTTTTGCCAGTCATTGCTAGAATTATCATCCTAATACTACAATCACTAGTTCATTTTAAGCTTGTATTTCCATTCACGACAGATATTTTGATAGTCAATATCTATTATATACTTCTGTAGGATAACTTGCAACGGACACATCTACCAATTTACATCAATATTTACTACGTACTTCAGTACAATATGTTACGAAGTACACATGTAGCAGTTTACATCGATAATTCTCAGTGATACATTCTTCCTTGGTTCTCAACGTATCTAATGTAAACATTGTTCTAATCCACAAAGACATCTTGTACAGCTAACAGTTGACCTTCTAAGTAGGTACACTCAGTCCACACATTCCAATGTACACATGTAAGTATAATGTATTTAATATTTTGCACGAGTGCATCAGAGTGTGCTAATTTGCCCATGACAAACGGAAGTAGCAGAAAAGCTAACCACAAGTCAGTTCTGTTGGTATGTTCACTTTGTATAACTTCATCCTGTGTCAAGCAGATTCTGATTGAAAGGGGGAGTGCAGCTTTTAGTAAGGACGATTTATTGCGGCCTCGTTGAGCACTGGTATAGTAAATACTTGCGGTGGAACACCGAACTCTTTACTGTTCGGTTTGATTATTTTTGTAATACGTATTCGGGCTTTCATCAAAGTATTTGAAACTTACTAAACTTTGTGAAAACTAACTAATCCATTTCAGCTTACTAGGATATGTGGAAGGTAGTTTTAAAATTAGTTAGGGCGGTTTTACATGTTCCAGTGATGTGAAGAGTTGCCAGGCACGACCATGTTTCAGTATTGGTTCCTTCTCCCCCTTGGATAACTAGTGCAGATTAGGGACACGCAAGTCGCCTAAATGGTATCCAGCTAAAAGACTTACAATCGCCTAATGAGCAACACGAAACAATAATCTTTACCTACTTCCTCTTCTCTTTATCTAACATCGTCTTCAAGTTTGTTCCCCTTACGCACTGATTAGCCAAAACATTATGAACACCTGCTTAATAGCTTGTATGTCCGTCTTTGAAACGAAATACATCAATGATTCTCCGTATCATGGATCCGACAGTTTTTTGTGGGTATGTGTCATTAGATGTCTACGCACAGGTCATGTTATTCGGGTAAATAACGGGCCGCTGACTTGCGTACTCGATGATGGCGACCGGTACCGACCTAGATGGTGTTCATAGACGTTACATCAGGAAATTCTGTCGCAGAAACATCAACGTGCTCCTTAAATCACTGTAACACGGTTCTAGCTCCGAGACACGAATATTTACACTGCTGAAAGATGACATTGGCGCCGGAGAAGACATCAAGCTTGAAGGGATGCAGGTTGTTCGTAGCTGTCGGCATGTCTTCGATTACTACCACAGGTCCCATGCAAACGTAGAAGAATGTCTCGCGTAGCATAATACGGCTTCCACCAGCCTGCATCCGTGGCGCAATGCAAGTTTCGTGCCATCGTTCATCTCGATGATGGCGTTTTCGGAGACGACTAACGACCCAGTGCAGCAAAAATGTGATTCACCCGAACAGCGGACACGTTTCCATTAATCGACGTCCCGACCCCTGACCCCTGCAATCATAATTGACGATGTCATTGGGTCAAAATGAGAACACGTAGGGGCTGTCTGCTGTGGAGCTCCATGTTCAAGAGTGTACGATAAACTGTGTGTACTGAATCACTTGTGCTCTTTCGGCAGAGATACCACAGATGACCATATACCCTACTTTACAGAGCAGACAAGTCTCCGAACCCCACGTTCTGTGAAGTGTCGAGGACGTCCAGATATCTGGTGCCTAGTGGTTGTTTCTCCACCTTGCTACCTCTTTCTGTAAATGCTCACGTCATTAGTATGTGATCATTCTACCAGCTTCACCGTTTTCGAGATACTCGTTCACAGATTATGCGTAATAATAAATTTTCCTTTGTCAAAGTCTCATATCTTCATAGATTTTCCCCTTTTGCAGCCCATATCTTCGCCAGGGTGATCCCCCGTCCGTGTCTGCTCCGCTTACATAATGAGGAGTGCCGGAACAAAACCCGAAAGATCCACTTTTGATGTATTCGCGTGCTTGAGCTGCAGGGGGAAGATACAGGGGTAATACCTGCTGCCACAAAATAATTTTCAATATAACGTAACAGCAAGTGTTTATATCGTCAACTGAAAAACGCTACTGAATCAAAATCCGATAACTCCCGGGAAGCACTTATTTGAATCTCGGAGAACAACGCTTAACTCTGTGGTTGTACAAACGCTGAATGTGGTATAACACCAAAATATAGGAGCAGAAAGTACGATGTAGAACATTATAGTCACTTCAATAGATGTTTATGCAACACCCAGGGCATTCAGAGAAAACATATGGGGATGTCCGGTTTTGATTCAACCGCTCGGAATAATTATCTGACTTTGATCCGACCGCCCTGCAGTAGTCCAGCAAGGAATACACTATTGAGACCACAAGGCAGGTTTTATTGGCAAGAGACACGTTTTATAATTACGTAATGCATTGTAGTTATTATATCATCAATGTCAGTTCATCTTCCAAACAATCACCTGTGCTCATCGGCGGTTAGTGTTCCTTCATCTGCATCTTATTAGTGGATTCCACTGTCCTTAACCAGGTTCTTGTACCACAGGAAACCATAATCCATTGCCCAGTCCCTTCCAAATTGTTTGACCAGCAAAACCCGCACATTGTGTTTCTAGGTCGCTGTCAGACTACGCCGTACATGTACCGTCTCCAATGTCTATGGACGGTTTCATCGGCCCTTTAAAATTCAGAACCTCTTCCTTTCCGCAACAGTTTCATGCTCGTAATTCCCGTAGCATTTTAATTGGAATAACGTTTTTGACTGTCTGTTCCCTGAATGACGATGTATTTCTTGAAGTCACATCGTTTTATGTCCCTTAACCAAGGAACCTTTTTGTAGGATTCTCCAAGAGATTTAATATTTTGTAAGGCATAGACCTGTCCTAAGGTTCATACAGCACCATGCTTCTTGTATATTGTTTGATATTCGTCAATTTGTGTAATAACCGGCGTTGTCCTAGGGTGCTTCTCAACTCGACCGAACACACGGTCTGCCGGGAAGAAGCTATGGCCTCTTACTGGAAGTGTCAAATTTATTTCCTCTAATTGTGCAGGCGATTTGTTGACAAGCCAAAACCCTAAGGTGTGTGTGATGTGGAAATTTTTGTTTTGACCCCCACACCCATCACAGAATAATCTCAACATTCTTGTTCCAACCAGTGCCAACGAATCTAAGTAAAGCAGGAGTGCTGAACCAACCTCCGTAGCCCCTCTGCCGCCTACGTCCTCGATCCATTGACAAAACGCTGTGTTCCTCGAGTCCACACCGACGAAACAAACGGTATAGAAACTGATTTGTCGTGCATAAAATAGGTGTTCGTAGGTGGGGTTGGACTTATTGTAAGTCAAAACAGAATGACACTCAATCAGGATCATTGGTTTCACAAAAGTTATAAAATACCTTTGCATGTAAGGTATGTACTCATTCCTCTGTCATTATGACTCTCTTCCTATGAGGATCGATTGCATCCTTTATTTTTTGTTTTAGTATAATGCATGTACTGCAAGCATCAGATTAAGGTAACCGAAAACCAATATTAAAAGAGTGCGTAAATACCTCGTGAAACATAGACATCTTGATCTGCAAATGCTGAGGAATAGAATCGTTGTATAGTTTTTGTAGATTCCTTTGACTTAGCTAACAGGACAAATAAATACTTCGGATTTACGTTTGTAATAGTGGCTCTCGGTTGCCGTAAGTTTGCCTAAAAATTCTCTCAATTTTTCCTTCTTCTCAGCTGATTTTACAGACTTCCGGCCCCCATCTCGTCCTTCTTTAGGAATCCATCCCTCAAATACTGTCTTAGTTAGCTATTGCATGCACCCTATCCTATTTGACAAAAAACACTTTCATAAACTATTCCCTACGTACGGGTCTATTTTGTCTTACATCCGTTAGGTAAGATGTGGTACTAAACGCAGGTCCCCTCCTTTTCTTTCCTGGTGATACTCTACTTTCTCTTCGCCGTAGCGGTGCATGTGCTACAATTAAACGAGTAAGGAACACGTCCTGTGCTACGTTTGAATAATTATTGTAAAAACTTTGCCTGTTTCGAAAAAAATATTTCATCGACATTCTTGAACATTGTAACTTTGCTGAATTATGATTGCAAGACAATGCAACATCTAATCCTAGAGGATCAGCATCACGATACCTACAAGAAGCAAGCAACCCTTATAACCCATGAAGGCCAAATGCCCCAATAATGTAGTAGGAAAATACGATTACCATACATACCGGTTAGCCCGTTCCTCTGCTGTTTTCCTTTCTCGTCTTCTGGGTCACCGCACGCCTATGTTAATACACTACTTGCCATTAAAATTGCTACACCAAGAAGAAATGCAGATGATAAACGGGTATTCATTGGACAAATATATTATACTATAACTGACATGTGATTACATTTTCACGCAATTTGGGTGCATAGATCCTGAGAAATCAGAACCAAGAACAACCACCTCTGACAGTAATAACGGCCTTAATACGTCTGGGCATTGAGTCAGACAGAGCTTGGATGGCGTGTACAGGTACAGTTACCCATGCAGCTTCAACACGATACCACAGTTCATTAAGAGTAGTGACTGACGTATTGCGACGAGCCAGTTGCTCGGCCACCATTGACCCGACGTTTTCAATTGGTGAGAGTCTGAAGAATGTGCTGTCCAGGCCAGCAATCGAACATTTTCTGTATCCAGAAAGGCCCGTACAGGACCTGCAACATGCGGTCGTGCATTATCCTGCTGAAATGTAGGGTTTCGCAGGGATCGAATGAAGGGTAGAGCCACGCTTCGTAACACATCTGAAATGTAACGTCCACAGTTCAGAGTACCGTCAATGCGAACAAGGGGTGACCGAGACGTGTAACCAGCCCATACCATCACGCTGGGTGATACGCCAGTATGGCGATGACGAATACAAGCTTCCAATGTGCGTTCACCACGATGTCGCCAAACACGGATGCGACCATCATGATGCTGTAAACAGAACCTGGATTCATCCGAAACAATTACTTTTTGCCGTTCTTGCAGCCTGGTTCGTCGCTGAGTACACCATCGCAGGCGCTCCTGTCTGTGATGCAGCATCAAGGGTAACCGCTGCCATGGTCCTTGCTGCTGCGAACGTCGTCGAACTGTTCGTGCAGATGGTTGTCTTGCAAACGTACCCATCTGTTGACTCAGGGATCGAGACGTGGCTGCACGATCCGTTACAGCCATGCGGATAAGGTGCCTGTCATCTCGACTGCTAGTGATACGAGGCCGTTGGGATGCAGTACTGCGTTCCGTATTACCCTCCTGAACCCACCGATTCCATATTCTGCTAACAGTCATTGGATCTCGACCAACGCGAGCAGCCATATCTCGATACGATAAACCGCAATCGCGATTGGCTACAATCCGACCCTTATCAAAGTGGAAAACGTGTTGGTATGCACTTCTCCTCCTTACACGAGGCATCACAACATCGTTTCACCAAGCAACGCCGGTCCAACTGCTGTTTGTTTATGAGAAATTGCATGTCAGCTCGTTGTAGGTGTCGCCACCGGCACCAACATTGTGTGAATGCTCTGAAAAGCTGAAGATTTGCATATCACAGCATCTTGTTCCTGTCGGTTAAATTTCACATCTGTAGTATGTCATCATCGTGGTGTAGCAATTTTAATGGCCAGTAGTTTATCTTTGACTATTCGTCCTTCATCCATATTACACCCCACAATACCACATCCCCAAGGAGTTATATTTAGGTATGACGGAGCCGTATTACTGTCTGGACGTCTGCCTCACTTGACTGGCAGCAAATGACCAGTGTCGAAACACTCCTATAGTCGCAGTACGATAGTATCGAATTGCCTACGCAAAACCCGATATATCGATTGCGGTCGTAGCACAATCCGATAACTGCAAACGGTCGGATCACAACCAAATATCTCAATTTTTTGCGTTTAACATCTGGCTAATAGAAAGAGGAAGCTGGTAATCGATTGGACACGCTGAATAGTGTTTCCTGTTACTTCATCATGGTGCGTTCCTTCATTTCATTGCTTGTGCAACCACTCAGAGATCACTGTTTGTTACTTTCTGTATTCACAGCAAATGTGAATTAATCGGTTTTTATCCCGGATCTCCTCATAACGCCACCACGCGGTATCTAACGTCATGATAGGCAGTGGTCATAACGTTTTCGCTTATGGTGAATAAATCCCCTATACATTCCTTCAACATTTATGCCTTCCCCTCTTTTCTTTGTACAGACTTGTCAGATGAGCTCCTTTCACTCATAGAATTATATGTCTTTTCTCTAAATGTTTAATTTTTGTGTACGATGTCTGTATCTTTTCCCAGATTATGCATGCTTCTCTAGCCCTGCTTTATGGTCTAGCGATTATCTCTTTTTCAGTCTGCACTTCCTCTCAATCTCATTTTTACAATGTATTCGCATTTGTCTGCATCATTAGCTGCATGCTTATCCTTTTCCTTTTGTCAGTTAGATTCAATATGTCATGTGTTATCCCAGGAGTTCTGCTTGGCCTTGTCTTTTCGACTATGTCATTCACTGTTACCTTCATTATTTCATCTCTCAAGGCTACTCATTCGTCTTATGTTACGTTCCTTACTTCCGTTTCAGTCAATCGTTGCCTTATGCAGCATCTCTAACTCGCAGCGTCAGGTTCTTTATATTTATCCAAGTCCCAACATTTTATTGTCCCTCCTCTCTTTAATTTCTGTAGTTTCAATCCGGAGCACATAACGAATTATGGTCAGAATCTATATCTGCCCCTGGAAATGTTTTACAGTTTAAGATATCGTTTCCAAGTCTATTTCTTACCATTGTGTTCTCTCTGAGCCAACGGCCTTGCCGCAGTGGTAGCACCGGTTCCAGTCGGATCACCGAAGTTAAGCGCTGTCGGGCGGGCTAGCACTTGGATGGGTGACCATCCGGTCCACCGAGCGCTGTTGGCAAGCGGGGTGCCCTCAGCCATTGTGGGGCAAAGTGAGGAGCTACTTGATCGAGATGTAGCGGCTCCAGTGTCGGAAATTGATATACTGCCGGGAGAGCGGTGTACTGACCACATGCCCCTCCATATCCGCATCCAGTGATAACTGTGATCTGAGAATGACACGGCGGCCGGTCGGTATCCTTGGGCCTTCATTACCTGTTCAAGAGGAATTTAGTTTATTTTATGTAATCTTTGAAACCATGTGATGTCTCCAAGTCTCTGCAGTATAAAACTTCCTCGTAATTTTTAAACGAAGCACTAAGACAAACTATGGTCTCTTACAAATTGTACCAGGCAACTTCCGTTTCATTCCTCCCTCCCAATCTGCGTTCTCCTTTTTTTTTTCTTCTCGGTCTTTTTCTGCTGTCGAAATTCAGTCCTCAACCAAAAGTAAATTTTCTTCTTCTTCTTCTTCTTCTTCTTCTTCTTCTATTTCAATAATTTCTTTTATCTCATAAGACATTCTTGCAGTCACTTAATGTATATGGTACACTTACCATTTTGCGTCATAGCTCAGGCATTCAAATGTGACAATTATCTTTGCGAACTGCGAATCGTTGCACTGGAACCCAGATGTGATATTCAAATTGTGTGTGCTGTTTGATTCATTGCGATTACTGTCGGTATTTCAGTAATTATAACGCGCTAACGTGTTTGTGGTGAAACGAGCTGCAGGTTCCGCAGCAGTCATTAAATTACCTGGTAAAGCACATCTGTGAATTACGCCGGTAACGCTGCGCTAATTACTTTTATGTTCTCCAAGAGTAATTTACCGTGTGTGTCTTCGATCACAGTACCTCAAGTGTTATCAAATGAACGTTAAACAGATAATGGGGCAAAATGAGCTGCTAGCTCCGTAGTTTAACTAGAGTGGCAGATTATTGCTTTCAAAGAACTAGGTCCACTTGCCCAGATGGAACATGTGGGAAAGAAATACAAGATCAGTGCTGTAACCGACTCACTCGTTCAAGCATCACATCTGTCGTAACGAGTGTATCATCCGTCTTCAGTATTTAAATATTTAAATGTAAACTCTGGTACTTGGCGCTGTGTTTGTGTTCACCATTCACATGTTGACTGACGTTATAGTAACGAACATAATCAGAGCTAATTCAGTGGTTTTTAAGTTTACAGTTACAATTTTCCATTTACAATTTTCTGTGTAGAAGAGTATTTAATGTATGCCCCCAAGCTATGCAGTTAGGTTTTTATCTGTCCTAAGACTATATCTAAAAAAGATTTAGGAGGTCTGAGTTTCATAACTGAACAGGACCGTGGACTCTGAGTCTGATGAGTAAAGCATCATAACTTCATCAGAACGCTGCTAGAGGAGAAATTTAAAAAACCGTGGTGTACATATTTTGGTACCTAGCAATTAATGTCTTGCAAGTTAGTAAAAGTAACTTCAAGTCGTCCATTACGAACTTCATAAAAGTAATTTTTTGTAAATAATCACCATAAGCAATTGCCTTAAAATTTTTTAAATAGCAAGAAAACACCGAAAGAAACACAAGTTAAACTTGAGAAGTGTGTAATGCCGGTTTCGTTTCGTAAAATCTGAACATGAATTGCATGGCTAGAATGAAGATTTATACGAAAAACGAAATGCGCGCCAAAATGAAACTCGCAAAAGTGTTAAAGAAAATCATTCGGAAAATTTGGAACAAATCATGAGAGTCAATGCACAATTACCGAGGGAGAGCAATGAGACAGGGCGCTCTGAATTGCACATCTACATCTGCATCTACATTTATACTCCGCAAGCCACCCAACGGTGTGTGGCGGCGGGCACTTTACGTGCCACTGTCATTACCTCCCTTTTCTGTTCCAGTCGCTTGAATCTCTCTAATTTTACATTCGCGATCTCCTCGCGAGGTATAAGTAAGGGGAAGCAATATATTCTATACCTCATCCAGAAATGCACCCTCTCGAAACCTTGGCAGCAAGCTACACCGCGATGCAGAGCGCCTCTCTTGCAGAGTCTGCCACTTGAGTGTGCTAAACATCTCCGTAACGCTATCACGCTTACCAAATAACCCTGTGACGAAACGCGCCGATCTTCTTTTGATCTTCTCTATCTCCTCTGTCAACCCGACCTGATACGTATCCCACACTGATGAGCAATACTGAAGTATAGGTCGAACGAGTGTTTTGTAAGCCACCTCCATTGTTGATGGACTACATTTTCTAAGGACTCTCCCAATGAATCTCAACATGGCACCCGCCTTACCAACGATTAATTTTATATGATCATTCCACTTCACATCTTTCCGTACGCATACTTCCACATATTTTACAGATGTAACCGCTACCAGTGATTGTTCCGCTATCATATAATCATACTATAAAGGATCCCTTTTTCTATGTATTCGCAGTACATTACATTTGTCTATGTTAAGGGTCAGCTGCCACTCACTGCACTAAGTGCCTATCCGCTGCAGATCATCATGCATTTCGCTGCAATTTTCTAATGCTGCAACTTCTCTGTATACTACAGCATCATCCGCGAAAAGCCGCATGGAACTTCCGACACTATCTAGGTCATTTATATATCTTGTGAAAAGCAATGGTCCCATAACACTCCCCTGTGGCACGCTAGAGGTTACTTTAACGTCTGTAGACGTCTCTCCATTGAGAACAACATGCTGTGTTCTGTTTGCTAAAAACTCTTCAATCCAGCCACACAGCTAGTCTGATATTCCGTAGGCTCTTACTTTGTGTATCAGGCGACAGTGTGGAAGTGTATCGAACGCCTTCCGGAAGTCAAGGAAAATAGCATCTACCTGGGAGCCCGTATCTAATATTTTCTGGGTCTCATGAACAAATAAAGCGAATTTGGTCTCACACGATCGCTGTTTCCGGAATCCATGTTGATTCGTACAGAGTAGATTCTGGGTTTCCAAAAACGACATGATACGCGAGCAAAAAACATGTTCTAAAATTCTACAACAGATCGACGTCAGAGGTACAGGTCTATAGTTTTGCGCATCTGCTCGATGACCCTTCTTGAAGACTGGGACTACCGGTGCTCTTTTCCAATCATTTGGAACCTTCCGTTCTTCTAGAGACTTACGGTACACGGCTGTTAGAAGAGGGGCAAGTTCTTTCGCGTACTGTGTGTAGAATCGAACTGGTATCCCGTCAGGTGTCGTGGACTTTCCTCTGTTGGGTGATTCCAGTTTCTTTTCTATTCCTTGGACACATATTTCGATGCCAGCCATTTTTGCGATTGTGCGATGATTTGGAGAAGGAACTGCAGTGCGGTGTTCCTCTGTGAAACAGCTTTGGAGAAAGGTGTTTAGTATTTCAGCTTTACGCGTGTCATCCTCTGTTTCAATGCCATCATCATCCCGGAATGTCTGGATCTGCTGTTTCGAGCCACTTACTGATTTAACGTAAGACCAGAACTTCCTATGATTTTCTGCCAAGTCGGTACATAGAATTTTACTTTCGAATTCACCGAACGTTTCACGCATAGCCCTCCTTTCGCTAACTTTGACATCGCTTAGCTTCTGTTTCTCTGAGAGGTTTTGGCTGCGTTTGAACTTAAGAGTGAAGCTCTCTTTGCTTTCGCAGTAGTTTCCTAACTTTGTTGTTGAATCACGGTGGGTTTTTCCCGTCCATCACAGGTTTACTCGGCACGTACCTGTCTAAAACGCATTTTACGATTGCCTTGAACTTTTTCCATAAACACTCAACACTGTCAGTGTCGGAACAGAAATTTTCGTTTTGATCTGTTAGGTAGTCTGAAATCTGCCTTCTATTACTCTTGCTAAACAGATAAACCTTCCTCCCTTTTTTTATATTCCTATTAACTTCCATATTCAGGGATGCTGCAACGGCCCTATGATCACTGATTCCCTGTTATGCACTTACAGACTCGAAAAGTTCGGGTCTGTTTGTTCTCAGTAGGTCCAAGATGTTATCTCCACGAGTCGGTTCTCTGTTTAGTTGCTCGAGGTAATTTTCGGATAGTGCACTCAGTATAATGTCACTCGATGCTCTGTCCCTACCACCCGTCCTAAACATCTGAGTGTCCCAGTCTATATCTGGTAAATTGAAATCTCCACTTAAGACTATATAAAGCACTCCGTCTTCAGGCCACAAGTGGCCCATCAGGACCATCCGACCGCCGTGGCATCCTCGGGTGAGGATGCGGATAAGAGGGGCGTGTGGTCAGCACGCCGCTCTCCCGGTCGTTATGATGGTTTTCTTTGACCGGAGTCGCTACTAGTCGGTCGAGTAGCTCCTCAAATGGCATCACGAGGCTTAGTGCACCCCGAAAAATGGCAACAGCACATGGCGGCTGGATGGTCACCCATCCAAGTGCCGGCCATGCCCGACAGCACTTAACTTCGGTGATCTCACGGGAACCGGTGTATCTACTGCGGCAAGGCCGTTGCTAAGACTATAACATGCTGAGAAAATTTATGTGAAATGTGTTCCAAATTTTCTCTCAGTTGTTCTGCCACTAATGCTGCTGAGTCGGGAGGTCGGTAAAAGGAGCCAATTATTAACCTAGCTCGGTTGTTGAGTGTAACCTCCACCCATAATAATTCACACGCCACCACCGGTTGCATGCAATCTATCCTTTCTAAACACCGTCTGGGCCTTTGTAAAAATTTCGGCAGAATTTATCTCTGGCTTCCGCCAGCTTTCTGTACCTACAATGATTTCAGCTTCTGTGGTTTCTATCAGCGCTTGTAGTTCCAGTATTTTACCAATGCAGCTTCGACAGTTTACAATTACAATACCGATTGCTGCTTGGTCCCCGCATGTCCTGACTTAGCCCCGCACCCTTTGAGGCTGTTGCCCTTTCTGTACTTTCCCGAATCCATCTAACCTAAAAAACCGCCCAGTCCACGCCACACAGCCCCTGCTACCCGTGTAGCCGCTTGCTGCGTGTAGTGGACTCCTGTCTTCAGAGGCATAAGACAAATTAGGACCAAAAATTAAAAACTTGAAACTGTTAACTTGGAATAGTAATTGAGCAAGTAAAATATGGAAAAGGAAGAGAATAATTCGCGATGTTACATCCGAAACGTCTTCGTACCATTTGCAGAATATGATTCATTGCTTTGTTGTTCTCTTGTCCTAACTATAAGACAGCTGTCTTTAGGAGGACTACGTAAAAACTGTTAATATAATTTGGATTCCACATGTGATTCAGCCCGTCGACAAAAAGTTTTTCAACAGTGTAAAGCATTTTTCATAAAATTGTCGGACAATATAAATTCCGAAATGTCTTTACCCTTTCAGGTTTATTAGCTGAACGGTATCGTTCAACTTACAGTCATTTTTACACTGTCAATCGGCATCGCCAGATTTTACGAATTTGTTGAAGTGCTGGTACGCAGCACAGTGTGCAGAACAACGGCCACGACCATTTATTACTCCATTCCACTTATCTGTAAATAAAACTAGTAATTACTGTGAAGTGCCTGAATGCATTAATGTTACTTTTATCAAGTGTGCCAGGTAAAAGGAAATTGTTCGTTTCCGTTATCCAATTGATACTTCGCAATTTTATGACTACTGCAGAGAATAAACGAGAAACTGTTTAATTGCTGCAAAATCAGTTTTTTATGATACAATCATAATCGGTTTCGGCGTTCAAGGGACATCTTCAGATGCTATGGACACCTGTTCACCAAATGCCACCCATAGCATGTGAAGACGGCCTTTCAAGGCCGAGATCGGTTATGATTTAAAAAGGTGTTTCTGCCAAAAATAACAAATAAGAATAATATCTTGCAATAAGCAGTCACCTCCGCAAATGGAATGATGGTTTTTCCAAAAACTATTTCATTGTTAACATATTGCATAGTACTCAAGAAATGTGCTACAGGACTTGTTATACAGTATTTAATGTCAACAAATTGAAGTACTGGTTGATGGAACTCTTTGTAATGTAACGCCATACACTACTCTGATTTTTTTCTCTCCTATTCATTTGTGTAAGAGTACACATGCAACAGTTTATCTTTAGTATGAATTGCAAGTTATTCAAAAAATTAATGATTTGAGACATTTTTGTATGTTTAAAGTACTTAAAATAAAGCGTGAACACTTCGGACTTCGCTCCACGCCGTACTACGACCTCTTGTCATGACTGGTTTCCTTGTTGACCGATTCGCGCACCAATCAGCAAGGGCTGTACAAGCCGCTGTTGTAAGTGGTTCTTCATACGGAAAAAGTGAGTAAATTTAACATTTTTTGAAAGTACTTGCAGTGCCCATTGCAACTAAAATTATAACAGTGCATTTCTTACGGTGTATTCTTCCCACGTGAAAAATTCAGGTTAGGTTCCGACATGCCAGACTAGACAACTCCCTTGTAAGAGTTTTTATTTTCTTATTAATCTGCGACTAGTTTCAGTTTTTATGTTATTGTCTAGTGAAATTTTTTAAAAAATTAATGATGAATACCACATATTTACAATTTACAAATCTGTTTCCTAATTATTTGTCACTAAAAGCACATGTGACCTCAGCGCACGGCACGTTATTGATATGTTTTACTAGATTTTTATTTCAGTTGGTTCTTTTATGACCCTACACCGGAAACCGTCTTTTCTAGTAATGACACATACCTCATCAAATCCAATTCAATATCTAAATTCTGAAACATATCATTCCATGGCTGATTTTTTTTTTTTTGGGGGGGGGGGGGGGGCGAGGGGCGGTGTATCTTAGCAGGAAACACCTCTCGTACTCTCAGGCGTTGCTCAAAGTACGATCTCTTTGTATGACGTAGTTTCAGTCATTCACACGGTGCCTCACACACGTCGGACTTCCTAAGCACTTATATCGGTCATTTATAGACTCATCAGCTGTCTTATTTTTGCACGGGGCATCGGCAATTCTTCCATGTCACGTAGTCACGTAGTCGCAAAATAGTAAAAAAGACGCACTTGCACTGTTCTTCGGTCATGTTTCGCTTATGCACGTGCTAGAAATGGATGGTAAAATCTGGAGGTGACTGTAGCCATTTTTCACGGAATACTTTCCGAAGATGGCTAACTTCTTGTGGCAAACTTCTTGCATTTTAGGACGACTTTCTCACAATGCACTAGTGCCCTCAGAATGTTAAGCTTCTATATCAAATAGTGGTGGCTGAATGCGAACTTATACCGGTCCGTACAAACACTTTTACTGAGACACCCATTCTCTTATGGAGTCAATTTTCAGTTAACATCTCCATGCCATAGTATGTTTCTTCTTAACGGAAGGACGAGTTTCTCTATAAAAAGATCCATATCATGTCCTTGACTCTTGGTAGATCGTATTTTTTTTCCATGGTGAAAAATTAAATTATGTACATGATTTACAACTGGTACTGTCATCTCATGTAATTCACGTAAAGCTGTATCAAAATGTCTTTATCGTAACGAATACACTGCAAGTTAGTGAAGTTTCTCTAACAATCCAAGCTTCAGTGAGTTCATTCGTCCTTCACTAGAAAAAATTACAGAGCTTATTTCCAAATTTCTGATGTATTTTCAAATGCAGTGCAAAGACAGTCAAATTACGTATGTTGTACTTCAGTCACCATAGACATAAATTGTAAATGTTCTTACAATCAAAGTATTTTCTCTGTATCAACTACTACTATGTCAAAAACAATGTGCATTGTTCACCTTAAATCTTCAAGTACTTCTTAATTTGCACACTTTCATTTATTGGGATTATCTTCAACATCAAAAGTGACTGGATTGCTGTTCAAGTCAAATTTCACAGTTCTCTTTAGGTTTATAATGGTCTCTTGGTCTCCTATACTTTCAACATTCGTATTCAATGATCTGAGGATGAAGCCGAACAACAGGGAATTACATGCATTGAGTGAAAATAATAGCGCATTGAGAATGGCTAGCTTCGAGCCGAAATCTAGATCTGCACAATAAAATTTAAAGAGGACGACTGATCGCTGCAATCTATAATTTACAAGTCAATAGAACAGTCGCTGAGTGCAACAGCTCTCTGAATGGAAGGTAACTCGATCAACCTACATTTCTTGATGTAAATCACAGTCTTCTTCCACCATCCATCGACTAGCAATTTCATGGAACTTTGTGTCGTTAAAATTGACGCGTTTCTGGGAACACATTAAGTACTGTACTGAAGAAAACAAGTACATGAGTCACAAGGGGACGTCTTGGAGACCCCAACACGCGTCAAGTATCAACAAGAAGAAAAGAAGGCGATAATGGCACCGACAGGAAAACACTGTCGGATCGGCGATTTAAGGAGGGTACGGCGGATAGACGAACGCTAGAGGGCGAGTTCGAAATCTCTGAGAGACGACACCTCTTGAATTGATCTTTAAGGGAGCCAAAAGAGTAGCTATTGAGAATTTCTTGTTATTGGAGCCGGCCGGAGTGGCCGAGCTGTTTTAGGTGCTACAGTCTGGAGTCGCGCGACCACTACGGTCGCAGGTTCGAATCCTGCCTCGGGCATGGATGTGTGTGATGTCCTTAGGTTAGTTAGGATTAAGTAGTTCTAAGTTCTAGGGGACTGATGACCTCAGAAGTTAAGTCCCATAGTGCTGAGCGCCATGTGAACCAACTGCCAGGTACTCCATATCAGCATCCTCAGTAGTCATTAAACATCGTGAGAGGAGAGAATGGGGCGCTCCGCGAAACTCACGGACTTCGAACGTGGTCATGTGATTGGGTGTCATTTGCGTCATGCGTCTGTACGCTGGATTTCCACACTCCTAAACATCGCTAGGTCCACTGTTTCTGATAGTGAAATAGAAACCTGAAGGGAGAAGTACAGCACAAAATCGTGCAGGCCACCTCGTCTATTGACTGACAAGAGACCGCCGACAGTTGAAGAGGGACGTAATGTGTAATAGGTAGTCATCTATCCAGACCATCACAGAGGAATTCGAAATTGCGTCAGGATGCACTGCAAGTACTATGACAGGTGGGCGGGAGGTGAGAAAATTAGGAATTCATGGTGAAGCGGCTGCTCATAAGCCACACATCACACCGGTAAACGCCAAACGACACCTCGCTTGGCGTAAGGAGCGTAAACACTGGACGATTCAACAATGGAAAAACGTTGTGTGGAGTGACGAATCACGGAACACAATGTGGCGATCCGATGGCAGGGTGTGGGTATGGCGAATTCACGGTAAACGTCATCAGCCAGCGCATGTATTACCAGCAGTAAAATTCGGAGGCAGTGGTGTTATGATGCGGTCGTGTTTTTCATGGAAGGGGTTTGCACCCATTGTTGATTTGCTTGACACTATCACAGAACAGGACTACACTGATGTTTTAAGCACCTTCTTGCTTCCACTATTGAAGAGCAACTCGAGGATAGTGATTCAACACGATCGAGCACATGTTCATAATGTACGGCCCGTAGCGGAATGGATACACGACAATAACATCACTGTAATGGAGTGGCAATCACAGAGTCCTGACCTGAGTCCTATAGGGCACCTTTGGGAAGTTTTGGAACGCCGACTTCGTGCCAGGCCTCACAGACCGACATCGATACCTCAGTGACGCACTCAGTGAAGAATTGGCTGCCATTCCCCAATAAACCTTCCAGCACCTGATTGAACGTATGCTTGCGAGAGTGGAGGCTGTCATCAAGGCTAAGGGTGGGCCAACACTATATTGAATTCCAGAGTTACCAATGGAGGGCGCCAAAAACTTGTAAGTCATTTTAAAAAATGGTTCAAATGGCTCTGAGCACTATGGGAATTAACATATATGGTCATCAGTCCCCTGGAACTTAGAACTACTTAAACCTAACTAACCTAGCGACATCAAACATTCTCTGTCTCGTGATGACTGGGTGTTGTGTGCTGTCCTTAGGTTAGTTAGGTTTAAGTAGTTCTAAGTTCTAGGGGACTGATGACCATAGATGTTAAGTCCCATAGTGCTCAGAGCCATTTTGACATCACACAACACCCAGTCATCACGAGGCAGAGAAAATCCCTGACCCCCGTAAGTCATTTTCAGCCAGGTTTCAGGATACTTTTGATCACATAGTGTGTCAGATATTCTGTCTGTGCGCTATAATTTGATGGGCAATTGTGGTGCAGACGCTGGAAACTCAAGATTCTGAGATTGGCTGTGCGTCCAGTTCTGATGTGAAAGGGAATCTGTCTATGTGTTGCAGATTGACAAGTGGTATTGTAGATAATGGAAATCCAAAGATCAGGAACAGTCATTGTGTGTTTTGCTACAATATATGATAGTGCAGTTGTACTGAAAGAGAAGTAATAATGAATGAAAGCACATATAGAAAATGAATAATAACGTGCAATGAGAGGGAGAGAGAAAGAGAGAGGGGTTGGGAGGGGGGGAATGGATAGAAATACTTACACTCAACTGTGCAGGTAAGTTGTTTTTTTTTTCTGTTTGGGTGCGGTGATTGATCTCTACTAATTCTTCATGATGGTGCCTCACCTTTCAGCAAGACAGACAGATTATGGAGGTAAGTTGATCTGATGGGTAGCATGCCCAGATGAATGGTGGTTTGCATTTGCAGCGCCGTAGGGATTGGAACTACAAATTTTTGGAGTGCGGAGTCATGGTGTGGAAAAAAATTGTGCAGCCATATTGTGTCATGAACTGTGCTAATTAAAGTGAAGGTGGTATAAATGTAGAAGCAGTAATTATTCTGGTTGTGGAGACAATTTGGGTCACAATTACAGTGATTATGATAGGCGTATCATGGGTAAAGCATCTGGTGGCCATGTTCTGTCGTACATTATTGTATAAAAGATGAGGGTGAAACAAATACAGAGTCAGCCACATTTTAATAATGGCACACATAGTGGTCATAAAATACAGCAATTAAGATAAATGGTTAGTAAATTGGGCTCATAGATACAAGGGAAATCTTGCAACCATGCACGCTGGACCAGAACCATCTGCCGTTGGTGTGATGCCTCTTTCCCCATTTTTGAATATCACACCGTTTATACTCAGTTAGTCTAGAAAGGAGGAGGAGGGGAAGAGGGAAAGGGAGAGAGAGGGGAAGAGGAGGAGAATGGGCAACAATGCAGGCTCCACTAAAACTGCCATTGTCTCATTACTGATTTTATAATTTGGTAATAGGAAATACGAAAAATATGTATGAAAATTGAAGAATTAGTGTATTATGACGAAGTTATCGTATGAAATATTTCGTAAAATGTTCCAAGATTATTTATTCATGATTAACTACTATAACTGCCTGTATTAATTTACTATGTGCAACTGTCTACTTATAAGACTTCATTAAGCGAAATATTACAAAAATAAAGCAACAACAAGGCCCATTAGCAAACGATTAAACACGCTTTTCAAAGATGGTAATAGTGCGACAAATTCTTGATAAAAGTAAAAAAAAGAGACAAATAATATTGTATGCTGTATAATTATTCCCCAGTGTAAAAAACATTGAAAGAGTTTTTGGACGCTCACTTCGTGGCGAAGTATTAAAATGTATTTCCAAACCGACGGTCTGTATCTCCACAAACTTATAACAACGCCGTTTTCAGGGTGCAGAATTTTTTCTTTGAGAAATGATACTCTACTGAGATATTCCGCCGCCAGCCGTCAAAATCACCTGAAAGTCAGCTGCTTCATCTAAATGTCACAAAGCTTTAGCGATGCCATCTGGATCTGTGCCTGAGAGTCTCAACAAAGATAAAATTATGGATTGCTGGTTGGTCGTAAATACATTAGTCCCAATGGACTTTGTAGCGTAATCTTCAACCATCGATTCATTACACCATTAGTCCAACAAACTAAGAAAACCAATCACCCTACTGGGAAACAACATACTGCTTCTCGTATAAATTGGGTGTTTTCCTGTTTTTATAATTTGAGTGTTGCTAATGTATAACGGTGATATAGATACAAATGAACATGTTTGGATGCAGAGATGTAATTAATCTCGTTCTTAGTTCTAGGAAACAGTTTGTTGTTTGACTGAAACTGATAGTCATAATAAGGAAACGACGCTACAGATTGTGCGCAATGAACAATTTTGAATAATAGGTTTTTGGTGGAAGAGGGAAATAATTTTGGCAGCAAACATTACTATAGTCAAAGATGTTCAAACGTGTGTGAATTCCTAAGGGACCAAACTGCTTGGGTCATCGGTCCCTAGATTTACACACTACTTAAACTAACTTATGCTAAGAAAAACACACACACCCATGCCCGAGGGAGGACACGAACCTCGAGTGGGGGCTGGCACGCCTTCCCACCCGTAAATAATTAAGTACTCACATTCGAGAAGACGGCAGTTCGAGTCCCCATTCAGACGAGCAGGTTCGCATTTACCCTGGTTTACCTAAATACACTCCTGGAAATGGAAAAAAGAACACTTTGACACCGGTGTGTCAGACCCACCATACTTGCTCCGGACACTGCGAGAGGGCTGTACAAGCAATGATTACACGCACGGCACAGCGGACACACCAGGAACCGCGGTGTTGGCCGTCGAATGGCGCTAGCTGCGCAGCATTTGTGCACCGCCGCCGTCAGTGTCAGCCAGTTTGCCGTGGCATACGGAGCTCCATCGCAGTCTTTAACACTGGTAGCATGCCGCGACAGCGTGGACGTGAACCGTATGTGCAGTTGACGGACTTTGAGCGAGGGCGTATTGTGGGCATGCGGGAGGCCGGGTGGACGTACCGCCGAATTGCTCAACACGTGGGGCGTGAGGTCTCCACAGTACATCGATGTTGTCGCCAGTGGTCGGCGGAAGGTGCACGTGCCCGTCGACCTGGGACCGGACCGCAGCGACGCACGGATGCACGCCAAGACCGTAGGATCCTACGCAGTGCCGTAGGGGACCGCACCGCCACTTCCCAGCAAATTAGGGACACTGTTGCTCCTGGGGTATCGGCGAGGACCATTCGCAACCGTCTCCATGAAGCTGGGCTACGGTCCCGCACACCGTTAGGCCGTCTTCCGCTCACGCCCCAACATCGTGCAGCCCGCCTCCAGTGGTGTCGCGACAGGCGTGAATGGAGGGACGAATGGAGACGTGTCGTCTTCAGCGATGAGAGTCGCTTCTGCCTTGGTGCCAATGATGGTCGTATGCGTGTTTGGCGCCGTGCAGGTGAGCGCCACAATCAGGACTGCATACGACCGAGGCACACAGGGCCAACACCCGGCATCATGGTGTGGGGAGCGATCTCCTACACTGGCCGTACACCACTGGTGATCGTCGAGGGGACACTGAATAGTGCACGGTACATCCAAACCGTCATCGAACCCATCGTTCTACCATTCCTAGACCGGCAAGGGAACTTGCTGTTCCAACAGGACAATGCACGTCCGCATGTATCCCGTGCCACCCAACGTGCTCTAGAAGGTGTAAGTCAACTACCCTGGCCAGCAAGATCTCCGGATCTGTCCCCCATTGAGCATGTTTGGGACTGGATGAAGTGTCGTCTCACGCGGTCTGCACGTCCAGCACGAAAGCTGGTCCAACTGAGGCGCCAGGTGGAAATGGCATGGCAAGCCGTTCCACAGGACTACATCCAGCATCTCTATGATCGTCTCCATGGGAGAATAGCAGCCTGCATTGCTGCGAAAGGTGGATATACACTGTACTAGTGCCGACATTGTGCATGCTCTGTTGCCTGTGTCTATGTGCCTGTAGTTCTGTCAGTGTGATTATGTGATGTATCTGACCCCAGGAATGTGTCAATAAAGTTTCCCCTTCCTGGGACAATGAATTCACGGTGTTCTTATTTCAATTTCCAGGAGTGTATCACAAGATATGGCTATTAAACGTTGAGGGCATGATCGATTTCCTTACTCAATTAGAGCTTGGGCTGTGCCTATAGAGACCTCGTTGTAGAAGCGACGGTAACCCTAATATTCCTTTGATAAATATGAGACAAGGTAGGAATGGAATTGCATAAATGGAAACAACATTTAAAATACCGTGGTACCAAATGGCTCTGAGCGCTATGAGACAACTTCTGAGGTCATCAGTCCCCTAGAACTTAGAACTACTTAAACCTAACTAACCTAAGGACATCACACACATCCATGCCCACGGCAGGAATCGAACCTGCGACCGTAGCGGTCTCGCGGTTCCAGACTGTAGCGCCTAGAACCGCTCGGCCAACCCGGCCGGCTGTCGTGGTACACAGAGAAGTATAAAATTAACAGTGAGACATGGAAACCTGCACCTGTAGCCGCGGTGTTTCAAGCATGTTAGTGCTATAGAATTGTGGTGTGCGTACTGTAAGACCTTCGGTGCACACGCCATCAGATTATTTGACTTGTCGCTCTAACGAAGTATGCGAGTGTCAGCAATATGTCTCGTGGTCTTATCGCGGCGTGTTTATCTTCTGCCCCGTTATGTCAGACGATAGAAACTCCACTTGCACGCTTAGAGTAGCAGATTGACGGTGACCAACTTTAAAGAGAACTTGAAAATTTTCACACACATTTATTAAAATAATAACAATCATAAACCTTATTTAACTTGATTCTGGATGCTATTTACAATTGACAATCAGAAGTTCCTTTGGTGTTGGTACGTTAACCTTATTCTCACATATCTCTGATACTTGACTAAGTGTCTTTACATTTCTCTTCATGGCTATGTACAGGAATATGATAATCTTACTAGGCGCAGACTGAAACTTGACTATAGACTGGTACAGCCCTGCAGCCAAGCGACTAGCGCGAGGTTTGGTGTTCTCGTAAAGATAAGTTATTTTAGATTATAAAACACATAGATTAGTACTGATTACGTGGTAAATAAGTGTATTAGTGTGCCGTTTAAGTGTACCATTAAAGGTTTCATTTCTCTTTACGTAATATAGCAGAAAACGCGAAAAGACCGTACAGTCGTATTTTCTGTTTACGTTCTGCTGCAGCAAATCTATAGAATTTCGTTTAGTTGTTCCTTGCTCTCTCCAGCAATTTAACTTAGCGTACCTCTTCATTATTTAACTAGCATTTCCGGAAAGTAGCGTAAAGTTTAACTTGTTGTTTCAGAAACTTTGCACTTTTGTTTTTGTTTACACACAGTTGCGTATAGGCCAAATTTGTGTAACCATATTTTCGTGTTTATCTGTAATTTAACTGACTTATTCTTAATAAATTATTACGTTTATCATGAGTGAAAAGTGCTTGACTTGCCGTAGAATTGTTAGGTCGGGGCTTTGGTGTGATGGGTGCTGTAGTTTTTTCCATGTGGGTGACTGTAGTGGCGTGGGAATAGGGGAAGTAAATGAGACTCATCAGTGGTTTTGTAGGATTTGTAGTAGAGATAGGAAGATACTGGAACAGGAGGGGAAAATTGCTGCCCTTCAGGCTGAGTTAGACAAGGCCAGGGGAGATCTTGACAGGTTAAGGAGGGAGAAGGGTAAAGAGAGGTGGGAAGTGGCAACAGGCAACAGGAGGAACAGGCCTAGAACTTTGTCTGACAGCTTTATGGTGAATGTGGAAAATAGATTTGACCTGTTGCTTCAGTTAGAAGCTGGTGAGCCTCAAGAAGTTACAGGTGTAGACAGGGCACAACAAACTTTCAGCAGCAAATTGAAAAGTAAGAATGTAGGGAAATCAGTAAAGAGAAAGAAAGTGTTGTTGTTAGGTAGTTCCCATGGAAGAGGTGTTGGCCAACTCTTGCAGGATGAACTAGGATCAGAATACCAGGTCACCAATTTTTTTAAACCTAGTGCTGGTCTGGAGCAGGTGACAGAGGATTTAGGATCACTTTGCAAAGATTTCACTAAGGAAGACACCGTGGTTATAGTGGGTGGGGCAGGTAACAGTATTGACAGAGATCCTGGGTACAGCGTAGAGTGTGACCTGGCGAAGATTGCATCAGCATCGAGGCATACCAGTGTTGAGTTTGTATCTGTTCTTGGGCGCCATGACCGACCTCATTTGAACTCTTCTGTCAAGAGAGTTAATTTGGAGCTGGAACGGCTGCTCATGTCGGGTGCGGGGTCACACATTGGTGTGGTTCATGTTGATTCTATCAGTAGGTGGGATTATACTAGGCATGGCCTTCACCTCAACAGGAAGGGGAAGGGTAAATTGGCTGGGGAAATAGCAAGAAAGTTAAAGGGGGGAGGCACTGTCATGAGTGGTAAAATACCAGTGGTTATAGGATTCAGAGAAGACCCTTTTTTAGGGTAGGGAGGACAGAAAGAAAACAAATTTTAAGAGAGGTTAGAACTGAGAGAAACCTTCAGTTTGAGAAAGAAATCAAAAAACATAATTCCAGCTTATTACATCAACATAAACAGCCATTGGTTAAGAATTTTCAATTGTCAGCAGATATTTTAACTCCACCCAATTTTAAGTCAGTCAATGTGAAATGTCAGCTATCTTTATTGCATCAAAATATTCGAGGACTGAGAAATAAAATCAATGAATTAACTATCTGCATAGATGAATTAGAGTCTTCAAACCCAGCTGACATAATCTGCCTCTCTGAACATCATGTGACCACTGGTATAGAACTTTTAAGTGTTACAGGGTTTAGGTTAGCATCTCATTTTTGTAGATCAGAAATGGAGAAAGGAGGAGTTGCCACATTCATCAGGAACTGTCATAAATTTAAGAACATAGACATTCATAAATTTTGCCTAGAACAGCATATGGAAGCATGTGCAACAGAATTAGATTTTCACAAAAAATCTTTCATAATATTAAGTGTATATCGAGCACCTGCAGGTAACTTTAATCTGTTTGTAAACCACCTTGAAGCTGTACTGGCCCATTTAACAACCAAAAACAAAGAAATAGTGGTTGCTGGTGATTTCAATGTAGATTTCCTTAAAGACTCTCCCAGTAAGAACCTATTTGAGTTAGTAACACTATCATTCAACTTAATTCCCACAGTAAAGTTCCCCACTAGGATAACCACTTGCTCACAAACAGCCATTGATAATATCTTTATAGAAAAGTCAAATGAACAAAATTATATTACAAAACCAATAGTCAGTGGCCTCTCAGACCATGACATGCAGTTCCTTCTGTTAAATGTTAATACTGAACAGGATATAAAATCTGTTAAATCTGAGCTCAAGAGGGTAATCAGTAAGCCAAAAATTGATTATTTTAGGACACTCCTCAGAGACATTCACTGGACTGATGTTTACAGTGCTCATGGCATGAATGAAAAATATAACATTTTTGCTAATAAAGTGCTTACCTTATTTGAACACTGCTTTCCCCCAAAACTTACCAAGGTTAGAGCAAAGTCTACAAAGAAGCCATGGATTACTCGAGGAATAGGGGTATCTTGTAAAACAAAAAGAAAACTGTATCTGTCAATCCGAAACATTTCCAATGTTGATGCTATAGCACATTATAAGAAATACTGCAAAATATTAAAGACTGTAATACGGATGTCAAAGCAAATATATTACAAGGAAAGGATAGTCATATCAGATACCAAAATAAAGACAATATGGGATATAGTGAAGGAGGAGACCGGTAGAACCAGACATGAAGAGGAACAAATAGCATTAAGAGTAAATGATGCATTGGTGACAGATGTGTATAGTGTTGCAGAACTTTTTAACAAACATTTTATAACTGTTACTGAAAAGATGGGGTTGTCAGGTTCGGTAGATGCTGCTATGGATTACCTTAGACCAGACATTTCAAGTAACTTCCATAATATGAATTTGACCCTCACTACCCCAACAGAAATAACGTCCATCATAAAATCTTTAAAATCAAAAACATCTAGTGGGTATGATGAAATATCAACAAAGTTAATTAAAGAATGTGATTCTGAGCTAAGTAACATATTAACCTATCTGTGTAACCAGTCGTTTATCAGTGGAATATTTCCCGAATGGCTGAAATATGCTGAAGTTAAGCCACTGTTTAAGAAGGGAGATAAAGAAATAGCATCAAATTTCCGTCCAATTTCACTGTTGCCAGCATTCTCAAAAATTTTCGAAAAAGTAATGTACAGTCGTCTTTATAACCATCTTATCTCAAATAACATACTGTCAAAGTCACAGTTTGGATTTCTAAAAGGTTCTGATATTGAGAAGGCTATCTACACTTACAGTGAAAATGTACTTAATTCATTAGACAAAAAATTGCAGGCAACTGGTATATTTTGTGATCTGTCAAAGGCATTTGACTGTGTAAATCACAATATCCTTTTAAGTAAACTAGAATATTATAGTGTAACAGGAAATGCTGCAAAATGGTTCAAATCTTATATCTCTGGCAGGAAACAAAGGGTGTTATTAGGAAAGAGACATGTATCAAGCTATCAGGCATCATCCAACTGGGAACTAATTACATGTGGGGTCCCACAAGGTTCCATTTTGGGGCCCTTACTTTTTCTTGTGTATATCAATGACCTTTCATCAGTAACATTACCAGATGCCAAGTTTGTTTTGTTTGCTGATGATACAAACATTGCAATAAATAGCAAATCAAGTGTAGTCTTAGAAAGATCAGCCAATAAAATATTTGTGGACATTAATCACTGGTTCCTAGCCAATTCTTTGTCACTAAACTTTGAAAAAACACACTACATGCAGTTCAGAACTTGTAAGGGGTGTCCCAAGAGTATATGTCTAACATATGATGACAAGAAGATAGAAGAAGTGGACGGTGTTAAATTCTTGGGATTACAGCTTGATAATAAATTCAACTGGGAGGAGCACACCACAGAACTGCTGAAGCGTCTTAACAAATCTCTGTTTGCAATGCGAATTTTGTCAGACATAGGGGATATAAAAATGAAAAAGCTGGCATACTATGCTTACTTTCATTCCATAATGTCATATGGGATTATTTTCTGGGGTAATTCATCAAGCCAAGCTAAAGTTTTCCGGGCACAAAAACGTGCAGTAAGAATTATATGTGGTGTGAACTCAAGAACATCCTGCAGAAGCCTGTTTAGGGAACTAGGGATACTAACTACAGCTTCCCAATATATTTATTCCTTAATGAAATTTGTCATTAAAAATATATCACTTTTTCAAACCAACAGCTCAATTCATGGAATCAATACTAGAAATAAGAATAATCTTCACAAGGATTTAAAGTCACTTAGTCTTGTACAAAAAGGTGTGCATTATTCAGGAACACACATTTTCAATAACTTGCCAGCAGCCATAAAAAGCTTAACAACCAATGAAATTCAGTTTAAGAGAAGCCTAAAGGATTTATTGGTGGCCAACTCCTTCTACTCCATTGATGAATTTCTTAGGAAAACCAACTGATTTGTATATAAGTACAACATAACTTCTGCACAATTACAGTGCAGTAATGTGTTCACTGAAAATTTGTGTGTGTGTGTGTGTGTGTGTGTGTGTGTGTGTGTGTGTGTGTGTGTGTGTGTGCTTGTGTGTGTGTAAGTATAATCTAACTTCTGCACCATTTCAGTGCAGTAATGTGTTCATTGTAAATAAGTATTACAGTAGTTGTATTACATGTTTCTTACCTTATAAATAAATAAAAAACTTTTTTATTTTAAATTCAGTGCAATAGTATTTGTAAAATGACTCTTAGTGTTCATTAAAAAATGATGATCATTCCACTTGGGACCTGTGGAATGGTACATTAGCTTATTTGTTTTAGTTGTAAATATTTGTCATGTATTGTTGTTTTTCTGACATGTTCCACATCCTGGAGAACCTCCTCACTACGGATCAATTGGAATGAAAGTAAATCTAATCTAATCTAATCTAAAAGACTAATGCAAACTGACTAATCGGAGGTCTGTACACTCGTTATAATACCTCGCGCGTTCAGGTATCACTGCGCGAGTGTGATCCGCGAGGAGAAAAGGTTTTACGTTAGCAGCAATCTCATTGGCTGCATTACATATTAATACGCGGATCGGCGGAAGCAGAATTTGGTCCGTCTTTATGCCAGCGCCATCTCGTAGAGCGGAGACGGACGAGCGCTGCGCCTGCGCTGTTGTGCTTAGCGGGGTGCGCTCTAGTGGGAATGTTATGTACGCGCTGACTACGCGGAACTATGTACACAACAAGAATTCAACCTGGCCATACCCTTATCGACTCTTTGTCACGTCATTTTCATTCCCTAAAGTTTATCGGAAAAGGGAGGAGGAGTACCAACAGGTTGAATGCGGGAAATCGACTGTTGAGGGTTAATATCACACAACGCATAAATGTATAGCAGGATAATGGTCTATGGCGCTATTGATGTTGACATATCAGTCGGTTGCGGACTTCATTCTCGGCCAATCCATCGATACAATTGCAAGGTGGCACAGTGATTAAGATACTGCACATTCTTTGGAGCGGAGTTAAAAGTTCTGAAATCAATATTTATGTTTTCTAAAGTTTCGCTAAAAGATTGAGGTAAGTGACAGAATGGCTGCTCCAATAAGGACATGGCCGAATTTCTTCGCTATTGTCTCCCCTTGAATTAATTTAGGCCTCGCAGGATTAGCCGAGTGGTCTAAGGCGCTTCAGTCATGGACTGTGCGGCTGGTCCCGGCGGAGGTTCGAGTCCTCCCTCGGGCATGGGTGTGTGTGTTTGTCCTTGGGATAATTTAGGTTAAGTAGTGTGTAAGCTTAGGGACTGATGACGTTAGCAGTTAAGTCCCATAAGATTTCACACACATTTGAACATTAATTTAGCTTGTGCTCTGTCATTGAGAAGCTCGTTGTCCACCTCACATTAATTAGACCCGACACCTCACTCCTTTCTCCAGTACTATCGGCGAGGAGTAGGCTATGTCGGAACCTAGTTTCATCTTCATACTATGTTTTCGTCTCAGTCAACGACATGACACTACAGTTACACGCACACATTAAACACACACATTCCAGACACAAACACGACAGAGTAGCTTTAAGATAAGGAAGCTATCGGAGCGGTTTTGACTACCAACGGTTCCATCACGGCATGAATCACGTGAAATAATGATGACAACAATAAATGGTGTACTTGCGGATGTTCAGCTTAATTGTTCCGCACAGTATCACGATGACCGGCCCCGTCGTCTTGTTCGGGTACTACGAACTGCTGTTATGCGTATTCATTAAAAAGACAATAAATATTGTTGGTGTTGGGTTGCTATTTTCAGGCGAGATCGGCCCCCAGCGCCCGCTGCGCCTTTTGATGTTTGTTTGTTTTTTGGACGGATCCCGCGCTGGTTTACCGTGAAATGCACAATCTCGCAGCGTCCTCCAGTTTTGATGGAAGAGTTGGCCAGTGATATTTTAATAATCTGAATATTGCTTTCCAAGCCTTCCTTAAATTGAATCCTCCGCCTGGTTTATTAGATTTTCTGACATCTTTATTTCGACAGAATACTTGATTAGGCTGTTCCAGAAACCTGACGTTTTCACCACGACACTGATGTCGACGTATTTCAGTTCATGATTATGCTGAATTCAGTGGTTGTTGGCAGCTGATTTGCTGGTTTCCTTAGGCGAGTGTGCCGCTCATTTTCCTTGCACCTCTCCTCGGTTGTTCTAATTGTTTGCTCCACACATAAAATATGCTACATTTGCATGGAATACAGTAGAGATTCGAGTTTTGTAGCTATACGTCGTTTTAACGCTGCAGATGACCTTTTATGATTGTTGACGAGAGCAAAATACATCGAATGTCATATTTCCGTACAATTCTATTGAACTGTGACGTATACCGCCACGAATTGCTCTCCTTTGCCGACCTCTTCGTTGTACTATGAAAGTTATTCGTTGTGTTTTAACAGACGCCCTACTAACCTGTCCCTGTTCTCCTGTTTTCCATATATTCCTTTCCTCGCCGATTCTCTAGAGAACCTTCTCAATCCTTAACTTATCAGACCACAAAATTTTCAACATTATTCTGTGGCACCACATCTCAATTGCTTCAATTCTCGTCTTTTCCTATTTTTCCACAGTTCACATCTCACTTTCATACAATGCTGTTCTCGAAACGCACATTCTGAGAAATTTCTTCCTCAAATTAAGGTCTACGTTTGATACTAGTTGACTTCTCTTGGACAGGAATGCTATTTTTGTTAGTGCTAGTCTTCTTCTTGCATGCTCCTTGCTCCGTCCGCAACGGGTTACTTTGCTTCCTAGGTAACAGATTTCTTTTTTCATCTACTTCCCGGCCACCAGACCTATTCTCATTTCTTTCATCTTTCTTCGACTTGCTCTCAGTCCATATTCTGTAATCATTAGATTGTTAATTGCATTCAGCAGATCCTGTAATTCTTCTTCACTTTCACTGAAGATAGCAATGTCATCAGTGAATCTTATCATTGATATCCTCCCAACTTGAATGTTAATTCTCTTCTTGAACCAGCCGGCACATAGCTGATCAAATTTCTTGCCTTTTCATTTTATTGTTCATTCTGAAGCCGTCCCTCAGATATTGTAGAGTTTGACTGAAACGTCCGTTCAAATTGTCTCAGTGCTCCTTCTTTAAAACCCTTTTAGTAGCTGTCGTGTCTCCTCGTTTGCCAGCATTTGATGTCTATGGACCAGTGCCTATACCAAGGAACTGTTAGTGACACATTGTGATGGCTAATTTCATGGAGACAGAGGTCCACATCTACATATATACTCCGCTAACCACCAAGCGGTGTGTGGCGGAGGACACTATTCGCGCCAACGTCAATTTCCTCTCTCTGTTCCACTCGCGGATCGCGCTAGGGAAAAAAGAACCGAACGCCTCAGTACGATCTCTAATTTCCCTTTTCTTTGAATGCTGAGCATTGCGCAATCTGAAAGTTGGTGTTAATAATATACGCTCTACATCCTAGGCGACGATCGGGTTTTGGAATTCAGTGAGTAGCCCCTTCCCTTTAGCGCGTCGTCTATTTGCGTCCCACTTCAAACTCTCTATGAGATTTGTAACGCTCTCATGATGGCTAATCTTGCCACTTTTCTTTGGACCTTCTCAGTCTCTTAAATCAGACCTAACTGGTAATGGTCCCATACAGACGGACATTGGTCTAAGACTGGACGAACTGAAGTACTGTATGCAACTTCCTTTGTTGAAGAACTGCGTCGCTTGAGGATTCTATCAATAAACCGCAATCTAGAGTTCGCCATACCCGTCATTTCGAATAGTCACACCCAGATACTTGAGTGATGTTACCGCTTCCAAAGACTGGGCATTTATTTTGTACTCGTACATTAGAGGGGATTTTCGCTTTGTTATACGCAATATGTTACACTTACTAATATTGAGAGATAACTGCCAGTCATTAGACCAAGCATTTATTTTCTGCAAATCCTTATCGATTTGTTCACAACTTTGGTGTGATACTACTTTCCTGTACACTACAGGATCATCGGCAAACAGTCAAATTCCGCTGTCAGTACCATCAACCACATCATTTATGTAAATCGTAAAAAGCAGATGACCTATTAGACTGCCTGGGACACATCTGATGTTACACTTGTTTCTGTTGAAGTCTCCCTATTCGGGACGACATATTGCTCTCTGTCTGTTAGAAAACTTTCTATTCAACCGCATATGTCATCGGATAGACCGTAAGCGGGCACTTTTTGGAGCAAGTGACAGTGCGGAACTGAATCGAAGGCCTTTCGAAAGCCGAGAAATGTGGCATCAACCTGGGAGACCTTATCTAGAGCCCGTTGTATATCATGCATAAAGAGGGCCAGCTGTGTCTCGCATGACCGCTATTTCGTAAAACCATGCTGGTTTCTGCAAATGAGCGTCTCAGAGTCTAGAAAGGTCATTATGTCTGAACACAAAATATGTTCCATGATTCTACAATAAATCGATGTCTGTGAAATTGACCGGTAATTATGTGCATCCGATTTTCTACCCTTTTTATAGACTGCTATGGCCTGGGCCTTCTTCCAGTCCCGTGGAACTTTCCGCTGTTCCAATGATCTCTGACAGATGACAGGTAAAAATGATGCTATATTTGTAGTATAGACAACGTAAAATCTTACGGAGATACCGTCTTACTGGCGTCTGAGGACCTTAACTGTTTTACAATCCCAGATACACTAAACACTATGTCAGCCATGGTGCTGCAGTCCTCCACCGTAAAAGAGTTTTTGAAAGCTAGGTTTATAATTTCGGCCTTCTGTTTATCATCATTCGTTACATCACCCGTACCGTCAGCAAGAGAAGGTATTGACTTATTTGTAGCGTTCATAGATTTTACGTACACCCAAAATTTTTTGGGGTATTTTTAGAATTTGCAGATAAAATATTGCTTTCAAATTCGTTAAAAGAATCTCTCATTGACAGCTGCTTTCATTTCGCATAATTTATGTTTGTCAGCGGGGAAGTGGCTACGTTTAAAACAACTGTGCAAAATTCTCTACTTTCTCAGCAACTTCCTAATATGTTTCTTGAACCAAGGTGGGGACAATATCTTTAAATTCCGACCAAAGATGATCAATATATTTGTGTTCCGTGGTGAATGCTTGGAGCTGACGATGAAGGTATTCATTAATGACTCTTTTATTTTATTTCCCAAAGAAGAAAACTCTACTCTGTTTCTTTGGTTTTTTTGCAACTTCCACTGATACAGAGGCCACAACGACATTATGGTCGCTAATACCTTCTTCTAGATTAACTTCCTCAAATAGATCAGGTCTGTTTATCGCCAATATATCTAATATGTTCCCATCTCGAGTTGGTTTTCTAACCAATTCCTCAAGGTTGTATGTTGAGAGCGCTCCTAGAATAACTTCACACGAGTCTTTGCTTCTGCCCCATGTGATAAACGTGTAATTTTCCCAGTCAATGGAAGCCAGATTAAAGTCTCCACCTATAACTAATGGATAATTCGCATATTTATTTCCTATGTACTCAAGACTTTCGCTGAAACGTTCTGCGACGTTTATTGCGGATACTGGTGGTCTGTAAAAACATCCTGATACAATGTTCACTCCTTGTCTGATTGACAGCTTTATCCAGACTGCTTCACAGTCCGACCCAGCTTTCGTTATAAAAATTAGTCAGTACTTAAAATGTTTGCACTTTACACTACCAATTAAAGATACAAGCGGTTAAAGTGTTTGGGCATTTATAAACAGCAGTTGTTTGTAAAACAGGCGGATATGAATTGTAACATCGACATATTTACAGAAAAGGCTGCCCATGTTAACACAATGTGTATTTATTTAACACTTGCACTGTAAGCTTTGGCAATATGTACGCACATGTGTGTATGTTTGCAGTTGTAGAGACGTGAGCGTCCATCTTAAAATGGATTAAGGATGAAATTCCTTGAAAGATAGTAACCTGTGCAACCTTGTCAAAAGAAGGTTACGTTTTTCATAGAATAATCTTCCTTTTAGATCTCTGTAGATTTCTAAATGAGTTACACGAAACGTCGTATTTACCTGACAAAGTAAAATTCTATTGCCCAGAAGGATTAATACCCGTAGCCATCGTCTGAACCAAACACATAGAAATTAAGTAAGGGCAGTAAAAAAAACGGTGTTTTATATTAAGAATATAGAGGGGAAGGTTTTCATTAAATATGAAAATGGGCAATTGTATTAATAATAGAGAGCGTCTGATTCGAGAACATTCTATTTAGGCTGTTTTCTAGTTAGGAGACCCACATCTGAAATTATGGAGTGTCGCTGTGACGAACGTTCCAAAACTTCTGCAAAATACTCTTAAAAATCCCTTATTATTTTTTTTTTAAAGAGGGATATCTCTAAGGCAGCATTAGCTGTATACAGGTTTGTTTATTATGCAACATAACTGTTTTCACACCGTTACAGGTGCATATTGAGATGAAAATCTGTACTGAATACAAAAGACGTGTTTTATAAAACACATTACATACAATGAGTTCACAAAAGATATGGAATACCTCGTAACATCGCGTAGGTCCTCCTTTTGAGTGGCGCGGTGCAGCAACAAAACGTTAGAAGTCCCTTACAGAAATACAGAGCCATGCTGTCTCTATAGGCATACATAACTGCGAAATTACTGCCGGTGAAAGATTTTGTGCACCAGCTGGCCTCCCGATTATGTCTAATAATGTTCAGTGAGATTCATGGACGATCTGGGTGGATGCAACAGTCGGTCGAATTGTCCAGAAGGTTCTTCTAAACAGTCACGAACAAGTATGACATCGTTTTTTGAAAACATTAAGTCCCTGAATAGCTTTAAATGGTCTCCAAGTAGCCGAACATAAACATTTCCAGTCAATGATCACTTCATTCGCACCAGATGATCCAGTCAATTCCATGTGAACACAGCGCACATCATTATGTAGCCACCACCAGCTTGCACAGTGCCTTGTTGATGGGATCTGTGCAACACTCGAACCCTGCCAGAAACTCCTCTTACCTACTGAAATGGGGACATGGGGACTTGTCTGATCAGGCCACGGTTATCGAGCGTCTAGTGTCCAATTGATATGTTGCTGAACCTAGGAGGGGCCCTGCAGACGATGTCGTGCTGCTAGCAAAAACATTCCGTCAGTCGTCTGCTGCCACAGCCGATTAACGCCAAATTTAGCCGCACCGTCCTAACGGATTCGTCGTATGTCCCTCATTGATTTCTGTCTTTATTTCACACATTGTTGCTTGTCTGTTAGCATTGATAGCTCTACACAAACGCTGCGGATCTCGGTGATTAAGCGAAGGCCGCCGGCCACTGCGTTGTCCGTGCTGAGAGGTAATGCCTCAAATATGGTATTCTCGGCACACTCTGGAAATAGTGGATCTCGAAATGTTGTATTCCCCAATATTTCAGAAATGGAATGTACCATGCGTCTAGCTCTATTCCGCGTTCACTGTTTATTAATGACGTTCCGGTCATAATCACGTTGGAAACCATTTCAAATGAATCACACCAATACAAATGACAGCTCCGCCAAAGCATTACACTTTTGTACCTTGCTTGTATGTGCATATTGATATCCCATGACTTTTGTCATGTACTAATTGCGTAACCTCTCAAAAGGCTGATGGTTGAACGGCTATACTGGGAAATTATACACCGTAAGATGAACTTCTAAAGATGTTAGAACAGACGCTCCAGTAAAATAGTTAGGGAACGAGAGCAAATCACTACAGCCGCGCGGAGTGGCCGCCCGGTTAAAGGCATCATGTCACGGATTGCGCGGCCTCTCCCACCGGCGGTTCAAGTCCTCCCTCGGTCATGGGTGTGTGTGTGTTGTTCTTAGCACAAGTTAGTTTAAATCTGTGAAAGTCTAGGGACTAGTGAGATCAGCAGTTTGATCCCTTAGGAATTCTCACACAAATCACTACAAAAATGGTTCAAATGGCTCTGAGCACTGTGAGACTTAACTTCTGAGGTCATCAGTCCCATAGAACTGAGAACTACTTAAACCTAACTAACCTAAGGATATCACACACATTCATGCCCGAGGCAGTATTCGAACCTGCGACCGTAGCGGTCGCGAGGCTCCAGACGGTAGCGCCTAGAACCGCTCGGCCACCTTGGCCGGCCAAATCACCACAAATTAGAAAGTATAGTGCAGAAATAATGCTAACAGACAGCCTGTTGTGAGGGTGCCCAAGCCTGTGAGTCTGCAGCTCATGGTCTACCTCTGGATCACGGGCCTCGGGTTCGATTCCCGGCCGGATTGGGAATTTTCTCAGCCCAGGGACTGGGTGTTTGTTTTGTCCTCACGATTCATGAAAGTGTCAAGATTAGACTGTGTACAGGCGTTGATGACCGCACAATTGAACGCCCAACAAACCAAACATCATCATCATCATACGAGCCTATATTATAATAGAATCGTGGTGTGGAAAGCTGACTCCCTATTAAAATTACAGTTCTCTTTGTTCGTTTTCCTGCAAAATCAATAATGTCCTTAATTATCTATGTGAACATTGAGAAATATATTGGTGTTGGCCAAAATTCGGTCAGTAAAACTCGTTCAAGTGCATCAAATAGGGCGACGAGCTATTAAAAGTACATACGAGCGACAGCACTTGCTCCTTAAACGGGCCAGGTCGGACAGAGGTAGTTTAATCTTTGTACACGTGACTGCCTGCGAGGCACGCGGAGGCGGAAGGCGCAGAGTTGGGGACGGCAGACAGACAGGAAGCGGCTGGTAGGCGCGGCGTGGCGGGCCCTCTTGGCATGCGCCGAGTGCTGCTCCGCTCTGGTCTGGAGGCAGGATATTGCGGCCGGCCGACTCGGAGCGCCCAATAACTCTGCGAGACGGGACGGGACGGGGAGGCGCTCTCCCGAGTTGGGAGGTGGCGGCCGCAGCAGCACCGAGCCTGGCCCGAAATGGCGACCCTGTCAGGGCGCCAGGGCTGCCATAAAGTAAACTTCGCCGACTAACATTACTCGAAGCGAGTCGATACTGTAAGCTACTCTACTTCGATGCTGGAGAGCCGCAGGCCTGATTACGAAGTTTGAAACCTGGCCCACTCAGCATACATATAGCACAATTAAAAGTACTAGGCATTTGCCAGCTAGTACATTCAACTGTTTTCGGTCAGCAGTAGGCCAGCGGGAGCCTGACATTTGCTGCTCTTTGTTGTCGCCTCCACTGTCGTAAGTGTTCTGGCTTGCTAATTCTCAAACTGAAAACTTTTTCAAATGCGAAATATACACCTGTATAAGAAAAACTACTCTGGTACTAATTAAAATAAAAAATAGACTGACATGTTTAAAACCGTTATAAAGAGCTCTACGATGTGTGACTTCGAGATGTCCCTGAGTTTTTGAGGTGATGTGGATTTTCAACTTAGATATAGATTTACGAGATAAATAACTACTGACAAAATTGCAAAAAGGTGTTGTTTTCTGAAGTTTATACGAAGTGTGATCAAAAAGTAACAACTTTTTTTTTCCTTGCTGGTACACAAGTTCCTGATGTATGTTTATATATTCAGCTGTCTTGTATATTTTAGTTTATTGGTCACAGTCGAAAAGGCTTATATATTTTCAAGTGCTCTGTGCAATTTTTACTTTCGAAAACGTTGTGTCAGAGAATTTGCATCAAATTTTGCTTCAGAAATGGAAAAAAGTTCAGCGCATTCGCATTTCGCAATGTTTCGAGTGTCAAACAAAATTCTTGAATTTCGACCAAAAACGACGTTACGGAAATGTCGATAAGTTCGATTACATGTAAAGGTTCCTTTCACAGTTTTCTCCGATTACAATGTGATTGTGCATCATGAGTTGCTGCGCCTTATGGTCGTACTGTCAATTGGGAATGCTACCTGACACTTGTGTACCGTATGCGTGAATAAATCCGGAAAAAAAAATTACTAGAATTGTAGCAAAAACCACAAAAAATGAGCTGTCAAAAGTGTTTAAATCTGAGGGGGATTGCTTTGAAAAAGAAAAAGTTGATGAATAATAAATAAAAATTCTCTAAGAAAAACAGAAATTTCCTTTACCTTTTGATAACATCTCGTATGTAACAAATAGAAATGTGATGCACAGCTAGAGAGTACAGTTTATTGTCCCGCAAACAGAAAAGAGTGGAGCGGTTGGCTAAGGAGGGACAACACTAACATTTTAAACATTTATGAAGATAACAATTACACATAAAAGAGCAGTCTATTTTGCTATTATTCACCTTATTTTGAAAGAGAAATTATAAAATACATCAGAATTACTTTCTTAGTAAAAACATTTAAGACAATATTTCAGCCATACCAATAAAGATAGTAAAATTTAAAGTTAAAAATCTAAAATTCAACATTTTATGCCAGTTTTCAAATACTGCTCTCCCTTCTGAAATTTCATTTACGTTCACCTTATGTAAAGTGGTACTTAATTGTCTCTTTCCACATTGATTTACAATGGACAAATAAGCATAACAAAACCACAGATAAAATCCTCAAGATTACGAAAATCCCAAAAGTAACAATGGCTAGTGAATAGACAGGAGATTTGTTCCCCAATTTGTAGAGGATTCAGCGCCAATTAGCTGATATTAATGTTCACAGAATTTACAATTGTACGTAATTAGAAATAAAATACGCAATTAAAAATAGTAGCTTCTCTTGTAGCAATGTCTGATCGTGTCGTGGCCGCTGCTTCATCACATAACGTGTCCGTCGGTTTGGTGCGTCGATCTACCTGAGTCCAAAGAAATACAATACAGTATCAGCCGTTACACACGTAAAAGCTCAGTATTGCAGACCACAAGTAACAGCAACTTCTAGAAGCCAAATAATTCAGGCATAATTCAACTCAAGTCGTACAACCTGACACAAGTTAGCATCATGTTGTTCCATAAATAGTAACCACCATCACATCGTAACTCCATTTTGCTCAAAACGTAATTATGCACCTGTCTAGTCTGCGAGTAAAAGACTAGCAATCTGCAGAACATAAGCCTTCAGCACAAGGTTCACCAATATGATATCAACTCCCCACAGAGTAACGATCCACCAAAATCATGACAGTACAATATTGGCGAGCAACAGTCCCTGTTACTAATTTTCCCATCAACACAACGGCTACATTTACATTTCACCTACCTAGCATCCCGTGATACGTTATGTGCGTCGCCGTCTACTTAGAGCCACCGTGCCTCTTATATACTCCTTGCTAGAGACTAACTGCTGTTCCAACCATAGACTGGACCAAGAAAACAGCAGCGCCGTAGCGTTGCACCCCGCTTTCCACAACAAGCTCACGGTTCCTTCCCTCTGTGTGTACTGCCATCCTAGGCTACCGTGCAGTACATGGCACGATACAGACATCCGTTGACGAATGACGTATTTTGGTAATCGACGAAGAAAAATTATTTCAATGAGTTCAGTAGCTATGAAGACATGTGATACGTTTGAAGCTGTTTCCCCGAAGCAACAGTTTCGCTCATTTAAAAATAATTGACATAGCTCCAGTCCCAATTAAAATTAATAACGGAAATTTTATCTACTTGGAGACATTATAGAGATCTAGGCCACACACGAGCATTAGATGCTTTTACAATGTTGTACAGAGCCGAGAGCGAAGTGCTGTGGTGGCTACCTGCAGACAGTACCTGTCAGGACATTGTTGCAACTTTGGACCTTACACTTCAGATTTAGACGCTAAAGAATTACAGTCAGACAGTAGCAGAGTTATCGTATTATATATATATATATATATATATATATATATATATATATATATATATATATAAACTAAACCATTCAATGTATTGTTATTTTACCTCTAACGTTACTGTCGCCATGTTTGGATGTCATAGTGAGTTACACACACTAAAGTTGTCATTGGAGAAGGATATTTTCAAATGGATCACTCAGTGCAACATCTTTATGACACACATAGAGCAAGACACGTAACGTGTATCCACAGGACATGTGGCCTGTAATTGAAGAAGTGTCATGATGATCTCTCCATTGGCAAAAGATTCCGGAATAGTCCCTCATTCGGATCTCCGGGAGGGGACTGCCAAGGGGGGGGGGGGGTTACCATGAGAAAAAGATTGAATAATCAACAAAAAGATAACGTTCTACGAGTCGGGGCGTGGAATGTCAGAAGCTTGAATGTCGTAGGGAAACTAGAAAATCTGAAAAGGGAAATGCAAAGGCTCAATCTAGATATAGTAGGGGTCAGTGAAGTGAAGTGGAAGGAAGACAAGGATTTCTGGTCAGATGAGTATCGGGTAATATCAACAGCAGCAGAAAATGGTATAACAGGTGTAGGATTCGTTATGAATAGTAAGGTAGGGCAGAGGGTGTGTTACTGTGAACAGTTCAGTGACCGGGTTGTTCTAATCAGAATCGACAGCAGACCAACACCGACAACGATAGTTCAGGTATACATGCCGACGTCGCAAGCTGAAGATGAACAGATAGAGAAAGTCTATGAGGATATTGAAAGGGTAATGCAGTATGTAAAGGGGGACGAAAATCTGATAGTCATGGGCGACTGAAGTGCAGTTGTAGGGGAAGGAGTAGAAGAAAAGGTTACGGGAGAATATGGCCTTGGGACAAGGAATGAAAGAGGAGAAAGACTAATTGAGTTCTGTAACAAGTTTCAGCTAGTAATAGCGAATACCCTGTTCAAGAATCACAAGAGGAGGAGGTATACTTGGAAAAGGCCGGGAGATACGGGAAGATTTCAATTAGATTACATCATGGTCAGACAGAGATTCCAAAATCAGATACTGGATTGTAAGGCGTACCCAGGAGCAGATATATACTCACATCACAATTTAGTAGTGATGAAGAGTAGGCTGAAGTTCAAGACATTAGTTAGGAAGAATCAATACGCAAAGAAGTGGGATACGGAAGTACTAAGGAATGACGAGATACGTTTGAAGTTCTCTAACGCTATAGATACAGCAATAAGGAATAGCGCAGTAGGCAGTACAGTTGAAGAGGAATGGACATCTCAGAAAAGGTCCATCACAGAAGATGGGAAGGAAAACATAGGTACAAAGAAGGTAGCTGCGAAGAAACCATGGGTAACAGAAGAAATACTTCGATTGATTGATGAAAGGAGGAAGTACAAACATGTTCCGGGAAAATCAGGAATACAGAAATACAAGTCGCTGAGGAATGAAATAAATAGGAAGTGCAGGGAAGCTAAGACGAAATGGCTGCAGGAAAAATGTGAAGACATCGAAAAAGATATGAATGTCGGAAAGACAGACTCAGCATACAGGAAAGTCAAAACAACCTTTGGTGACATTAAAAGCAACGGTGGTAACATTAAGAGTGCAACGGGAATTCCACTCTTAAATGCAGAGGAGAGAGCAGATAGGTGGAAAGAATACATTGAAAGCCTCTATGAGGGTGAAGATTTGTCTGATGTGATAGAAGAAGAAACAGGAGTCGATTTAGAAGAGATAGGGGATCCAGTATTAGACTCGGAATTTAAAAGAGCTTTGGAGGACTTACGGTCAAATAAGGCAGAAGGGATAGATAACATTCCATCAGAATTTCTAAAATCATTGGGGGAAGTGGCAACAAAACGACTATTCACGTTGGTGTGTAGAATATATGAGTCTAGCGACATACCACTTGATTTTCGGAAAAGTATCATCCACACAATTCCGAAGACTGAAAGAGCTGACAAGTGCGAGAATTATCGCACAATAACCTTAACAACTCATGCATCGAAGCTGCTTACAAGAATGATATACAGAAGAATGGAAAAGAAAATTGAGAATGCGGTAGGTGACGATTAGTTTGGCTTTAGGAAATGTAAAGGGACGAGAGAGGCAATTCTGACGTTACGGCTAATAATGGAAGCAAGGCTAAAGAAAAATCAAGACACTTTCATAGGATTTGTCGACCTGGAAAAAGCGTTCGACAATATAAAATGGTGCAAGCTGTTCGAGATTGTGAAAAAAGTAGGGGTAAGCTATAGGGAGAGATGTGTCATACAGAATATGTACAACAACCAAGTGGGAATAATAAGAGTGGACGATCAAGAACGAAGTGCTCGTATTAAGAAGGGTCTAAGACACGGCTGTAGCCTTTTGCCCCTACTCTTCAATCTGTAGATCGAGGAAGCAATGATGGAAATAAAAGAAAGGTTCAGGAATGGAATTAAAATACAAGGTGAAAGGATATCAATGATACGATTCGCTGATGACATTATTGCTATCCTGAGTGAAAGTGAACAACATCTAAATGATCTGCTGAACGGAATGAGCAGTCTAATGAGTACACAGTATGGTTTGAGAGTAAATTGGAGAAAGACGAAGGTAATGAGAAGTAGTAGAAATGAGAACAGCGAGAAATTTAACATCAGGATTGCTGGTGACGAAGTCAATGAAGTTAAGGAATTCTGCTACCTAGGCAGTAAAATAACCAATGATGGACGGAGCAAGGAGGATATCAAAAGCAGACTCGCTATGGCAAAGAAGGCATTTCTGGCCAAGAGAAGTCTACTAATATCAAATACCGGCCTTAATTTGAGGAAGAAATTTCTGTGGATGTACGTCTGGAGTACAGCATTGTATGGTAGTGAAACATGGACTGTGGGAAAACCGGAACAGAAGAGAATCGAAGCATTTGAGCTGTGGTGCTATAGATGAATGTTGAAAATTAGGTGGACTGATAAGGTAAGGAATGAAGAGGTTCTACGCAGAATCGGAGAGGAAAGGAATATGTGGAAAACACTGATAAGGAGAAGGGTCAGGATGATAGGACATCTGCTAAGACATGAGGGAATGACTTCCATGGTACTAGAGGGAGTTGTAGAGGGCAAAAACTGTAGAGGAAGACAGAGATTGGAATACGTCAAGCAAATAATTGAGGACGTAGGTTGCAAGGGCTACTCTGAGATGAAGAGGTTAGCACAGGAAAGGAATTCGTGGCGGGCCGCATCAAACCAGTCAGTAGACTGATGACAAAAACAAAAAGAGCAAGACGCCCACTTTTCTCTACACACATCTAGATCTGCATTCATACCCCACAATCCACGATACGGAGCATGGAAGTACCTTGCACCACTGCTGGTCATCCCCCTTCTTGTTCCACTCGCTTGCTGTAGTATCTTCTATCTTCTCTTATTGGTCCTAATCGAAATGTACGTTTGCGGTAGTAGAATCAGCCGCAAATGCCGGTTGTACATTTTTTTTCAATTGTGTTTGTGGAAGAGAACGTAGCCTTCTCTCCAGGGATTCCCATTTAAGTTTTCGATGCATCTACGCTTTACTCGCATATTGATCGAACCTACCAGTAACTAAGCGAGATGAATGCCTGGGAAATCTTTCGGTGTCTTCCTTAAATCTGACCATGTGTGGATGCCAAACACTCTAGCAGTTCTAAAGAATGTATCACACTCCTGTTCTATATCTGCTAAGCTTTATATAATTTCCCAGAAGTTCGTAACATCGGCCTCTCCTCCTACTGAACTTACGTAATCATTCTATTTCATATCATTTTGCAACTTTACGCAGTGTCAAGCAGCAAACCAGTAACATTTTATCAGAGCATTACAGGACTTTATTACTTGTTTTAACTTACATTTTTGTGCATTTATAGCAAGTTACGATTCATCACATCAGACAGAAACTCTAATTCACCCTGTATCCTCGTACAATCACACAACGACGACACTTTTCGGTACACTACAGAGTCATGAGCAAAGATTCCAGACAGCTGCTCACCCTGTCCGTCAGACCGTTTATATATATAAATACCAAGCGCTGTCAACACCAAAACAATGCTCGACGGCCGTGCCACGAGAAATCCTGTGCCTTATCTCAATGAGGAACTACCTCAGGATATTCTGGCAACGTGCCAGGCGCCCGTTTTATAAACTGCTTGTCAACAGACTCCATGGGATATTACGAGACACAATATAAACATTTCGAAACGAGCAGTGGGGGCAGAAACTCGCAGTGCTAAGTACCACACGACTTGGCGTGCGGAAGCTAGCCAGACACTTCACCATCGAGAAACAATATATTCCCACTCTACAAGGACCAGACGGCCCACCTTATTCCGCGACAGAGAACTCATGGCCACAACATTTGCAACGTCTTTCATGCCGAATCTGTCTCCTTCAGATCCAATATTCACACTTGAAACGGACCAGGAGTTACACGACTTGTAGTCCTGCTCTCCAGCGAGGAAATCAGACGCACTAATACAAACGAAATTACTTGGGCTATTAAGCATACCAATACTAGGATGGCATTCAAAACCGGGTTCTCCAGGAGTTTATGAATAGAGCCGCAGAATGCCTTGCAAACATAACGAATGCCATCTTAAAATACCAACACTTCCCTGACTTTTGGAAGGCGGCCAAGGTCCTGATGTTCAGGAAGCCAGGGAAAGACCACTCCCTCCCACAAAATTACTGACTCATCCGTGTGCCACGTTCGCTCAGCAAGATTGTTGAGAAGGTAATACTAAAACGCATCATTAGGCACTGGATCGCCAACGACACCCTAAGACCGGATCAATTCGGCTTTAAGAATCACCACTCAACAACACAACAACTCCTCCGCGTCGTCGAATATATAAAACACGGCTACAACAAGAACAAAGACACATGAGTCGTGTTCCTGGACATCGAAAAAGCTTTCGACCGTCTCTGGCACAACGGGTTTATACACGAACTAAGCGAAGCTTGTTTCCGAGACGGACTCGTACGTCTCATACACTCATAGCTCACAAACAGAAGTTTTAACACTGATGTGCAGGGCAAAAAATCGACAAGCTGGAGTACCCCAGGGAAGAATTATGGCGCCCATCTTGTACAACCTGTACGTTAACGACCTTACAGAAACCCAAACCACACGTAGGCCATCTACGCTGGTGACACAACCATCCCTGCGCAAGACTGGAAAAAATTCTCGAATACAGACGGCACTCTTAACTGCCGAGCCTTGGATGGAACAATGGCGTATTAAAATAATCGTCGACAAGTGCGAAGAGGTTCTGTTCTCTCGCAGACCGAAATTACTGCACAAACATCAACACTGTTAACAGGATAAACTACTTACAAGCCCAATACGTTTCCGAGAGAAAGTCAGATATCTTGGGGTCTGGCTGAACTGAAAACTTACATGGAAAGACCACACTGAATACGTTGCCAACAGAGAGCATGCGAGGCTCAAACAACTCTACCCAATGCTCAACAGGGAAAGTACACTGAATAGGACGGTGTCGAGGTCCATATATATATGACACTGATTAGACCTCTGATGACTTACGCAGCTCCCGTCTGGGGATATGCAGCTCCTACATGCCTGCGCCGCCTGCAGATCAAACGGAACAAAGTGCTACGCATCATTAGCAACGCTCCACGCTACACAGGAGCGTGGTTCTTCACAGTGAATACCGCCTTTGAACCCTGAAGGAAGTATTCAAAACACATGCCACACGACTATATAGGAACTCGAGATGCTAGAACAATATTCTCATCCTTACTCTGGGAAACCATTATCACAACTATTGGTGGAAGCATAAGCGGTCAAAGACACTACTAGCTATAGCATACCACCTATGGCAAGCTAACATAAACCCATAATGGGCAATGTCGGCAAGCCCCTGCGCATCAGCAACTTTGACTGGATATACCAGCTGCTATTAAAGTCGACCAACAGGCTACGGCAGGGAAACCGACAGGCTCGTACACTGAAGCACAGACAACAGGGCCAAAATTACACTACATTGTGAATCTGACATGCGAAGTACCTGACACAAAACGACGATGAACCTAACTATTACAAGTATGCTGACGCTGACCGAGAAGTCAACACCGGCACCCAACGGCAGCCGCCGAGTAACACCATCGCACAACGTCAAAGGTATCGACCTGCATGATACCCACTAATAACAAAGCCTATCATTGCGTGACCTGTCGCAGGCAGCAAGGAAACCGCTAATGCTCTTACAACCAGACCCAACTATTGCAGAGTTTTTTTTTCCCCCTGGCTCTTGCCCTGGCACTTTTTCCCCTCCGCCCTTCAAACCGCTACCCTTCACCCAACCCAATTTACTTCTAGATGAGCGCATATTAATTGTTTACCTTAACCAGACGTACGCAAACATCGCAGTCCCCACATCATGCGACACCTCACTTTACTGAAAACTAACCCTTATGCAGAGACGGCAGTAGACGCTTTGTGTTGGTCATCATGCCAGTGTGGGCGAGGAGGGGCTCCACCTCTTTTTAAATTTTTAAAATAATCACACATCTCCCAGGCACTTCTGGCAATAGCTTTATCTCTGAGGCTCACAGCCTAGGAAAACATACTGGACTGTATTACATAAGAAGTCTTCGAGCCACTCACATAACAGAAAACCTAATCCCTATTCTAGGACCTACGTTAACAGTCTACGTTGGAGACAATGTGTCAGTCGCTTTTCGAAAATCTAGGAATAGAGAATAAGTGTTGTGCTTTCAGTCATGGCTCGCAGGATATCGTGCGAGCGAATCGAAAGATGAGTGTCGCACGAGTGGTGCTTTCTATATCAAGGAAAAATAATAATCCTCAGTTCTGTTTTAGATGTCAAAGTCGCCCACCACACAGCTAGAATGAGACGCGTTGGTACACAATCTTAATTAGATAAGGTTGTTGATGCGCTAAAGTCTCACACAGTGATAGGTGTCTGAGCATAGTTCAACCTATGCCTCGAGCAACCAGAGCTATAACATTGCAAAAAGACCCATAAACGTCATGGTGTTCGGTCAAACTGTAAGGAACACACTACGAGAAATGAATTTCAACCCAAATGTACTTTCCTTTGGTCCTGCTCATATAAGCAATATAACATAATTAGTCTTATATTGATATGGTGCCTGTTCTTTCGGACATGTCCGAAAGAACAGACACCATATCAATATGTGTACAGTTCGGGCAATAAAGACCATGACCTTCTTCTTCTGCGCGGATGCACACATATTCCCCGAACTTTTACGGGATTTGCTAAGAATGTCTTCCAGGGGTAATAAGTGTGTTGGGGTGGGACACTACGAATGTAGTGTGTGGACATACAAGGTGAGAATGTGGGTCTTGCGGGAGGCATGCGCGAGATAGTCCCTGCAGTCGCACTATCCTCTGTGCCCTCGGGGGCATCCCGGGTTCGAGTCCCGGTCGGGGCACACATTTTCACCTGTTCCCGTTGATATATATCAACGCCCGTCAGTAGCTGAAGGTATTAATATAATTCTCATAATTAGCCTTCGTTCACGTACACCCGGACAGAATGACAATTTCAATAGTGGACAGTAGTGTTATGCAGAAATGAGAACATTTTTCGTGACGCAAGATCATGTACGTGCCTGAAGTCGTCATTATGAGTGATAATGGCTACATTTTGTCAAGCAAGCAAGCAGATTATGGTTGTGATAGAATATAGTGATGTAAGGCTCCTTACATTGCCGTAATGAAATGTATTAAAAACTTTTTAACCGTAAATACCCAGGAGATCTTATGTTGTGAGTTATTAGATCCATAATTAAGCAATATAAGCTGGTGAGTTACCAATCACCCAACCACCTGACGAATGAAATCTGATACTGTACACCGTGTCACGAGTTTTGTCAGCTGTCGCAACGTGAAGCTCTTAATCAGGTGACGGGCTTTCACTATAATTTCCTTTTGTACCTTGATTCTTGTTCCTCTTACAGCTCCTGAACTGGACACCCCATTTTTCTCAAAACCACCTTCAGTTTCTTCTTCAGCATTGCTATATGGTGCATCGTTACCATTATGATCGGCAGCAGCAGCGGCGGCGACATACTTGCTTTAGCACTGTTCTTGTTTTGATTTGGAAACTTACAATTACTTGCCTCAGCGATTGAGAAACTGGTTTAAATGTTTTATATTAACATCACGGTCGTCTTTTGGTGGTAAAATTATTTGTTTGTATAACTCAGTATTGCAATATTGGCCGTGTGACGGTTATCAAGTGGAAAACTGCAAAATACAGAAAACTGAGCGAATACGTATAATAACACATCATGCCATGATTGTGGAAGTTATATAATAAAATGAAATAAAATCAAAATGTTATGATAGTTTGCGAACAGTGTACTTTAACATATGGAAAAACCTAGAAACATCTGACATAGTCGCTTATTACCGCAAACTGTAGTGAATGCGACCTGGTGCAGTGGTTACCGTCGCTACTTCCAGCCCGACCACTAGCAAATATTTTGTTACTTAGTGTGTATCATTTCTGGAACGTTCTTGAATTATGTTGTGGGTGTAATGTTTGTGACTGTGCGTTAGTGTTCGTAATGAACCTGCTTTCAGTGTTAAGTGATGTATTTCATTGACTGCCTTGCTTTCGGGTTTGGACTTGAGTGTAGTTACGACGTGCAATTGCTTGGTGGAGATGCCTGATATTACAAAATATCTAAATCATCGAAGGTCCAGTTAGGCAACGTAAAAGCCGTCTCCCATAGGAAACAGAACTGGAATGTAATGGTTAAATCGTCCCCACGGTCTGTATATTCAGCAGACTAATGGATTCCAAGCCAGCAATAGGTGAATTGCACAGGAGGCGTCGATTAGTGTTTTCCGGAGATGCTGGTCAGAACCCGACGAACTGGTTGAAATGTACAGGATGGCAGCCAGTCAAGGAATATTTTAGGGCATTGGTTTAAGAAATTTATTTCAAAGGCCCAGTGGAATCATTAAAAGTTTTCTCCCAGAGTAGTTCACGCCGTGTCTGCGTGACACAAGTCGCTTGCCTTTCAAAACCGAGGCAGTTCTGTCCAGTTAAAGCTGATTACAAGAGACGCCCTGAGCCACCTGCTGAAACAGCTAGCGAATTCAAGCCATTGATTTTAGCCAATAGCGAGCGCGGGATACCGATCACGTGTGTGGACGCTGGAGCGTCCTAAGGTTCAGAACACAGTTGCTTCTCTCTCTTGTAATCCAGACCTCGAACACAACCGACGTCCTTTTGGAAGACAGAGCCTCTGGGTTTGCTTTTCACGACCGGCCACCAACGTAAGTTAACATGAACCGCTTCCCCTTCCGTTGCCCATTTCATTTAATTTTTCAACCTCCTAGACTGGCCTAAACCTGCTAACTTCCGACCCTAGGAGCGCTTTTGTACTCCGTACAAGGAAATACATCCTCTTTATTGTACTTAATTTCCTATTTTGTCATTTAACGGCAGACCTGGTTGCCCACTCTCAATTCCTGATCGCTCGACCTCCTGCACACTGCCGCCACGAGGCATATTTAACAGCCTTCTTCCCCCTTCCCTGGCATTTGATGCACTAACATTGGCGTCAGAAGTTTCTCTCCCCTTCCCCAAACCACGAACTCATTTACAGAAAGGATTGAACCGAATCGTCAATTACAACAGGTAACATAAAATGATACGTTTGGAAAATGTATACTTCTACTTGGACGGCACAGCCGAGCAGAAATTCGGGAAGAAAGAAGAGAAGTTCATTACTGGGATAAATGCCAGGCCGAACTGAGGAAAACATGGCAAAAATCACCAGCAATTCCGGTTAGCGGAAAAAAATGGAATAACAGGATCCTATTTCTTGTGGAAACGACACAGTCTTCAGGGAGATATATGTTTATCAGTGAAAGATGCCAAAGCAATGAGCTTCCCATGACTAAGCCATGTGCTTCTGTCAATAACCTCGATCTACAGCGGACACCAAAAGATCCTGCTGAAGAGTCCAGCAGAGGGGTCGAAACGTCGATCATCTGAAGAAATATGACGCAACCAAATAACTCAGAAGGTTTTATCTTCAATAACAACGGCCACGAAAGCCTGCAGACTTACATAAATTGCAATTTTCCCTTCACGTCTGCACCGTCTTGTCCGTTGCAGTCCGCAGCTCGTGGTCGTGCGGTAGCGTTCTCGCCTCCCGCGTCCGGGTTCCCGGGTTCGATTCCCGGCGGGATCAGGGATTTTCTCTGCCTCGAGATGACTGGTTGTTGTGTGATGTCCTTAGGTTAGTTAGGTTTAAGTAGTTCTAAGTTCTAGGGGACTGATGACCATAGATTTTAAGTCCCATAGTGCTCAGAGCCATTTGAACCATTTTTTGTCCGTTGCACAGCGCTGTAGCACAAATAAGTCTTACAGTCCTAATGTTTAGAAATCTGTTCGTAGCTAAATTCTATTGGAGATTACAAACATGGAAGGTTAATGACAAGAAGGCAATGAGAATGCTCGAGTATTGGAGAAGCCTTTCAGAGAAAGGGAAAAATACCGAGAAGACATAAGCAGTTAACTTACAGCATCCACCAACGATGAAGGGCGTGATTGTCCCTCTTCCATGTAAGAGCTACATTTGACATTGTCTCTCTCTCATGACACATCACTTGACATGACATAGTACATTACGGTATCATCCAGCACTTCACAAGTAACAGCAAAAATATCCTCTTCAACCTTTACAATTTTTATTTTTCGGTCATTAGACTTCTGAGCCCAGCCCGTCACGAATTCCTGCCCTGTGTCAACCTCTTCATTTCAGACTAGCACTTGCAACCTACGTCCTCAGTTATTTGCTGGATGTATTACAATATCTGTCTTCCTTTACAGATTATGCCTTCTATAGCTCCCTCTACTACAGTGGAAGTCAATCCCTGATGTCTTAACAGTTTTACTATCATCCTGCCCCTCCTCCTCTGTTTTCCACATATCCCTTTCCTCTTCTTTCTGCGCAGAACCTCCTCACTCTTCACTTTATCAGTCCACCTTATTTTCAACATTCGTCTGTAGCTCCCCATCTCAAATGCTTCAATTCTCTTCTGTTTCGGTTTTCCCGCACTCCATGTTGCACTGCCATACAATGCTGTGCTCCAAACGTACATTCTTAGAAATTTCTTCCTCAAATTAACGCCTGTGTTTGATAATAGTAGACTTTTCTAGGCCAGGAATTCCCTTTTTGCCAGAGCTAGCCTGCTTTTTGATGTTCCCTTCGTTCCGCCCGTCATTGGTTGTTTTGCTGCCTAGGTAGTAGAATTCCTTAACTTCATCTACTCTGTTACAATCAATCCGGACGTTAAGTATCCCGCTGCTCTCACCTCTTCTACCTCCCATTATGTCCGTGTTTCTTCGATTTACACTCAGTACATATTCTGTACTCATTAGACTGTTCATTCCATTCAGCTGATCATATAATTATTTTCACTTTCACACAGGATAGCAATGACATCCACGAACCGTGTCATTGATATCCTTTCACCTTGAATTTTAATTCCACTACTTAAGAATTCTTTTATTTCAGTCTTTGCTTCTTAGATGTACGGGTTGAATGGTAGGGGGAAAGACTACAACCCTGCCTTCCACACTTTTTAATCCGAGTACTTCTTTCTTGGCTCACGTACGTATTGTATATTACTCGTCTCTCCCTATAGCTTACCCTTACTTTTCTCAGGATTTCGAACATCCTGCACCATTTTAGATCGTTGAACGTCTTTTTCCGGTCGATAAATCCTGTGAGAGTATCTTAATTTTTTTAGTCTTACTTCCATTATCATCAGCAACGTCAGAATTCCCTTCTATTGCCTTTACCTGTCCTAAAGCCAAGCTGACAGTTATCTAAGATGTCCCAAATTTTCTTCTCCATTCTTCCGTGTATTATTCTTGTCAATGACTTGAATGCATGAGCTGTTAAGAAGATTGTGAGATAATTCTCGCACTTGTCAGCTCTTGCGGACTTCTGAATTGTGTGGATGATGTTTTTCCGAAAGTCGGATGGCATGTCGCCATAAATTCTACGCATCGCCGTGAATTGACGTTTCGTTGCCACTTCCCAAATGATTTTAGAAATTGTGATGGAATCTTATCCATCGCTTTTGCCTTACTTGATCTTAAATCATCCAAAGTTCTCTTAAAATCTGATTCTAATACTGGATTCTCTATCTCTTCTAAATCGACTCCTCTTTCTTCTTCTATCACATCAGACAAATCTTCACCCTCATAGAGGCTTTCAATGTATTCTTTCCACCTATCTGCTCTCTCCTCTGCGTTTAACAGTGGAATTCCCGTTGCACACTTAATGTTACCACCTCGTTTTTAATTTGTTTTGACTTCCCTATATGCTGATTCAATCCTCCCGACAATCATTTCTCTTTCGATTTTGTCACATTTTTCATGCAGCTTCCCTGCACTTCCTATTTATTCTTCAGCCACGTGTATTCCTGTATTCCGTACCTTCTCTGAACCTTTCTGTACTTCCTTCTTTCATCAGTCAGCTGAAGTACTTCTATTACCCATAGTTTCTTTGCAGTATTCTTCTTTATACGTATATTTTCCTTTCCAACTTCTGTGATCGCCGTTTTTAGAGCTGTCCATTCCTCTTCAACTGTACTGCCTACTGAGCTATTCCTTATTTCTGTATCTATAGCCTTAGAGAACTTCAAGTGAATCTCGTCATTCCTTAGTATTTCCGTATCCCACTTCGTTGCATATTGATTCTTTCTGACTAATATCTTAAACTTCAACCTACTCTTCAACACAACTACATTGTGATCTGAGTCTATATCTGCTCCTGGGTACGTCTTAAAATCCAGTATCTGATTTCGAAATCTCTGCTGACCATGATGTAATCTAACTGAAATCTTCCCGTATCACCTGGCCTTTTTCAACTATACCTTCTCCTCTTGTGATTCTTGAACAGAGTATCCGCTATTACTAGTTGACATTTATTACAGAACTCAATTAGTCTCTCTCCTTTGTCATTCCTTGATTCAAACCGATTTTCTCCTGTAACCTTATCTTCTGATCCCCTACAATCACACTCCAGTCCCCAATGACTGTTGCTCATCTCCGTTTACATACTATATTACCCTTTCAGTACCGTCATATACTTTCTCTATCCAGTCATCTTCAGCTTGCGACGTCGCCATGTATACTTGAACTGTCGTTTTAGATGCTGGTTTGCTGTCGATTTTGATAAGTACAACCCTATCACTGAGCTGTTCGCAATAACAAACTCTCTTGCCTCTTGTTCATAACGAATCCTAAGCCCGTTATATCACTTTCTGGTTCTGTTGATATTACCCTATACTCATCTGACCAGAAATCCTTGTCTCCTTGCCATTTCACTTCACTAACCCCTACTATATATAGATTGAGCCTTCGCATTTCCCTTTGCAGATTTTCTAGCTTCCCTATCACGTTCAAGCTTCTGACATTCTACGCTCCGACTCGTAGAACGTTATCCTTTCGTTTGCCATTCAGTGTTCTCATGGTCGCTTTCCCCTTGGCAGTCCCTTCCGTGAGATCCGAATGTAGAACTATTCCGGAATCTTTTCCAATTTCAATTACAGGCCACATATCCTGTGTATACATGTTAAGTGACTTTAAAGCATTCGTTTCCATTGCCTTCTGTATCCTCATGCCGTTAATCATTGGTGATTCTTCCGCCTTTAGTTGCAGTTTCCCACCCCATGGACAAGAGTGTGCCCGGCCTTGTCGGGTCCTCCGCCCTCTTTGACAAGGCCGTTGGCCAGATCAGGGTGACATCTTATGCCGCCAGTGCTGATTAGAAATCATAATTTAAGTGGTGGTGGTTTTACAACGCGGGTCCGAGGGCGTTTTGATTGCTAACCAAAGACGATACCTCTACACCACTGGTGCTCTTCATAGGGACGACTTCCAGGCCGACGTAAGAAAAACGTTTGGCGATAATCGACAGATATTCTACTTAGCGGAAGAACAATTGCAGAATAGAGACCTGCTTCATGTGGAAACGACACAGTTTTCAGGGAGGTGTATTTGTTGTCAGTAAAAAATGTTAAAGCAATGGGAGTCCCATGATTAAGCCATGCGCTTGTGGCAATAACGATGGTCTACAGTGGGCGCTAAAATATCCTGAAGAAGATCCCAGTAGAGGGGACCAGTCGTCGATTGTTTGAAGACATATGATGCTACCTAATAACGCAAAATATTTTATCTTCAGTGAACACGGCCACGAAAGCCTGCAGGCTTATATAAATCTACATTTTCCCATTCGTTTCTGCGTCGCCCTATTCGTTGCAGCACAAAAAATTGTTGCACCCTAAAGTACAGTAATCTGTTCATAGCTAAATTCTTTTGGGGATAGCAAAGATGGAAGTTTAATGACAAGTAGACAGTGAGAATGCTCAACTGTTGGGCTATTGGAACACCAACGATGAAGAGCGTTACTGTCACCTGCATATAGGAGCTAGATTCGGCGTTGATTCTGTCTCGTGACTAATGGGAATTCTCTTCGACCCTCCGATGGCCTACGATGCTGTGCTCCGATAGCTCCATGAATGGGGCGTCCAGGACGTTCAACAGTTTGTGCGGACCTCCCTTTCTCCACGGTATTTTAAATATAGAGTCTGAAATGATTTGTCCGAACGTTTCCAACAAGATAAAGGCGTCTCTCAAGAATGTGTTTCAAGTGTGACATTGTCTGAAATCTTCGTTAACAGCATTACACCCGAGGAGGGGGACCATAGTTCAGTGTTCCCTAATCGTCGACTTCTTCATTTTTAGCTAGTCTTGCAGCACTGTAGACAGGACACGCCAGCTACAGTTGGCAATTAGGACGCTGGACGCATGGGTAGAGAATACTAATTCTAGATTTTCGACTGATGATCTGCAACTGTTCCTTCAAGCGTCCGTGCTCCAATTACGATCTACCTAAATAAGGACTGAGAGATGCAGCTTTAAATCTGTGAGTTTTCTGGACCTCACTTATGGTGGAAAATGTTATTACCTGCCACACTTCAAAGATTTAAAGGCAAGGTACTAAACATACTGCAGGGAACAAAAATCGCAATACCAAAAAATAATTAATGTAGAGGAGTGAAATTTTGGGAATTCGTTTGCCTAGGTAAGATATTTTATGACTAACTTTGCATAATCACAGGTTAATATAAGCGCGAAATACGCCATTGTAAATGTGAAATGCTAGTGCATTAATAACAGGTGAAACGGCCAGAATATTAAATGCCAGGATGCAAACGTGGATGTAATGTGTTGTAGAAGTGCCGCATGTCAGTTTGTAGGATGGAGTTTTATGCCTGTTGCCCTTGGTCGGTCAATAGAGGGACGGTTAATGCTGTTTGTGGACGACGCTGGAGTTGTCGTCCGACTATGTTCCATATATGCTTGATTGGCAGGCCAAGGCAATGTCGACGACCTGTAGAGCGTGTTGGGTTGCAACAGCGATATGTCGGCGAGCGTTATCCTGTAGGAAAACACCACCTGGAATGCTGTTGTCCGCAGCTCGTGGTCGTGCGGTAGCGTTCTCGCTTCCCGCGCCCGGGTTCCCGGGTTCGATTCCCGGCGGGGTCAGGGATTTTCTCTGCCTCGTGATGACTGGGTGTTGTGTGCTGCCCTTAGGTTATTTAGGTTTAAGTAGTTCTAAGTTCTAGGGGACTGATGACCATAGATGTTAAGCCCCATAGTGCTAGAGCCATTAGATGCTGTTGATTAATGGCAGCTAAACAGATCGAATCACCACATTGACGTACAATATTGCAGTCAATGTGCGCGGGGTAACCACAACAGTGCTCCTGCTATCGCACGAAATCGCACCGCAGGTGTAGGTCCACTGTGTCTGACACGCAGACTAATTTGTTGCAGGTCCTTAATTCTCTTTCTTATAATCAACACACAGTCACCAACGGCACCGAGGCAGAACCAGCTTTTATCAGAAAATACAACAGACCTCCACCCTGACCTCTAATGAGCTCTCACTTGATGCAACTGAAGTCACAAACAGTGATGGTTTGGGGTCACTGAAATGCACGCTACAGGCCGTCTGAGCCGGAGCTGGCCTGTGTTGCCAAATTCTGCTCAAATAGGTGCTGAGAACGCAGTACGAGGTGCCAGAATCACGATCGTGTCTTGATCTTCTGGCGATCGTATATTGCCGTGACCACTGCTGACAGCAACACTCGTTACTACTATATCACAGAAAGAACATCCAGCTTCTCGTATCCCTTTTAAATGACCTTGTTCAATTTGAGTCAGTTGTTTTTGTCAAGGGCTTCTTTGTCGTGTTAGAGGCGTTCTCGATCAACATCAACTCGCCAAGTCCAATCTCAAAAGGCAACTAACGCTCACGACCATTGCAGCTTGTAATTAAAGCAAACCTGATTTTCATCCTCATAATGGCGTTACTAGCGTCACGATTATGCCACTGGCACGAAATTTCAACAGGCATCATCTTGCAGATGTAGAAACTTGCTTATCACCTTTCGTTTATGTCCCATAACTTCTTCCTCGTACTGCGATCTTTTTTCAGTCAGTGTAATTTTAAAAGCGCTAACAACGGTGCTCGAGATGAAGACAGCCTGTTTATATGATCCATACTAAGGATTTAAGGTGTATGTGTTGCCACAGATTCGTATTCCAAAATATTGAATGCCGACAGCCATAAGAGAATCAGGCTTGGCCCGGGAGCTTTATAACCAGCTCCATCCTCAGCCTCTGTGCTGAGATTGATGAGCTGCCAATTCACATCAGGCGGCAGTGTACAAAATGTATTCTGCTCCTCGCATACAGTTCTGTTATGTGTCAGCCTTTCGAGCTACTCTTTAACATTCGGGCGAGCAACAAGGCCTTTTGTTATTCATACAAAGTATTTTCTATTGTAAATGGGTATGGATGATATTGATGTTTTACGCCAGCACTAGAGTCAAAAGTTTTCTTTGTTTCTTACGAGACACAAAATTATTTTAGAATTGACCGTGATCAAGAAAGAATGTACCCCAAAATTAATTTTTGTCTGCTTTGTATATCTCTTTAGGTCAGCTCCGAAAATTTACTGAAATCTACAAGACGGCTCGAAACGAGGAGATATTCGTGTCTGCTCAGTAATCTTCCCAGACCATGCCTCCAGGTATCGACTCCATGGTTAGTTAACAATTTTTAATGCTGAACTGTCCCCCATCCCATCAACGCATGACTTCCGGTGAGAATTTCCCCAGGCATCTGACGCATGTGGCGTACGACTCACTAGCCACATTTTAATACAGCGCATTTTATGTTTGTACCAGAGCCTGGTGGCTAATACAAGTGGGAACCAGCCTCTGTTTGACGCAAAAACGGGGCGTGTGTTACAAAGCCTTTAGAATTTTCCAAATTGTCCAGACTTAAGCATTAGGTCTCGAGTTGGAGGTTTTCTTGTGTCGGCAGAGTCGCTGGCTCATTCTTTATTGTTTTGTGATCAGACAGCAACATCCAGCGTGCGAAAAATGGAAATGGCAGAGAATATACTCGCAATTCACGTACCCTAAGATAGGCAACCCAACTTACAGTATATTTACCAGACGCAGATAATGTAAATTGTATCTCCTGTCTTAAGGTGCATGAAATAACTTCTGGACCAGTTCTACTTCGCCCCTGCCCTCTGTTATATATCTGCAATTATTTTTATTATTCTCGGTTATTCGCCTGGGAGAGTGAACTTGAGACAGTCACAGCTTCACTTCTTTTCCTACTTTTCTTTTCTTCCCAAAACCTCTTCAGCAATTTACTGCTTTTTTTCTTCCTTTCGTCTGTCCATTCTTTCGTTGTTGTTTGTTTCGTTGAGACTTTTTCAAGTTTCTTGTTTTTGATTTTACTTATAAATTGTTTTCTGTCCTGAATGTCTTCTTATGAAATATGCAAATGTTGCAAGTCTTGTTGTGTTTCTTTCATTCAACTGGTATTTTATTTGCTTGCATTAACGATGTTAAATATTTTCTTTGTGAGTCTATTTTCATCTATCCTGCATACGTCATATTTTCTTAACTTTATCTGTGACGTTGTCCGTGTATTCGTAGACTTCCTTTTATGTCATCTGAGCCAAGTTTCGTCTCGGAAAACGGCGCCGTAAATTTTTTAAAGGATTTTTCGTTCTTGTTCCTCAGTATCATTAATTTTGTCACCGCTCTAGCTAGTGTGGTTTCTGCCGCATACAAGACTTCAGGTGAAAATCCGTGATGCAGTTTCGTATTTTTGCGCTACCAGATGCTCTTTCGTTAAAGTGTTTCCGTGTCTGTTTGTAGGCCTTTTGGTGTTTAAATATTCTTTCTGTGTTGTAGATCAGTCTTATGGACTAGATACTTTCTTCTAAGTGAAGTGGACGTCCTGTGAGATTCCTCCATGCCGTGTTCTCAATGGTACTTTGCTGGGTGATTTGGTGTCCATATATTGAGTTTTTCATAGGAAATCTGGAGTCCAGTTGTAAAGGTGATTTCACGTACTTTATCTTCCGTGTTTTTAGTTAATATAACCAAGTCATGTCTACAGTCCGGGAATTTCTCAGTGACCCTTTTAACTTTCTCTTTTCCAATTTGGATGCCTTTGAAGCGCTTTTCCCAGTCTCTGATTATGTTTTCCAACAAGAAGTTGAACAACAATGACAATAAGCCGTCTCCCTGTCGACTCCTGTGTGAATTACGAATGAGTTGACGTTTCCTCCATAACTTTCAGTTTCGAGGTGGTTCCTCATGAAATTTCCTGGATGATGGGTTTGCTCTTCCTAGCGACTCCTAATTCTTCTAGGCTATCAAACATCCAGGGATCAATGTGCTATTATCTCTGAATCTCTTTTTTATTGTATGTGAACTGAATTTCAGCTCATCTTCTAAAAACTGACACAGGATGCTTCACACTGTGTGTGTGTGTGTGTGTGTGTGTGTGTGTGTGTGTGTGTGTGTGTGTGTGTGTGTGTGCCGGTGTTTCTGTATGCGCCCGCGCAAATCTGCAGAAAAGGACTTTCCATAAAATATTGTATATTTCAGTATAATTGTTTCAGTTTTCAACCATTTTGAATCACATTCGTGTCATCGTGTTTTAGTACTATCGCTGAAAACTTCGAAGTTGTGTTCCCACACAATTTTATAATCTTCATTATATTCAAATGAGTTTTGATCTAGAACTCACCATCAGAATATTCCACAGTTTATATTATACTGACTTCCTGACGTTGTCAGCAGGTCTACTATCACAGTTTTACACGTTTCATATAATCATGCAGTATTAAGTGTTTACTTAGTTAATACTTACATCACACGGTTTACACAATATTCAATATCATTAATCATAATGTATACCAATCACAAAAACATATTAAAACCAAAAATATAATATTTGCATAGTAATAACTGGTTTGTGGCAACATAGTCTTTAATCCATAAACCTAGTACATTATAAGTCGCATTCATGATAGTAGTAGGTTTCCTTTTTTTTTTTTTTTTTTTTTCTTCTATGAGATGTGACTAAGATTTAAAATTCAAGTTTTCGACCTAACTTTTTATATCCAAAAATTGCTAAATGCTCGCAATTTTTTTCATTTTTTCCTATTGTGACCATTCGACAAAGACCAGTTTACACATTTGTAAACAAACTTAAATATCCTACAATTTATCACCAAAAAGGGCTCGGAAAACCTAATAATTTCTGAGATACATCTTTTAAAATTTTGGCAGATTTTCCGAACTTGTAAATTTTAAGCTAATTTTCGTGTTTCATCGCAGATAGTTGTCTTTATATCTCCATTAAACTGTCGGGTGGGGGGGGGGGGGGGGGGGGAGGAAGGGTGTGTGTAGGTTGGATGCCACTGTTCACAGCAAGGCAACTAAAATTGGATATCATTGAGTATACAAAAATTTCATTTAACAAAATTTTACATCAGGTGTATAAAAACGTGTTAATGAAGTGAATGATAGTGTGCACGATACATGAATTAAAGCGGTTTCCTCAACTTCAATGAAGCAGGGTCTGGTATGATTTTTTTTTAGTAATTTAATTGAAAGCTTTGTTGCTTTGGTAAAAATAAAATTGGTTCTTTTTGTCGTGACAGAATAAATTACTATTAATCACACCAGATTTGTCGGAGAACAGCAGCAACATGTGTAATTGACCCAGCTTTAAGAAATCCTATTACCTTTTAGCGGAAAATTCGTGCGGTACTCTCCGACGTTAGAAAAGTCGTGGTGTTCCGTTCGGAGCAGGAGGCGGCTGTCTTTTCTCATTCGCGATATCGAAAATTACTAAAAAAAATGAACAGAATTTTTTTTTCTTTCGGAGAAAGATCGCGCGGAGAAAACAGACGGAAGTTACATGAAAGAAACCTAAGGGACCAACTAATTGGATTTGTACGAACATATAAACGGAACTGAAAGAACTTGGAATAAATACTATAACGATGTCGTCACGACAGCCTCCTGTTCCGACAGAACACACGCTGGATCATAAGCTGCATAAATCTTTTAAACAGAAAAGATTATCACAAGTATAATTAATGAAAATAAGGTTGAGAGATTTTCTTTGAAATTAAATAAACTTCAAGGCTTCAAGTATTATATTATGAAACGGAAACTTACATTAACATGGCCACCCATTGTGGCGATGGAGCGAATTTTCACGATACACATTCTCGCTTGTTTGTGGCTACATATATTTTTAATCACTTAAACTCTTAAATTTACAATACAATGATTATATCAGTATGGAGCACAATACTTTTGCGTCCGACTCGCAACAGATTCACAGAACAGCTAGACAGCGGCGCGGCTCTCTGAAGAAGTAAAAATTGGCAATTGTTATTTTGAAACATAGGTGCATCGGTTTTTTTTTTTTTACTGATCAATAGCAGCGTATAACAGTTTATAGCTATCGTGATATTCTGCGCTTTTCAGGAGTGCGGCAAAGATATCTGGTTACAACATTCATTGGTATATGTTAGAAGTTCGCACGTACTGACGCAAATACAGGAAAAAAACTTTTACATGTTAAAAATCGCAGTGATAAAGGCTGTAATGTCACAATGCCTCCCATGTGAGGCATGATGATTCCGGAAGGATCATCAGGACTCACATGTAGTTTCAAGACATTACTGTGTTTTATCATCTGTTTACTTTAGTTCTAACATAAAATTGGAATGAGTTTTTCATCTAGTTATTTTATGCTTCCAGTACAGTTGTGAAAACAAATGTCTTTCAGTGTCTTTTGTGCACTTTGGCACTTCTCTCAGTTCATTGTAAGGTGTCCTTGCACTGTCATCTTAATTGCTGTTACTGTGAAACAAAATATGACAAAAAACAATCTTAAGTCTAACACACACAAAGATAAATGAATAATACTCTATATAGAAAACAAAATATGTCAGTAGACAAACAGACACAGATACATTGAAATAATTACTTAAACAGTCCTCTAAAATTGTCTGTGACCTGTTTGGTCTCGTAATGTTTTTTTTTTTTTATCCGTTTCATTAGATTCTTTTAGAATGTCGTTGTTAATCAGGACGTTTCACTTGACACTACACTGTACACTTTTATTTGTCACACGCTCACTTAACCGGAGTCTGCAACGTCTATTCTCGTTCGGTGAGCGGCGTCGTCCGAGAGGTCACGACCCTGGGTAGCGTCTTTTTTGTGTTCGCTCGTGTTGCCTCTCTAGTGTCTCGCATCAAGCGTCATGTCGTTTACATGCAAATAAACAGAAAGAAACCTGTGTTAGGTTCATGCTATAATGTAGACTTACAGGTAAAGGTTTTATAGGATTCTGGACAGGATTGATAACCTTCCCCTCCAGTTAACGTTTCAGTGCTCAGTAATGCCTTGTCTTAATTTAACTATCTATCGCAAAATATCCGACGTGACTGATTAAATGGAAATTAATTTGAAGCTAAGACTTCTCTTTTTACAGAATAAATAAAGTTCATAATTAAGTTTCACTGTGATAGCTTTAGCAATGTCTCTTGCGTAGTTGTGAGATGGAAAACATTCTAAGGTCAATGACACGCCTCCACAGCGCGCGCGTCGGTTGTGTTTCAAATGTTAATTGTTGAGTCCAACTGCAAGCAGCTCCGCGCTGTTGCCGGTTACTAGTCCAGTGCAACACGCGCTCGTGTATGCTCGTATGAAGTTTAACGTGCGTCACTCCCGCTCTGCTAAAATGAGAACACGCGGAAAACACACGTCTAGTGTCCTTTCTCCATCGTCGATCGGCGTATCGAAAACTTGGGTAGAAAATACCACCGTCTGTATCGAGGATTTCACACGACAGTCCCTGCGACTTGCCATGCTGCTTACACACAGGTCAGTGAAGCCAACGTTTTACATATAGTTTGCAAAATGTTTTGCTGTGATCGCTGTCACTACCTGCACTTGCGTGTACACATGTCACTGCACACGTATTTTGTATACTTTATCACTCGCATTTTGTTTAGAACGTCTTAGAGTGTCTGCAAATTCACATCTCCCATCTCACATTGTGATTTCACAGTTCAAGTTACTCACAGGTAAATACATTACAAGATTAAACAATGTCCATAAATTACATACATACATACATTTCTTAAGTTTGCTTACAGTCACAAAATTCTGTTAACCTTTTCAGTCACGCCACGCCGGATTAGCGTATTGAATACCACTACTTGTGCATCAAGGCACGATTATTTCGGTTATTCTCTCTCCCTTTTACAAAGGTAAAAAATTTTTTTTAAAAACAAATCTTTTAAGCAGCTTGTTATTTCGTTTCTCTTCAAAATTTAGTGTCACTGTTTATGTAGAGCACAGATTGAACAAATTCTGTCTCTACTGGTCGAGCATACTCATGCATTTCTCTCCGGAAGATTCGTGCTTCATAAAGTTACTGGCTGCAAGTACTACTCGCGGAATGTATTATAATCTCTCAACATTGCTACTCGCGATACGCGATTAGAACAAAACTTTCGCTAACGGATCTCTCCCACAAATTTCGTTTCCACTTCAACCGTCTAAAGAGCACTCAGATGAGCCTGTCAAATTCCAATCCTCACTTTTTTTTAATGGGATAGGATGGGGAAGTGGAAGAGGAGAGGATCAAATATGAACATAAATATACTATATACATATACAAATTCTAGCACAACTACACTAGGATATTTTTTTTTTTGTGACCTTAGATGCATGACATGCGTCACGTGTGCCTTCAAGTGGCTATTCTTTAATCTAATATCAGATCTTAGTTTTATTATTATAATGTGAGTCATATCTGGTGACAGCTTTCTAGTTTATCACGCTTCCTTCTGGGCGCTTGTCGGGCTTGGCTGTGAAATAACTAATTACTTTAGTGCACCTTACATGTTTAAAGAAGAAACGTTTACCATCAGGAATACTTCAGGCTTGTCAGTACGACGTATATGTTTCGATGTAGTGGCACCCTCGACTACATGACCTAACAGCTGTTGTAAAACACAATAAAGGAAATGCTTTGTTGCTTAGCTATTAAATCTTTATGAGACTTACTGTTCGTAGATGATACTTTGAATCTGAGATTGAATCTCCTGAAAACTATCAAATACTACGTGATACTCTCTCTGTTATTTACTGCTTTTGACAGTTCAAACACTTGGCTACACAAATCTGTTTAATTCTAAAGATCGCGCTAACAAAAGATATAGTTCATGGCGGTGTTACAATAACACACAGTTTACACGCAATAGGCTGTACTCTGTACACTTAAAGACTAACATTCCATCTTGAGGGCTGAAAAAAAAATTGCTTAACCTAATATTTCACATACATATATATTCATTGGAGTTGGAAGGTGGCAATCTGCTACTTCCTTCCGTATCTCCTTTCACCAATAACGGCATTCCTCAATGCCAACAGCCAACTTGGACTGCTTACACCTATGACTAACTTAAAACTAACAGAATCTGTCCTCTCAAATGAAATGTGCTTTCTTTTTCGTACGCCATAATAAATCAAATCTTCAATTACCTCCATAGTTTTTTCGCCAAAGTGTGAGTACTCGTATTGGTGTGTTTGAATACCGAGGTGTTTCACAGGTTAAACCTTAGGGTAATGTTCCTTTGCTTGTTACTTTGCCTCGTTATACTTCTTGAGATCCTGGTGGTGATACAATCCTTTCATTCTGCCAGATGCTGGATCCGCTATTAGATAACATCCTGTATGCGGTTTTCTAATTACTACAAATGGTCCGTCGTACAATAGCCTCCATTTCCGATTTCTTTTCAACAACTTCGATGGCTTAAAATGTGTCCGTAAAAGCACCTTTAGTTTTCCGCTTTCTTGTGATGCGACTGATTTGATTCTTCTGTCACATCACTTGACCATTCTCGCTGCTTTTTTACCCATTGTGTGTGTTGATTTGTATCAAACCCTTGTTGGTACTGCACTTGGTTACTAGGCTGAAAAATCGGTACATTACTTGCCTGCGTAAAATATACCGGTGGATTGTATTGTTTTCTTGGTTTATTGTTATTGTATCTAAAGTCCTGTTGTGGTGGCGTGTACTGTTGTTGTTGCTTGAATGGTTGTTGCTGAGGCGTGTATTGCTGTTGTTGCTGGTGTTGTGGCTGCCCATAGGGTTGTGGTGGAGGTAGCTGACCTCTGCAATTTTGATTGTTGCAACATTTACCCTTGTATTTGTTCCCATTCTGGTAGAAGTTACTACCGTTATTGTTTGATTGGTATGGGGCATTCCCGTAATACTGTTGTTGCGTGTTGTATATTGGATTGTACCGTTGGTTGCCGTAATGCTTGTTTTTGTGTTTACCATTACGGTAACCATTGTTTCGGCCTCTATTGCGGTTATTGTACTGTTTGTTTCCGTATTGTGTTTCGTGTGAACCATTTCCATTACTACCGTTTCCATTCGAATACGTGCCTGCGTTGTTGTTCTTACGGTTAGCATTCGCACGCGCGTCTTCGTGTGTAAGATCGAGCGAATCAAGGACGGATAAAAATGCGTCCTGATCTTCCTCTGACACGTTCACTAATTTTTCGCGTATGGAAATGGGTAGTTTTGACTTAAGGATCATAATAACATCTTTTGTTGTTATGGGAGTGTCCCAATATTGTATCTTTCTCAAGTACTTTTCAAAGTACCGGCGAAGTCCGCCACTGTTCGAATGGAAAGGTTCGGCGTTGTAGACCTCTTTACGTAGGCGTCGCTGAACACCTGCGCTCCAAAATTTGCTTAAAAAGTTCTTCTCAAACTCGCTAAATGTTTTGCACTTATCAACCATCTCGGTTCCCCATATAGCACTTTCTCCTTGTATGTATCCGGTAATGAATTGTATTCTCTGTTTGTCATTCCAGGCAGCTGGAAAGACTCCTGAAAAGTTCTTTAGGAAAACGACTGGATGAATATTTCGCTTTTCCGGTTGGAATGGTTGAAAAACTCTGTGTTTCAATACACTCTCCTCTTTCATGAGGGTTGTGAGTGTCAATTGTTCAGTGTTGTTGTTGTGTGGATCGTTAAATTCATTTTTCGGTCGCGGAATGTACTGTGGTGTGTTGTGTTGTTGTGTTGTCTGGTATTGATGTTCATCTGGCTCAGAAGGTAGTGAGTGTTTCCCGTCGCTCTGGTTATCACACTGTAGTGTTTGAATTTGCTGTTTCAGGTCGGATATCTCATCTGTTACTTGCTTCCGCCATTCCGGCAAATCCCGGGTAAACACTTGTCTAATTTGGCCTAGTTCAGTACAAACAGTGTCTCCTGAACTGCCGGGTGCAGATAATATGTCTAAGGTTGCGGATTTAACAACATCTTTCAAGTCACGTGTAACCTTCTCCTCAACTAGCTTCTCTTGTACATCAATCCATTCTTTGTAATGTTCGGTAAGTGCTTTAGTGTGCGAAGCAACACTACTGTTAACTCTTTCCTCAATAGTTCGGTCCGAAATGTCATTCGCCATTGCACTTACTTTTGATTCTACAGTGGCTACCGCTGTCGCTAACTCGTCTACCTGTCGTGCAACTGTTTTATACGCAAGTTTTACCGAATTGGTTTCTTTGCGACACGCTTCGATTTGAGTTGTGAGATTCTGACCAATGTTATCAATTTTGTTATTCAGAGTGCTTATCTGGGTTGTCAAAGTGGTTACTTGCTCCGTGACGTCACCCTTAACCGAATCTATCTGTGCTGTGAGAGAGCCTACTTGCGTAGTGAGGGTACCTACTTTCGCATCAATGATGGTATTTACGTCATTCCTAACTGAGTCAATCTGTGTTGTCATATCCGTTTTCAGCTCTGATAAAAACTTGTCTCTGTCTTTCTCACGTTGTTCGCGATCACGTTCGCGTTGTTCCCTCTCCTGTCTGTCTAGTATCAATTCCTGTAACATTTTGACAATGTCAACTGATACCGTTATCGGGGAGGTGGGTGTTTCCTGCTGAGTGTCGTCCACGTTAGCTACCTCTTGTCTGTCCTCTGTCCTGGCCGTCGTTCCGCGTGAGCGGAGTCGGTAATGTTTGTTAACAGTGCCGTCGCTTTCGTCTGCAGAGTTCGCGCTCGATTGTCCGTCCGCCATAATGAAATTCAACTATTGCCAACTTAAAATGGGTACTGCCAACTGAAATTCTGATTGTCAATTATTCTTGCCGCGCAAGTTAAAGTCGCGGCGCGTTCGTCAAATGTCTAATGTTACGTGGGTAATAACTGACACACGTCTGTAGCAAAAAGACAAGATGGAGTCAACGCCGTTGAAACAATTGATTGCCAACGCTGTTACACAGAAAAGACTGAAATGGCATCCATCTTGAACTTACACGAGAATACTAACTACAGTATAAAACAAATAGTCAAGCAAAAGGTTACAGAAAATGTTCAAATATTTACATAGAAAAAAAATGGTTTTTTACGTTAAGCTACAGAAAGGATAGAGTGAGGTCGAATTTGAAGGTCAATGAGCTACTCTTTAGACAGAACTATGGCGAACGAAAATTTGGTACTCACTCGGCGTTGTCTTCAAAACTACAAATCTGCGTCTTATTAAATCCCAAGATATTTGTGTACATACCGCGTCCTTCAAGATTGCGTACATTTATTGCTCATCCGTAATTTTATGCAGCATTGGGTTCCAAAGAGCGATACATGAAATAAGACAATCATATATTAGTACCGTGACACTTTCAATATTTTAGTCGAGTCCCTGTTCGGGCGCCAGATCTGGTATGATTTTTTTTTTCCTAGTAATTTAATTGAAAGCTTTGTTGCTTTGGTAAAAATAAAATTGGTTCTTTTTGTCGTGACAGAATAAATTACTATTAATCACACCAGATTTGTCGGAGAACAGCAGCAACATGTGTAATTGACCCAGCTTTAAGAAATCCTATTACCTTTTAGCGGAAAATTCGTGCGGTACTCTCCGACGTTAGAAAAGTCGTGGTGTTCCGTTCGGAGCAGGAGGCGGCTGTCTTTTCTCATTCGCGATATCGAAAATTACTAAAAAAAATGAACAGAATTTTTTTTTCTTTCGGAGAAAGATCGCGCGGAGAAAACAGACGGAAGTTACATGAAAGAAACCTAAGGGACCAACTAATTGGATTTGTACGAACATATAAACGGAACTGAAAGAACTTGGAATAAATACTATAACGATGTCGTCACGACAGCCTCCTGTTCCGACAGAACACACGCTGGATCATAAGCTGCATAAATCTTTTAAACAGAAAAGATTATCACAAGTATAATTAATGAAAATAAGGTTGAGAGATTTTCTTTGAAATTAAATAAACTTCAAGGCTTCAAGTATTATATTATGAAACGGAAACTTACATTAACATGGCCACCCATTGTGGCGATGGAGCGAATTTTCACGATACACATTCTCGCTTGTTTGTGGCTACATATATTTTTAATCACTTAAACTCTTAAATTTACAATACAATGATTATATCAGTATGGAGCACAATACTTTTGCGTCCGACTCGCAACAGATTCACAGAACAGCTAGACAGCGGCGCGGCTCCCTGAAGAAGTAAAAATTGGCAATTGTTATTTTGAAACATAGGTGCATCGGTTTTTTTTTTTTTACTGATCGATAGCAGCGTATAACAGTTTATAGCTATCGTGATATTCTGCGCTTTTCAGGAGTGCGGCAAAGATATCTGGTTACAACATTCATTGGTATATGTTAGAAGTTCGCACATACTGACGCAAATACAGGAAAAAAACTTTTACATGTTAAAAATCGCAGTGATAAAGGCTGTAATGTCACAAGGGCCAAGCAAATTCGAGAATGCCCCCCCCCCCCCCCTCCAGTGCTATTTTCATCGTCATGGACGTCCTGAAATGGAACGTATTTATCTGTTGGTTATCCCAAGGTAAAACCTTGTCAAACATTCCTACTGTAGACGCAACATACATTTTAGTAAGTACTAAATGATAGAAATAATGGTATCAGTATCATTGGGGCAAACACTAATTTAAAGACATAATGGTAACTTTATACAACAATACGAGTATGACTATATCTCATATTGTTCCTCGACTTTTTCGAACACCCTGTCCATCTCGTCTTCGTTAACGATCTCGTCTAAATCGTGGGTTTTAAAATCGACGTCTACCCTAATTTCAGGCAGCTTTCTGCAGGACTGGCCACAGTAGGTTCCGCAGACAACTGAGCACGACATTTGCTTTCCTGCAACTGCAAGCATTTCTGCGTGCCTTCTTGCAACTGCAGGAAATCATGTTTAGTATGTCTGACGAGAAAGAAACTCGAGGATAAAGAAGCTCGAGGGGAATCACGACCACTCAAGACATGAGTGTAAGTGATGAGGTGACTGCAGTGAATTTTGAGATGGCTTAGTAGAAGACATTTGGCGTTTTATCTCTTTCACGCTTCTGAAGTTATATGATATGTTGCTTGGGACCTTTGCGAGCAGTAAAGATGACTAACAAGTCTCCTACAATAAACCTGACGTCAAAATTAGAGGCCTTTCTGGTAGGTGTGGTGATGATTAGCGTGTCAGCATCTTCTTCAACCAGAAAAACCTCGGAGTGTCTGGCTTGAAATTTCACCTTCAGCAGTTGAATGAGTTGAAATTCCTTTTCGTCTTTAGATAAAAAAATTTATTGACAGTGGTTGTGTCCTTAAATATCACCCCAGGAGAAAACGACTACGTTCAGAGCTCTTTGTACTCTTTTGGCCAGGCTCTGTTGGATATCAATCAAACACCACAGCTAGGATCTGACCGTGCCTCGAGATATTGTCCACATCGGGCATTTATTAACGCAAACGATGAGTGGTTGGGTCATCCAGTTTGTAAAGGAGATCACTCCCCAACAACAAATTTAGTTTTTCCTCGTGACTCACCAATACTGTCAGTTTGGAATATTGCATAGAAAGAGGACTTAATGCCGTTCCTCGTTCCCTCTTGAGTGGAGAGGAATTTCGGGAATGGTGAAGAAGCTCTTCAGTTCTTCATCCGGCTCTTTCAAAATGCAAATTCTGTGCAACAATGTGAGTGTGTGCAAGAACAGAGAGAGACATCGATTCTACCTAAGTGCAAAATTCTACACAGAGTACGCGAAAGAACTTGCCTCCCTTCTAACAGCCGTGTACCGCAAGTCTCTAGAGGAACGGAAGGTTCCAAATGATTGGGAAAGAGCACAGTTAGTCCCAGTCTTCAAGAAGGGTCGTCGAGCAGATGCGCAAAACTATAGACCTATGTCTCTGACATCGATCTGTTGTAGAATTTTAAAACATGTTTTTTGTTCGCGTAAAAAAATGGTTCAGATGGCTCTGAGCACTAT